>NC_134314.1:12456045-13057258 GCF_964195595.1 Calonectris borealis
TAAATCACATTGTGTCATTCTCACATGAAAAACCACAAAGAAGTCCAAATCTATCTAAACAGACGTCTTAGCTCAATGCACTGGTAGCAAGTGAGACAGTTTGATCTCCGGATAGTCTGTTCTAAACCCACCTTGTGTTGGTTGTAGAATATAAACTTCAATTATCTGAACAAACCTGTGCAAGAATTATCAAGATTAGGAAGCTTAACTCTGAGCAGGAACTGGATATAAGCACCACTTCTATTATCCATTTCTTTAGCATTGATTGCATGATTGTATGTTTGAAGAAAGAAGTTTGGCTATGCTACTGTGCAAACCTCTTTCACTCTGGATGAGACAGCATGGTCAAGAACCTATAAGGATATTCAGAAGGCGTTGATGAGTGACTGTACACCAAATTCTGGGAAAGTAGAAGTTCTGCTGATTACCAGGGACAGGCAGACCTGACAGCTGATTTCAGGATGTCAAAAAAAAAGTATTTCATCTATAAAAGTAAATGGAAGTAACAGTGGCATAATCTTCACTTTGCAGCCTTCCAGTTTTGATAAATGAGTCTTACTAATTTCCTTTTATAACACATTAGATCATAGTTTATGGCACATAAATGTCACCAGCTGTGCAGCTGCTTTTTTTTGTTGGTGTAATACAACCATTATTTGTAACTTATGAAGAATTGAGAATGTGTTGTTTTAATATGGAACTAGATGAAAGGTGTTTGAAATATTAATCTATCCAAATAATATATAACACTGATCTTAGCAATCTTGAAAAATAGAATGCAAGAAATAATAAATAATATTTGCAGCATAAATAGAAGATAATAAAGTACCTTAACTCCTCAAACAAAATTATTAATGTATTAAGATGCATGCATATTCTATATGTGTTCAGGTGTATATAACCTGACTTTATGATAAATTATTACAATTATATTATTGCAAATCTTGGTTATGAACATGCTAAAGAGATCTGAAGAGGAGTAATTGTTCATACTTAATGAACAGTCAGATTTTAAAAAGAAGTGACATCTAATGGGCTCTGTTTTGCAAAATTGCCAGATGTCACCATCATTATTAAATTCTTCTGACTAAGCTAGACTAAACCAGCAATAACAAGAAAAGAATTTATCAAGTCCCCCTGCCAAGCCACTCATAACCTTGGTAAGACCATTAAAATCCGATAAATAAATACTAATGGAAACCTCCAAAACTATATAATTAATAAACAAGACAGAAGATCATCTTGGACAAAGAATTGTACATTGTAAAAAGAGGTTGTTTATATGGGCACAGTCATCTCCTGTCTGCAATGTATGGACACAAAACTATGCTCTGGCAGGGATGACATCGTACCTTCAAGAAATACCAAAGACGAGAACTTAAGCTTGCATTATTCCTTAAAAAAGGTCAAGACAACCATCCAGCCCTCCAGCTAGTTGCAAATAGCCTGGTCCAAATACCTATACTCCATTTGCTCCCATGATAACACTAACCAGAGGTCCCTTTCTAACCACTCCAAAAACAGGTGGGACTTGTAGCCTCACCCAAGACTACAGAATAATGAGACCTACAGCTAAACTGCAATATTGGCATCTAGTATTGGAAAAGTGAGCACACGACATTGGTCTCACTCTCTATCCTGGTTCTTTCAGGTCTATTAGACATTTTTAAAAAAAAGACTCCTGAAAGGTTGGTCATTTCAAAGTGAGACAGGCTAGGGACCAGCAGAAGACAACAAAGAGTCTCTGTATGTGTATGACAAAGGCCTGAATCCCTAAACAGAGAGTAAGAGCAAAGAGAAGATTTTTACTTCTATTTATGTTTTTTTAAAGTTAGCAGATATTCATGTTTCTGCTACAGTGAAGTCCTGGATATTGTATGTACGTATCCCATACTAGTGTAAGCCAGGAAGTGGAGCCCAGCACTGATTGCTGATCTAATCATCCTTGACATGCGTGGTTAGAGTAGACAATACTAGAGGTTGTAAAACTATGACACTGAGAGAACAAACTAAACCGAGAGTAACAAAACCATTGAGTTTCAAGAACTTAACCATAGATATGTATTTTGAGAGGCTGTTGGTTTATTCCCTAGTTATTTTCTTAGCTTAAATTGCAGTGAATAAGCCAATTGCATTAGTGACATAATCAAGACGGCTAGCCTTTTGGCTATGTATTTTCCATATCCTCATTCCTCTTTTCTCTTAAAGAATTATCTTTGCATCATATGTATCTAATATCATCAAAATGTCAGCTTTTTTTTTTTGCAAATATAGTCATTATGAGACCATCAAGAGATACTCAAAAAGTATACTCAGGAGACTATCTTAAAAGTCACAAAATTCTTTCCATTTGTCCTTCAATATGTTTTTGCCACAGATAGGTGTTCCTCAGTGTTGTCAGGAATATCTACAATGCCAGTTTTAGTAAATAAGAAGAAATAGGAGCAGGCTATATTCTGGACTTGTTTAGAATATGGTCTAGAGACCATTTGTTGGCCCAGGAGCAACTGGTATAGCAGTATTCACATCCACACGGCTTAACTCTCTCATTCTGCTAAAATTGCTTTTTTGGAATGAACCCTATCCCATGCTATCTTAAGCACGTCTAGCCATTGCCTGGAAAAGCACTAGCTGGCACAGACCAAATCTGTGTAAATGTGCATCCTGACAACTCGGTAATTCTACAGCTGAGGGCCAAATCTGGAGCCCACATCTTATCCCCAGTTCACTTTCTGTTGCAAATGTAACTAGGAGTCTTGGGTCTTCACCTTTAATTTTATGGCCCAAACCCAGCTTTCAGGTTTTACTCCTTTTGTTCTGAGGAATAAAAATATTCATCAATATAATCATTGCAAATACTTTAATTTTTCTTTCTGTTAATGAAATCAAATTGTTCAACTTCATATTTGTAGCTATTCTTCCACTCATGAATATTCTGTCTTTCTTTCCTCAAACTGTCTATCCTGGTGATTCTTTCTACCATCTAGATTTCTCCATAATACTCCAAGACTACTTTGATTTTATTTTCTATTTCTTCTCAACATAGAACTTGAGGACAAATGGAAGAAGTTCAGAAACACAGATGCTCAAGAGGGGCCAAAAGGGAGCAGGGTCACATAAATAGATGTGTACAGTCACATCAGTTTCAAGATCCTGTTGTAATTTTCACATTAATCCACTCATTACAGAAAAAAATGTACTTTGTGCTTTTTCTAATACCTTCAGCTTTTATAGTAGACCAGCATAGCGTTCTCTGTGAGCTTTAATAACTTATATTTCATACATTGCAATAACCAATCCCTAGCATTAAAGGAAAATCTCTTGGGAAATATTTTGCCCATTAGGAGGACAACAGATGGCACTACAACCACTTTTCCAAAAGCACGAGATCAGTACAGAAGATGTAGTCTAGAAAGTGACAATCTCATTTCATTGCTGTTATTTTACAGATGCTGATCAATCATCAAAGCTTTTTCCATCTATTGTGTTAAAACTCAGCCCTGGTTTCAGAAGATGGAGTATCAGTAATGCTGAGCCATGTCCTGAGACAAACAAAACTGTGAAAAAATGCATACAGATATGAACTACTGAAGGCCACTCAGGTCAATTAAACATCTACAGATTTAAGTAGAAAATTCTTTCTTTCAAACAGAAATTTTTTGTAGTTTTAAATAAAATCATAGAATCATAGAATCATAGAGTCATAGAGTCATAGAGTCATAGACTAGTTTGAGTTGGAAGGGACATTTAAAGGTCATCTAGTTCAACCTTCCTGCAATAAGCAGGGACATCTTCAACTGGATCAGGTTATTTAGAGCCCCGTTCAACCTGACCTTGAATGTTTCCAGGGATGAGGCATCTACCACCTGAAATAGGGTAAATGAGATGGGGGTGTGTGTATGTGTAGGTGTCAGTCAGTAGAGCCTGTTAATTTTCATATATTTCTCTCTCGTTGGAAGACTTTGAGTGAAAAGCATGTCAAAAGAATGGCTGTTTGATCCATCTTTCCTTGCACAGTGATCACTAATTTATTGATTATATCCTTATCCAATACTAAACTTTACCAGATAAAATCTACCAAGACTAGAATGTTCCTTTCTGTTATTTCTGAACAACCCACAATCACAAACTTCATTCCTATTTCTGTCAGTGCATTGAGGAAAGCACATGTCTTTTTTCATGCAGACACCTAGTGACAGACATCATAAGAAATGAGGCAGAATACTGCCAGAAGGAGACACTGCCCTGCACAGACGTTTCTGCCTATGGAGAAGATTTGGACTCAATGATCTTAAGGGTTTTTTCCAACCTAAATGATCCTAAGATGAAAAAGGCAGTACAACACAAGCTCTTCTCCGCCATTCCTGAATTTTCTCCTGTCCAAACTAAATTTCCTCCAGTCTTTTTGAAATCACCTCACAAATATTAAGATTAACATGTCTGAACTATAGCGCTTATTGTTTCTTTCATCATCATCTCTTCTCAGTCTTCTTGTTGCTTCTTTTCTTAAAGCTATGTCAAAACCAAGTACATTATTCCATGACAAAACTCAAAAATAAGGTCTTTACTATCTAATCCACATGCAGATCTCTCCTCATATCACAGCAGTTACTGTAACTTCCTTTTCTCTGGCAAAAGCCACTCTGTACCATTGTACCCGTTCAAAATGTTCAGAGACTGCATTGTTCTGCTTCGAGCTCACAGCTTTTATGTTATTGTTTTCATGGCAAAGATTGTTACAAATGACCATCCCCAGCAGTAGAGATTGGAGCCATAATTTAGCAAAAGACACATGGTGAAAAATAAAGAGGATGAGACATAGCAATGGCGAGTGGGAGGTATATGGTAACAAAGAAGAATGTCCATCTACTTATCAGTATCTTAAATTAGGATTAATGGTTCGTCTTTGTTACTTGCAAGCTCAGGCTTCTCTTTCTAGAATTGAGCATATGAAAGACACATGTAACATAATTCAATTGAGCAACAATGGTGCTCAATCAACTAATCAACAAACAAAGAATCAGCTGATGCTTTTTCACGACTTTACACATAAAAAGGCATCTATAACTGCCTAAAGTGTATGTAACATTCTTACTTGATAACGTGAGCTGTGTTTCATTTATGAGTGGTAGTGCCCGGCGTCCACTTTGCACAGCAACTTGCCATGCTGCAGTTGTGGTGCCGCCTGTTCTGGCTGTTCTGACACACTCAGCTCGGAGTGGTGTTTGCCAGGAAGAAACGCTGCAGCTGTAGCTTGACTTGAAGCTCTGGGGTGTTCCAGGACCAGGATGTTGCAGGATTGGGCTCACTGTCTCCAGTAACCTAGCCTTTGCAGTAATCAAGGATGACTAAGATACTGCAGCTATAAGGGAAGATAACTTTATTTTTCACTGGTTTTATTCACCACTCAGTGAAACTCCTGAGAATTTGGTTCTCATCAAACTGTAATTAACTTTTTGGGGAAACAGGAGCTAATTTGCCACTAGAATCACAACAGGATTGTAGTGAGCATTTTTGTGGGTTCTAGTCTAGTTTTAACTGATTAAGTCAGTTTTCCAAACTTGTCGAAGTCAGTTAGAACATGCTGACAGTACCAAGCTGGTTCTCCATCTCACCCGAGCCTCTCCAAGAAGCATAATGAAATAATCTGGAAACCAGCCACACTTACCCAGCTGTGAGTGCTGCTTGGATATGACAGCTTTCAGCTTGTGGAAAGCTGATCAAAACTGTTTCCTGGCTGTTCTTGTGAACCTGTGAACAGACTCATGATGACCTCCCAGTCTGCTCTAAACTATACCAGGCTGAAAACCACATGATTTTGGCTGAAAACCGTGGTGAAAGTAACAGATTTGAAACATACACCAATTTAGCAACGTGTAACAGATAATCTAGTCCAAACTTTGGATTTAAAGAAAAATTCTTCTTACTGAACTTCCTTTAATTTAGTTTTATGTGTTATTTTATTGTCAGTTTAAGAAAGTCTCATCATATAAAAATAACATCTAATTGGCATAAGTATGTTTTCAAGAAAAAAATGTTCAAAGAAAGATCTCCCAAAATATTATCTGATTCATGTTGGACATCAAATGCTTTGAGATCAGGAAGAGAAGTTTTTTCCAGTCATCTCATTCAGTTTAAACTTTGCTTTTGTAGCATCCAGGGAGCTATGGAATGCCCGATTGATCAAATAGAAACTCTAAATTTGTTTTATTATGCAGAAGTTGGTAAATTTCTACTGAAAAATGGCATATACCCCTCATTCTTATGTGTCAGCAAGTTGACACAAGACCAGCTTCATGTCTATGTCTATGTTTATGTCCATGTACCTGTACATGCACATGTGTATGTATATACACATATATGTGTACACATATTTGTATAAAAATATCACTTATTTCACGTCCTGTCAATCATCACCACAGGGGAAGATACATATCAACAGCGAGTGAACAGGAGATTGTGGGTCCAAGTGCAGTTTTGCACTTAGAATTAGAGGCATTTCTGTCAACTCCACTTTGATGGTTACAGAGAATAACTATGGACACAATCATTTAAATAAATAAAATTACATGGACAAATTTTATATGTGCAAAAATGTAAATGTAGTTAAAAACAAGATGAACACTTGCCTTGAAAATCTCATGTTTACAACTCCATCCTAGAGTGAGGTTGTTTGGATTCAAACACCAATAAAAGGATCTTTCCTAGACTTTTTACATGAATTCTTTTTCTCCTTTTAAAAGGCTTCTATATATACTCACAGTACATCGGCTTGTTGATGAGTCTGGATGTAGGAGGAGAAAATTATTAAAGTGTTAGTTTTCTGACTTTAATTTTCCAAATGCATGTGGTTAAGTCCCTTGAGTGAAACAAAAATGTTGATGGAAGAAATAGATAAAATCTTCAACCTTTTTCTCTGTTAATTCTACATACACTTGAACTCCAACAGCTTTATATTTCTCAAGCAAAACTTACACTAGATGATTTACAATTTATCTAAACATGTTGAGTGATAGTGATGATTTATTTGTAATACACAAAGAAGTTATTGTCATTCTGTGATTTTAACGGATTGAGCCATCAGAGCAGCACTGATGTATGTCTGCCATAAACCAGACAGCTTTATTACATCAGAGATTCAGTTCTGCAGCTGTGTTTAGAGGCAATTCTATTTAAAATGTGCCTATAACTCCCAAAGCCAAGACCAGTATATTTGTTTACTTTCTTGCTCAGTTTGCCAGCCAAAGTCTTTTTAGGCCAAATTGCACCTATACTTGGCCCTGGAATCTGCCAAATAATGAGTTCTGAGCTTTCTGCTTCAGAGTCATGTATAATTGTAAATTAACTTTGAAGATCTGATTCATTAAATTATCATTTCAAAATTACTTTTGACTCAAGAATTTGTGATGTGGTTAATTTATTTGTTATTCATTCTGGCTCAACCATCTTGCCCAAAGAGACAGTTGAACTGGCCAAAAAATAGGGGTCTGTGCTTTAGCTGTTCAAGGGTTTTGTGGCTTTGTGGGTGGGTTTTTTTGTTTGGTTTTGTTTGGGTTTTTTTCCTAAACACCTAACAACTGTCCAGTTACTGACAATTGCATAAAGCGAACACATACTGGAAAGAGAAGGTGAACACAAAAACATGAGACATATTTCCCCCTGTGAGTACCTCTCACTGTAAGTGTAGCATAAGCACCTGGTCTGGGCTAGATTCCTCACTTTTTTGATGAGATGAATCACACAGGTGATAGCAGGGAGGCAAGAACTGCGCTATCTGAAAAATTCATGCAAGTCAGAAGCTATTTGAATGTCTCTGCATTACAGTTGACTTAGTCAAGTTTGCATTTACAAATACTCGAGTTATGAGGAAGCATGTCATGAGCAGAGGAAAATCGCTGGGATGGTGTGCCTAGGCAATTACAGGTCTCCCAAAACTAACAGACCTATGCCAACTGATGTTAACCAAGGATATGGACCCCATCCTAAAACATTAAGTTGCTTTTGTCTATTTTGTTTTTATCTGTATATCCAGTTCAGAGTATAAGTTCTGCAGAAGGGTGAGGTGACCCCAATGTTATCCTCAGGACATGGATGTATATTCAGTAAACATTAGTGTTTAACACAGTTTGCAAAAGAGCTCTTATTGTGATTATGAAAACAATAATAGATCTAAGTGTATATGCAGAAAACCTGGTGTTAAATGCATGCAATGTGTATCTCCACTCAGGAACCATCTGGCTCCTTTGTTATGGAAAGTTGAGTAAGCTGAACAGACAATGAACCACGGCTCAAGATTACCAGTCAGATAGCATGCCTGTTAGCCCTAAACCAGTAGCTTTAATCCAGCCCAGATCAGGCATCCTCTTTAAAATACCTCTTCTACAAGCCAATAACTGTCAGGGTTAAAAAAGAGTTTTAGTCTAGTTGCTGTTTGGAAGACAATGGAAATACAAAATATAATCCCATACAAAACCTAATTACTATTTTTTCTTGGAAACAGAGGCAACCCCAATAGTTAAAGAACCCACTTATCAAAAAACCTTAAAAACTAATGAGTATTACAAAAAAAATTCAACGAATGCGAAAGATTGGAGATGGAAATGTCAATCAAAAGTGGGATTTGTTAAGGGAGGTTAATTTAGGAAGGAAAAAGTGTCAAGGTTCCAAAAATTAAAAAAGTATATATGAAATACAAGCATCCTTATAAAAAGGAATTGAAAGTGAAAATTAGAAATAAGTGTATATGCAGCATATTTAGTTACATTAAAAAGAGTTGGGAAAAGGCAGTCAGAATAAATAAAAAATGGTAAGCTAAAGGCATCAGTGAAAAATCCAGGGAAATTCATACTGCAGTGTCTTTAAAAAGGAAAGGAGAAGGAGCTGAAGTACGTAAGGAACTGAAAAGGGAGAAAAAAACTCTAATAGTCACAACTTTTTGTTAGCTAAAAATGGTATAGTTGCTAGGGCTACCAAAAGGCAAAAAAAGTACTATAATGATCTTCTGGTTTAGAGGAATAAAGAATCAAATAGAAAAAAGGTGCTTATAACTTTGTAATGTTTATAAATATTTCCAGCACATTAGTAACATATTAGCCATCATCTGCTACATTTAAACTAATTTTCAAATTATCATACCCAATATAAATTATATTCAGAAGTTCTAACTGAGACTGCTCAGGAATCTCTGGTCTTTAATGTTTAATTTTTATAATCCCCACAAGTTTGGGATTATAACAAAAGGCTCAAAGTATATTAATGTTTTGCAATTACTTAAAAGTGTCAAACAGGATGACCTGGCTAGTTATAAACTTAACATCAAACATGAGGAAAATGGAGAAGGAATTTAGACTATGAAGAATAAAAAGTTGGTAGCCGGAAGCATTTTATAAAGAGTATGGTGTCAAATAGGCTCTTTTTCAGATGATTTTGCTAGTTTTATTAAGGAGTGTCTATGTGTCATGGTTTAACCCCAGCCGGCAGCTCAGCCCCACCCAGCCGCTCGCTCACTCCCCCCCAGTGTGATGGGGGAGAGAATCAGAAGAGTGAAAGTGAGAAAACTTGTGGGTTGAGATAAAGACAGTTTAATAGGGAAAGCAAAAGCTGTGTGCGCAAGCAAACCAAAACAAGGAATTCATTCACTACTTCCCATCAGCCAGCAGGTTGTCATGGTTTAACCCCGGTCGACAACCAAGCACCACACAGCTGCTCACTCCCCCCGCCCCACGGTGGGATGGAAGAGAGAATCTGAAGAGCAAAAGT
Organism: Calonectris borealis; assembly: GCF_964195595.1. Classification (NCBI taxonomy): domain Eukaryota; kingdom Metazoa; phylum Chordata; class Aves; order Procellariiformes; family Procellariidae; genus Calonectris; species Calonectris borealis. Next base: position 12,465,805 of record NC_134314.1, read on the forward strand.
AAGAAAACTTACGGGTTGAGATAAGAACAGTTTAATAATTCAAATAAAATAAAATAGTAATAATGATAATAATAAAAATGTAATGAAAAGGAGAACAACGAGAGAGAGAGAGAGAGAGGAAAAAAAACTAGGAAAAACAAGTGATACAATGGCTCACCACCTGCCGACTGATGCTCAGCCAGTCCCTGAGCAGCAATCGCTGCCCCCCAGCCAACTCCCCCCAGTTGATATACTGAGCATGATGTCATATGGTATGGAATATCCCTTTGGCCAGTTTGGATCAGCTGTCTTGGCTGTGCCCCCTCCCAGCTTCTTGTGCACCTGGTAGAGCATGGGAAAGCTGAAAAGTCCTTAACTTAGTGTAAGCACTACTTAGCAACAATGTTTTAGTTGTTATCAACAGTGTGTTATCAACATTATTCTCATACTAAACCCAAAACACAGCACTATACCAGTTACTGGGAAGAAAATTAAGTTTATCCCAGCCAAAACCAGGACACAGGTGTTCAGCCATCTCCAGGAAAGCAGGGCTCCATCACACGTAACGGCTACTTGGGAAGAAAAATGCCATCACTTTGAACGTCTCCCCTTCCTTCTTCTTCCCCCAGCTTTTATTGCTGAGCATGACGTCATACGGTATGGCATATCGCTTTGGTCAGTTTGGTCAGCTGTCCCTGCTGTGTCCCCTCCCAACTCCTTGTGCACCCCCAGCCTACTCGCTGGTGGGGTGGGGTGAGAAGCAGAAAAGGCCTTGACTGTGTGTAAGCACTGCTCAGCAGTGACGAAAACATCCCTGTGTTATCAACACTGTTTCCAGCACAAATCCAAAACACAGCCCCATAGCAGCTACTGTGAAGAAAATTAACCCTATTAACCCCCAGACAAAACCAGCACAGTATTTTAGCATTTTTGATAGAGTCAGTATTACAACTTTGAAACAAATCAGCATCCAGCCTCATTTCATGGTTTTTACCTCACAGCAGTGCACAAACTGGTTTCCTTCTGGACTGATGAAACTAGAGAATGCCTGGGAAATGGTTCGTACTGTGCACCTACTGTACCCACATGTACCAGCCATGTCGGGGGTTCAGTCTGCATTAAAACTAACCTTAAGTAAAACCGCTGAAATGCATGTAATGTACGTGACAGGTCCTCAGAGCTGTAACCTCTACAGATTCACTCCTTTTGCACCATGCCACTTGATAGTGAAGAATTAATAAAAGATAACAAAAATGATTCCCAAATAAGGAACACTTCCTGGTGTTGAGTCTTTGGTGGGATGATTCATCTACAGGTGCATAAGTAGGAATCAATGTTTAATGTGAATGAAGTCCTCAGTGAGTAGATTAAAAAAAAAGATTAAGAGATCCCAAAGTGAAGTTATTCATAAAAGAAAGTTGTAAAATAAAAATGTTTCCTTTGGGATCCTGGAGAGATATCTCTGACTCTAGGGGTGTTCCATATGTTCCACAAATAATCATAAAACCATAGATGAATCTAAAGAAGGTTGATGAAAGACTAAAAAACTGAGAAAAAACAACCAGACAGTGCAGTCTGGATTATTTGGTAAATTGAGTCCAATCAATAAAAATGCATTTTCATGTGTGCATATTGAAGGGCATGTATGTAGGAAAACAATGCAGCTATATCTATCAGACGCAGTACTGTACCCTAGAAAGCTCTGAAGTTAGATATCAAAGTAGGGAGGTAACTGCTTTGAACTTTTGTAGCTGGCTGCAGGTATTACTAGGAGCAGTGAGGTGATATTACTCACAGGCACAGTTGAGATGGATGCTAAAATTTGCCTGATCCGCCATGAAAATAGCCGGAATAACTAATGCACAGTATTCATTTGATTTCTCTTTTCTCCATTTTCCTTATTGTCATGATGATGGTAGTAGATATGAGTGATTAATGATATCTATGAGAAAGGCCTTTTCTGGAAGACTTGATCCAAATGAAAGCTAGTCAGAAAAAAGAGAAAAAAGTGTTACTAATATTTTTAATGTTTGCCACTTTCATTCAAAAAGTAAGTACTTTCCAAACTTTTCACAAAACTGTAAAATTAGTCTATGATATTTCTATCACATATTCCCATTCATTTCCACCAAATGAAGTAGAAAGAACAGTAGCTATTTTCTCATTCTTTCTCTCAGACTTTGTAAGTAATCACAACTACTGTTAGATTTGCAGAATTTTATTTTTCCTGTTGTTACTTCAGTGGGGAGAGTCTGGGGACTTCAGAATGCCAAACCTGTTACAATCACCTGCTCATTTGTTTTGCAGTTCATGAGCAATTTGTTTAGCAGTTGATACGGAGATGATCTTAATTTCTCTAACATTAAGATTTGTAACCAGATTAACAGCTGGCTATAAATCAAACACAGCTTGAGGCATCACAGGACATCACATAATGATATCAAAGAAATTACCTTTTAAGCTAGTAGCAATTTTCACGCACACACACATATTGCCCTTTCAGGTATTAGCAAAGAGTTCTTCATTTCTTTAAGTGACTATCATCAGCATTTACCAGTGATGTCTTTAAACATTTCAGAAGCTCAGTAACAAGTTATTTTCCCATGGTAGCATTAACCTCAGAAATAACCCAGTTTTTCTCATTTCAAATTCCAGGAAGGTATCATGTACTAATTAGGAATTTCAGGACTCCCCAAAACGGCTAGCAAATGGGAAAACATCTGTCATTGCAATGTTCGGTTATCACCCATCCCAAGTGGTGAAGGCTGTTGCACTCCAAAGTTTCAGAACATGAGAAATGTTTCTCATAAAACCACAGATGTGTGATTTCCCCTTTATTCACATGTGAAATCAACCAAATTTAGAAAGTGGGATAATGTGTGAAGTATGTAAAATATCACCGTGTAAATTTTTCTGAGTTAAACATATTTTGTTAATCTTGAATGTCACTGAAAGTCCTCTGTCACCTAGTGTCTGCCTCTCCCTCTATGTATGATTGCTGTTTGCTTTCCAGGGTATCTTGGTGACTTTCCAACATCAGTGGTTGATAGCAACAGACTTAATCCACATCTCTGTTTCAAAGATACTAAGTGTTTTTTTTCACATCCTGAAAATGCAAGTTCAAAAGTCTGAGGTGTCTGTGACTCTCCTACATGAACTGTTCCAGAAGGTATTCTGCGGTAACAAGGATACTAAAGACACCATTTTCTTCTTGGCTTCAAGACCAATAATTTGAGTGTCTGGCTTTTTGGGATCCTTCAGTCAATGCCTAATGTTCAGTCCAGAGCCCAGTTCTGATCCTATTGCCATGGAGAAGGAAAGATAACTGACCTCTCTAGCCTGGGATTTTCCCTGCAGTGTTGAGCCAACATGATGCGATTAGCTCCTCTCTGTGTACTGGGAGAAACAGCACGGCCAGGACTTCCAAGGAAGGCTGGGTACCTGAAATGCCAGTGAACCAGAAATCCCTGGTTGGCTCATTGGCCTTCAAGTGCTAAGGCTAAAGAAATACACTCTGTAACAGGCATGAAAGCACAAGTGTAGTGTTTGGAGCCAAAAGCAGTCATTGTATCTTACTCCTCCTTGTGCCTGATGCACAGAAAACATGTGTTTATTCTACTGGGGACGTCCTTAATCCACTGACTGAGCCTCGTTTGAATATGGAGATACCTAATCAAGAACTGACTAAGAAATTGGGTTTATTTCTGCAAAAATGACAGAGTGGGTGTGTGACATAGTCAAACCCTGCAGTTTTATTTGTCTTTAAGCCATGGTAAGAAGAGGCAGAAAAGTAAGTTTAAAAACCCATAATGACACACTAAGTCAAACAAAAAATACTACAGAGAAAATGCAGAAGCATTATTTGACATTATTCAATAAAAAAGTACTTTGATTTGATTTGTGAAAATCAAATACTCATACACTCCGAGTGAAGCAAAAATCAGTCATACTCTTCTCTGAAATAAATCAACTTTTTTTTTAAACGATTAATGTTATTTCTTTGAAGATCACTTTTCTTACAAATGTTAACAATGTTGCTTTTGACTTACTTACCTAGTTATGTATTTCCTTCTCAACATACTTCCTGCTCTCTTCCTGCATTACCCTGAATTGCTTTTAGTTTGTGTTGTGCAGCAAATGTATTTTGTATCATTTAAATGGATTCTCCACTCCAGGGTACTGCTCTTTGGAGCTGCTCTGCTCTATGGAAGATAGAAGTAAGAGAAGTAACATCTTGTGTAAAGCCTGCAGCACTTCACAAGAAGTCTTTTTATTTTGTCTGTAAGTTAATTCCTTGGAATACACAGAATAAAAAAAGGTATTACGAGGCAACAATTTATATACTGATGTTAGGCATTAAAATGCCTGGGCTGATTAAATGCCAAAATGTTGACTGAAGAAAGAGTAATGGGATCACAAAGTGATCTGGTTGAAAGTTTGCATCTTGAGACTGCAGTTCAGCTAAAGTAGGTGTCTAAGTACTGCAGTATAGCTGCATCATCTCATATGGTGAAACCTGGACTGGATACATGAGGACAAGGACTGTCTTCTTCCACGTATTTGTATCGTGATGGGCCCAATGGGGTCCTAACAGAATTGAAGACTTCAAGTGTTATTGTAAGACCCACTTTTTGGCACAGAATAAGAAATTCCATGTGAGAGTTTTTAATACTAATGGATATTACACAATTTAAGAAGTATTTCCTTGGGACTATGTCCTACTTAAGCTTTCAGGTGAAAGTCCTCTTTCAGATCACTTGTTCTACAACCTTTCATTATCTTCTCGTATTCAAAGATAAGTTTGTTTCCATATAAACCACTGTAAACCCACTGAAACAGACCACAGAATACATTCAAATGCTGAAGAATTTCCTATGGTGGAAGGCAAGGATTAGACCAGCCTTTAGACACCAAAATTTTAGAGAGAAGTAACTTAATTGCTAGTTGTCAAAAGTACTCCTTTTCCTAGATTCTATTCTTATGATCCCTAAAAATTAAATTTATTTGAATTTTATTATATATTGAGGTTGTTTTGTTGTTATTTCTTTGCTGGGTCTTCTTTTATTTGCTTTATTTTTCATGTCTGTTCCTGGCCATACTATAATTATGTATTGCCGCATTGAAGGGCATGGACTTTTGTCAAAGATATGCCTCATGGCATCTGCTCCTAAGCACTAACAAAAAAACCACTTAGAGGCTCCAAAAGGCTCCAGAAGGAAAAAATAAGATCCTCCAATTATTTAATGAAGCATTAAGTAATTAGAAGAGGACATAGTACAAGACTCAGCTGGGCAACTGCAGTTTCAGTAAAGTTTGAAGGAAGGAGTAGAAATCATCTCACAGTTTTTGCTGAGGTTATGAAGCAGCTTTACAGTCCTTACAACCACTATTCCAGACTCAATGCTGTAACAGTAAAAGTGGTTCCTCAGCAGTGCCTGTTCAATCATATAAGTCCCAGGTGCGCTCCACCTCGAGAATGCAAAGAGCAAAGGTCACTTAATTTCATTATGCTGCGAATGCTACAGAGCTTGCTGTGGTGTCTGGAAAATCCCGATCTCAATGCCCAGTGGAATTTTAATGGAAGATATGCACCTGTCAGGCCTGTATGTAAGTGCTCTATAAAGCTGACCAGTCAAAAATCTGTCTTTAAATATGGACACAAAATAATCTCTGCCTTTTGTTCTATTTTCCAAATACAACAAACAAACAAACAAACAAATTCAGATAAATTGTATTATTTCTTACTTACTGAAATCCTGGCCAAGAATAAGACACCATAAAAAGCTTACAGTGGTAAAATGAAAAAGGCTAATGGCAAGCATAAACCACACATCAAACCTTTTTCCATTATATACATTATTGGAATAGGTAATTTTCTCTTGTAGCCTAGGACCAGAATGCAGTGGTTAATACAATTTATGACAGATTTTCTTCCTAAGGCTAGTAATGTGCTTCCTTGCTGCTGTTTTGCTGTCATTAATGCATCTGTTATGTCCTATATATATCTTTTACAATACCTGATCTAATCTGATTTATGATGAAGTAATTCTGTGATATACAGAATATCCACATTCATTATGAAGTTCTGGCAAGAGAGAGCCTTCTTTATAATAATTTCCTTACATGAAAGGTATATTTTTAACTTCCACTGTGATGTCAGCGTGAAAACTGACTTTAAAATACCATGCTTAGAACATCTGTAGACTTCATGGAGAAATACAAGGTTTTACTGCTTTGATTTAGATTTACTGTGTTGAAGAACTGAGATAGAGAAGAAGAAAGCAAGAAGGATACCTACTCTTCTATTTATATATTTTCTTGTAAAATACTACCGAAGTCCTTGCTAAGTGTGCTCTAACAACTGTGGTTTGGTTCCCTTCCTGGTTAAACTGTGTTAGCACTAATAAAACACAATGAATGGATCTCTGGGATTTTAATGGTTGTTTTGGAAGTTTCTAGGTAATAAATGAGGCTTCAGAAGCCTAGAAAATAGTGAATACAGTGCCTGATTTTAAAAGTATAACCAAGGGGATTGGAGATAATTCAGTATAACTTCTTATCCTGAAAAAATACAGGAAAAAATAAACAATGTATTAGAAATCACCTAAAATAAATTTATAAGTAATAAGATGGATTTGTAAAGAACAAATCCTATCAGAAAAAACGGTGACATGATTAGTTCCTCTCTATCAGGAAATAGTCCTTGGAGATATAAGAGAGACAGTAGATGGTATTTATTCTGTGCTGGGTAAGAGTTTTGGTGATGTTCTTGTAAGGAAGCTGGGGGAATACAGTCTTGATAAGACCACTTCAAGATGGTTACACATGAACAGGGCTGGAAAACACTGCTCAGAGACTGTCCTTCAATACTTCACTGTTAAACTGGATTAACTTCTAAGTGGAGATTCTGTAGTGACCTTTACTAGGTCTCTAGCATACATTTAATCCATAATTTTGTAGATCGAACAAGTAATATATATGTTTAAGTTTTCAGATGATCATACATAAATCCATTTTGGAGGACAGTGAAAATTTTTTAAAGTTTTTAAAAAAACAGAGATCATCTGGGAAAATCCTTGGATGCAAATAAGCAAGGAGGAAAGCAGAGGACTTCCGATGTGTATACATGAAGTTTCTACTGAGTGTAAGATAGAGAACAACTACTGTACTTGTATATAAAGTTCATTTGTGCATTAGTGGATCAGAATCTGATTGTAAGTTTGCAACAATCAACATTTTTAGGCAGTCACTCCTATTAGAGACAGAAAGGCTTCAGACCGAATATTTCAGGGAAGAGAAAACAAATGGGAGATTCAGGGATGAGTAAAATGTACTTGTTCTGTATAGAAAAGACAGAAGATGTGCTACCATGTTTTTCTTCCATGTTTTGCTATGTAAAAAATCATCTCAAAGAAGATGGAAATTAACTGTTCTTTTGGTCATGCATTATACAGTTTAAATTGCAGCTAAAGAAATCTAGGTGAGTTATGAGTAAAACCTTTCAGACAATGATGATAGTCACTGAGCTGGATAAACAGCTCAGATATGGGATATGGTATTTCTAGCCCTTGCAGTTTTTCATGAATAAGGCCTTTGTTAGAAAAAATTCAGAAGTAGTTAACTCTGCCTTGAGACAACCAAAGGACTGGTTGATTTTTTTCCAGGACTATGATTCTTATTTAAACAAAAACCACACAGCACTGTTCTTGCAATGCAAAGCATCCTTTAAATGACAGTATTTATAGCCTCTATAGGTTCTGATTAAAATGGCAGGAAATTTCCTTCCTGTGAGGACTGGATACACAACCGTGACCAGATGCTTTGCCCTGTGTTTCAGTGCATATGACAGAAAAAACAACTGCAGGACTTAAATCCATTGAAAGAGACTCTCTACTGCTTGATTTTTAGCAATACTCAGGGAACATCTCCTCAGATACAAACTGATACATCTTCTGACTTCCAAGGACACAAATACTGCTGGGTTAACATCTGTCTCTGGGGATTTTAATTTTGAGTGGCCAAACACTGTCATTAAACTCAGGTGGTGAAACAGTTAGCGCCCATGCTGATGATCCTCAGAGTTTGGGTGATCGTAGAGAAGTGTTCTTCACAGTCTCTGCCACAGAAGTTCAGTCATTTACCAGCACCTTAGATAACTGCTAGATTTAGCTGTTTTAAGGCCTCCTTTGAGATATTCAGAGGTATGTTAGATAGAAAGCAAGAGTGCCATCTGTCCATCACAAAGCGAGAAGACAATATTATGTCCACCGTTGTAAGAGGAGTACGAAAAATACTGCAAACTCTCTGATTGAGCCAATAGTTATTTTTGCATTCAAATGACTAAATATTCTATTGTCTGTAGCCTATCCCTATGAAAAATCCAGAGATTCTGTAATAGAGATACAATATGATGTTCAGCAGACAAAATAAATCTCCAAGGGGGGCAGAAAAGAAAACCATACAAAACAAAAAACCCCAAAAATAACACCAAACCAAACCAAAAAAACCCAAGGACAAAAAAATAGGGATGCAATAATCAATTTTGGCACTGACGCATGCTGATGATTTCATCACTGTATTAATAAATGATTGCCCTATATCAAGAAACAGCACAACGTCTCTGTTTCTGATTAATATTGTTCTCCATTGCATTTTATCTCTTTGTATAAAAAGGACACACTTCCTTATGACAAACTCAGATATGATGAAGGAAGTACAAAAAGAATCACAGCAAAGATGAGCAAGAATTGAAGTAGTTTATTTATTGAAGTACCTGTGAAATAATCCAAGCTTTATAAGAAGCCTTCGAAACAAACTAGTATTAGTTAGAGAGGTTTTCCTCATGAAGGTATGCAAAATGAATTTATGGAAGAGCAACGACAGCACAGATGGTACAGGAGCTCAGTATATCAGCTTCCTTCTCAACATGCAGCAGTGAAATCCAGCTTTTACAGAAACTGTATTCTGTGCTGATAAAAGGAGTGGTGGATAGACTTACATGCTATTCTAAAATGTATCGACACTGAGAGATACATCTAACTATATTCTTAAATATTTGAATGCCCCCTCTCCCAACCCCCCTCCAGATGCCCAATCTCATGACAGCGTACTAAGAAAACTTCTGGGAAAACAGAATATTGAGATTATGAAAGGTCAACTTCTGTCTCAGGCACAGGCTTTCATTTGTAATATTTCAAGCAATTTTTACGATTGGCAAAATTCACAGATTTGCTTCTGTGCTTCACTGAATGGATGAGGATAAAAAAAAAGTGCCCAAGCTAACAACATTTAGAACCAATACTCCCAGATGCTGAAGTGGCAGGTTTTTAAAAATCACTCAAAGATTGCACCAAGTAGCTAACTTATGCTAAACATCTATTTTGTATTTAAGATCAATATATGAAGCAATATTCAAAAACCTAATTACCAAACCAAACATTGCAATAAAATCACAATATTGAAAGAGCAAAGAGTTTACAAGCCACAAAATGGACACTAATGCAAGGAAGAATTCATCGCTCATCAGTCCCTGATTTTTCATCCAATTACTTAGTTTTATGGTCTTTGCTTTCCAACATGAATTGAGTTAGTTTCAGTTTAGAGTTTCATAGGGAAAAAAAGGTGCCTTTGTATTAGCCATAGAAAGTGTTCAGAATTTACTTAAAGTAATGAAGCAATATAATTAAGAGTTGCTAAGAAAAAGACTATAAAGCATGATTGCATTTTTCCTACTCTTTATTGCTTTCAAATTATTAACTTAGACTTTAAGAGCAAGTGCAGATGGCTTTATAAATAAAAAAAATGTGTATATCGTTAATGGTTTTCAGAAGATTCCTTTTTTTAAAAAAACAACTGTTTTTTACTGTGAAATCACTGCAGAAGTCTTCTCTCTTGAGAAACAAAGCATCTGCCCAGTCTTTTGGTTCACTAATATCTGGGTGTGGAGAAGAATTCTGGAATCGGGAGTTTCGGATAGGACTTTGGCAATGCTACAAAATCATAAACAAAAAAGGGGGAGATGTGGAGAAGAATTAAGAGGTGGCCTAATGAGTACCAGCTGATTCAAGAGCAGAAACAGGTGAAGGGAATTGTGAGCAGACGTGATCGTTGCCGGAAGGAAGATATAAGAGAGGCAATGGAGAGAGACAAGGGAGAGAGGTGCAATGGAGAGAGAGATGGTAGGGCTGCTCTGTTATGATAAAGGCTGTGCATGTATGCTGCAACATCCGGGTGCATCCATTACTCCACAGCAGATGCTCTTCCTAGCTAATACATATTTCTGTAATCAACACTAAGCATAACTATTGGCCAAAAAGGCAAATTTCACTCATTTAGGTGGATAATGCATTTTTGTGACTTCATCAAGTAGTAAAAGTAGTGAAATTAGAGGACAGTTACTGAAACTGTCCATTTAGTGCCTTATACTCTCTATAGCATGCAATCAGAGAGGTTTACATGCTGGTAGTTGTTTAGGAAGATTTCATTAAAGTTCTTCCTTAATGTTTTTCTTCTGCCTTCTCATGATGGGATATCAAAAATTACTAGGTTTCTCCCTGCTGTAGAATTTCTTCCTTGATATATGGATAATTTTTCAACTCATGTTTATCTCAAGGGATAGATATGGAAAGGTCTGAAGAAAGCTAGCTAAGGGTAATATTTATAGAACGAGCTAAATATAGCTGCATTCATAATGCTAAGAATTGAATTAATGCTTAGCAATAACTCATCATGACCTTGATTTCATCATCTGGTATAGATTAATCACTAGCTATTACCAGATAGTCATCGTTCTGAGAACAAAGCTAGAATCACTCAGCACTTCTTTTTTTTTATCTTTTCAAGATATGGGCCAATATTTTAGCATATCTACCAAATCTGTTCTATTTCTAAGTTTCTCTCAGTCACTCAACCAGTATTAAGAAAATCTTAGCCATCGTTAAAATTGTATGTATGTCCCTCAAAATAAAAAAGTACATGTTCATTTCCTGAATAGTCTATATAACAACTATAACTGATTTTATATTTACTAAAAAAAAAGATTTGCTTGAACTATCTAGAATGCACTAAGCAAAAACTGAATGTTAAGGGACTAATTCCTATTATAAATCTATGTTATAACAAAAACCTAATCTGATATTGTCTTATAATTGCCAACATAAGTTTACCATGTTTTGTGTTAAGTCATATGGATATACCTAGAGAAGTTCTTCAATGATTTGTGAGCAAATACTAGCAAAAGTCACTGGGACTCTTCACCAGACTTTCAGATGTTCTTGCAATTCCTGCTTCTACAGATCTTCTACAGAACTCTTATATGCGGTTCATTTGCCTAGTATAATTATTTGCACTACAAAAGCCACTAAATAGCCGTTTTCATTCAGTAGCCTAAGGGAAGAATGAGTGTGGAGAGAATTAGCGCAGTGTGGGGAGCCTTACCTAGGTGCTACATCTATACTACCCTGGTGGGTTTTTTTTCTTTTCCTGAAAAGAAAAGAAAAAATCTCATTCACAGCAGCCATGTTGTTCAAAATTTTCCATTATTTTCTTTTGCACATTGCTCTGTTTATAAATCTATTTCTGTTACATATTTCTGGGGACAGGGATGCCATATTTTAACAACAAACTATTCTCAATCTGTAAGTAATAACAATAAACCTTTTGTACTTTTAGTCAAACAATTGACACAAGTGCAGTCCCTTAAAATTTACATTAACTTTATTTTTCATCAGGTATGTATATGGTTTTGTAAGAAAGTCAGAAATACATGTATGAATTATACTGTGTCTACACATTCATATAAAAAGCTACATATATGCAAACGTAAGTTGAAATAATAATTAAAAAATTGTAAAAAGATAGGTTGACTCAAGACTGTCTTCCTTTGTACATTTTCTATGGTAATTTTTCTGTAATAAAAAATATTCATTTTCCTTTTCCTAGATATAATGCAGTTCAATGTTTTGGCATGACACAGAGCTCCAAACAGCTATTTTATATGTCTTTAAAATGTCTGGTTTAATGTGCCTTCTGTATTTTGCTTTTGACTTTCAACAGAATTAATGGGAAATAAGTGTCAGTTTGATATTCAAGGTGAAAACTGTGGTCATACCATTAATCATGTTTATGATTTACTCCTTCTCCTGTCTAAGTCTTCATAGCAATGTGAACCATAGCCTCCCATTTTGTTGTTTTTATACATACATATTTTTTTTTGTACCACTGTGATTGATACACAAAAATTGAGGAAAATAAATTGAAAAATTGAGCTAGTTTTTCTGATGTGGAGTTGTATCGGTTTTTTCTTTTTATAACACTAGTTAAATTTGCACTGACAATACATAACAACTCAATAGTAAGGTACCAATATGTCATAATATAAACGAATCAACAAAGACATCAACGCCTCTGTAAACTGTCTATGACAAATAGTAAAGATGAGCTATGTGGGTAAAAAGACATTAATATCTTCTTTAGCAGTTCTCATTTTGCAGGTAGAAAACTAAAGCAATTAACCATGCATGCAGTCAGTCAGTATAAAATGTCTAGGAACCATTGACTTTCTCCCTGATGTCTTAATGAAGGTGTTGAGATACCACTTTCTGATTTCTGGTCCTAGCTTTTAGCTTTGACAGGAATTTTGAGTAATAATGAGAATATATCATTGTTCTTGGAAATAAACTGTTTAGCAGAATGATACCTCTAGGATTTCAAAATGACAAATGATCATCTTAACCATTTGCTTTAGTCTTATTTAAGACCGAGGTCACCACTGGTCTTAATTGGTCACCATTAAAAAACTATAAGCCACCCATCTTTGGGTCACCATTTCAGAGCTATGAGCTGGGTATTGCAAAACTTTTTACTTAAAAGTTAATCTTTTTTGTTTCAATCTTTGTGTTTTCCCATTCTTATTTTCCTTTGATTCAAATGCTCTTTGGGACAAGCATAATTTAAAAGGCATGTTTGACCAAGCAGATGCTACTATCTGTACTTGCCTTCATATATTAGTTATAGGGTAAAGATCTCAGTTAAAAGATTACTGAAACCACCACTTGTAACATCATTTCTAATAATTTGAATAAAGACAGGATTCCTCCTAACCAGATACTTCCATTAGGTGCAAATGCCACTTTGTTTATATAATTTTTTATTGCTAAGGTCTGTCAACTAGATTCAAGGTGATGCTTAAGCAGCTCACAGGGCCTCTAAGATTCTTTCTTTTCCTGCCTATAGTAATTATGAATATTCTGATTGTTTTACTAAAACATTTTCCTTTGCCTTTTTTGCCTCTGTGATGCTGAGTAAATTTTCACGTTATCTCAAAAGTCACCTGGCTGCAAGCGTATGAACAACTGGAGATTTGTTTTGAGGACTAAGTGGGTGGCACAGGCTCTCTGCACTGCGATGAATTTTTCCCCTTGCTACCGAACTTCCATTGACCTTTAGCTTTTCTCCTGCCCCCTGCATCCCTGGGAAGGCAGACAGCTTATACATGGCTCCGTGCAACCACAGGCAGCCAGAACACGCTGCAGAGAATTCAGTCCATTGACTTTACAGTTTCTATAGCTCTCTTGGTGCCGGTGCTATAAACCTTTAAAATTCCCACCACTTCTGGAGCACGTTTTCCACCCAATCACTGGGAAAGAAAAGGACTGGCTAGATAGACTTGCTGCCTTGAAACAATCTCAGTGACATCGTTCAAACCTCTGAAGAGTTCTTTGCAAATACACTACAGCCAGCTTGCAATTTAGCCTTGATCTAAGCTTAGCAACTAGCTAGGTATGCATCTAAATGCTCCCATTTGTTGTCTAGCCTGGCCATCACAGTTTTTATATTGGTATAAATATTTTGCTGAAGGATATGGTCTTCTACCAAAAAAGTCAAATTCCATTTCCAGTACCACTCTCTCTGTGTTCTGATACACACACACACAAAATGCAGACACAAAATCAGTATAAAGGTGCCTTATTTTAGTGTGCCTTACCCCTTTTTCTGACATAGGAACAAGCTACACTTGCTTAAATTTCATTAAATTGAATCAACAATAGGGGAGCTGCCCTCGTTTAATCATAATGAAGTGCAGCAGTTTCAGTTTTGAAACAAGTTCCAAGTCTAATGAATGTGATGCTGAAAGTGCTGGTACTGAATCTGTCCTGGGATAAATGCAGCTTCACGGCATTCAACAAGCAAACATTTTTCAAACCCTTCCCTACTACAGATAAGGTTGATGGGAATTCTGCCACCACTTTCACTGAGGCCAGAAGTTCACCTTGGGTAAACAGGATTTCAGGAGAGAATCTATTTACAGAGTTCTGAGCCTCCCCCTTCTGCTATTACTTTATCTCATGTCAGTGCAGAGCGAAGATAAATTACCGTGTGCTTTAAGGTAACCTAATAGAGTGGGACTTTTTGATACCTTTTATGGGCTAGGTCTTCCACTGAGATTTATGCCTTTGCCCTAACAGAGCTAGCTGTTTACCTCATGCAGGTGAGGTTTATTCCTTTCAATCCAGAGACTGATTGCTTAGGTCTCATGCACCATGACCTATCTTAACAATTGCAGGACTTTTCATGGCAGTTTAAGATGGGATATGAATGCCCTAAATTAAATACAGTCAAAAAAGATGAAGAAAAATTAGGTTTGTAGGAAGAGTTCAGAGTACTCAGTAAATATAATTTTTATTCATGGTTTAAAAAAAAAAAAAGTGAACAATGGCTTTTGCAATAAAATGACCAAACCAAAAGAAAAGAAATTTGTCTAGATAAACTCAGATTCAAAAAATGTCAACAATTAAGTGAAAATCATTAATTTCATTTCAGTTGAACTACAACCCTCCTGCTTACTGAAAAAAAAAGTTCCTTTGAAAGGGAACAAAATCACCTTTTAAAATGAAAAGCAAAAAAATTGTTGAAAATATGTCAGTGATCAATGTTTCTCTTCTTTTCTAAATATTTTTTTGTTGAAACTAATCATAATTTATGAACAGTTCAGATAAACCCCATTTTTATAAATTTTATTTTTTTAGTAAAAATAGTAATAATGAATAATTTTTGTATTGAACCACAAAGGTAGATAGCATGTTTTGGACATGTTAATTAATACAAAAATTACAGAGGCTGTAAATCATGTAAAAACAGTGCATTTATAGTTCTGTGCATTTCTATATCTTATGTACTGGACAAATAATGTATGCAGCTGGATGAAAACTCTGTCATCTACTTTTCAGTGAAATAACAACAATCATTCAGTGATTAAAGGATTGTAATTACCTGATAAATTTGCATCCTTCTTACTATGATGCAAAATTCAAGCTGCCTTTTATTTTCTGCTAAACTATATTTTGCATCCAAGCATGGCATACTGACTGAGTAACGGAATAAAACCATGAAGTTAAAAGTATGTGAAATCCTTTTAACATATATTGATAACTCTAGAATAATTTTTCATTTTCTTGCTAACTTTGAGGAAATGGGACGAAGGAATTTTAAATCAAAATAAGTCTTTGTTTTTGATACCAATCAAAACAGATAAACATTTTAGGAAAGAAATCAATGGAAAATTAAATTGTCATCATTAAAAACATGTATTACCTGATCTCATCCCCTGTGTCTTTAGTAAAATTAATTATCTCCAGCAGAGCATTAATTAAAAGATTTCTCCCCATGGTATTTGCTAGTTGATTTTTCAAAAATAAGGTTGTGCAAAAATATTTGGAACTCATGTAATTTTTCCCCTTACCCCTTGTTCTCTTTTTAAACAGGATATTGGTTTCAGTATCCCAAATGTTTAGTGTTCAGACATCTGTACTAGATCAAGTCCATCGCAACTGATGGGTCAGGTGCAATTTAATTAGCACTGATTTTCTTGCATTAACTTGAGACAGAAGGAAATTCTACTGTGCAGTCATTGCCCATGAAAGCCTGTTTTCCTGGTGTCACTGTTAATCACCTAAATACAAAGTAGTGTTTTAAATTCTAAGAAAATAACTGTGTGTCTTTTAGCTCACCAGGATGATATCAGAGGCTTTCATAGGTTTTACTTGCAAAAGTATTTTTTGGCACTCTTGGAGGTCTGTTTTCATGTATTTTGTATTTTGTGCTGCTGACTTCTGGTGTCATGGGGAAAAAAAAAGATTTTTTAATACTATTACTCAGGACTGTCCAAATCCTAAAAGTTCCCCCCCTACCCTGGCCCAATTGCCCTTCAAAGATTGAAAGTAAAGTTTAAAAAACCAAACAATTCAGTAAAGATAACTATGAAGTATCATAAATAATTCAGTTTCATACTTTATCTTCCTAACAGAGCCAAAACAACAGGATGGGCTATTTATGCCAAGATGTTAGCAAAATCCCCCATATTATTTGTGGAAAACTTAATTCTCTTTAAATGTAAGCTTTTAACTTCAATTGCATTTACAACACACCCTCTTTTTTATTTTTTACCACCTCCTGTGTCTACAGTCAACATTTCCAAAAGCCATAACTAATGATAATAAAGCAGAAAATTAGGAAGATCAGGTAGATACACAGTATATTTCTGCCTCTTTCTCACCACACTTATCACAGTTCTTTGAGTATAAAGACTTATAAGCCTCTACACTTAAAGATAATTATTCCATACAATGCATCCTATCCAGCCAGCTGCCTTTTCCCTACATGCTCTTTGTGCTGCCCAGTGATTATTGGTAATGTAATCCTAAAATCTCAACATAATTTGAGCCCCAACCAAGAAATGTGCTAGGCACTGTGCAAACACAGGCTACCACCTCATCCTGGGTCCAAAGACCTTACAAACTAAAAAATCGGTGTGGAAGAGCTACAGTGTGTAAAGAAGGCAGCAGGGATACAGGACTGGATGGAGAGGGCAAAGCTGTTACATGACGAAGGTGGGAAAAGGAGGCTTCTGGAGAAAAATGACACAAAGCAAATGTAGTCCAGTCCTGTTATTTCTCCCAGACACATTATTGACTTGTTTCTAAGACCACATGGTGAGGGGTTGCATGATATTTTTTCTGTCCAGTCACTTATTTGAATTGTGGAGACTTTTCTTGGGGAAAGAATGAAGGTTCTATTTTTGTCCCAGAAATATTTCATTTCAGAAAATTATATAGGGAAATTAAGTCAGCCTGAAAACAACATTGCACTGGCTATCTATACTCTGGCCAATACTGTATTTCAATGAGGGGACATATGTTGCATAAGGTGTATTGGGAAATCTGTATTGCCACCTTCATTCATCATGGCATCTTTCCTTTGGCATGTTTCAAATTAGAAAAAGCTGAACGTAGATTTCAAATGCATATTGCATGCTGTAGCGCAGCTCAACAGTCACTTGCAAAATTTCTTGTCCACTGTTAAAAAAGATTAACAGCTGGGAGAAATGTAGTATTATTCAAATCTAACATAAGGGACACATTATATAGACACTCAGAGACATGCTTTAATTTTATCCCATCTGTTTTATAGTAAGCTGAAAATTTAATAATTTAAATTTTGTATTTATTTGATTAGTAAAACAGGAACCATAAATCTAAATGGATAAAAAAGGTAAAGGTATAGGGCAAGAAAACAAATTATATAATACTAAGAAAATCACCATATATTGAAGAAAGATCCGGACTGACTTTGAATCTTCCGTTTTCTAGACTTCAGGACAGACAGTAAAGCTAGATGAAGAATCACACTCTAGAAGGAACTGGTAGATTTCCAAAAACTCAATGTGCACCTGTGTGACTTGAGCAGTAACACAAATACGGTATTTTGATGAATCCTACATGAATATCAAAGAGAAACATTGAAAAAAGATGGAGCTGTTCTGGAAACAGTTGAAGGCAAGTAAAAAAGATAAAACCAGACTTGATATATATGTTAAAAAAAAAAAAAGGCAGAAAAGCCCTAAAACAAGACCTCCAAACCCCAAAACCAAACAAAAAAAATCCCACCCTGTACTATACAAATTAATATTGGAAATTAAAAACATAAAAAATAATTACTCAAAATAAGAATTAAACCACACTTTGGTGGCACATAAGAAGTTTAACTGTCTGCCTTCCTACAACGTGATGAGTTTCACACTTAAAGTAACTTGCTGGCCTTCGCAAAGGAAGCTTTCATCACAGCCTGGAATCTCTGGCTTTGTTCACAGGGACTGGGATCTACATCCAGGGGAATTACCGTGGTGTAAAATTAGGGTGGAAGCAAAAATCAGCCTTTATGCATTAACTCCAGCCCTTTACCCTTCAACACAAGAACCTCACAAAACAAGTGCATAGCTGGGAGGTTAAAAATCCTGTCAGTACAAATACTGCTCAGGTCACAGCTATCTACAGGTACAGAGGACTGAGAAAATGGAATAATTAAGGAAAGAATATATATGCAGTTAGTTTTAAAGTTTCTTTTTAAATCAGCAGAATCTCAGTGCACGTGTTAAACATACTACTGATAAACTCTCAAATACACGTGAATTCAACAACCAGTACGTGATTTCAAAAGGCAAAACCCATTCTGGTGTGTATCAATATAATTTATGATGATGTTCAAGGTTTCATGGATTTAGTCAATTAGTAGAATAAGAATTTCCAGCATAGACTATTTTTGAGAAAGTTACCATATTTTCAAGCTATTGTTCCAGTGGAGTAGATTAAATATGAGGTTTATACATGTGTAGTGCTAGTTTTAGCAGGTTTTCTCGCATTTCATATATATTTCACACTTACTATGAGACAATAACATAAATCATTATGAATGAAGAAAAGAACAAAACAAACAAGATCTATAGTGCCATGCTTATTAGATCTGTGTGCATTTTTCCCTTTCGAATTGCAATTTTTACAACTAAACCCAGGATAAGCAGTTTCAGTCTTCAAGCTGCCAGTGCAGATGAAAAAACTATATCAAATGACAAGCCAACGTCCTTCATTTCCCTATATTTTATATGGCAATCTATCTTTTCTGTACTTGGGCCCATTCTAAAATGTTCCACATCTTGCCTTTTAATTCTGGCTTTCATATCTCTGATATAAGTCAAGGAAAGATTTCTGGGCACTATAGAAGTGTTCTGCTGAACATTAAAAATAGTGGGGAGGTGTATTCTCTAGCTTTGTTGATTGAGAAATCAATGACATTTTAAATAATGCATTTTTGACCTCTTAAAGAATGAAGAATATTTTGCAGAACGTATCCAGTACTGCTTTTTTTTTAATTAAGAAAAAGCTTTTCCTAAGAATTAATAAAAAATGAATCACAGAAAGAAATTTTAACAACCCAGCATTGAAAAATGAAAGCTGGTGAAAAAAGAAACTTTTTACTTTTACATTCTCCTTCTTCTCATTTTTTTTCACTGTTTTCTTGCTTTTGAAATCTGTACCATAATATTAATGAAAACAGAGACAGTTTTTTTCCTTTGTCTTGATGTCAACATTTTTCCATTTTCTAAGTTTCAGTCTCTCAGAAAATTGTGGAGTGGAAATCTAAATAAACACAAATTAATTCTCTTTTTTGCTGCATTATCTCCTCAGATGGGGAGACATGATTGGAGAGTATTTTGAAAGACACACTTGAAAAGTTTTTGCTCACTAGCAACAGGACAAATGCAGATGAGAGCAAAAAAGTTTTCCTTCTAACACTCTCAGGGAACAGCAACTTTTTCCTGGCAAACACACTGGTTTTGACTAACAGTTTTTACTTGAAAGTTGTATAATTGAGAAAAGCTCTGCCTTTAGCGATGATAGAGATTTTCAGAAAAAGCTGACTATTGGTAATAAAATCATTCGTATGTGAATGACAACACTAAATTACAATTATATAATTCCTTTCTCTTCATTCAGTGAATTCAGTAAGTTCATTTCACATTCAGTAACAGTTTAATATCTGACCTTGGCTTTGCTTACTGTTCCCTTTTGAGTTCAAAAAGCCCTATGCTGTCACCTGTCAAAAAAGCCGTGTGAGCTTCCCATCTTCCATACGTGGCACACACACTTATCTCCCCACAGTAAATCACAGCAAAAGCCAGGGAACTGGACTCACAAGCCTTGTGAACTCAGATATCTTCTCCAGTAACAATAATAATCCTACTGAAGTTGTCTGCCATAAATAAAGGTCATAGTAAATTACTATGAGCAATAAATGAGTAATAAATCCTGTTGTCTGGAAAATGTTGATTCTAACTACTAAATAACACTAAATAATTGAAGAACTTCAGGGAATATATAGTTTGGCTTGCATCAATGTCATGTTGCTTACATTCTTCTACAATATTGAATCCCATGCTAAATGTAACATTTGAAGAATAATTCCTCTGATCATATTATCAGGTACTTTACTTTATCTCTGTACTGAAGAAATGTCCTTTATTATCAATTTCCTTTGATTACCAATAAATAAATAAATGCTGGAGCTTGACCTCTGCTTCTGCTTGCATTTCGTTATTCTTTGTGACTGGTCTCTCTTTAATGCAGAATTACATGAATATAAAATCTATTGCCAAATCTTAACAGACTGTCTGTTCTCAAATCCTGATAGCATGTTACTTTAAACTCCAGAGAGAAAGATAAAGAACCTGTTTGCAATTCTGCAATTTACTGGTTTGCTAAATGTGTCAGGACAATGAAGAAATTAAAAAACTGAAGTCATATTTCGTCCAAATGAGCCAGTTCCTCAGCGAAGAAATTACAATTTTGGTTTAAAATAGTCAATAGGTTTGTATGAAAACTCATGTAAAATTTTTTGCGTTTTAAACTATTCAATAAAGGGTAATAAAAGGTTAACAGCTGAGGAAATATATGGAATACATTTGTAATTTTTTGTTATTTAGATCATGCAGAGATGCATTTTGGTTTCAGCTAATTCACTGTATAGCTAGGTTATGAGAAGTTCAGAGGTATGAAAAGTATATTTGACAGTACCCTATTGTTTATGATGCCTGCAAGAGAATTAGTATTAGATTATTTTTTATATCTTTTTTTTTTTTTTAGGACAGTTACATATTCTTTAATATAAAGCATGTTCTGGGTCATGGGACTCTAAGACACATCATTATAACTGTCTTATGACAGTTTAAATGAAAAAATACAGTTCCATTTGTGACTAACTTGAATAAAACCAAAGGAAAATACAGATCCAACCACACAGACTGAAAAACAGAAATAGCTGACCTAGTTAGGAACTGCATAAAATATCTTCTCTGATAATTTATATTGTGGACAGAAGGTTAAAAGTGACCTCTTTCAGATGTTAGGATGGTTCATTTCCATTCAGCACATTACATGGGGGTTTTATAGGCAGTTTTGATATGATACAGACTTAAGCATATGTTTAAGTGCTTTACTAAATGATATACCCTGGTGCAGTTCTCACTTCATGTCATGGGAAGATTGGAGTGTTTTGCATAGGGACAAATAAATTCATGATCTATTTCTGGCAGGTTTATCTTGCAGACATATAGGACACACTACTCGTTTTATGGCTGGTGCTACCCAAAAAGACTTCAGCATACCAAGGCCTGTTATGCTCTGCTAAGACATTTGAGATCTTTTAGCGCTGCAGGTGCTGCCTTGATGTCCTTGGCCATTTTCCCTTCCCAAATGTCCCTCTTGTCCAATGTGTTAACATCACCTCCTTGAATCCCTCAGAGATGGCTGAGGTTCAGTAGTGTTGCACACCTACACACTCTGTCAAGGTGGGGTGAACAAGTGGCAGGATGGAAGTTGCATCAGCTTCACATTTTAGAAAGCACTCTGGGGTCTTTGCAGATGGAAAGTCCCATGAAATAATGCTGAACAGCACCCAGACAGTCTGGATGTCTGGATATCTGTTCAACACCATAAACCTTGCACTTCTCACATTTTAAAATATAAATGTGATGAATACTGAGAACATTTAAAGATATATGTTAAATATTAATATCTTAGTTTGTTTTCCTGGTGTGGATTTAAGCACTATGTCTGTGGAAAAAATGAGTATCTAATTTCTTTTTTTTAATAAATTGAAAGAGATCATCTATTTTTGTATGTTCTTTCACATGGTTAGCTTGCAGGTGCAAAGAAGTGCAAATGTATTTGGTTGATGATCTTAGTTAAGACAGTTATTTATATATCACTTCACAGAAAAACCCTATAAATGTCAAGTCTGTCTGAGCAGTTTTATTAAGCCACTTTTACTATGCTATTAGGCACTTTAAAAATAGTTCTTTATTAAGAACCTTTACTTACAAATTTACTCCATGAGTTTGTAAAGGAAAATCTTGCCTATTCAATATCAACAGCCTGTTCTATATCTTTTTTGATAGACTTTTATACCTGAATTTGTCCTGGAAATTCTCTTGTGAATTCCAGTACCAGGATGAGAAAAAGTTATCAAATGTGAATAAAAAAAGCTGAACTGGACCCCTTAGCAACACTCTTTGCTAACAGCAAAAAATCTCATTATTTCCAGATATAGCTGTGCAATTAATTCACTATTTATTTGCCTGCTCTCTTTCAGCTTTCCATTACCACAAGAAATATTTGATAAGCTGTCATATAAAATATCTACCTAAAGATGTAGAAAAAGAAGCTCAACCCAGGCGGCTGAGCAGTTGGCATTGCCTTTACAAAGAAAAAAAGCCTTTGTTTTTTAAGAAAACCAAAAGGATGCAGGGTCAAATAATAAGGCTGCTGAATTCAGACCCGTTGTGGGTCAGACACCAGCCTCACACCGAGCACCCGTGCTCTACCTGCACTGCCACGACTGACCCGCGACCTCTGCCAGCGCCGGCACTGCATACAGAGTGACTGTTCCTCCGGGCTTCCTTGCACCACCCTGGATGTGTTACTTTGGTTCAGAAGATAAAAGCAATTTCAGTAGCTGTAGCGATGCTTAGGGAGCTCAAGTCCAAAACTGCACCTTAGAACACCTCTTCTAAGCAGATGTCTAAATTTAGAAGTAAATAAAAAAACTTTCAGCACTACCAGAGCTGACCTTAGCCTTGCAAAACAGTTTTGCATAAATGCATAAATAAAACATATTACTGATTTTACCAGAACTAATTGATACTACAACAATTAGCTACAAACATATTATAAAGATAGAGATAGAGGTAGAAATAGAGATTATAAAGATGAAAGGGATAGGTCTTGTCTACAAAAGTCAAATACAAAAGGTATTCTAAAAGAATAACTGTTTTACATAATAGTCTAAATTTCCCTAGCAAAAGAGAGACAGAGAGAGAGGAAAACCCAGACCTTCTGCAGCTGACAGGAGGGTAACTTCAATCACATCTTCCCAAAATTTCCAAGGTGGGAAGAGAAATAGTAAAAGCAAACCAATATTTAGGACCAGTGCTTAGGTTTCTCAGTTAAGACCTGGGGAGTTCTGATTTCCTACCCACATTCCCAAGATCCTCCTTTTTATTCAGTTACTGTCTAGTGATAAAGTACTCAATACCTAGGTAAGCAGGTTCAGCTGTATAAATGTACTATGGAAAACGAGTGTCTGAGCATCACTTCTTAAGCTGTCCCTAAATATAATTAGTTAAAGCTACTCTTCCTTCAATAAAGGCATTCAATGAGCAGAAAAAGATGCCAAAGCCAAAGGATACAGGGAGCCCAAGGGATGCACCAGAGACCCGAAGGGTCACACGAGGCTTGGAAAAACCGCTTTAATATTTTACCTTAACTCAATGGACAAGACTGATGAAACTACACAACCGTAGCCTCACTGAGATTTCTGTCCTTCAGCAACCAACCTCAATCTCAGCACAGAAGATTTTTGCTCTCTGTTATGTAGTTAAAGAAGATGGAGATTGTTTGATATTAAGCATACAATACAAGCAGAAACATCAGGGTTAAATGTATTGCAATATAGAGGTCAATTGATTTCATGCAGCTCCAAGATCCAGTTAGTCACCTGTCAGAGAACACAAACAAGGGGTTCCTGTGCATGAAAGCCTCCATCTCTCTACTGTGTTTCAGACTTCAATGACTTGTTTTTTAAAAAAAAAAATTCTTTGATATCAGCGCTGCTGCCAATATGACATAGCATAATTAATTGAGAGCTTCATGCCAAAATAATCTATGCAACTGAAGTCATAAACTTTCTCCAAATAGGAAATAGCTGAGAATTTATTTTGCCGTAATGTTGCTAAGTCTGTCATTTTTATTACCTTAGGGCGTAACTCAAACACCTAGGCATGAGGATGGACAGCAAGGCAGCTTGTCCTTGGTGTTCACTTACAGTTAATAGGTGATTCCTTGCTTTTTGTATAGGACTTTCAGATTGTCAATTTTCACCCTGTGTGAGGAGCTGAACTGCAATTCAGTTCTCATTCTACAGGCAACTTTGCAATTCATTTCACTGCAAGCCGGGGACCTAAAAGTCTTAAAATCATTATTTGACCTGGACCAAAAGGGTTGGTTTTGTTTTGTTTTTTTTTTTTTAATGTTATGCAGTGTGACTTAAGGATCTTAAGTTAAACCTCTGTTTATGTGTCTGCTGAGTAAAAATAGCTTACCAAATGCAGGCCAATATCAATCAAACCAGCTTCAAATACATTTTGAAAAGTAATTGCAGTGCCACTGACCAGTAAACATCACCATTTAGCCATGTTTCTATAAATAAACCCTGCCTGATAAAGCTTTATGGGAACAGGATGTAAACTGAGTTAATTTAGAGACATAGCTGATAGAATTTGGACGTGTACGATTGGGCCATCAGTGGGATTTGATAAACTGAAAAAAAGATCATATAAAAATTAATGTAATTACATGGTATTTCCTCATTACCAGAATTACAGTTTCAACATATGCAAGGATCAAAAAAATAGAGTTACATCTTCTTAAAACAAATGGATGAGTATTTTTATGCCTTTGGCACAAGCAAAGATGCAGTCTACCCTGGCTGGCTCATTGAGTGACGCACATATAGGTAGGTCTCTCACTTCTGTAAGCGCTGCTCCATGGAAGGTTTTTGTTGCGTGTGTCCCACAGTCAGTCAGTGATTCACCAGACAGCACAGCTCCATTCTCAGCAAATAATTAAATATGCCTCCCCACTGTGCTCGGAGGGCAAATCCTGTGACCTGCGTGGCCATTTAGGGTGGCTGGGCATGTCTTCAGCCGTTATACTTTTGTTGAGTGCCGGCAGTGAAGTCAGTCAGAGCTATAATGCAGACTTCAATGAGAGTAGACTTGCTTCCCAAGTTAAAGTCTGTTAATATTGAACATTTACAGTTCATATTTACATTGATATTCCTCATTGTTCGTTTACGAATGCTGAATCAATTGCTTACTTTTTTGTGGAACACTAATTTAGCATATATTGTAACACTCTGAACTGAAAGTGCCCAAGTATTGCCTCTTTATAGAACAAATGCATTCAGACATTTTAAAGGAAATCAAATACAAGTATGCTATAAAAATAAATAATTTGTTTTGTTCTTGATCGAATCATAGAAATAGAGGTCGTACAGATCAGCCTTCAACTTGAGGCAAGACCATTGCCAACACTAGATCAGGTCAGCTGTGGCTCTGCTTAGCCAAATCTTGAAGAACTTCAAAGGATAAAGACTTCACAGACTGTGGGAAATCTGTTCCAGGACTGCACAATTCTCCCAGTTGTCCTGGTTTCGTCTGGGATGGAGTTGATTTTTTTCCTATTAACTGGTATAGTGCTGCGTTTTGGATGTAGTATGAGAGTAATGTTGATAACACACTGATGTTTTAGTTGTTGCTAAGTAATGTTTATGCTAGTCAAGGACTTTTCATCTTCCCATGCCCTGCCAAGTGCACGGGCGGCTGGGAGGGAGCGTGGCCGGGACGGCTAGCCCAGCTGGCAATGGGCTATTCTATACCATATGACATCATGCTCAGCATATAAGGCTGGGGGAAGAAGAAGAAGAGGGGTACGTTCGGAGGGATGGCGTTTTGTCTTCCCAAGTAACCATTACATATGATGGAGCCCTGTTTTCCTGGAGATGGCTGAACACCTGCCTGCCGATGGGAAGCAGTGAATGAATTCCTTGTTTTGCTTTGCTTGCGTGCGCGGCTTGTGCTTTCCCTATTAAACTGTCTTTATCTCAACCCACAAGTTTTCTCACTTTTACCCTTCTGATTCTTTCCCCCATCCCATTGTGGGGGGAGTGAGCGAACAGCTCAGTGGCCGGCTGGGGTTAAACCACGACACCAGTGGAAAAGCTTTTCCTGATATCAAACCTGAAGCTCCCTAACTGCAGTTTGGAGCCATTGGCACTTGTCATAACATTGAGCACTACCAAGAAGAGTATTTTTTTTTACCAATACCAATACAATTCACCAGTTGTATTTTTTCAATGCCGCCTATGACAGTCTGCATCACAGGAAAAGAATGCTTTTCTTTTGAGGAAGGTCATGGTTCAAGAATGTCATGAGGTGAGGTCAGTGGTTTTAACCTGTAGTCCCAAGATTCCTGACCGTCCCTGGATGTCTTCCAGGCATTTTAAAAGTAAATAAATAATAATAATAATAAAAAGTCCTGTAGTCTTTGACCCACCATGCAAACTCCGAACTTCCATTAAAAAAAAAAGTGAAGAGCTCTACTAAGTGAAGCAAGATTTATTAGAAAAGATGTTTCAATCGTTTGGACTGATGAGCTCTACTCCAGTTCTCAGTCTTACTAAGCCTTCCTGTTAGATCATAAGCAAATCAACTGAGTTCTATAGGAATTGCTCTTCATTGTAAAGTTAAGCTATAGCACTTTATCTCAGTAAAGTGTTACGAAGAAAAAAATTATTTCTTTTAACAAGTCTCAGAAACTCAGAAATTTCAAAGATGGAGCCAAGTAACAATCTAAGCAAGATAGGTAGAACATCCTTGAAAATGTCTTAAAGATAAAGAAACTGGGTTTTTATATGGAGTTTTTTTGTTGTTTTTTTCCCTGTAGACAATAGGAGTTTCACATTTGACTTCACTAGGAACAATTGAACGATGGAATAGAACAGTACATTGAATCATGTGTTACAGTGGGAAAGTACTGGCTAAAGAAAGCAGAGGGGCACATCTCCACTTCTTGTGCCGTGAGGAATGGCCTTGAGCAAATCACGTCTCTGTCCTTTCCCTCATCTGACTGCAAAAGTGGAATAACACTGTTCACCTCTTACATAAAGCACTGTGTGGAGGTCGAGTGTGCTATAACAGCTAACAGTATGACAGTATGACAAAACCACCAAACATAAATATAGGCAATGGCATTGAAATACTTAGTTTTATACAGTCTTTTTTTATTGAATAATGTGTGGGATAATGACTACCAGATCCCTTGTCCAGTAAGTCGACATTTCTGTATAAAGGGGCGAAAGGGTATTGTCATTAGAAGTTTTGCTTTTCCAAGTATTTCAGGAAGGATTTGATGGACAGATCACTGACGTTGGAACATTACAAAATACAGGAACTGCAAATATTGTGTTTACCCTAAGATTTCATTATGATATACTGTTCAAAGGAGCATTAGAGAACATTTTGGACACAAAATGTATGTGGTATTTTGCTAACTCCAGAATGATACTGTATGATCGATTACTGAAAAATAGAACTACTGGATATTTAGTCAGGATTATGCTAAATATTCATATAGGTTTCCTAGGACTCTTTTTGGTATTTTTGATTGTCAGGAGGCAAGAATAATTTTCTGTACTTCCATTTTTTCCTCTGAGGAATTTCCTTTCTTATCTAAGTGTATATTGGTCATAAACTTTTGTAAAATATTTCCTTTACATCACCAAGTAGCACTTAGATGGTACACCTCTTCCATAAAGAGAGAATCAAACTCTGAATACAATATTCACGGTATAGAATAGAAGGAAATAGTAATATCTATCCTGAGTATTTAGACTCAAATTTTTTCAGGAATTTTAAAGAAAAAATGAAATGGTTACAGCTGGTACTCATAGGCATACTGAAAGCCATCTTTACTTTCTTAAAAGACTGGTCCATTTTAAATAGACTTATATTCTGTTAATTAACTCTTTCTGAACAGTTCCTTTAGCTGATGCCATAAAGAAAGTTAACCTCGATGAGTAATTCTTCTAAGCTACATACACGAAACAATAAAATTACAATTTTGCCTTTATGGCAAAATTACATCTGCCTTTATGGTCATGTTCACTCAAAAGTAATTAATTTTTTCCTCAGCCAGACATACAGCAAGATCACAGAACAGTAGTGAAATGTGCACTTCGATCTGATTGTAATGTGGTTCTGCGAAGCCCAACAGGACTGCACCAGAGCATTTTTGGTCTTGAATGAAAATCTTGCTGTCAACATCAGACTAAAGCAACTGAGAAACTGTGGAAGAAAAGAAAAGCAACAAAGCAACCTTTCTAATCAAAGAGGTGGGAGATGAAACTGAAGCATGTCATCTTCCCTTATAGTAAAGAAGAAATACATTAAATACCACCAAAAGATTTATTTCTTTCTAATTGACTTCTGCAATAGCACATACCTTTACTCCCAATAATTTCTGAGTTGTTTAAATCTGATATTTGTAAGATCTTTTTTGTATATGTATTATCTGTATTCATCTGTTTGCTTTTTATATCCCATAAAGCTCTTGAATCCAGCAGACAATTTGAACAAAATAGTGAAAAATATAAGTTAAAGATAAGAAAATCCTGCAACAAAAGGGTAAATGATAAAGAGCCCATGTATTTCTTGACTAACTGACAGACTGCATATTTTCTTTGGTATCTGTCATGGTTTAACCCTGGCCAGCAGCTCATCCCCACCCAGCCGCTCGCTCACTCCCCCATGGTGGGATGGGGGAGAGAATCAGAAGAGTAAAAGGGAGAAAACTCGTGGGTTGAGATAAAGACAGTTTAATAGGGCAAGCAAAAGCTGTGCACGCAAGCAAAGCAAAACAAGGAATTCGTTCACGCCTTCCCATCGGCAGGCAGGTGTTCAGCCATCTCCAGGAAAGCAGGGCTCCATCATATGTAATGGTTACTTGGGAAGACAAAACGCCATCATCCTAAATGTCACCCCTTTCTTTCTTCCCCCTGCTTTTATTGCTGAGCATGATGTCATATGGTATGGAATACCTCATTGTCCAGTTGAGGTTAGCTGTCCCAGCTGCGTCCCCTCCCAACTCCTTGTGCACCCCCAGCCTACTCGCTGGTGGGTGGGGTGAGAAGCAGAAAAAGCCTTGACTCTGTGTAAGCGCTGCTCGGCAATAAATAAAGAAATCCCTGTTGTTATCATCACTGTTTTCATCACAGACCCAAAACATAGCCCCAGACTAGCTACTATGAAGAAATTTAACACTATCCTAGCCAAAACCAGTACAGTATCAAAAATTTCACACTGATTTTCAATATCATGTTGCAAATCCATAATTTAGGCCTAGCTTAATTGTAGTTCTTATTAACATATTTCTGACAGAGGGAGGATGCACTGTTGGATTTATTTTATTCCCTGGGATAGAGGAAATGTTGATGTTCAGAAAAGTTAAATTGTCAACCAATTTGTAGCTTTTACTAAATAATTTGAAATTTGGAAATTATGTACCTTAATCATTGAGTTAGACGCTATTTGGTCATCTCTTTTCCCTGAATAGTGCCTATAATACCTAATAAATCTAACAAAAATTCAAAATGTTCTGTTTCAGGAATGTTAAAGTTGAATCTATAACTGTTCCTAATTTAGAGCTGGGGGCGCAACACTAATCCAATTCTTCCTAAATTCCCAGATATTTTTGCCTGACTGCTTTTCTGGTGCATGCAAGATTTGCCAATAATAACAAAAACAATATTCATTTCTAAATCAGAATATTTCTCCACTTTAAGGAGTGGTTTAAAGGAAAGGACAAATTTGGCTTAAGTGGTGCAGGAATCCATGGGATCTTCTGGAACTTAGCTGAATTCAGTTTTAGGGACAGCCTAAACCCTGTCCTGATCACAATTGCTTGTTTTGAGAATCCCTAAATTGAAGCTCTGTGTGTGTAAGGATGTTTGTTATACAAGAAACTAAACATTTACAGAGCAGTAGCTACATTCTCAAAGTTATATCAACACTGAATAACACAGAGTTAAGGCAGTTTAAAAACTTCTGGTCTTTTAGTCTTCTCTTGGAATATGGCATTGTAACGCCTTAGCTGGCCAGGTCTTCTTGTTTATGTTGAATACTACTGATTGATTATTGTGTAGAAAATGTTATCCTGTTGTTATAAAAACTATGGCTTATTGCCTAGATTGGCCTATAAAAATAAATATATATAAAAAATTAACCCTTAAGGTATCGTGAAAATCAAATCACTTTAAAATGACGCTTTGTCCTCTCTCATCCCTACTGATTTTAGTGTGATAAACAATTAATTGTGAGCAACTGCTGCAGAATCTGGTCGTTGGTTAATTCTCCTGTTGAGCAATATTCTTGCAACTTCCGCTTAATTATATAGGGTAACCTTTTAAGGTGTGCACTTTCAAGGTGTGCAGGTACTTGCTCACTGGCTGTTAGATAGTGAATGGGGACGACTTTGCTCAGATGATGGGCCTATCTCCTGCTAATTCCTCCTCCCACCAGAGCAAGCTCAACTCCAGCGGAATCAAATGCTGTTCCCCTTGCAATTCTTACTGCTAATATCAAAGGGACCCATGTGTTTTTAACGTGATTCACTGTAACAAGGAACATAAGCAAGTGAAATCAAACTGTATCCAGGAAAGTCTCCAAGCCCATATTCAGAGCAGAGTGTTTGGCACTGCATCAGATACAAAACAAATAGTTTTTCCAGTGATGATTATTTTTTATTGTTATTATTATTATTCCTTTTTTCTTAGATGTATGAATCCTAAGGGCCACTTTTTTTTAATACGGACTTTTTTCTCAGTCCCAGGCATCTAGTGCTCCCTACATGAAGGGAGAGAATTTAAAATTAAATTGAAACTCATAGCCAGTGGCAATGAAACCGGTATAACTCAGTTAAGTTTGTCATGACAATTTCTGATTGTAAATCATGTATTTTGCTAAGTGAATTTTTATTGAACTTGAATCCATACATTCTATGTTCAAATGCAAAGGAACTGGCATGAGTCACCAACTGGGGATGATGTGAGACTGAATTAATTGAGTTTATTTCCAAAGCTGAACCACAGCCTCCAAATTATTATTTTACTTTTTAAAACCTGTGCAATTTCCTAGTTATGATACTTTTTTGCTAAGGTGTTGACAGTCCCCCAGGCTTAGTATATGAAAAACTTAATCAAACTGATAATTAATTTGAGATCCAGATTCTTCCCTCCATTCATGATAAAAATTAGGTGCCTGTGTGAATAGTCGCACTGAAACCCACAGGGATGTTACAAGAGGGAAACATTGCTAACTTGTTAATGGCACTACTGTCTGATTTCAGTGTTTCATTTAAAGAACATGTGGATTTCCATCAGCCAACTTGGAATCAAAAATCTCACTTCCCATTGCCAATCTTCTATAATAATACTGTAGCTGTGTTAGTCTTGTGTTTAATGAGTTGGATGCGGGATCAGATATGTTAGTTATTTAGATCACTTTTAGCAATTTAAACTTCACTCATTTGCACCATAAATGAAACTCTTGTGTGAGCATAGGCGAAAAAATGAATTTCCATTCCAGCTGCAATAATATCTGTAAAGACTATAAATTTGACATTTGCAATAGTCAAATGAGCAGCTGCATTAAGAAAGAAGCATGTGTGAATATATCAGGATATCTGAGAAATATAAATTGCAAAGTCTGTACAATTCTCAATTCTTATTTATTTTAATTTATTTATTCAGCAAGAATACAAATTCTGGTCATGCATGGACTAATTCCTGATCCTATCAAACTCTGAGAAGCCAAAATAACTCTAGCTTTTATCCCTGGTAGGGTGATGTAATTGGAAGCTGGAATTGGTCCATAGTCTTAGTTTTGCTTTAGATAATTATTTTTTCTTAGGATAGCAAGAACTAACTCATTAGTTCATGAACCCAAGAGCCCAGACACCCTAACAGATGACTCTGGTAAGTTATGTCATGTTAGCTGACATGTAGTAACTTTTCGTGTACATGTTCTTAGCTCTCAGCATCTGCAAGGCTTAGCTTAGTGTGCAATAAAAGAGGTTTAGATAAAACTATACTACCTTGTATCCCCTCAGGTTAAGGTCATGTCCATGAACAGTTACGAAAGGTTAGCTGATGCACAGGAACTTCCTAAATGGTGGCAACTTGCTCATGTCAGTAAGCAGCTCTAGAGTTATGTTACCTGTCCTCCCTTCCTTCAGTTAACTATGTCCCTGTTCTCTGCTATATGTGTGAAATCTGTATAACAAAGCTGTAACAATAACTGTATGTGAAAAAATAATCTGAAGATTTGGACTCCATATCTTTTGTATGTCTGGAGACATTTCAGGAATGCTGAACATTAGAATGAACTTTCAATGACTAAGGAATAATTCCTTGTCATGGTCCAAAAAAATGTGCTCTTGCTTTTATACCTTGTATTAATTGTCCCGCAGTTGTGCAGTCAGAAAGAATCTCTCCTTATTCAAGCTACAATGGTACTACATCAATCTGTCACATTTTGCTCAAGTAAAATCGAATAATCAACTCAGATAATCCAATATTTGCCTCAAGTAATGCCAAAATGATGGGAATGATGTGCTCCATTCATCGCAGATAAGAAGAGAGGAAAAATATTCCTCTTCTGTAAAGATATGACTCATCATGGATGGAATTCATACCTTTGCAGAATAATATGGTCTTTCAGCTACTGATTAAGCCTCAGCTAAGCTCAAGTTAAAGGGTTGAAGGGACACGTATGCTTATGTGATGATGTGACATTAAACCTATGAACAATTCTAGCTGTTCTTTTTCTTTCAAAAAAAAAAAAAGCTGTCACTGAGGGACATGTCTTTGAGATGTCACTTTGCAGTTTGAGTGTGTTTTAATTCATCTTCATAACATTAGTTGTGAAGTTTCTGGGGTAAAAAATTTTTTAATTCAAATTCAAACTGGCAAAGGCTTTTAGACTAGCAGACACACCTGTGGAGTTCTGCTGGTGTTTCTGAAGGCTAAAAGTTCTCTATGTATAACTATAAAGCCAGAGCCACATGAAAGTAGGCTAGTAAAGTTAAACAGGGTGCAGAAATGTGATCTCCTTTTAGAGCATTCTGTCCAAGTATCATTGGTTTTGATTAAAGCTAGTTTTCTTCTCCTCATCAAACCTATAGCAAAATAAACTAGACCTCCACGTGCTCAGTGCTTCAGCTTGGCTGTTTCTACCTAGTCACATTTGATCTATACCATAGTAAGATGCTCCTGGCAAACTAAAAGACCATATTTTTGCCACTTGAAAGATACCATTACACCAGTAAATTTTCTGCCATCTCCACATGCTTTTACAACTCTCTTAAATAGATCTGAAGAGTAAGACATTATTTCATACACAGTTTATCATGGCAGTGTTTCAGAGTGTGATTCATCTTAAGTTTAGACTAAAGTTGAGGTTAAGTAGGTTATCTTCACCTGCTCTCTATATAGGCAAAGAGGAGACATTATCTGCGTAAGAATTCTGTCTCTGCATGTATACATCAAGTCACGAGAGGAACATTCAGATGCCCTATATTATTTCTCTCTGACAACCCGACAATAAAAGTAGTGCAAATGACTAACCTAGACCAGACGACTAACTTCAGGGAAATAAAGTTACAGGAGATAAATCTGACTTTCCGTATCTATTTTCAGTCACTAGCCATAAGCAGTAACAGACCCATAAATTTTGCCTTATGGCAATATAGGCAATTACTGTGTTTAGTATTCCTACGGTATCTTGCCTCAAAATAAAAGTTACTCTTGGTCTATATTAATTTATTCAGACTCAATTCTATGTACAAACCAACCACTCATTTTTCTCATTTGGAATTATATTTATTGTTTGTCAGTGTAAGACCTTTGCTGATGGCCAAATTGTGATTTATTGTATTTGTTACATTTCTCTTCAGAAACAAAAAATGAGTTGAAAATACATGAATATCACTGTTGGAGTAATCGCTACTTTTTCATTTTGCCTTTTCAATATTAAATGAAGTCAGAATCAATATAGTCAGATAGATACACATTTGGGGTTCATGTACAGACAAGCATTTATATATCTGGTAACGCCAGTTCTCAGTGGCAGACCAAGAGTGTGGCTGGATCAATATTCGGTCTGCTCTGGGAGCTCTCTGAGTCAATGTCTGTCTGTCAACACACCCTTTGCAACTTGGAGTGTCCCAAGTTCTTCAGAGGGACCAGAGTTGAGGTGATAGACCAAAACCTAGCTCACGAAAGAGGCAGGTTTAAAAAGCATTTGCTATAGCTAATTCACTGCTAGCAAGATGTCACTAGGAAGTCACTCCATGACAAAGCTGTAAAATACAACATATGGGAGCAAAGTTAGACATCCAGCTATCTTGGTAAGCTAGGAGAAGCTTTCCAAATTTTCTGTCATGCTTAGATGTTACTCTGCTACCACAACAATAAGCCACAGACCCCTTCCCTTCTACCACCTCTTTTGTCCCCATCTTCTCCCATCACTCTCCTTGCTGGCGCGCAAGAAGTGCTGTCAGTCCCAGGTCCCATCCCAGCACAGGGGAACCATGCTACTTTCTCCCAAGCAGCCATGGGCTGGAGACTTCAGAGTTTTCTTGCCATGTACAAAGAAACTATACTTCCGAAAAAAAAAAAATCTATGACCGTGCACTATGAATGGACAAAGCTGGCATCTTGATTTTTAATATTACAGAATTCATATATGTGTTATTGCTCAGTCAGGCAATATTCTGAATGCTTTAAGGTACTTTCAGTAATCAGTATAAATACATATAGCCAGATATTAGTGGATTTTAACTAGAACTGGAACTAAATTAATACGTGAACCTTTACACAATACAAAGGAGACAATGACAAAAGTAAATCTCAAACTACTGATTATAAAGTCAAAAACAAGTTTCCCATTGCCCTCCAATCTTTACAATGGAGAGAGCTGAGGTTGCCAGTAATGTAAAGCCTGGAAGTTTTAGAATGTGAATCTGAACCTCATGGCATAGATTTGGAGGTTTTTGCTAAAGAGACAGGAAGGAAAGAGGTTTGAAGGGTGTGCTTCGTCATGAGTATGTGGGCTGGGAACATACTTTGTCCCCACTGCGAATGTGGAAATGGCATCTTTTTCACTTAACATGTTGCTCTCCTTCAATTAATAAAAGGCATAAAAATGACAGGTTAAGTGTGCATGTACCGGAAGAGTATGTACAGACAGTAACTAGAATTTAAGCACTGACAGAACAGGAATGTAGCACATAGCATGGCAAATCAATTACACTTTTCAGAGCACTCCCACTCATCATCCTGCTTGCCAGCAGATGGGGGTGAGGGACAGGTTACTTTTTATTTCTGTACATCACAAAGGAGCAGGTACAGCAGCCATCAGAGAGCTCTGAAGTGTTGCACTCAGCAGTCGTACCTGTGTGCTGGAGCACTACTTTGTACCACCTCAGTCAATAGCTTAATCATAATTAGTGGCATTGTCAAAAAAAAAGTTATAGGTGTTTATTTTCCCCCCAGCCAGATAATTAATTAAGTGTCATTGGTAGATTTATATATAAGGAGCTGCAGATTGTTTGCTCTTCAGAATACAAAGATAAAAATATCTCTGTAAAAGTTTAAATTATTTTTGTATGCATACAGTTAGCATACAGATTCAAGTAATCAGAAAATATTTACATACAGGTATCTTACACATAAGTATGTGCATAGATGGATGCACGGAGGAAATCAAATATTTTGTGACCTGGGTTTTCAAAAAGGTTTTTGCTATTCTGTTGGGTGGTGAAGGAAGATTCTCCCTGTTCAAGCTTAACATTACCTTACAAATACAGAACTAGAAGTTCCATGGCTTTGCCCTTTCTACTGACTCCATAGAGATCATTTGTCCAGTCCCAAAACAAAGTCCTGAATAGGGAATGGCAAACCTAATGGATTAGGTGTGGACTGTAGAAAAACAATCCAGGAAAAACATTGTGTCCCTTCATTCATAAGAGGTTAAAAAGAGAAGAAAATGTTTACTTGATTGGTTCCCCAGAGGTTTAACAAGGCTGTTCCACAAGGGCAGGTCCTGAGACCTCAGCTGGTGCAGCACTGCTGGGACTGATGCCAGGAAGGTACTTAAAGTAGAGCCGGAGCACAAATGTAGGGCTGTATCCCTCCTGCCAGAGCAGAGCGAACCATCTCATTCTGCATGGTCGGCTCTTCCAGGAATCCCTTTGTAGAGAAACTAATGTTTTATTTTGAGAAAAAAAAATATTTGAAGGTAGCAGTGGTGAAATGTTCTCTCTTGTGTGTTTTTCTGCAGGAACAAAGACTTTACCCTACTTGAATTTTGTAATGTATTGTTACTTATAAAAAACTACATAATAACTATTAACAATGAAGGAATGAGTGCCCCATTAAAAAGGAGTTACTAGGAGAAGAAGGCAGCACAGAGCTGAAGGTATTAAGCTATATGGAGAGTAGATAGCCTGATAAAAAATTCTTGGAGGAGAAGTAGTTCAGGTGTTTTACATGTCACCTTCCGTTTTAATCTTGACTAATGAACTGAATGCAGATTTTTTAAATCTTTTTTTTTCACTAGCTAGCAAAGCCTATTTATATTCTTTTTACTGAATAAGACAAGAAAAATCTTACATCCTGGTTCTGAGATTCTGCTTCTCATCTCTCACCAAGAGAAGGAAAGACAAAAAATGTGTTCTTATGTTAATTTTGTGATTTTCTACATGGCCTTAAATTACACTCAGACCTAGCAAATTTATTACATCCTGTACAGGAATTTACTAGGTATTACCATCTCATCAAAAACATTGATGTTAAGAAGCAAAGAGAATGAGTTAGGTCCCTAGAAATTGTGTGGTGCTATTTAAGGTCTCCTAGGATAACCAAGATCTGGTTATTCTAGGAGCAGAACTCCCAGTAGAAATGCCAGAGACCCTGGGGAGACTCCAACCCTCTAGAAAGTTACCTGGAGGCCAGGAAGAATATTCTAGGGCACCAATTAGGCACTGAATTCCACCCAAAATATACTTACTTTTATAAAGTAAGATAGAGATTCAGGCTGTGCTAGATAAATGAAAGAGATGCTGAAGTGAAACTGTGATGACATTGCTATGTAACCTTAATATTTAGATGGAGAAAGCTGCTGAATCTATCGTGTTTATTAAATTTCATAAGAGGGTTCATTATGAACCGTGGGATGAACACTAGAGCTAGCTTTGCTTTACAGAAAAGCAGGTGCCAACAAGAGATTGGACTTCACACTGTTTTCTTGTATTTAGATTTCTAAGTTTTACCTTTCAAAAGAGTGGTCAGAGCTACTCTGCTTTGGCAACAGAGAGTGAGGATGTTCTCCCTTGTATTCAGTAAACCACTGAGGATGATTTTTTCTTTTATTTTATGATGGGTTTCATACTTTCATGGGTTTCATGGTTCATCAGCCTGAAGAGAATGCAAATCTGTATTTTCTACCTACCTGGAGAATATACCTGGCTGTTTCACAATATGAGTACCATCTGCTCCAGCAATTCTGCTTTGCAAAAAGAAACTGAGGTTTACTGGGCTGAGAGTACAAGCATCTGGAGATAACAAATAGTAAGACCTGGATTCTAGCTTTTGTCATGAGGGCTACTATACTTTTTTGTCCCCATATAGGATGCATAAGCAGTCTTTTAAGTAGGGATCGGAACCTATAATTCCCTGGTCAGATCCTAAATTACCACTTAGACCATTGGCAGGGTTTCTGCACTGGGCACAGAGCGTGTCATAGAATAATTTATTGGAGAATTTAATGGACTTGCCTAAAATTGACTTGAATATCCTGTAGAATTTCCTTCTAAAACTGTCCAGCATTTTTAATTTGAGCTTTTTGTCACATTAATAAATTCTAAAGATAGTTTTGATCTTATGTTTCACTC
The DNA here is from genome assembly GCF_964195595.1 of Calonectris borealis. Lineage (NCBI taxonomy): Eukaryota > Metazoa > Chordata > Aves > Procellariiformes > Procellariidae > Calonectris > Calonectris borealis. The sequence goes on from NC_134314.1 coordinate 12,503,739, forward strand.
TGGCATAGTATTTCTTTTATTATTGCTTTCAAGCTTAAAATAACACAAAGAATAAATGGACACAAACACATAGTGAATGTCAGCCCATTAATTGGTTTAAATAACTCCTAAAAATACTGCAGAACATTGACTCTTAATGAGTTTCAAGAGAAGATTAGTTTTAATTGGATATGTTGTTTGTTATATATTTGCAAAAGGAAAAAAAGACGGATAAAGGTATACCACAGCCATAATATACTTCTAAATTCAATGATTATATTTTAAGCAATTGTATTTTGTATTTAAAGTTTATACAATAATATAATTTTATATGCATATAATTATATAATATATTAGTATATTGTCATAAATTTTATATATGGTTATATTTCCTGCTAGAAGAGAATAATCTCTAACCCATAGCTCACACTTATCAACTTAGCAGGTTTAGCCTCTAAGTCAAGTTTATCACGTTTTATCATCATAACAACGGAAAAATGTGATACAGTTAACAATAAAATCTTTAGGTTAGTGTTATTTTTATGCCCACATAATTTTGTAAGAATATTATTCTTTATTTTATGAGACACTCAAATACTTTGATCCTGCATATGATTCTTAAATCTACTGCACACTTGTAATTCTTTCTAACCACCTACTAAAGTTAACTGCTCCCTCAAGAACACTTGGGAAATTGTCCTCAGAACAAAAGCAGAAGCAAGACATGGTTCCTTTGCTCTATCATCTTCTGCATATATAACAAAGAAGCTCCACCTTGACTGCAGGTGACAACACTGCTAGAGATGCTTATATGTAACAGGGTAAAACCTAGCATATTAAAGTTTTTGCTAAACAAAATCTTCGATTAGAAAATCAAAACTTAACACACAGGGAGAAGACAGGAGAGACAGTTTAGTGGCTTAGGATGGCAAATGGAAGAAGAGTTGAGAACCAGTATTTCTGGGCCATCACCCTGAATTCACTTGTTCCCTCCCTAAATGTGTAATACCTCAAGTGTTTTTTAGGTGCTTAAAGGTATGTCAGGCCATTAGCAGGCAGCATGACACTGAGCAAATGTCTAGATTTGCTACCTGATTCCCTGTATTTCAGTAAAAAGAAATCCTATACTGCATAAACTCTTCTAGTCATCCAAGCATTTCTTCCTCTTTTCCACATTAAATGGTGAATCAGATGCTGTTAATCAACTGAGTATTAGTGACTTCCATTTAGCACTGCCAATTAACTCTGAATGAGTTGTTGTCTCTGACTTGTTTTTTAGACCATTGTAATTTTTCCCTTCTTAACAAGGACTTCACTCTTAGTATTGCTGTTTTTGAAAGCTGTAAAAAATTACTATGAGTCTTAAGTACTTGGACAGAGAGCATATTCTCTTTTCCTGTTGATTCACATCACTTGGACTCAGCAAAAACAGAACTGCCTGCTGTACATATGATCTGAGGATCACAGACTGTTTTGTCTTGAATCCTAAAAAAAAATTATTAAGAAAACACAGGAAACCTGCAAGTGTGCTTTCTCTTCATTTTTCTTGTTCATACCTGCTTGGAAGAAGAGTAGCATCTCTTAAGGGAATTCAGGTGCCCAGCCTGAGAAACAATCTTCAGCGGAGGGCACCCTTTTGCAATTAATGCATATCATGCTCTCAAATTCAAAGCACGGATTTCCATAGACAACACTCCCTACAGCGGATCAATGCATCACACAGCGTAGTCACAACACACTGTTACTTGTGCACATATATATGCATATATATGATTTTCTTTCTTAACTCTGACAAAAGTTGGGTGGAATAAGTATATTACAAATCTTTGATTCTTTGCATATATTTCTACCTTAGGATGAGGTATTACCTCTTCTTTTATGTATGTTTTTTATTTTAATTTCCAAGCAAATGAATTCGTATCCACAACCAATCTTGAAAAAAGCCACCTGAATAAGGTAAGTTGATGACTGTAATTTAAATGAGTAAGAATGCCATTTTAACAGTCATAGAAACTTAAAGAGAATAAGGATTAAATCTGGAGCTGCTTGGCCTTTAATAAAGTTTAAATACAGTGCTACTGTTCAAAATTGAACTCTGCTTTTGATGATAATCATCCTCTTACTGGTTTGGTAACACCCCATTAGAATTTAGGGTGACCATTAGTGTCTGCCAGAGTTTTACACATTTCACCTAGCTCTCAGCTCTGTGCCAAGCTGATGTCTGATCTCAGTCACACCAGGGCCAAACAGAAATAATTCCACTGAACACAGCTGGGTGACACCAAGCAACTGTAAACTCATCTCTGTGTGCTATTCCCTCAGGTAAAAACATCAGCACATGTAATAATATCACAGGCACAAACATTTAGGATGAGAGGAAATGGCCTCAAGTTGCACCAAGGGAGGTTTAGACTGGACATTAGGAGAAATTTCTTTACCGAAAGAGTGATCAGGCCTTGGAACAGGCTGCCCAGGAAAGTGGTTGAGTCACCATCCCTGGAAGTATTTAAAAGACGTGTAGATGAGGCGCTTAGGGACATGGTTTAGTGGGCATGGTGGTGTTGGGTTGCCGGTTGGACTTGATGATCTTAGAGGTCTTTTCCAACCTTAATGATTCTATGATTCTATGATCTCCAACTTGGTTCTTCTCACTCTAGGGACATGCCTACAGTGAGCAAAGATGAGTGATCCTGGACTTGCTTTGCCTGTGCTTCAGCCTAGGCAAAAATGAGCCAGGTCTGGAAACAGTGCGGCCACACTAGTTCAGCGCTGCATCCAAGCTGCTATGGACAGTGGCATGGTGTCACCCTAATGTGGCATGCTGCTTTCCATGGGGGTTTTTGGACCGTAAAACGGGGGCAGAGATTGTGCATACAGCTGCATGTACAGACAGGTCCCAAGGCTTTTTGGGTGCACCTCTTAATAAATTAAATAGAGACTGGGCAGAGGTGTGAGAGCAGCAATTTGACCGTTGCATTTTACAGTGACAGAGCAGTTCCTGCTCCGTTTTGATATGGTCAGTCTCTCAGATGACCCCTAGGTACAATTGGGGAACTGACACAGACCAAAGACCATTCCTAAAATCAATTTGTGAGGAGTCACCCTGTCTTGGGACCCAGGACATTCTAGTAATATATAGTCTGATCAATGCCACCTCTGGTCACAGAACCAGAAAGCATACTCTAGCTCTGTTTTAGTTTACAAGAAAAGATTTAGCTCCTGATACCACGCCGCCCATTAATTATAAATCCTGAAGCAGTCACGTTCAGAACATTTCTTTATCCTGCCAAAGTTGCAACACGGTCTGGGAGTGACTATGCAATGATCTGCTGGCTTTATACACTCTGAATTCACTTGGAGGCTCAGAAGCAGGCTATTGTGCTCACTTAGTGCTGATTTAAGGAATTGATGTAGCTCTCACTGATGTCAATGGAAAGATTCTCACAGATTTCTCAAGAGGGGAATCATGTCCCAGATAGCACAGAAAGGTGTAAAGCGTGAGGAGTTCTCCAGGGGAAATACTTCTGCCTCTGACTCTGGTAGGAGAAAGCAAGCCCTAGTTATAGTTATATATTTATAATAAATCAAGGTTTAAATATGCACACAATGAATTGGATGCCTCAGTTCACAGATCAATATATTGGCAGAAGTTTTTTGTCTCTAGTCTAGTTCAGAACATAGCCATAATAAACTTTTTTTCCATTTTAAACTTTTCTGTCCTAACCACAAATCACTCCAGCTGAGTAAAGTGAACTGATAAATCTGTCTTTTTTGTTATTATACTCAATTGATTAGTTCTGCTTCATCTCACAGGAGATGTACATGAAGAAGTACCTTTTTGGTAACTAGGTGTAATATATTGTAGGATGAAAATAATATTGAGTGCAAATGTAAAATTTTTATCAGATTCATTTCAAAAGTACAATAAATTATATTTTCCAGGTTCAGATAGAGTCATCACCATTAGGAAATGACTTCTCATCATTCAACATGTCTTTTAAACTTTCATGCATTTTTTGTGATGTTAAGGGTTGAAAATGCTTTTTTACAGTGGTCATCAAAGTCAATTGACTCATAATTACATCCTAGGTGGAATGATGATTAGGACTCAGTAAGTAAGCTGGGAAAAAAATGAATTCACCAACAAGGTAATTCTTTATCTGTAATACAGACAAAATTGTGCTTTCTTATGATAACTTCCCGCTGGATATTTGATAAATTGAGGTATATGAGAACTGATGTCAGCAAAAGGACTCGTGCAACAGCTCTGTTGTGTAGGGCAGAAGTTTCCTTGCAGGAATGTCACAACCTTAGAATTTGCTTTCCATATCTATAAAATCAAGTACTGTGAATGCTATATTCTTCAGGACGTGCTACAAAACCCATTTTTTCACCAGACGTTTCCACTGAGGAAGGTTTTGAAGGCACTAGAGAGAACAGTAATCACTATAGTAAAGAATTACTGTTGAGGTGGGTAAATGAAGGGAATGAGGTTTGTGATGGATTACCGGAAATTCCTTCACTTTGAGTATAATTGTATTTTCTCATAGAAGCATGGAGATATGGGCCCTTTCAAGGGCCTTTATAAAACCAACGCAAATATGGAGAAATAAAAACATTGATAGGGTTTTTTGCTCACAGTATCATAGACCGCCAGCAGCAAAACTTGCAAGGATTTTCACTTGAAAAGCCAAACTCCTGTTCTGTGATGAACTATCCCTACTTCACTCTGTTTTCCATCTGCACTATTCACAGTACCACTTATTGAAGCTTCCCAAACACACAGTTGCAGAAGCAGGTGCTTTGAACAAACTTAGAGACTTTAAAACCTCAACTGAGGCCCCTGAAAGAAACAGATAAAAGAAGGAGCCACTTACCAGTCAATGCAGAATCATAAAATCATTTAGGTTGGAAAAGACCTTTAAGATCATCGAGTCCAACTGCAAACCTAACACTGCCAAGTTCACCACTAAACCATGTCCATAAGTACCATGTCTACATGGCTTTTAAATACCTCCAGGGATGGTGACTCAACCACTTCCCTGGGCAGACTATTCCAACACTTGATAATCCTTTTGGTGAAGCCATTTTTCCTAATATCCAATCCAAACCTCCCCTGACGCAACTTGAGGCCGTTTCCTCTCATCCTGTCACCTGTTACTTGGGAGAAGAGACCAACACTCACCTCTCTACAACCTCAGTTGTAGAGAGCGATAAGTGGTTTAACCCCAGCCAGCAACTAAGCCCCACGCAGCCACTCGCTCACTCCCCCCAGGTGGGATGGGGGAGAGAATCAGAGAGTAAAAGGGAGAAAACTCGTGGGTTGAGATAAAGACAGTTTATTAGGGAAAGAAAAAGCTGCACACGCAAGCAAAACAAAACAAGGAATTCATTCACTCCTTCCCATTGGCAGGCAGGTGTTCAGCCATCTCCAGGAAAGCAGGGCTCCATCACACGTAACAGTTACTTGGGAAGACAAATGCCATCACTCCGAACATGCCCCCTTCCTTCTTCTTCCCCCAGCTTTACATGTTGAGCATGACATCATACGGTATGGCATATCCCTTTGGTCAGTTGGGCTAGCTGTCCTGGCTATGCTCCCTCCCAGCTTCTTGTGCACCTGGCAGAGCATGGGAAGCAGAAAAGTCCTTGACTATGGGGTACTTAGCAACAACTACAAACATCAGTGTCTTATCAACATTATTCTTACACTAAATCCAAAATACAGCACTAGGAAGAAATTTAACTCTATCCCAGCCGAAATCAGGACAGTATATCAGGCTCCTGATGCACGAATTTAGAAACATCTGGGTGGAAGATTGCCTAGGGCCAGAAGGATATTTGCATTTCTTTTGTCACTGGAATTACCACACAACTACTGTCAGCACAAATCTAAGCAGGACAACATCATTCCTCACCCTTCCTGTCATTCAGAGAGAATAATTTTTTCTGCTGAAATCAACCAGAGACCACATATGGGCATTTTTATTCCAGAGCATATTTCACCAAAGTATGTATTTCTTCTCAAAATTGCTATATTTCATAGGAAACATGTTTTAGAAGAAAAGCTTAATTCTGCTGAGTTTTTTTTATTATTTAAATGGTAAAGTTGAAAGGTTTTAAGATATTTTCATTCTGCTGTTTTTTGTGTTTCATTTTTGTATATTAAACCACTACTTTTATAAGTAATAGATTTTAAAACATTGATATTCATTTTAAAACATGAAGAGAGATCATATGGAATCATGTTACAAAACCCAAAATGTTACAAACTGACTGAAATGAAGTATTTCCTTTGCCATGTCATATGGGAAGACGCAGTTAAGACTCTAGGTTTCTTATCCAAAACACTCTCTTTTTCAGAGAATATAAATTTGTATTCTCCTTATTTAACACTAAATACACTAAATAGATATTTTCATATCACCTAATTTAGCTTATTAATTTAATTTTCTTCTTATTTCAAATACATTTAGAAATTTTTAACTCTCACCACCTCCCTAAAGCATTTATTTTGCCCCATGCCCTTCCTAGTGAGCAACAAATGCACCATGCAATTTCCTTCATCTAGTCCCTCATTTTCACTATTTCTTTATCGCTTTCTCACTAGTATTATTCCCAGGTACCACTGACACAACATGAAATGATGTTCAAATAATAAAAAAGGCTGAATTATGAAGATCTGAAATGTAATTTAGTATTTTGAATGTTTAATAAAATTGTTTTTTTATTATTTTGCTGTTTTTCTGTCAGAACTTTCATCAAAGCTGAGGCCCTTGGGCAAGAATATATGTAGTTTAAATCACTTTTTTTCCAAAATAAATTGTGCTTTAATGATAATTTTCCTCTATTCTCTAACCTAATACAAACTTTTTAGATTTTTCAAGGCTAAGTGAACTTCTTGAAATGAATATTCAAACAACAGACGGAGTTCAAAAGGGAGAATCCCTCCTATAAAGCAATAAAATAAACAGATGTTGACCATTTTTGAACATCTGTCTTTTCTACGGCTGCCTAATTGGATGTTGAGATATTTTGTGGATGCTGATCAGATAGAGGACAATTTTATTTGCAACAACTTTCAAGGTCAAAACATTTGTTTAATTCTATATTAGAACTAACCCAAAACTGTAGATGTATGTTTGTGAAGCAAAATTGTGTTTCAATATCAGTTTCCACAATGAAGAGCTCAGATTTCCAACCTTTTGGGTTTTATGACTTGGCACTGGTAGCACATTGATGTTGCTGTGTTGAACACAGATAAGGAGCTCATTTTAATTTCTGATATTTGGGCTAATATTTAAGCATTCATTCTTGATGGTCAAGAGATGGTATTCTTTTAAACTGTAAGATATTTGTCCATTTAAATTACATTATCCTTTGGGATTCACCTAACTTCCAACTAAGTATTACATTTGAGAGGGGAATCTAGATTAAGAAACAGCACATTTTATATCCTCCAGACAAAGTCTATGAGTCTCATTCATGTTGTCAGGTCTAATGTAATCGCTGCCTTTCCAAGACTTATTACTACTATTCCTCTACTGCTGACTTTGACTTTCTGTCATATACAATACAATACAATACAGTACAAAAGAGAACAAAAATCCACCCACTAGAAAGACTGATATTTACCTTTCAGGAAACTGCAGGCATTTACAGTGTACTCATTTGTATTAGCTTCTTATTGATACAAGTATTCAGCAAAAATTTTGCCAAAGAGGGGAAACCTAACACAAAGCTCTTAATTTCATCCAACCCAAATTTCCTTTGAGTCCTTTTCATTGCCATCCAACCTTAGGTAATGTGCCCTGACTTTCTAATGGTCAATTGACATAAGCCTGAGTACTTGTGAAGAATTCCAGATGACTGTTGAGATGTATGTTGTTGTATGTTGATACATTAAGAAGCTCTCCAGATTTTGACTGTATAGGAAATCAAGAGATCAAATTCGTTGCCACTAACATTGGACAGTTCAAAGATGTGCCTACATTGGCATTTTAGAATCATAGAATCATAGAATATTTTGGATTGGAAGGGACCTTTAAAGATCATCTAGTCCAACCCCCCTGCCATGGGCAGGGACATCTTCAACTAGATCAGGTTGCTCAGAGCCCTGTCCAACCTGACCTTGAATGTTTCCAGGGATGGGGCATCTATCACCTCTCTGGGCAACCTGTGCCAGTGTTTCACCAGCCTCATCATAAAAAATTTCTTCCTTATATCTAGCCTAAATCTACCCTGTTTTAGTTTAAAACCATTCACCTTTTTCCTGTCGCAAGAGGCCCTGCTAAAAAGTTTGCCACCATCTTTCTTATAAGCCTCCTTTCAGTACTGGTAGACTGCAGTAAGGTGTCCCCAAAGCCTTCTCTTCTCCAGGCTGAATAACCCCAACTCTCTCAACCTTTCTTCATAGGGTTCCACCTCCCCTGATCATTTTCGTGGCCCTCCTCTGGACCCGTTCCAACAGGTCCATGTCTTTCTTGTGCTGTGGGCTCCAGAGCTGGACGCAGAACTCCAGGTGGGGTCTCATCAGAGCAGAGTAGAGGAGCAGAATCACCTCCTTCGACCTGCTGGCCACGCTTCTTTTGATGCAGCCCAGGATATGGTTGACTCATGTCTAGCTTTTCATGCAGCAGTACCCCCAAGTCCTTCTCGGCAGGGCTGCTCTCCGTCCCTTCATCCTCCAGCCCGTATTGATACCAGGGATTGCCCTGACCCAGGGGCAGGACCTTGCACTTGGCCTTGCTGAACCTCATGAGGTTCACACGGGCCCATTTCTCGAGCTTGCCCAGGTCCCTCTGGATGGCATCCCATCCCTGAGGCTGCACCACTCAGCTTGGTGTCATCTGCAAACTTGCTGAGGGTGCTCTTGATCCCACTATGTCATTGATGAAGATATTAAACAATACTGGTCCCAATACGGAACCCTGCGGGACACCATTCATCACCGATCTCATCTGGACATTGAGCCATTGACCACTACCCTCTGGATGCAACCATCCAACCAATTCCTCATCCACCGGGCAGTCCACCCATCAGATCCATATCTCTCCAGTTGAGAGAGAAGGATGTTGTGGGGGACCAAGGCCTTGTGTCAAAGGCCTTACCGAGGTCCAGATAGATGACATCAGTAGCCCTTCCCATGTCTACTGATGTAGTCACTCCATCATAGAAGGCCACTAGGTTGGTCAGGCAGGACTTGCCCTTGTTGAAGCCATGCTGACTGTCTCAAATCACCTCCCTGTCCTCCATGTGTCTTAGTATAGCTTCCAGGAGGATCTGTTCCATGATCTTCCCAGGCACACAGGTGAGACTGACTGGCCTGTAGTTCCCCGGGTCTTTCTTTTTTCCCTTTTTAAAAATGGGGGTTATGTTTCTCTTTTTCCAGTCAGCAGGAACTTCACCGGACTGCCACAACTTCTCAAATGTGATGGATAGTGGCTTAGCAACTTCATCCACCACTTCCCTCAGGACCCGCGGATGGATCTCATTGGGTCCCATGGACTGTGCACCTTCAGGTTCCTTAGGTGGTCTCAAACCTGATCTTCTCCTACAGTGGGCGGCTCTTCATTCTCCCAGTCTCTGCCTTTGCCTTCTGCGGCTTGGGCGGTGAGGCTTGACCGCTTGCTGGTGAAGACAGAGGCAAAAAAGTCATTGAGTTTTTCAGCCTTCTCCATATCCCGGGTAACTGGGTCTCCCATTTCATTCCAGAGAGGGCCCATATTTTCCCTAGTCTTCTTTTTATCCCCGAAGTACCTATAGAAGCTTTTCTTGTTGCCCTTGACATCCCTGGCCAGATTTAATTCCACCAGAGCTTTAGCTTTCCTAACTTGATCCCTGGCCACTCAGACAATTTCTCTCTGTTCCTTCCAGGCTACCTGTCTTTGCTTCCACCCTCTGTAGGCTTCCTTTTTGTGTTTGAGTGTGTCCAGGAGTTCCTTGTTCATCCATGCAGGCCTCCTGGCGTTTTTGCCTGACTTCTTTTTTGTTGGGATGCATCGCTCCTGAGCTTAGAGAAGGTGATCCTTGAATATTAATCAGCTTCCTTGGGCCCCTCTTCCCTCCAAGGCTTTGTCCCATGGCACTCTACCAAGCAGATCCCTGAAGAGGCCAAAGTCTGCTCTCCTGAAGCTCAGGGTAGTAAGCTTGCTGTGCGCCCTCCTTAGTGCCCTAAGGATCTTGAACTCCACCATTTCGTAGTCAGTGCAGCCAAGGCTGCCCTCGAGCTTCACATTCTCCACCAGCCCCTCCTTGTTGATGAGAATAAGGTCCAGCACAGCACCTCTCCTCATTGGCTCCTCTACCACTTGGAGAAGGAAGTTATCATCGATGCCTTCCAGGCATTTTGGCATACTGACAATAGGTCTGTCATCCTCAATAAAAGAGAAAGAGGTGGTACTAGAGTTTGGTGCAGATTTTAAATGGCCTGATAATTAGCTATCTTCACTCTCTATACAGAGATCCTTAAGCATCTAGGCTCCTAAATTAACCTTAGGTTAGGTGTAAAATAGGCATAACAGTAAACTGTTCCTAAAACTTTCTGAGATTTAGTGACTCATTGCAGCTTCACACACTGGGTGAGAAGCTAAGACTTCCCGACAGGAAGAATGAGTCTTAAGTAAGCCTGAAGTCACTTCCAGCTCAGTGTTTAGCAATGCTTTTATCCTTTTAGAAACTTGTCACTGCCTTCAGAATTGTCCTCTTTTCATATATAGAATCATAGAATCATAGAATCATTAAGGTTGGAAAAGACCCCTAAGATCATCAAGTCCAACCGTCAACCCAACACCACCATGCCCACTAAACCATGTCCCTAAGCGCCTCATCTACATGTCTTTTAAATATTTCCAGGGATGATGACTCACCCACTTCTCTGGGCAGCCTATTCCAAGGCCTGATCACTGTTTTAGTAAAGAAATTTCTCCTAATGTCCAATCTAAACCTCCCTTGGCGCAACTTGAGGTCATTTCCTCTCGTCCTATCGCTAGTTACTTGGGAGAAGAGACCAACACCCACCTCGCTACAACCTCCTTTCAGGTAGTTGTAGAGCACGATGAGGTCTCCCCTCAGCCTCCTCTTCTCCAGACTAAACAGTCCCAGTTCCCTCAGCTGCTCCTCATAAGACTTGTGCTCCAGGCCCTTCACCAGCTTCGTTGCCCTCCTCTGGACACGCTCCAGCACCTCCATGTCCTTCTTGTAGTGAGGGCCCCAGAACTGAACACAGTATTCGAGGTGCGGCCTCACTAGTGCCGAGTACAGGGGCACGATCACCTCCCTGCTCCTGCTGGCCACACTATTTCTGATACAGGCCAGGATATCTTACTAGACGTGGGAGATCTGGGTTCTGGCTGGAGAGGTGTCACCTGTGGAGTTAAATCTTCGTTTAACTACTAGGTTATTCTGCTATTGTACCAGCATTTTGGAATCAAACCAATGATGTTGGTATTTGTTCTTCACACTACATGCATGATTACCAGAACAGGTCCCTTCAGGGACACAGGTTGAATGTGGATCTCTCTCCTCCAAACTCTAGATTTAGTAGAATTTAGGCAGGCTACTTCTCTCTCTAGTCAAGACATGTACATAGTATATAATCTTAGGTACACAGACAATTTTAAGACTGATAAAGCAGGTATCCAAAACATGTAGACAGTTATGAAAAGAGAAGACCAACAGCAGAGTTCTGGCCAGTCTAAATCTCTGCCTTGGATTCACGGACTCTTTGTACTAAAAGATATAATCCCTCTTGTCAACACTGTCCTCTTACAACATGGATATTTGTCCTGCCAACTCTTGGATTAACCTTAAGTTCTGTAGAACAAAATGTTTTGACCTCAGGGTCATTATTCTCTTAGTTTACATTTTGTCCTGCAGAAAGATTCTTCAGGCTGCCTGCTTTGTTCACCTTTTTAATCGTAGGCAGTGTTAGTCTTGTCATCTGGTCTGTCTCTTCCTCCTCTCCACAATTTCCCCTGCTCTTCTGCAGACTTTTTCTCAGGAGAGCTTACAGTTGTATATTGGATGAATAGAAGCTTACCTACAGCCAATGACGAGTTAGAAATTACTTGTTAATCTGCTCATGTCAGTCTCCTCCTCTTTTGCTATTTGCTATTACTGTTATTATGATTACTTTTTGTTGTTATGTTGTTTTTGATTTAGTATTTTTTCCTAAAAAATCTGTAATAGTGCAATAGAGAAGACAATACACTAACTGTGGGCAAGAGTAAAAAAACAGATCTGCCTCTCTGATGTCAGTTAACATGAAGACAGCTATGTTTGGTCAGACTGAGACCACCTAGCCCAGCAATGGAAGCCTAAAAGAAAGTGCAAGAACAGAGCAAATATCTACTGGCTCCTCAGAGAGTGTGTTTCACTCTCCCTAGTTTGCATCTTAACGACTTCTTCAGGCAGAGGCAATATTGTAATTTTAAACGTTGGGAGTTTGTAGAGGTATTGCAATCAGAGTTTTGTGAAATCAACTGACCAAAACTTCATTGCAAAATACACAGATTTAATACTGTTGAAGAATTAATTATTTTATTGTTTATTATTTTGTAGCACTTCTGTTTTTATCTTTTACCTCAAAACCCAGAAGAACTCAAAGACTTTTTAAAAAATTTTTAATTTTTTTTTTTCAATAATCCACACTGGGATTCAAAATAATTTTTCAATTGGAAATTACTTTTTTTTCCTTGGGAAGATTACTTTATACTTAAAAGCACATTAAATTGGTACAAAATTTAACAAAATCCATTACCAGTCAAATGACATGTTATTTAACTCTGAGTTTGGATTTTTTTGCAGTTATTTTCTAGTTTCTGATCAAGACCCTTCAGTAAATAATGAACAATTATTTACAAAGGTCTTTTCATACTGAAAAGTGATTTGTCAATCTAATAACTTTTCATTACTTTACACCATGTTTGCAAGACTAATTTTAAGACACATCCCACCCACAATAAGCAGCTACATTATGTTGTGGATGTGTAATCTTACTGGTTTTAGCATTCACAAAACATAGTAGCTTTTTCCTCTACTTGGATAAATTTAGATTATGGATTTCAAGGAGAAAGCAATATTCTCCTCAATCTTAAGAAGCCAAATTTTCCTTCTGGTAGCAGTTCTGGGTAGAAATGGTTCCTCCCTTCTTTTACTGTCCTTGTTTATTCACAGAACATGGTGGGAAACAACAATTCAATTCTGTCACTTTCAACTGTGTTCCATCTTTTGTTCTCTACTAACAAGCCCAAATCCCTGTAATTCACCTCCATCACTGCACTGTTCTGAACTTCACAATCACTCCATTTTTTTCTCCACAACCTCGTTCCCTGCCCTTTTCTTCTCCTCTTCCAATTGCTTCTTTTGTGCATTCCTTCCTACCATGTTTTTCCTTCCCAGGCACTGTACTTTTGCCTTTTTCCTCTCTCCCCTCTAGTCAGTGCCATCCAAATATAACTTTCTAAGAACCTTAGTTGCTTTAGAAATTGGCAGTCTTGTGCACTTAGGCATTTAAAGGAAGACACAAGGGTGTGACAAGAAAGGGAACAAGGGAAGGATAAAGACACCTCGTATGGTATCCATCAGCTTTGCTGTAGCTTTGGGCTTTTGAAATTACATGTTTGTGTTTGATTTGTTTGGGTTTGATCTGTCAAGGCAATAGTAGAACAATATTTATGTTCTAGTAATTACAGTATTCTCCTTCCGTCCCCTCCCCAGTAGCATAGCTATAGTTTATAGTCTGTCAGTATTTCCATTACAAAGTCCATTTTTCAGAGGTCAATAACTCAGTCATTTAAGACTGCATCAGCTCAAAACTTGATACACAAGTTGTCAAAGACTCTTAATTCACTTTTTATCCCCGTGATGGAAGGGAAACATTTGTTGGGGGTTTTTTTGGTAATTTGTGTGATTTTTTTTCATTTTTGAACTAAAATTTAGCTTTGCCTCTGAAACTGAAATGTTGCAGATAAATTGTCACTAATATGGGCTACGTCTTTCAAGATTTTTTAAAGTAGAACTAAACAACCAAAATATCCAGATAAAAAGCACAGCTACCAAGCAGTCAGTGCAGACGGTTTTTATCCTTTTTTAGACTGCAGAGTATATTAGTCTTAGCTGCTGTCCCACTGGTAAATAGCATGCTATGAGTGTTCTAAGAAGAGCATATTATGCACAAAACAAGGAAAATGAAAGGGCTCCCATTCTCAACTTAGGCTATTTGGTGCAATTCCATCCAAGTGCTGGACTTGTGCCAGTTCGTGCCACTGGAAATTTAATTCCATGCAGTAAACACAAGTGAAGATGCTTATGTCAAATTTTCATTGACGGCAACCCTTTTCAATTGCATTAGGGACCCATGAAGGCATGAACTCAAGTGGAAACATCATTGATGCCTAAGCTGTCTTACTATAGTGAAGGTGTGCTTTGTGAAATAAGAATTTATTTCTACCATATCTGGAGAGACACCTGGAGCTAGCTGTGTGGCCACTGGTTTTAGTCACATTTACTATGGGATGGTTAAGGACACTCTGAAAGTTGGACTCCCTTGACTAAACACATGTTTTTATGCCAAAGTATTTTCAAGCACAAGCTGGGGACAAGGGGATATAGCACAGAAGCAGTGAAAGATATTTTGGTTCCTCTGTGCTGACAAAGAAAAAATTGAATGCAAACATACGGGCTTCTGTTTCTAAGAAGCAATAACATTGGCTGTAGTGTTATGACAAGGGCAAGAGGAGGGTGACCCTTCCAGTCTTCCAAGCAAGGAGAAAGTCTTTGATCCATTGGAAGGGCCCAGATGGAGTCCCTTTTCCCACTAACACACACCACAGCATGACAGTGAAAGACAAACAGACACAGACAAGGAGAAAATTGACTGAATAAATTATTGTGTTCTGTAACACATATTCGTCTTCAGCAATTTAATGCGTATGTATACTGTATTTCTTATTATAAAGATGATATTAGACAATAATAAGCTATGTAGCACAGTGAAACCATTAAATAGAAGGTGCTTATTTTGCAGTCACTATTGCTTCCAGAGAAATAAAACTGAAGAAGCAACTCCTGGAAGAAAAATAAAACGGAAGAAAAAGCAACTCCTGGATAAATGAAAAATAAGAACAGCAAGACGTGTAAATAAACAGTGACTGCATTTGTTCTAACAGCTAAGAAAAAGTTCATATGTTTAATTCATAACCAGTATACTGAAGTCACATCTTTCTTCTTTACCAAAAATTAGCTTAGTTATACAAACAATGCAAGACTGTTGTTGGGTTTTGTTTTTTTTTCCCCAACTGATTTTAACTATTTTACTCAGCCATGAAGGGCCAGTTTGCACATGCACCAAAGCACAGTCATCCACAGAGGAAGTCCAACAAGGATTAGAAATAGTGTGCATCTGCTTCCTGAGCCAACCTGAGCACTTTCTATTCTGCACTTTCTCATTGCAGTGATGTGCTGCCATATAAGAGCTATAGGACTTCAGGCAGCTGGCTACCTTCCTCAAAGCCCGTCTGCATATTTTGGCATAGAATATATTAACACACTATCAGCCAGCCTTGCCCTTTGAGATATGCTGTAACTCATAGAAGAGACGGAGCTATTGCAGTGTATGTGGGCTGTATGCAATATCGTGTGATATACAATGATCCATTACAGTTTACCAAACCCTTGAAATCCCCATAGCAAAAGTAGACTATCACTGCCAGATGTGATTTAACCTTCACAGGGTTTAATTTGAAAAACACCATATAAATGTGTATTCATATTTACCCATGGTTCTCATAAAATTTAACTATAAATAATCTGTGAAAAAAAAAGGCTCAACATAAATGGCTTCAATTTTTTCAGCACTTTGTTGGAAAAATGCTTTACCTTTTTTTATACTACAGAGTTGTCAATGGAAAATGCCGATAAAACCAATGGAACATTCACTTTTACTAAATGCTAATGGGAAAATAACCTAATTAGCTCAAGTACTATCACACTTCACATAAAACCTATAGATTGTATCACAGAATGCAAACTGTCATAGTTCAGTTGCAAAATCCCAGTGAAGTGTCAGAGCAAAATTTCAAAACAGAAAATATTCCTTTTGTACTTTGACAGAGTTAATTCATGTCAAAGCATTTGTGGGCAGGAAGTTCCATTTTGAATAGGATTTTATTAGTCTTTATAGTTTATATTCACACTGTGCAGAATATATAATTGTGGAAAGTATGAGCCTCCTCTGAAACTGCTAACCAAAACTATTTTCCACTTAGAATAAATTCATCTCACTCAGCATTAGTATCTGAAAATGTATGTACCTAATCTAGGGAAGTTGTTTTGCCTTTTTCTCTACCCAGTGGACAGAAATAGAAATCCCAGCGTTCTTCATTTTAGCTGCATAATGCCCTTCCCTTATGAAAGAGTACATTTTTCTCCAGTGGTAACTGACTTCTCAACTAACCAGAGAGCTTAGACTAGGTTCTTAACTGTAAGACAGGTAAAGTTAGGTGAAATTAATCACAAGTGTCTAACTAGCTTGGTTTGTATTAACTTCATTCTTCTGAACACTACTTAGAATAAACTTGAAAAGCATGAAACATTAGCTCCACATGAAAACATGTCCCCCACATTAGCTCCACAACACAAACTAGTGGCCAATGTATTACTACTTCAAGACTTTCATGCCACCTTCATCATTCATGTAGATTAATAACTATAACTCTATAGTTCAAAGCTTGTTGTAGATGTCCAATGGCATTATCTCAGGTGTATCCTACACCTTAGGCCTACTTTGCCTGCGCAAATAATCAGTTCTCTTGATGTGGCCAGGAAGCAGTACATTACTCCACATGTGCAAATGAACACAACATTACATATAATGAGTCTAACATGTCCAGGATACACTGGACTCAATGGAATACATGATTTGCACATGCACAGTCCTGGTCATATGTTCTGGTTTTGGCTGGGATAGAGTTAATTCTCTTCACAGTAGCTGCTATGGGGCTGTGTTTTGGATTTGTGCTGGAAACAGTGTTGATAACACAGGGATGTTTTTGTTACTGCTGAGCAGTGCTTACGCACAGTCAAGGCCTTTTCTGCTTCTCACCCCACCCCATCAGCGAGTAGGCTGGGGGTGCACAAGGAGTTGGGAGGGGACACAGCGGGGACAGCTGACCCCAACTGACCAAAGGGCTATTCCATACCATATGATGTCATGTTCAGCATGTAAAGCTGGGGGAAGAAGAAGGAAGGGAGGACATTCCGAGTGATGGCATTTTGTCTTCCCAAGTCACTGTTACGCGTGATGGAGCCCTGCTTTCCTGGAGATGGCTGACCTGCCTGCCGATGGGAAGGAGTGAATGAATTCCTTGTTTTGCTTTGTTTGCGTGTGCGGCTTTTGCTTTCCCTATTAAACTGTCTTTATCTCAACGCACGAGTTTTCTCACTGCTACTCTTCTGATTCTCTCTCCCATCTCACTGGGGGGAAGTGAGTGAGTGGTTGTGTGGGGCTGAGCTGCCTGCGGGTTAAACCACGATAACATATGAGACTTCCAGGTATCAAGCCCAGACTGTCAGAAACCAATCAAAGAGTTTCCACTACCAAGATGAAACAGCAGTGAATTTTATACCTCTAACAGTGGTATTAACCAGGAGAAAGGACAGGGTTGGCAGTTCCTTTCATGTACGGATTGATTAGCTATATTGTCTTGCTCAAAAAGTATTGGCTTAAAGCCAATTTAGAGTATATTGATTAATGCTGCTACTCAAATATGGGGCAAATTTTCAAATACAGGCTTGAATAATATTTATTTCAACACAAACAGTTCTATGTGACACAAAATGAAATAATTCATAAAAAGCAAGGTTCATCAAGCTGAAGACTATGTCTCTGAGTATGGCCAAGGATGCTTAAGAAGTCATGAAAATCATGAGCAATTAGATGGTGAAACTTCACCAATATGCCTTCCCACCTTCCAGCAAGTTGTGGCACAGTGATTTCTTCAGTCAAAGACTGAAGCCTCTTTTTGAAGATGTTTCAATGTCATCTTTCTCTTCAGTCACTGTTTCGAGGTCAGATGGTACCAGCGTGCTCCCTTGTCTTCAGTGGACTGAAAGTATACGAAGCATCTGGCTTCCCCTGCCTTTTTCCCAATTGTCTGCTTATCCACATAGAGCAGAGGAGACTCTTTCCGTCTCTCCAAGAGTGAAGAGTACTTTGTGTTATAAATAGGTGAACTTTTCAGTTACTGCAGCTCCCCTTTCTCCATTTCCTCCCCTGTTAGTACCTATTTTCCTCTGAGAAACTATTTAGACATGAGACAGCAAAATACCGACATGTTTCAGGCGGCGCTGCAAAAGACCAGAAGGGGGAATTTTTCATTAAAGACAAGTACCCTTGTCTTTAAATGGACATTTCTTGGTCAAATCATGACACAGAAGATTCACTGAAGTTGTGCTGCAGGGTTGCTTTCTGCACACAGAATTCCTCTAGGGTGTTTGTTTCCACATTTTGCAAAATATGTAAGTAGCAGTAATTGAGAGAGAGTTTGATAGTGAAAACTCTACCTGGGGTGAAGAACGCAAGAGCACAGCCTGGCTCCAGGGAGCACTTTCTAATTTATGACATGTAAAGCCATACATAAAGCATTCTTCCCTGGGAGAATAAGAACATCCATTTCTGTAAATTCACATAAAACTTACTGATGCTGTCCTAAGTTATAATATAGATTCAAACATCTTCAGGTAGTGGAAGGTTTGTACGAACAAGGGTTCTGACCTTTGGGCTATCGGGAAAAAGAAAGAAGAGGATTATTCCAGATTTTTGAGAGGAGGAGAAGGGGTGTGTTTTACTAGCTGAGCAATACCTAACACTGAGATTAAAGATTACAGAACAGTAGGAACTTCTTGTATAAATCTGTCAGTCCATTTTCCGCTTGTAATGCATTGTCTCCACAGTTTCAGCAGTCAAGATCTGTTTTATGCATCAGCCAAGGAAAAGCTTTGTAGTGTTTTTGTGGTTAGATTCCAAGTACAAATTCTTGCTTTTATACCGACGTGCAAAGTCCTGGTCAAGATTCTGAACTTATTGTACTCAAATCTATAAAAACACACATCAAGAACTTTCCTGCACCAAAGATGTTATGAAATTCTTTGCTGTTGAGACATAGGTTGTATTTCAAGGCTACTATAAGCAACAACATTCTTTCAAATTAACAGTTTTATGTCTGACTTTATTCTGCGCTGTGCAGCAATTGTCCTCTTAACTTGGGGGCTGGCTTTTCCTTTGAAAACATAACAGATGCAATAGCTAGCACATCTACATTTTCTAAAATGGTCAATAATCACAGCCCATTGCAGCTGGGAATGGTAAGTGACCTGCCCCCAGTATCAAAATATGGGTGTCTATGGAGATCTGCACTATACATTGAAGTGAGGTACCAGGGCAAAGTCCAAAGGAGAGCTGCCGCCTTTCACATAACTGTTGCTGCTCCTTCAGATCCTTCCTGAAAGCTCCTTTTTTATCCTCAACCCTATTAATAACCATTTGCATGGTGCGTGGTGACTACCACTTCTCATGCTATACGTCATGTTCTTATTGTTGCCTTTTGTCCTAGCAATGGTTTCCTACACCTCTCAAGGCTCAAGTTGCCAACTCTGCGATGAGGGCAGTCCTTTTGTTATGAGCTTGTACCTAGCACAGCAGGGTCCTGATTCCTGTTCTGGCTCAACAAAGTTACTGACACAATACTAAAACATTTCACGTGGGTCCAGCTGTACGTGGAAGGCTGAGCGAGCTCACCTGCAGAGCGAGCCTGGTCGCACAGAGCAAACAACTGCGGTTTTGTCCCTCTCTTCTTTCACATGCTGCACATTCAAATCCTGTGCCAAATCCTTAAGCCTATAAGATTGCCTTGCTCCTTCTTCTGCATATAACTGAGCAGCAAGCACTAAGAAATGTTAATTTCCTCCTTTTGCACATCTACCTGCTATCTTGCCAGAGTTCTCCCAGAATGAATTTATATTACATAAATTTTTATGGCAGCGCTCACGACTTCAAACTTTATTTGGTGCATAAAGGCCTATGACTTCAATTTAGTTGTGAGGCTCTACCACTTGTGCTTACTTTGTAAAAATACAAAAGACAATGCGATAAGCAGGAGAAGATCAGTGCTTTAAAGGTGCAGGGCAAAAGGAGGCTTACTGGAGAATCAGCACCACTACGCTTCACTGAATAAATTAATATGAATAATGAATATATATTTATTTCTATATAAAAGAGGATATCATATCCAGTGTAACAGAATTCTTGTACAGATTTATCCAACACTGATGATGATGATACCGATTCCCATTTTGCAGTAGGTCAGGTTTAAATGTTAAATGGTTGCCCTTCAGGAAAAAAAAAAAAAGCAGTAGTTTTCCTTGAACCATCTGGAGGAAAGAAGCTTTTGTAGTAATAATTATGTGTGCCTTTATATTTGCATAATATTTTGTAACTGTACAATACTTAGCACATTAAGAAAACATGTACTAAATAATAATAATACAGGAGTTGGAAAAATAAATGTGAACCGCAGCTCAATTAAACAAATAAACTTTCATTAAAAATCTGACTTCTAAAAAAGTACATAGAGATGGCATCAAAGCTGAAAATGAAACCACTTCAATTTCATTTCAAATAGACTTGCTAATGAAGTGCACATACTTCAAATGATTACTACATGTTGTGCAAGTTACTGTAAAAATCATCCAGTGCAAACATTTGTGTTTGATACTTGCATATTTTCCTGGAATAATCATCCAGCTTTATGGCCTTTCACATACTGTATTTTTGTCTCTCTGTCACTGAGACTTGGCTAAACTAGAATAATTATTGTTCAGGTATCATTTCATGTTTTCAAAATGTACAAATCCGTGCTTGTGAGTCAAAAGAAGCTACAAAATATGTATTTTTTCAAATTAGCTATGAATAATAGAATAGAAGATCTGGAACTCTATAGTTTTTAGTTTTGTGTTCCTTCATTTGAGGTCATTAATAATGGTAGTAGTTTTTCCCTTGATTATTATTGTCTTTCGTACTAAGAACCATCTTCTCTGTTCTTATACCTTTGATCTCCCCCATCAGGCTATGATTTGTTTTTCTTTTTTTTTTTTATTTTTTGTGGCTTACAGTACTGATCATGCCATCCTTGTCTTCTTTCTAAACCTTTTATTCTTCATTTAAAATTCTAGTATTTTATATTCAAACTCAAACCACTACCGCTGTTTGTTTTTCTGAACTTTCCTCCCCAGGGTACATATCCAGTCCTCACTATCAAAAACCAATATCCACCAAAGTCAATGAAAAAACAACAAAGTCTGCAGATTTCCAAGAGCTGTTTTACCTTACAAAGCAAAGTACATTATTGATGATGAACACATAAATGATAATCACAGAGTGTGCTCTTAGCTGTGTGGGAATCAACAGCAACTTTCAATAGTCTCCAGTTCATTTAGGATTTCAGAAACAGTATTTGTCTCTCTTTGTCTAACATAGTTGCTGCATTTTAAACACCTGAGGGCATTGGAAGGTATGTTTCCTGCCCCATTATATAGACAAAATACCTGGTTTTGCTCAAGGTCAGATCAGAGTTGTATTGCCAAAAATACTTGACTGAAGATAGAGAGAGTCTGCAGGTCTGCAGCACAGTCCCAGTCAGGGACAGGGATTTCTGGACAGAAAGAGGAGCTATCCTCAAAGCTCTCCAATATGGTTTGCAAGCAGAGGAGACAGCAATGCCAAGGAGCAAGAGGACTGGAGACAATTTTTAACAGTGGGTCACTAGCTAATTATGACTTTAATACCCATTTTTTGCCAAAGCAGACCAAACCACTTCAAATGTAGCTCTGGTCAATAAGGTGTTCTATGATATTTACCAGCTGAGAACATAATACTTCTTTCAGGAAAAAAATATGTATATATGTCTATATTTGTTTAATATGTAATCATAAAACATCCTGTCTTGACTACAGGCTCTGGTTGCTACTGCAGCAGAGATATCCCACTCTCAAATCATAATCACTGTGCCACTGGCAGCAGATGAATGCAGAACTACAAGCTTCAGTTCCTTGTTGATTACCAGATTTTCAGTTCATTGCTTCCTCTTCTAGAAAACACTGAGATTCACAACCAGAATATTATTATTCTGCAGTGAATAGGCAGATTTATTATGCAGAGCGTGAATGTACTTTAGATTTTTGCTACTGCTCAGCAAACATCCTGTAGGGCTATACAACTGGATAGGAGAGAAAACGTTAAGTCAGCTCTTAGGAAACAGACTGGGGAGTATTTACAGACTTACAGAGTTTGGTTTAGCAAGTTTTGCAGCTGTTAATAACAAATATATTATGATAACCATTCAAAAATTACCAGTTGCCTTAGAGTAGTTCCTTTGCTGTACTCAGTTTCGATGTTTCAACATAACGTTTTTGGCAACTTGCCTTCCCCCACATACCCAGAAATATTAACCTTTGAGAGAAATACTCATGCCTTAGATAATTTTATCTTCAGAAGAACATGGTTACTGTGGTAGATATACCCTAACCAGACTAACTGGGAATAAAAAAAGCATTCAGCAACATAGTATGTTACAGGGGACCCTGAGTATCGACTCAGGTTTCTAAGCTATCTTAAAACTCACATCACTTCATTTTTATTGCAATTATTACCAGTGCTCACCAGAGTAAAACTAGTTCAGATATGCCTATACTAGGTACAGCCGCAGCACCGACTGCGCCGACTGCAGTACAGACCCATCCTGAGCACTGTATTATAACGTCTACCTGTACAGCTTTGTACCTGACATGACAGCTGGTTCTGCTCATTGCAGCGGGGAATGCCTCTGGAGTGCAATGTTGTTAGCATCTGCACGCATATTCTATTGAATCACACATAAAGGGTAAATAGGGAACTCTTGCTGATGCCAAGATAACCATATCTTCTTCTAGTAAATAAGAAACAGCCACAGTCTGTTCATCCTTATTTTCCAGCCATACTGTTAAATAATTATGTGATCTTATCCAACAAGATGGATCAGTCTGGAGGGGAAGATGCAGCTGATCAAATTAACTAAAAACCAGCTCACAGCTCAAATGTGATCTTTGTTGAAATTGTATGCCCCCCAAAAAGCTGTTATCACAACAAAGCCTGTTCTTCGATGTGAGTGAATCAAGTGTCTGGTGCAGAAGTAAGCTCAGCTTGCACAGAAACTATTTCTTTATTCCCTCCCCCCAGTAATATGTTTATTGGACCTGCCTTTTAATTTCTTTGGCACAGTTTACTGTCAGTCACTACGGAGTCTGCAGTCATTTTGGAGTCTTAAATGTTTTCTACGATGCTGCGTTTTAAATAGCATTCAAATTTGTTCAGTTATGTACACTAGGAGGGGTATTTGTCTTTCTTGTCTTTAAAATTCCAAGAATGTTGCCAAAACATGTCACTTTGAAGCTTTGTAATATAACCTTCCTAAGTGACTGTATCTGAAAAAATGTGTATAAGATTGATGTTGATGATTTATTCCTGAGTCTGAGCCAGCCAGGATAGCTGAGGATGCTTTAATGTCAGTCATCTGTTTCCCTTGACCTTTAGGAACAGCTTCCACGTGAGCTGGGAGTCCTCTGTCCTTTTCTTAGTGGGGCTGCCTAGCAGCAAATCTGCTTACCCACAGCTGCATTACCAATGCACAAGGATGAACCCTGATCGTTCCCCTCCCCCTTTGCTGGCATTCTCTTTTGCAGGTAAGAAACAAACCGGAAAATATAAATTGCTTGTTAAATTACAAAAAATCATTAAATGCATAAAAGCACGTGGTTAAATAAATTATAGCTTGGAATCAATTTGTCTGAGAGCAAAATGGCAAATTAAGGATTGCAGATTATTTGGAACCACTCACAGAACAATTACTGTGCACTAGTAGTACTGAACAAAGGAAATTATTTAGATATTTCCTGTAAGAATTCTCAGCCACTGCATTGCAGGAACAACTTTGAGTATTGCTAGCACATAACAGCCCCTAATGCTTCCACAAATGAAATCCTGTAAAAGGCTACTATCATTAATCATTAGTTGCAAAGTGCTATCAAGCAATTTAACCTACAGAATCAGCCCACTGTAGCAACCACAGTATAGTTCAATCTCTGTAATAATGCATATTCAATTATCTAGCTCATCTTCTTCTGTCCTTATTATAATTGATAGTCACAAACTGCTTAACTGCAGCTCTCCATAAAAAAAAAATTAGAGGAAAATTAAAAGACTGGCATGTGATCATTCCTACCTGTAGGGCATATGAAAAGGTCAATATGTAATCTATATTTTTCAAATCAACTTTCGTTTCAAAACTGTTCTTAATGCACTGCCTTAGAACAAGTCCGTATACTCCAATCCCTGCCAAACATGGCAGACATGCAGATGTCCACAAAGATGTCTGTAGTATTACGTAAACGATAACAGAGCGTGGGTGCAGACAGTGGAGCCAGCTGCCGACACCATGACGTTGTTGGAGTGGCTTCAATGCCATTCTGGCCAGGACCACCTTTTTTTCCCCAAAAAATGCTTGGGAACGGATGAGGGTTAGCACAGGCCAGGAACAATTCCCATAGACAGTTTGCATTCAACAGCCCTGTTTCGTAGCCTAAGTGTGCCTGGACCATGCCACAAAGCTAGTCCTGATACTGTTTGTGCACTGGTCGGCGTAGATGTAGCTGCAATGCATCCGTACAAAGCTTGTGCTTTTAGGAGCAAGGTCAGTACTTTACAAAGCATGAGCCTAACATAAAAACCTGAAGATATGGGTTAGCATGGACCTGACTTCTTCATATGCTTCAGATTTTATAGCAGTAATTAGCCTATCTGAAGGTAAGTCTGAGATTTCCACTTCTGCACAACACTACTTCCAGATAACTTCTTAAAGTACCAACTCACTACCAATGTACTTTGAACCTGACAGGAAAACAAAACACCAAACCAACATGAATTTGACTAGTATGGTTTCATGGATCTTTCTTTCTAAATTCCCCACAATATAGAATGAGAGAATTTTATCAGCACATAGGAATATAAGAACATAAAATATAGAGGACAATACTGAAGATACATCCAACTGAGAATCTCTGTATATCAGCAATTTAGGGATGCCTGGAGAGAGAACATAGAATAAGAGCATGGAGTGTTTTTTCCCTCAGCTTACCTTTCAGCTTCTAGCAACCAACAATTTAGAGATTTCCTGAGTTGGAGATGACACCCAGACTGTTGTTTGATGAATTTCTGCTCTATGAGTTTGTTCAATGCCTTTCTACAATCCATTATACTTCCAGCTTCCATAAAATCCCATGGCAATCCCACACAATTCAATCCTGCATTGTGTGAAAAGTGTGTAAGGGGTGAATGACTAGGTTACAAGTAAGGATTGGGGAAGGAATAATACATTCATTTTCAGTATTTCATGAACATTTGTCAGTGCTGTGGCATTTTAAAAATAAACAGATAACCAAAGCTTTTGAACTCTATAGCTTGATTGTTACAGCTTTTAGACCCCTTTATGCTCTGAATACTTAGGCTTAAGGATATAATAGTATTTGTCTTTTTTTTCACTTTTACTACATACCTGTAATAACATCGGTATTTTCAACATGTCAGGAAAATATACTATTTATACTGACAATTTTAATGTTATCATCTTGTTCCATTTGTTGATGTAAGCTTTTGATTACACTCTCCTGAAGAATTTCCCTTTGGGGAATGTGCTGTATGTATTTGACGTATTTTTTATGGTATGTTTTCCAATATTGAAAGAAATGTGATTTCTTTTTTATAATCCAGTAAGAACAGAACAATGATATGTTTGTTGATCAGTTATGCAAAGAGAGAATTTTATCTTTGGATTTGTAAGCGTTTTTCCTTTCTCATATTTTTGATGTAGTAGCATTTTACTGAAAGAAATAGACTGTAAAAAAAAAATCAAAAAGTGTAGTTGAAATAGAAAGCAGCATTATTTTTCTGTTGATCTACTACAATGAAAAAGGTTACATTGGGAAAATCAATTCTCAGAACAGTCTTTAGGTCACAAGGATGTCCCTGGACACTAAAGTTTGGAAAATATGCTTTCTAAAATGTTATATGGAAGTTTGCTAGATTTTGGCTGGTGAATTTTCCTCTCAATGTCCAGATTAGATAAAGCTTAACAGAGACCTCTCCAGAAGCTATGCTCTTCAGGAAGCACATACTTATTTCCTGGACTGTTATTCCTAATGATAATTAAGTGTCGATGCTCGATGAAAACCTGAACATGGATATCAGGAAAAGTGACCTGTCCTGAAAAGGTAGCTTCACCACTGAGTTTATCCTTTCCAGGCACTCAAATCAATTTAGTTTGATATCACAGGGAGAAGGCAAGGCAAGGTGTGGCAGAAAGTGTTCTAAGATATACGCCTATGGCAGGTGAGATGAGTTACCTTCTGAATGTGTACGTCTTTCTTTATTGAAGTTAAAGAAAACTTAGCTGACTGGAGAAATAGACTTTGTAAATAAAATTGTCAAGAGAATACCTTTGGCTCTGAGGCAACTTGACGTGGATGTTACTTATATCACTAAACTCCGATATCTTATATCTTAAACTACTATATCTCTTATATCTTATATCTTATATCTTATATCTTATATCTTATATCTCTTATATCTTAAACTACTTATATCACTAAACTCTCTTACCTTCTCAACAGGTTGGCTGAACTGACTACCTTATCCCCAGACCATCCTAACCCTGAGACCATGCTGGAGGACTAGCCATGGACAAGGCACTGAGCAACCTGCTTTGACCAGCAAATTAGACCAGATAACCTCCAGAGGCACCTTCCAACCTAAATCATTCTATGAGCCTATGATCATCTGGGAGACAACTAGGTCGCACGGACCACAGACCTGCCAGTGCCCATAGTAATAGTTTAATACAAGGGATTGCACTGCATCAACCTCAGGCTCTTTGGCTGGTGTAGATCTACCTATAGACAAATATAGAACAGGGGAACAAGAATATTAAAAAATGAAAACCTGATCCTTTCTTGGTTGTACTTTTTATTTCAGTAAATTAATATTTTCTGATCAAATCTATTGTCCTGAAATTTCTGAGCATCCCTAGTAATAGAGCAATTTCCTTATTCTTTGGTATTGTGACAATTTCCCTGACAAATGGGGAAGCTGTGACTCAGGCTTCTAAGGTATAATTGGCAAAAGATATATTATTAATAAAAAGTCTATATTCATTGAGGTACTCCTGCAAGTTCAAATTAATATTGCAATGCTAATATTGCAGTGCTGTGACTTGTACTACATTATGTTGTATAGCTAGGTCTGGCAGTATGCCATCTTAAAAACAAAACAAAACAAAACAACAACCATAAAAATAGGTTAAAAAAATCAAGAATGCATCACACATCCAATTCTGTGAGTATGAAGGTACAGAGACTTGTTCTTGATCTCATCCAAGACAGCTTGAAGTTCAAAGTTGAGCCAAATATCACTGCAGGAGTAACTGTCTTTACAATTATAGTGGACTCAAGATACAGCCTATGACTTAGAGTTTGGTAGGAAGTGCAATAAACATACATTGCTTTTTACAGAAGTTGTGTATGAAAACAAGTCATGGTTCTGCTCAAGTTAAAAGCATTTTATTCCCCTGAAGTTTTGAGTGTAACTTCAACACATGTGGCCATATGCAGAACATCCAGCATGCTTAGGTTTTGAATGCAGCACATCCATGGCAGGGTGGATATGCAAGAGCCATAGCAGGCTCTCAGGATTTTACGTGGGTTTTTGCAGCACGTGGAAGCTGTGGTTCTTCATACCTGAACTTATTAAGCAAGGGCTGTATATATGAACACAGTCACACAGCTGACACCAGTCTAGACATCCCCGTTATTTTTGGTAGTACAATGATATGACCCAAAATGAAGCTCCGCAGCACACCAAGCTTAGGGTGGAACTCAGACGTTTGTAACAAATGGAAAGCAATGCAGTAATGAGGTGTATAGTGTTTATTTGAGATTGACATCAGTAAAGAAAGGTATTATGGGAAAAGTGGATGCTAAGGCAGAGTTTGAGAGGGGTATGGGATTTGTTCAGAGAAAAAGAATAAAATGTAAAGATGATCATAGGCTATGTTGCAGGTTTGAATTATTTGTAAAATACTGCTTTCCTAGATATGCGCTGCAATTGTTATCTGCTGGCTACTGTTATAGACAACTTAAAATTTTTAAGTAACTTATTAATATGAGCCTGAATAAGTTTTATTCTTAAAGCATTCATGAACTTTGAGGATATCTAATTTTTTATCAAACATTTATTGAAATACATAGAGCCACTATAAGGGGAAGCTGAGGGAATTGGGCTTATTCAATCAAAAACATGTCTTTGGGAGACATAACAGCAGATTATCAGTAACTTTGAAGGCGTTATGGAGCCAGACTGTTTACAGTGGTGTATGGCAAGAGATCAAGAGACAAATTCTCATGAGTTGAACCAGGAGAGGTTCAGACTGGATATAAGGAAAAAAAAATTCTCACAAGGACAGTCAAGCATCAATACTAAAGAGATTGTGCATCTTTGGAGGTTTTCAAGACCTAGCTGCATAAATACCTGAAGACCTTAGTCTGATCTAACAGCTGACCCTGCTTGGAGCAGGAGATTGGACTAGAGACCTCCTGAGGTCCCTGCTGACCTGAATTATCTGAACATCAATTTCCAGAAAAGTGCATTATAAGCCAAAAAAAGTTTAAGAAAGTATTTTAATATCCTTGGCATTCTTAAGCTCAAAAATGTACCATATTTGAAAAATTAAATTTCTAAATGCCTTTCCACTAGAAATACTTTATATTCTTTTTTTCCAAGTAATATCTTAGCAGTTGAAATTATCTTCCTGCTAAGAACATCCTGAAAACTCCACAGCACCTCACTTTATTAGAGAGACTGTGGATATGCTTTCCATTGCTTAGCACTTTACTACATCACACCTTAAGAAAATCCTTAATGCTCCAAAGTGGAGGGTAATTTTAAGGAGAAGACATTTAGTGAAATGAGCTGATAACGATTTCACTAATTAGATCTGAAAAGAATCTCACTGAGAATGCAAAAATATCTTAAAAACCCCAACCCTGCAGCTGGGGTCAGTGTGGGTGTTGATGGGCGGTTTTTTTTGTTTGTTTTAAATAAGTGTTCTTTTATGAAGCATTAAAACAAAAGCTTTGAACAGGTTTAGGATAGAGTCATTCCTCTTGAATCACGTAATCTTTAATTTATAGAGGGCTGGAGAGAACTTTTAAGTTCTGCTGCACAAACAGAGCAAATGAACCAGCAACTGCTTTATTTTCTCTCCATAACAACACAGATAGGAGAACACTCTGACAGAAGAAAGCAAAGGGGGGAAAGGATGATTAGGGTCCAAGCATAACAAAAGTCTCAAGCCAAATGGATGTCCTTACTAGAAAAAATAATGGAACAGCAGGTCAGGTAAATGATAGATGAATTGCAAAATGTAAGTTGCAAATGAAAAGAAATCTGAGGCGTGAGGAAAAAAATAACATTAAATATTTTTGTTATACTTTTGTGATACAGAGTAGAAAAGCTGTTTGTAATAACCATGTAGCTTGTACCTGGAAAAAAAAAGGATGCAAACACTTAGATATAAGATAGAAGTATTGGCCTGTTGTCAGTAGTGCCCAAAGACAGAGGAGTCCGTCTGCCCAACGACACAGCAAGTCTGCAGCTTACCCAAAGCTTACTCCCAGCCTCTAGCAATTTGTAACTTGCGGACTTCCTGAGCCAGAGCTTGTATCTTTATATCCAATAACTTTCATTTTCTAGCTGCTTCCTGAACCTATGTAAAATTTAGCATCCATAATATCCCATGAGAAGAAATTGGCATCTAAACTACAGACCACATGGAGCAGCGTCTTCTTTTGTTGGTTTTGAACCTGTCACCTGCTGGAATCGGCTGAATTTACTAAGCCTTTCTTGATTTTCTGTATGACACTCAGGATCTGTAAAATTGGAAAAGGCCTTTATTATATACTGTCGTTATCCCTGCCTCCCCCAGACAACTTCTTCCCAGTCTCAGTCTATGCTTTTAGTCATCTTTATGGTTCTCTGTGCTTTTTTCCCAGTTTTGCTATTGCTACACTCAATACAGATTGAGTGTAGTATTTAAGATGTGAGCACATAATGTGTTTCTACAGTGCTATAAGTTGCCGTTTTCTTCTCTATTCCTTTTCTAAAATACCTACCAATCCATTTGCTGTGTTGAATCTTAATGAGCATTAAGCTGATGTTTTCACAAAGTCGTTATAATCTTAGATCTTGTCTCTTAGTGCCAATATTCAGCTTAAAGACCAAGCTTAGAGATCACCATTGTGCATGCTAAAAAAAAAATCCTTAGTTTTTTACAGGTGAGTAACTTTTCCATTGAACTTGCCCCCCCTTTGCCTCTCTTACAACGGTTTCTCAACAGAGGAGATTATAAAGAAGCAGAGCAATTTCTTTATGCCAGGTTTAGTCTCAGGATGTATCAGTCAGACATAGTCCTCAGACATGTTCAAGCAATATACAAGCAATGTCAGAGAACAGATTAACAGAGAAGTGCTAAAACAAATTGATTAACAGCTGCAAGGTTTGAAAGCCAGATGATAGACTTCAGAAAGTTCCAAGGTAATAAAAACAAAACCTTGTTTAAATCTGCTATCATCAAGGAGTATTGGAGAATGAAAAGTGCTGTGATTGTCCTTAAGAACAGTATCAGCAATAATCCAGAATTACAAACTAGTAAGTTTTACTTCAGCATTGGGCAAATTGAAGCGGAGATGGAAATCGTGTTTGAGAGTACATAGATGAAGGTATAAGACTGACAACCTTCCACTGCTTTCTATAAAGGAAACCCATGCCTCTCTCAACTTTTGAATTTTTCAAGCAATTTCTTAATTAAAAGAAAGCCAAACGATAGGAATTATAAGCTTTTAAAACTTTTATAATATAGAATGTTACTATTCCTGGCATTAAGAAATTGGCCAGTATTTAGAAACAGTTATATGAGAGGGAATAAAAAACTGATTTGTGTTGGCTTTTGCTCTTACCTAACTTTAGCACGTAAAGCTAAGACTTTAATTTAGTCATCTGCAGTCTCTCTCTAGTCAACAGAGAGAAATACGTACATTCACATAATGATTTACCATATCCTAAAACAAACCTCTGATAAGTCAGAGGAACTGCTCTCTGGAAGTATGTCTCTCACTATTGATCGTAGATGGAGTTCAGAGGACTTATTTAGATCAGTTAACCAAATTTTACATAGTCAAAGTAAGTGAGATGAATCCCTCTCTCTATACTGATTCAGAGAAGCCACTGTGTAGTACCACTAGCATTGTACTATACTTGCATTACACCAGCCTCGAATATTTGATAGTGTTATTGATCTTCTTTTTGTGTTAAACTTACAAAGCCTGCAAAAAGCTATCTTGTCTGAGAGGTACAATTACTAAATGAAACAGGTTTATTTCTTCAACTGGAGATTTGATTACTGGATCCACATGACTTTAGCATCTCTGACTATCAGGGCATCATTTCTGGGATAAGCTGTCCTCAGCCTTGTGTGACAGAAAGGAAATCAGGAGGAAGAAATATTCATCCTGGGCTATATGTCCTTTGGGGAACTTCAGGGCTTTATGCAATCAGCATATTCTCTGCCTCAATGAGTTATACACTCACCTGTGCTGCTATGTCAGGGATGTTTCTGTTTAGTTGCTGATTCAGTTTATAAATTATATAAATTGTAATGTGAGCTATTGACTTTTCCTTTACCTCAGATGATTCAAGTGAAGGGATTCCCATGGGGACATTGTAGAGGAGGGGGAAAAAAAAGAAAAAAACAACAAGCAGATATGAAACCAAGCAGAGTGAAAAGAAAGTGGCAACTTTTTCAGGCCAGAGACAATGCATACTGTGCACTAACAAATTTTGGGGAACGATAGCATACTTTTGTGTCATGAAATGATATTTGTGCCATGAAATCATATGTTTTCACTGAACACACAGTACTAGAAGTAATAGAGGATGAAATGTAAAGTCATGTGTTTGTGGGATTTTTATGATCTGTCATTCATGACACAGAAGTCTCAGAAAACCACCAGTGAAGCTTATTACCAAGCTGTCTTTTGTGATGTTTGTGAAGAGCTTCTGGATTTGGTCTTTTCACATCATACCTTTTACAAGAAGGAATTTTATGTGGAGCCCCTACATTTAGTATGACTGCGTCAACCTCAGGCTCTTCGGCTGGTGTAGATCTACCTATAGACTACATATAGAACAGGGGCTGTTATGTGTTAGCAATACTCAAAGTTGTTCCTGCAATGCAGTGGCTGAGAATTCTTACAGGAGATATCTAAATAATTCCCTTTGTTCAGTACTACTAGTGCA
The DNA here is from genome assembly GCF_964195595.1 of Calonectris borealis. NCBI lineage: Eukaryota > Metazoa > Chordata > Aves > Procellariiformes > Procellariidae > Calonectris > Calonectris borealis. Next base: position 12,536,212 of record NC_134314.1, read on the forward strand.
CAGTAATTGTTCTGTGAGTGGTTCCAAATAATCTGCAAGGACCAGCTGATCACCCTTTGCAGGGCCAGCTTCCAATTCCTGCTCTGAAAGAGGTAAAGCAGGCACTTCAGGCCACACAATCTGCATCCACCTCTCCCAGGGCAGAATAAAGACTGTGAATTTGGGGGACTCTTTGTTCTTGAAGGGCTATTTAGTGGCAAATACATAAGCAGACCCTGGAGACTAGCTACCATTCTCTCCTTCGCTAATGCACAGCTTACTGTGAGCTGCAGACATTTTTCCTCTTGCTTTTTCTCCCTCCAGGTCTGTGAAATTTGTAGCATTACACATCTTTTGGAGAGGATAAAAATATCCCTCCCCCATCCTATCCTAGCCTGAAGTCATTCCAAATTTCACAATGTACCTAACTCTAATTCACTAAGTCTGTGAATTGTAAAAAAGTCTAGAAGACAAGAAACATTTCAGATTCAATATTCATCTGTTTCCTACTGGCTGCTTTCATTGTCCCTCTTCCCACTGGATATTTGGGCACCTAGAGCTACCCCAAGACTCCTGGTCAACACACAGAAAACTCAGTTTGGTGAACTGCATGCAGAGAGGTGGTTACGTAAAAGCTGGTTACTTGGCAAGATACAATTCAGTTCCTTTCTGGTTTGGGTATTTAGACCTTAGAAAACAGACATCTATAAACCATCTTTAGATAGATATTATATATGTGGTCAGTAGTTCACATTGACAGGGTTATTAATAGGCTTAAAGTAGTCTTTCACTAATATTGATAGAAGAATAGAAGAGTCCCTCTAGGGCCTTTTGGCAGCAAGCCGGATGGCAATGACTTGCTTAGAGATGTAAATTTCTTAAACAAAGGTTTCAAAAAAAAATTATTTTTTGCTTACCAGCAAACAAGGTTCTGTTACCACAGTGTTTAGAGTTTAAAAACTATGTAAAATCTATATAATGCATATTGTAATTTAGTTAACAGGTGCTTTTCACTGTGTAATTTTAAATGGAATTATCCCTAAGTAGATACATTTCTAGTGCTTTCCAGTGAAGACTAGATCTTGATCTAAGCTGATTATATTTTTTCATCATTGGACTGGAACAAATCAAAAAATCATTACTTATAAGGTCCGTGAGATAAAGAGAGACGTAAATAATATAAAAGACAGAATTACTGCTTCATAGTCCATTTTCAAAAGAGCCAGGTATAAGGTCATATATGAAGGCACTTATAATTTAGACCTTGCCAACAGCATGGATTTCTTTCTCTCAGTAAGGCCTGGGTGAGCCTTAACCATTTTCCAATGAAGGCATCAAAAGAGCTAATAGAGTCTTGCAAGTATAAGCAGGAAAATATGAAGTGGAAGTAGCAAGTATAGCATCCCTCTGTTTTAGAGACTGACACAGCTATGATTGAAGTACTTGCTTTACATCTTATATCTGCAATTCAAGCAAGAAGCTGACAAATTTGAGAAGGTTCAGGAAAGAGTCATTCATAAGATGATTAATGAGAAATTTAGCATCATTGACAAGTAAAAGTTCCAAGAGAGGAAACAGAAATATGATTACTTAGGAGTCACCCTTCCAGAAAGTACGTGGTGAAACCTGATGAAGGTGCCTGACTGAAGCTGGGTAAATTCAGGCATGATATTTCAGTAGTAAGGCTATTTAACCAAGTTACTAGGAGACACAAAGGACTTATTCTACTGAAAGTTAAGATAAAACTAGGTGTGGTTTTCTAGATATGTTCCATTTCAATCACAGCTCTTTGATTTTTAAACAGGCGTGCAGGCTGTGAGAGGTGATGATCAATATATTTCCCTTATGTGTCTGAAATCTATGAACAATCCTGCTCCCATTTCCTGGAGTGGGGAGAGGAATCTGCTCAAAAAGAAAGAAAAAAAGAAGACAGAGCTAATGGCAGAGAAATAAAATATTTTTTTAAACTCTTTCTGTTTTGTACATATGATTTAAGTAAGCAAGCTGTATCCTTGCAGAAATCGTCAGCCAGGTGGTTTTAAAGGCTCACTTCATTTCAAACTGAATCATGTTCTGCATACTGAAGCTATTTGATCCCAGGCCTCCCACATCCATAGAGAGCACCTGAGCTGCTGAACCACTGTAGCTCCGTCGGTGTGACCTTCCCTTCCCAATAGTACACATACTGCTGGGATGGGAAAGAAAGATTACACAGCCCCAGGGTTGAATGGTGCCTTCTGAGCTGATAGTCTAGCAAAGTACTTAATGAAAGCTGAAAAGCAGAGGCTGCTGGAGAAAAATCCCAGAAGAGGTAATACCCTGTGCTGACACTTCACAAAAATTAGGAAATGGGAAAGCCTGGCTGAACCTCTGCTTCAGCTGTCCACAGCAATGATTTTAAGTCAAGATTTCCAGCTACCAGGAGGACACTGGCAAGTACCAGCAGGTTGGACATGCTGTTTTTGTGGGCTGCATTTGCTCTCAGGATAAATATGGTATCAGACTAAGAGAGTTATGGAACTGCTGCTCTGAGACTTTCACTTGAACAGAAATTCCCATGAGCTTCATGTCTGTAAGGAAAAGTTGAGTTTTCTAGCACTCAGCTGGTCAAAAGAGGCATTTCTTGGCTATCTCAGCTATCCTATGCCTAATTGCTAGATGTAGGTGTTTTTGACAATTTCCCCAAAATGCCAAAATGCTGATTTGAACATGAGAGCTATTGGTTTCCACACCCAAGGATGCCAATATGTTATACCAAAGAGCATGATGCACATTTCTTGGCAGAATCCTTTTTCACCAGGAAATCTCTTGGCTTCTTTGGAAGCTAAGGAGTTATGGTATGACCTCTTTAGTTTTGGACTTAACTTCCCCTCAAGATGGACTTCAGCCTTGATAATTTGCCTGAGTAAAACTTATTTTCATATTTCACTTTCCTTACTAAAATGAGCAACTTGCTTTCAGAAAGTCACTTGCCCCTTGGCACCAATCTCAAATACAAAGGAGTAAAACAAAACTTACGTTCCTCTTGCTTTAAACAATGCATGCCACAGATTCTTTGAAATTCCTGAGTAACAAAGCCTTAAAGTTCAAACAAAGCTAACTAAAACTTATCAGACATCTGTGCATTTCTACATACAAGGTGCTCATTTTACTGGTATTCTTCATAATCGGTAACAAGCAGAATATCAGAAAAATCAGAGGTAAAAGGAATGCATTTCTGGTTTGCATGATTGCAGCCAACAACTGAAAACTTCACCCAAATTACTTTACTGCTTCTCCTTTTTAACACTGGAGCTTCCTTTGTCTCTGCCCTTCATGTTCATTTTGATTGCTGTCTGGAACACTTGCAACATTCAGGATTGGTTTCTGTTTATGGCAATTTGATTTTCCCTATGCTTGGCTAATTGCATCTCTCATTTCTCACAGATCATTATGAGAACAGATGACAACAGAAATCAGTTCCTTCAGAAAAAAATATTTTTGCAATCCCAGGACTCCAACCTCATGAAAATCTTCAGCAAATTGTTGCATCCTTTTTTCAGAAGAATGCTTAAACATATGTTTATTTAATTGTAAATTCTATCAAAAAGGGAAATTTTCAAGAACACCCTACTGACTTAGCAACACACATCCCATTAAAAGCATATGCGATTGTGCAGAGATCTACAAACATCCTAAAATGTAAGGAATTGCTGTTCTGAAGAGGAAAGCTCTTGTGAATCTAATATTTACACAGAGTGCTCCTTTCTATAGTTCCCTAAATCCAAGGCCATAATTGTGGTCCCTTCAAACCAGCACGAACTCACAGCACTAACAGAGGCTGCCTGGCCACCTCACCGGCCTCTCCCTGTGTCAGTACAAGTATTTTCATGGCCTCATGGTAAACCAAACTGGGGAAATGATCCAGACTAAACGTTGCTCACTTGTTTGGGCTGGGTGGGGTTTTTTTTTGATTAGTTGGGTTTTTAATTTTTTTTTTCCAAGGTCACCTATTCACAACAGTGCTCTTTACAACTTGAAGTGACAGAGAAACTACAGAAAAAACCAAAATTTCTAAACTGGTGGATAACAAATACAACCTTGATAACACAGCCCTAATTCCATAACAACCAGAACTGTCTTGCTGAGACTATTGCAAGTCAGTTAAACTGTAGCAGAGTGTGGTTTTAGCTTTTTGTCTGATGTAGCCTGGATCAGCTTTTCACTGGTAATACCTTCTCTTGAACCTCACTAAGTGGACATGCACTGGGTCTAGACACCATCATTAACTGGAGACTGAATGCAAAAGAGAATGTATCATTTTGTCATCTATCATGGGCCCAATCATGTATAGTTATTAGCTGTGGTAATACCACTAAAAGATGTTGTATTTTCTGTGTGCCTGTGAACTCACACCAACTGGAGTTATTCAACACTTCTTGAAGGCGATATTCGGAAGATAGTTTTTCCATATCTCCTCTCATACTCGTATAGCTTCTTTCTTCTTATACATCGTTCCCTGAGAGTACCTACATAGTCTTCAATTAGCTATTTCTGAATACAGATAAAAGAAATATAATTGAAAATGGAGCTAAATATCATTTAGGCAGTTATGTAGAAAAATGTCTAGCATGTGGAAAATTTGGCAAGGGTGGGGATAGAGTGAATCTTGTATGTCTGTGCTACCCCAAAACCATTAACCTGGCATTTGGGACTCCACTCCAGTCAATCAGGCAAGCTATTAAAGACCATTTGGGTCTAACAATGCAGAAATCCCCAAGAAACAGAATCAAACCAATAAATCCAAGAACAGAACAATCAAGTCCATAAGCAGCATAAATACATACAGAGCTTTTCCTGAGCTGGTAGGTGAAAACATTAATTTCATTTCCAGTTTCATACTGGTTTTCATGCATCCAGGATACCATTACACATAGCTACACACACCTTTACATACAAACTAAGAGGACTTTTGACAAATCACTGCCTAGGTCCATAATTTTAGCAAATCAGGAGATGCTGGTGAAGTCTTTCCATGCATCTGTAACAATTAGTGCATCTAATTGTTTTATAGGCTGCAGTCTTTCAAGATTTCAGCCTGAGACTGTTAGTTTTGAGCAAGTTGTTTTCCCTCTTTGTCTTGCAGTTGCTTGAGGTAGAATTTGTTTTGTCTATCTTTTAGTGCCTGAAATGTATAAAAAGATAAAGTCTGCAATATATAAAGAAACGTGGCTGATAAGCTCTGGCATAGATACGTATCATCTAAAGTTGAATAGATGTATCCCATCTTTAAGGTGAGTATTGGATAAGCTATCAACGTTGGTCCAACTTACCTTCCTCAGAAATCAGCTGGAGCCATATCATTAAATCTTGTGGAAGAAGCATTAAGCCAAAAATGGAATTTATGGAAAAAATTATCTTTGTTATAAAGGTGTAATTGAAACTTGGAAACTATCTGCAAAGCAATCTGCATTCTACTGAATGTAGTTACTTTCCCATAAGGAAGGCATGAAGGATGCAACAGTCTGTGCTTGTCTTTAGTGAGATATTCATGTGAAGGGCCTAGATCCATCAAAAGAACAAAAGATGTTGCAGTTGCATAAAAAATGGAATTATTCTCAATACATTAAACCACAGAAAGGATCTTCTATACAAAAAAAAAATGTTCTGTGATACAAAGCTCAAAGAAACTTTACAGTCCATGCTAAAATCTCCCATTCATCCATTTGCAGGGAGAATATCGTTTAATACACATTATTGACTGTATTCTTAGTTTTACATTGTGCAGCGGAACTTTTTTTTTTTTTAGCCATGCTGTCTAATGCTCGTTACTGCAGGATACTGGAGTCTAGTGGACCACGCAATTAGAATGCTAGGGCAATGGTAACTTATGCAATTTAGATATGAAATTTTGCATGGAATAACAAAACAATGTGCACTAGTTATGTTCCACTGCAAAATCCATCACTAGCAGAAGCATTCTTTCATGAAACAAGACAAAAAAATAAGAAAAAAATAAAAACACCACAAAGTGCTGTGCCAGTAATACCATATTGTTATCTAATAATATCTGCTAATGAGAATGTAAAAATATAATCCCCTTTTAAAATGATCCAGTCACATCTAATATTGACTAGTGACACAACTACAGACATGCATATGCTGTGCTTACCAAGTACTTCTTTTCAAAAATTACTAGCTGAGAGAAATGCATCATGCTCTAACCATATTATACTTTTTCAGGTTCAGATAGATCCTCTTCTTGAATTCATGCTTATTGCTGTCTTCAGTAAACTTAAAGTCCAGCAGACCAGGGTGAAGCTCTTTTAGATTGTGCCACTATCTAGTAATCAAGCATGAGACTCTTGATATGATTGTCCAGCTAACCAGCTAACCAGATTTTGTATGTGTAGTTTTCACTGGCTATTGACTTCAGAGGCCAAGATTGCACTGAAGAAAGATTAAAGATTAAATCAGTTTGCCTTATTAAATTTAAGGTAGGAAGACATGATCTCCTCTGAGGCATTCAAAGACATGTACTCTTCTCCCTTTATTATACTGGGAATTTAGGCTCATGTTAAATGCCTAAATTAGGCCCTATATTACATTATTTAGAAATTTTAGTTCCACAGTTTACAGAAGCTAAGAGTTTTCTGCATCTTAAAACTGAACTGCATCATTTTGCATGTATGACTTCTAATAATCTGACTTTGTTGACAGTCGTCAGGACTATCCATCCATCCCTTCCCTTTATAATCAGTAAAAGAAAATTTCTTAACTGGATTATTATACTTTACAGAATAAATAATTTTCAAACTTTAATATTTCAACAAAACCAGGAGGCGGTGTTGTAAAGGTTCTAGTATTATACCATGTGGCAGGATCTCAATTTTAATCTCTATTAGGAACCACCCATGGCCATACAAAGGATCTTTTGATTTCAGGCTGTAAAAAACAAACTAACTGCTATAGCAAATTACAGAGCTTTTTGCAAAATCAGCTCTTTAACAGTAAAGTTCTTAGTAGGTCAAGGAAATGCAGCCTTTTTTTTTAACCCTTATGATAAATATCCTTCAGGCATATCCCTTAAAAAAAGTACCTGTCAGTAGCTGCAGAACTTAAATTCAATTTCTCTGGTCATTAGAGATAGATTTGAAAAGCCAGATGTCAAGGCAGGTGCCACACTATATTTGATAGTAACTTAATGGCCCTTGAAATTCAGAAGCAGTATGTCAGCCCTAACAGCTCCCCTTGTAACCAACTCCCCCTCTTCCAGACTTATGCCTTCCTCTGTGTTTCCACTGCTTTTACTAAGATCCACAACAGAATGTGAGAATGATGTTGTTTTTCTGTTTAGATGAGCTAACATATCATGTTATATCATTTTAATGTTCATCATCTCTGGGGCTTCATGTCTGTGAAGCTTTAGTTCTATGGGTGTTTTTTCAAACACAGAAAAATAATGTCTATGCACAGCAGATAAACCGTATGCACTATTAAATGTAGCTGCTTCTGTTCCTGGTTATTAAAATATTTCATTTAAGCCAGATTTGTATGGTCTTTTATCCTTTCTGCCTTATGAGATGGAGAGGACTCTTCGGAAGGCTAAAGAGGGAACGCTAAATTTACATAGCAGAACACTGGACCAAATGCTGGCTTTGACTCGCAATATGCAGTTGCAGATGTAATTTGGCTTCTTAGCTTTTAAAACATCAGTTTGGGTAAAACAATCATCCTCTTTTCAGACTCCCTCAAGTGCCTCATCAGATGGCAGCAGTGTTTTATAGCAAGCAGCTGAAAGACACGGCACACACACTGCCGGGAATGAAAAGGATTTTAAAAAATAAGGCAGGGTTTTTTGAATGCTGTGCAGAGTCATCACTTGCAGAGACATTCCCTGCATATTTGAAAACAGAATAGCCCTGCATGTAGGATCAGAGAATAAATCAGATCTTAGTAGCAAAAAACAATCCTCAGCAACTAAAAAAGTTCAACTACCTGCTGGTTTTTTGCTACCTGAATATTTATTTTTTTCCATTTAGGGTGATGATTACTGAAATTTGGCCAGCTTTAGTATCAGCTAGAAAAGTTTTGCTTGGTACATCTGTCACATTAATTACATTTTAGAGATGACCATAACATAAATGTTTAACCAAATCTGTGGGACATTCAGAAATGTCTGCCACAACACGCAATGTCTGCATCCCAGATGTAGGACTTGTAGAGCCAGCCCCGCAACTCACTCCATCAGACTGTCTGCAGGTTACTACTGATGGGGTCAATGTCTTCTCCAGCCACTGCCACCCATTCTTTTTCCTTTCATTGTATCAGATTTAGCAATCATGTGAGCATGTGATGAGTCAGATCGGCTTGAATATTCAATGGCTTTGGCCAGCCTAAGGGCTGTCTATAGGAGATGTGTATGGTTCCTTTCTACTTGCTCATTAACACCAGCCAAATGAAATTAGCTGTTGGCCCACTCACCAAAAAATGCTTAGCCTCATCATTTCCATTCCTTTGAAGAGAAGGCTCCTTCAATTTATTTACCAGTACACTGATTTTGAAAAAAAATAACAATATATAAACTAAGCTGCTATGGAGGAGGGTATAATACAATGAGGGAAAAGAAAAAACAACTGAAAGAAAAAATTCAGTATTTTGATAGAATTCTGGACATTTTTCTAATTCCTGGGAACTTTCAGAAGATGTTCCAAGTTCTTGGAATTTGTTCCTTTACCATTTCAGACAACCTTTGAAGAATCTCAGTTGTATTTTAAAATGGAAACAGATGTAAAATACCCCAGTGCATGTCAAATCCCAGTGGCTGGCCTGCGGCATTAACCACTGAGGCCTCCCCTCCAGGGGCTACGAGAGCGCCCAGCTGGCCAAGAGGCACGGGGGTGTCCTAGGCATTCCTAGGGAACCGCCAGCACACATCTGATCTTCTTCTAATTATATCTCAGCAATCATCCCTGTGGAAAACAGTTTATGTAAACGTGTCTCATGCAATTCTGTCATATAGTAAAGACCTGGAAGTTACATTTTAATTCAATTGACCTGGAGTGGAGAATACACAACGGGCCGAGGCTGGGCAATCCGTACCCACGCTTAAACATTTGCCCACGTCAGTAATCCCGGCAGCAGAGCCTCCAGGGAGCAGAGGTGCTGCGCAGCCTGCGCTCATCAGCAAGGACATGCTGAGCTGTGTAGCAGGGCTTAGACTTCAAAAAACTTACTCCACAGAAAATTCTGATTACCTTTTATTCTACATCACAGCAGAAATATAAAAGGTTTAATATATATTGCAATTCAATTAAAAATCGTAATATACATTAAAATATTCATAGCAAGTTAAAAAAAAGAATTATTGGTCAGATCCCGGGGGGCGGGGGGAGGTAAATGGTCTCATTTCAATGGTTTTAAATTAGAATGGAAACTCTTTAAAAGTGGAAATAATGTCCTTCATACATTTAAAACACTTTCCTCTTCAACATTTGAACAAAATGAACATGATAAGTTTACATTTTGGCAAGCTACATTTTCTGACCAAAACAGTCCATTTGAACATGTATTTCCAGCTCCATTGTTATATTTTTAGCTACAGGATGAATCAAAATGACAGTCATAGACTTTCTTTACCATTGAAAGTTCATAGAATTTTCCTTAAAGCCTACTCAGAAGTCAGGTGAGAAGAAGTTAATTAAAAAAATATTTTATGATGGTGGAATATTTCTGCTCAGCAAGGTAGAATGAAAAAGGGGCCATAACAAAAGGTTTTTCCCCTCCCACAACACCTCCCCCACAAGACCTCTTCCTATATAAAAATATTTATATATAGTAGTATACTTATATATTAAAGGATTTTGTAGATTAACAACCTTCTTCTTCCATAAGGTGGCAAACAGACCAGGTCCCCATCTAGTCCACATGTGACAGAAAGGGCTGGGCAACTCTCTTCTTTGGCAATTTACAGATTTCAGAATTTGTCTTCCTGGCTGCTGTCTGAAAGACACAGAAGAGCCCACCCTAGTTCAGACAGCTCATTTTGGAAACATTAGTTTCAGTTCTATTGCAAGCTCAATAACACATTATGTTTCAGTCCAGTATGTTTCCAGCGATAAAAATACCAACTGAACTTTATAACAATGATCATAACGATCAAACCTGGTCTGGTGGCTGTTGCTGTAGAAAAGCCCAATGGCTGCCTGAGCTGGGTGAGACAGAATTATCCCATGCTATATCTATTTTGGCAGCTACATTAGGGTGCAATTTATTGGTATGTGACAGATAACAGGGGAAATTCTGGAGATTTATTCTCACTTACACACAGACAGAATTATAAGTGCTTCCCCCTTTGCCTGCCCTCCCCTGCTTCCTAATTCCTCTCCAAAGCCATATTTCATGTATTGAAAAAAGTAAAGAAAAAATTACTTCAGCTACCACCATCCTTTAAAGAGTGTGTGATCAAGCCACAATGCAGTTTCCCAGAATTTCTGTAGTGGCTTCATAAACTGACCCTTGCAAAAGAATAGCAGGAAAAAAAAAAGTAACTAAAAAAAGAGCAACATAATTGCATAATCCTTCCTGGAGTATGCTAGAAAAAAAAACCTTTCACAAAGAGGCTGATCTTGGGACCCACAGAGAATTCACATCGTGCCACAGCCACTCATGAGACTTGCTCCTGTTACTAATGGGTCTATAATAAAGTGTCAGCTTTCAGCAAGGAGGCATATTTTTATAAGTTTTACTGAAGCCAGGATGACCATCCAGGATAACATTACTATTAGTTGTGTTACAGTAGCTCTTGCAAATGCTGACTTCTACTTACCTTTCCAGATGAGGACACACAGACATGTTGTTGTCTGTATATATTTAAAGCGCTGTATTTCCTTTGGAATTTGGTAGGGAGGTGTCCTCTGACCTTGAAGATCTGGATTTAAGTGATATATTGTATGGTATAAAGAGGCAACCTGTACTAGTAAATTAATCATGGTGGGTAGCAAGTCCAGGTGCTGGAATTTAATAATCCATATTCTGAAGCTGCTAGAGCAGTCTTGTCACATGTTTGGCTCATGTCACGAAACACCATCCCGAACAATTCTTAGAAATAATTTGGAAATTAGCACTTGTCAGGAAATATTCCCAAGAGGTAATCTGGAAGGAGCCGTATGCCTCTGAAGCTAGAAGAGCTTAATACTGTGTATGTGGTCAAACTGTGCCAGTTGGCTTCCATGCCAAGAACAGGCCCTGACACTGTTATTTTACAAGTATAGATGCAGTCAAAGAGAAACACTAATAAAATTAGTCTGAAACTACTTGCTTCAAATTGCTATCACTCAGCTATCCATAAAAATCACAATCCCTTGAAAAGAAAGACGAGAAATGGTCAAAGGGTAAACTCTGCTTGCTGCCAAATATCTTCTTCATCTGAACATTACTCACTGCAGGAGTGCTAAGAAAACTGGGGCATTTATGCTACCATAAAAAAAGAATTAGGAAACAGATAGCAAGCAGAGAAATTCTCAGGATGACTGTTGGAAAAATTATTCTTTCCCTAACAGTCATCAATATGAAATCGGAGTTTATTCTCTGCATTTACATCTAAACAAGCACCTGTCCAATGTGATTTTTTACCCTTTACTCCAGGATAACACTAAAATTAAACTTCATTCACCAAATTACGCTAATGATTGGAGAGAGCAGACAGCACAGGCGATACATGTACATCAGGGCTCCCTGTCTTACGAAAGCCCCAAACGCACTCTCTTACATTAATCCATTGATTCATCACAGTGAAGTCAAATACATTTCGTAGACCTCAGGGGTTATTTCTAATCTATATGTTCTTTTTCTCCACACGAAAAGAATGACCAGCTCTGGCAGTGCATTCACTGAGTGCCACCAGTCTTTACTGATCCACAGTTTTAAGAAACTGGAGCCGAGGGAAGGGAAAGCCAATCCGAATACACCTGTCTGAAAATGAATGCAATACTCTGAGTTACAGAAGTCTTCTCAGGAAAGTTTCAGGTATAAGAAAACACCTGCATATACCAAACATTTGATTTGGGCCCCCACTTTGTTACACAAGCTTTGAGATTCCACTCATCATCATATGTCCAGCTTTAACACAGCACTTTCTGCCACCAGTTAAAAGCTTTCAAAAAGAAAAGGCACACAGGCTTCCTCTTAATAGGTATTTTTTGTGCTTATGAACTATTTGTTGTTGTTGTTGTTATTATTATCTCTTTTTAGACTTTTAAAAATGCCAAAAATTTTATTGTTCTTAACAAATACACCAAGAAACTCAGCCCTTGTGACACACTCAGAATTTAATATTTTCTTCAATGGCACTTTCAGATAAAAGTTTGGTAGGAAAACTGATGATTTGGGGAGAGTGGTACATGTTTTTGAACTATATCACTGATCTGCTATTTTTAAACTTCAGAGGCTTTACAAGACTGTTGGGAAAAAGCACAGAGGAGTATTAGACAGAGGTGGATGAGGCTGTGAAACTCTTGCGTAGGGTTGTAGGATGTGTTTCAGAGTGATACAGGTTTCCCCTTAGCGTATTAGATGGGCACGCATTGCCTCTAATTGTTCTGGTAGGAGAAAGGGAGCTCCCTTAACTCCCTTCTTGGACAGAAAAGCAAATGTAATGAGGAATACCTCTTGTATCTCTGACATTTTGATTGCACTGGAGATGAAACACGGCTTTGTTTAAGTGCCCTGAATTTCCATTTGAGTAATTGACAATGGCAACCCAAACTAGCTGTGCCTGATTAAATAAATTCTTGCTGGCACTATGAAAGTCAATAATTCTCTGACACTAATTAAAAATACACACAGGCATTCACCTATCCGAAATGAAAATTCCTATGTTCCCCAAGCTTCAGCTATCCCTTAGAGAGACCCTCATCTGTCTTCGATATTGAGTCTGGTTCAGTATTGTTCTGTATTTATCCAAGACAGGGCTGGCTTTTGTTGCACACTTCTATGATTTAGCTACCTCAGAGTTGTCTTTTAAAAAATTATCCTACATTTACATGATTTAAAAATGCATTACAATGATTTAAAAAGGTATTGTGGATTGTCATGAAGAAAGTCTAAAATACTAAATCAGCATGAGAGGTTATAATTCTTTCTGTAATACATAGTAAACTTGTGAAGCTGAAATAACTCTTTCTGTAATACACTGTAAACTTGTGAAATTGAGAGAATGAAATCCAGAGATTTCACTTAGAATCCATCCTGGAAAATGGAATTGGATATACCTTTTAATACTGGATCTTTTAATACTGGATCTCTACTGGATACCTTTTTATACTGTATATATGATTTAAGCTAAATTTGTCCTGTCCCATCATCCAGAGTTTAGTTAAAGAAGGTGCCCAGCTCTGAATCCCCTGAAGTTGGTGGTTTGCTGTCATAAGGGAAGGGACATGCCTCCACAGATCACTGACTCCCACTAGCAGGTTTTTCTGACTGGATTAAAGAAGCTGGAGGAGATTACTAAACTGCAGATTTAAGTGAAGTATCCTCAGTCAGTATTTCTCCAAGTATCTACATGGTCGTAATGGGACTTCAGCATCTAATTTCAAGGCACTTTGCTGCTATTATATTCCCAGCCCTTACGTACCCTGCAGTCTTTCCAGTTCTGCCCCTCCTAGACATGCAACATACAAGGTACTGCCCATTCATTTCGTTTTTTAACCTTGCAGCCCAAACCCTTCTCACTTATAGGGGGATGTAGTAGTCCCATTGTAATTAATTTCTGGTCATGTCACGGCTATGTTCATTCGCATATGTGAAAGGCAAAAGTCTTATGGCAGACGATATTAAATGGAGTACTCTGTCCAGAGCCTACCACTCAGTGTGAGAAAATGCAGCAGACTCAGAACTCATATGATAATCTCAACAGTTTCTTTAGTAATTCCACCAGTCAATAAAAACCTGCATGATATAAATGTTCAAGCTTCATATCATAGGACAAATTAATATCCATTCAGAGTTTCAGTTCAAGTGCTATCTCTGTAGCAGCCCTGGGCAGCACTCCTCATTAGTCTCAGTGAGTATATTATCTTTCTTAATTAGAAACTCTTGAAATTTTTAGTCTTGGGAATTCAAGGGTAACAAAAGAAGAAGAAATATTGTGAAATTCATTTTAATTACAGATTTACATAGTCTTGTCTGGAATAGGAAACTGGAAGTTATGGTCTTAGTCTAGCATTAGGTAGGTAGTCATGTCTGTATACCATTCAGGAAACAGAACTAGTCTAGGATAAACATGAAAGAAACATTTCAGACTGCAAGGGAATGGGTACTTAATCACCCAGTGGGACTATGAATGATACAGACTTTTCTAAAATGACTGGGAATCTTTCCATTCATGTGCGGAGCTTTAGAAAGGAACTGAATCCCGCACCTGTGGGGTTAGTGGGGGGTCAAGAATTGCTCCAAGTACAGAAGTTCTGGTGAAATCTTGGACACCTTATAGTCAACAGCATAACTCACATCATTGACATCAGCTGGTTCATAACCATGTTATGCTCAGTGCAGGAGAAAATATTTGGCTTCCACTGAGGAAAAGGGGTTTGCCTTTGCTTTCCTTGGCTCTACCCACCAACTCTTACCTGCTGTAGTCTCCGAACAAAAATGATGGGTTTGGATGTTTAGCCACGAACACTTATAGTAGAAGTTGGGATGCAAATATATAATTATCTTATTAATGTTCCCTACCTCCCCAACACCCCATTAACTCTTTTAACATAGTGTGCAAAGAAATGGAGCTACTCACATAGCCAAACTATAAACTTTTGCTACAAATGCTAGCAATGTAAATCATACCAAAGGCTAAATACAAAGAGGTTGTCCAGCTATAATTGCTTTTTTTGCAGCTACGTTTTCTTGATCTGATGTGTATGCATCAGTTTGTCCTAAATTTATTCCTCCTTACTTTATGCAAGTTTATTCCACCTAGCTGAAGGTCACCGTCCATCTCACCTAACTCCAATCATCTAAAAATTAGATATTTGCAAGTCTTAGTAATTCCTCTGAACTTTCTCCATGGTCTTAACACATAGACACCTTCAGAGTGTAACTCACCCTACGGATATTAAGGGTCCAAGGCAAGAGGCAGTGCCCTCTGTCTTTTTGTGGGCAGCAGAGGAAGCCAAGCCTCTTTACATCGCATGGGCTTATCATGTGGATGGTTACAGCTCACTGCGCTGTTGGCTTTACAACACTTCCAGTAATGGAAGTGTGGAATATACAGCTGGAAGGAGGAGAAGGACGTATATCTCACAGATCGATTTCAGGTGTCATGTGGTCACCTGATTATTTTCTCTGTGTTTTTCAGAGCAGGTGACATAGTCCAACCTCAACATAATCCAAAATGGGCTGTGCAACAAGCTGTTGGGTCCGGAGAGTGAGTGTGCACAGTGGGAGTGAAGAGAGCACCCAAAACTGCCTGAGAAGGTGTTTGCCCAAAACTGATCATGTTAAAGAGGAAGGCATCATCAGCCCATTGAACCGGGAAGTTGCAGAGGCTTTGGAAACAAAGGAGTCAGCTTGAAAAGGAGGACAAAGGCATGAAAATCTGTAACAGCAGGAAGGACAGGGGGATAGAGAGAGCAATTCAGGCACAGAGCGACAGCCAACACCCACTTTGGTGCTGCCAGAAGTCACCCCATGGCATCACCACCGTGCCCAGGCCAGCCTGAGCATTCTCCCCTGGGACACCACAGGGAATTGGCACCTGGACGGTGATGGACAGACAGGGGCAGCGAGCGGGGACCCACAAGCGCATGTGTGCAACCTTGGGGATGGTGACCAGGAACCCTGGCTGCCATCTCACAGGAGTTTCTCCCCCATGTGAGCATCAGGGTTGGCAGGGAACAACACCAGGTCTCGCAGCACTGGAGCACCTACACTTCCCTCAGGAGGGGGGGTGCGAGTAGGGACTGCACCCCCCCAGAGAGGTGCATGTGCCTGAAACCCACACAGCCTGTGGGAGGATGTGTGTGTGTGATTAAAACATTCTTTTTTAAATTAGTTATAGCAGGAAATTTCAAATATCTGTAGGCATTTGTTAACAGTTTGTAAGTGTCTAGCATTGTGGGTTTTCTGTTGTATTGTTGATATTAATCCTAAATGTATAGTTCACTAGTTGCTGTTGATTAAGTGTTGTTAATAAATCAATAAACCATTTTGATCATTATTTGCTTTAAACAACTTAACTAAGGGGTTTTCCCCTACATCGTTATTACCAGATGACATTGAGTTGCCATTAGTTTGAGGTCACTCGTGTCTATTCGCAACTCGGGTCCTCGGCAAGGAGGAGGTTCCCTCCCTTTCCAGCATGCAGAGTAGTGGCATAATTTCGAAATTCAGCTGCTCAGGCTCTGCTTGTCAATGTTTGTCAACTCTTTGTTGTCTGATGTTAACTTCCCCCTAAATACAGGAAGGCTATTTATTAATTTTTTTCTAGTGACACCTAAAACTTAATAATAATGTCAGTACATCATATAGTAATGATGATTTCATTAAGATTAAGACAGACAGAAATAATCAGTCTTTTTGACACTTATTATAAAAGCCAAGAAGTTCTATTGATCAGAAAACAGAGGAAAAAAAATATTCTGTGCTAAATTTACCTTGAATTTTGGTTCACTTAATGTCTTTCATCAATTTCTATTGTCTTAGTTTAACAAATGGAATCATAAATAATGCAATCTACATCCATTGCACTTATTTGCAATTAGAGTTTTTTTCAGTACTCTGTTTTATGAATATTTAATAAACTGTGTAACCTTGATGGAAGGAGTGTAATTTAGAAGGCCATAATGAATATTTAGAAAGTCTTGCTTTGTGATCTCAACTTCTGATTTTAAACTAACATCCAGTAAATCTTCCTACACAATGCTCAGCTCAGCAAGTCTAATATTTTCCTAATCTAGAAATACATGGATAATTTCAAGATATGTTTTCTACTTCAAAGAAGTTGGTACTTTTTTTAAGCTTCTAATAATTATGACTTAAAATTTTAGAAGAAAGCCTAAAAGTACATATTTTAGGCTATGTATTGAAAAAAATAAACTTAAAAAAGAAAAAAAGTTACTCCTAAAATATATATTTAGAGGTGTGATGCTAAAAAGAAATATTATAGATACCAGAAGCTACTAGACTAGAAACAATGATTCACTGACAGTTCAGTCTTTGCTTCTTGAGGCACAGGAAAAACTAGCCAAAAGTTTTGTTGGATTTTCTCCAGTTTGCCACAGTAACTTTATTTTAAAATATACTGTCACGGGGGGAATACTAACCCACCATTATGGATTTGCAACATTCCCATTTACCAGTCATTTAAAATACAGTAAATAATAGAAATTGTAAGAAGACATTTGTCAAAAAAGAGAAATACGTAAGAGGTATATTCTTTTAGTAATAAGAAAAATCTCGTCATCCAGTCAAACTAAGGCTTATACTTCTGAAATGTGCATGAGGTACAGGAGGACAGAAGCTCAGAATTGGGTAAATCTCTTTCTGGAGGCAATTACAGTGTGCTGTGATACTTGGAAGTCTCTCTGCAAAGTGCTATGGATCAGTACCTTGACAATGAAAAAAAGTGCAGTGCGGGACTGTGAGATCTTAGACATCCCTCCCTCCACCTCGCTTCAGAATTAGCTCAGAAACTGCTGGAAGAATTGTGCTGGATGCAGGAAATCTGGTAAAAATATGCCACATTTCAGAACCTACAGACACCTACAGTTCAGGTGCTTGGAAGAAACTGGAGATGGGAACCTAGCTAAAGCACCAAATAAGCCAAATAAATACTTCCGTCAGTGAGAGGGTAATGCTGATTTTGTTCACATTACAGCCATGGCAACTGATTCAGTGCAGAATAAAACAGAGGCGATTCCCAGTGACCTCACTGGCAGTAGCGCATGTCCGTCTGCAGGCAAAATGTGTTCCCTCTTCTGCCGAGTGTGTTATTGCCCTGAGCACAGATCTTGGTGTCCTGTAAGTAGCTGCTCACAAACTGCCTAAGTATTATATAGTAGCAATTGCCTTCCTTCACATCGTCAGGACCGAAGGGAAGAACGACAACATCAATCTGAATGAAGGTGTTGATCAAAAGCGAAACAGCTAGAGGGTGGCCATTTCTCGCTTGCTCATAGGAAAAATGAATCTGTCTTGAAAAAAGTTGATTTGCTGGCAGAAAATATGTATTTTGCAAAAAGATACTGGAAACTAATGTAGGAGAAAGCTAACCGTCAGCTGTAATAACAGCTCCCTCCAGCAGAACAGAGTGGGGAAAGGGATGGGACTCTGCTGTGCACTGGGGGAGTCTGGTTTCCCCTGTACTTTCCATCTTCATGATCAGGCTGTAATTACATGGCCACGTGGGCAGCTCTGGTGCTATCTGACAAGAGTAGGCTTAACCACCGCAGTACTGATGTCCCTTCTTTAGCAGAGTCCCCCAAAACTGGTATCATAGCTGTAAGCCTCTAAGCACCACCTTTCATAGCAGAGTGCCTGAATTCCACTGTGGGCAATAAGACAAAGCAAGAATTTGATTCCCTACAGCCTTTCTTTTATGTTAGAATAACACATAAATACCAGTACGGTTGCAGAGCCTGGAGTGAAATAGCTGCTTCAAACACGCGTTTATTTGGAATCTGATTATTAAATTACATGAGTATGGTATTTGATTATAAAACAGTTTTGAGCTTGTTGGCATTTTATCTGCTATTCTTATCAAAGTTGACACAAGAAAATATTTATCTTAGCTATGAGAATGGAAATTATCTTGTGGAATATGAACATTACTAATTAAAACATGGATTTCAATGCCTTCCTAAGCAAGCTATTACTTTGTTTATCTTCCATTTGAGAGTTAAGAAAAAGCATAAACAGAAATGAGCTGGAACTGTTTTTAAGAATGTTCTGACTGCAAAGATGGAAACAAGGCTTCAAGTATTTGCCTTGTAACTGTCTTCAGCTAGTGTTTGATCAAAAAAGGGGAAAAAAAAAAATGATTGATTTGGCTGATTGCTATTATATATTCCTCTTTCAAATGGAAAATTTTCCGTGAGAAAAGAAATGGTTATTCAAAGGACAAAGAGAAATAGTTGATCCCACAAAGCAATCATGCACAGAAGGTGCTTCAAAAAAGAAAGAGCAAGTTGTTAAAGCTCAAGTTGAAAAAGTCAAGAGCTGTGATTCATAGGTCCCGAGTTACCACTCACTTTTACTTAGAGTCTACGCACGCAGCTGCTGACTTACGCTGCTGTTATTGCAGAGTGATGTGAATGATGAAGTCTCTGCTGCTGCGTGTTTGGAACAGGAATTTTTATTTCTTTGTTCTGCTTTTAAAAGATAAAACACTGTTAACAAGGTAACCAAATCAGACCACCAGGGAAACCGTAAACAGAGACTTCATTCATTTCCAGCCTTCCTGTAGTCAAAAAAGATGTTGGCCCTGCATGTACAGAATTTACATTTCCAATGTGATTTGGTATTCCCTGAAGAAGTCTGAAGGGGGTATTACCCTATGACTTTTATTTCAAGAAAAATACTCAGCTTTCAAAAGGAACTGGTCTTCCAAGGACAGGTTGTCTAACCAGCAAGCTGTGTGAACAAGCCCCATTTTTTTCTGGTCTCAGTATATGTATACGTATCAGTCTATAAAAGACTAGTGCCTGACACATTGTTTTTCATAAAAATGAAACAGCATTTCAGCTAACTGATTAAAGCCCTGTGGATTTTTTTTGCAAAAATATAATTAAAAGATTTATGTGCTTATAAGTTGTAAATTCTGATCAAAAAATTCTCCCCTTTGTGGCTAAGATTACCTTAGTTATTGAAGAATCAGATAATGATTTTTGGTTAGGTGCTTCTTTTATTGGAAAAATTCTGAAGGGAAAGAAAACAAATAAATACTTCTAAGTTACTTCCTTAGAAGCTCTAACTGTATTCCAATAAGACATTACAAATGATTGGCATAATTCAAAGAAACAAATAAAATCAGAACTTAAGAAATAAATAGTGCAGACAATTTAACTTAGTGCTGCAAACAGGCAGTTTCTCTTAGGTTTTTACTTCTGTTGCAGTCTGGAAAAACTGGCATTAACATCAATAGGGATGAAACTGTGAAGTTTTGTGGCTATGAAGACACAAAGAAGTTAATGGCAATATCTCTTTGATTTTAATAGCATCAGGACATTATTCTAGGTCTTCAAGCCTAGGCACACTGATCAGGTATATGATGCCATGACTGCAGCTTGTAGAGCCAGGCCTGTCTGAGCCAGCTTGGACCAGCTTGGCATTAGTTAAATTGCAGAACCTCAGAGAAGACAAGATGGACTTTACGCCCTGATCTGGTTTCAGTACAACTGGGCTTCTACCTGTACCTGGTCTAGTCAGTTCAGTTATGGAGCTCTCTAACACACACAGAGACACCAGAGACACTCCAGAACTCTGAGCAGAAGAGCTGGTTCAGCCCGTGCTGCACCCACGTAACCTGTGCCACTCACCCAGGCACAGCACTGACGTGCCTCCAGTCCTCTGCAAGCCTCCCTGTTTTTCTCACACCCTGCGCCACCAAGCCGGCGTGAGTGGCACTAGCTCATCCATCTTTTCCAGAAGCTTATTGTGCTCTCACAGCTATCAACTCCTGAACACCCTGCAGGAGCAACAATGAATATATTACCTTTGATGTGCTAAGACTTTCCTGTGGAGGTGGCAAGTGTCAATACAATTTTATCTAATATTCCCACGGAATACAGAGTGTGATTCCTACTGATTTCAGTACATCTGCACCACTGGACAAGCGCACTTTGTAAGATGGCCATGGACCTTAGCTATAAGAACAAGAGACTTACTAGAAAAGTCTATAGTTTTCTCACAGCCCATACATCCAGATTTCCTTCCAAAACAAATTAGGACACACTGTTGGATGGTGACACTAAGGTCTCATCCTCACAGACAGTTGGAATGGTGCCAGGTTGCAAAGCTAGATACCAGAGCCAATGGAAATGCAATGAGACGTATCTGCCCAACTTATTGACACAGCCAAAAGACTCATGACAGTGCTTACCATAAGAACTATAACTTCTGGACAAAGGCTTGCAACATAGAGGTGAATTTCACTCTTTGTTATCACAGTTTTCATATATTATGGTCAACCACTATTATTTTTTGTCACATCAGCACTAAGAGTCAATAGGATGCTGGATGGGCCAAATGGACATTAATCGGGTAAGTTAAGAAAATGAAAAGTCTAACAGTTATCTAGAAATTGCTTGGAACTAAAGCAAGTGCACAAAACCTTATGATGGCATAAAATTGCTGTAAGGTTTACTTTGTAAGTAAGTTCTTGTAGGGCACAAACAGACTGGAAACAGCAGCAAAAGCAATACAGAGAGGACCAGCCAGCAAAGTAAGTCATGCTGACAGAGCTAATGCAATAACACTTTTCAAACTGTACAAACATTTGGAATACAAATGGTCTATTCCTTTCCTTTAAGCACAGCATGTTTTGCTCTACAAATATCTTGAGCTTTGATTTAGCAACGCATTCAGCATGTGCTTGCCTGTAAGCAGATAGTTAAATTCTACTTGCCACATCCTAGATTTACTATATTGCAGGTCTGGAAATTCATGGTGTTTGACAATGAAACCGAAAGCTTCCCTTTGCCCTTGAGAAGTCTATCATTCATCCATCAGTCAAGAAAATTTAACATTTTCATTTTTTGCACTGATTGAGAATGATGCACTTCTAGGGGAAAAAAAAAACCTAGGTGGTAGGAGTAAGCCACTCCAATAAAATAAAGTCGGTCATGCACCAAGCTTATAGCAGCATGATGCATTGGCAAACCCTATTTCAAATTGGTGAATGTAGTACTCCTCTGCTTTTGTCTGTGCAGTGGAGGTTTCAGCTTGCCACTGTGGTTCAATCAAAAACAGCAAAGGTCTTTATGCATAAACTTGCAGACCAAAGTGGAGCAGAAACTGTACAAGGCAAAATGTTTCCCCATCTAATATAGCAAACACCAAAGAGGAATAAAGAAAAATTAAAATCACAATCTGAACAAGCCCTAGAAACTGTGTCTGAGAAAAGAGGGGGGGATCTGGGGACTAGCCTTGACTAAAAAGATCCTGTAGCAGTGTACTCACTTTACTAATATACTGTCTCTTGTTTCATTCACAGTGCATTCAGAAGAAAAGGGACTTTGCATTTTTTTTTCCCAATTAACATCAAAGAATCATCCTGAACAACTGAAATAACCCTTAAGTTCCTGCATTTTTGGTTAAGTGCTTAGACCAAAAGCAATCATTTTAAAGACCTCTGACTATGTTCTTTTTCCCTATCCTTGTCTGTCTCTGAAGTGACTGCACAATACCTCTGCATTTAGGTTTATAATCAATAGATTTATATTTAAAATACTTTTGCCCTCTCCAGTCTCATTGCATTTTAATATTTTAAAGCCATTAAATTGACTGTGGTGAAATCTCTTATCATAAAATACTCATTACTTTAAATACATGTATTTCATTTAGCATTTTAGAGCATCCTCCATCTCCTGATTTTTCACTGGTATCTTTTTCATTATCTGCATCCCTTTCCATGCAGGCTACTGTATAACTTTCTAAAATATACTTGAAGAACAAGAACACCCTAAGTTTTGATTTCACTCCCTTCATTGAAGTCATTAGATGTCCAGTTTCTCCTTCACTAAGCCTGTTTACCACAGATTACGAAACGCTTCACCAGTGAAATTAATATTATGACTAAATGTTACGTTCTGTGCCACCCCGTTACTCTGTGTCATAAATCTTGTCTTCTTTTGAACATCCATAAATCTCTTACTAAACTTCGTTGAAAATAATGACAGGTCAGAATTCCATACTATTTGTCTGCCTTCTAAGATTTGTACTTTATAAAACTTCCTGAATCAAATATGCTACATAGTGCAGTTCAGGATCCCAACTTATGCAATATTTAAAAGTAGTAGTTGCTCTAGAACAAACTGTCATGTCTATTGGGACTCACAATACCTGAAAACTATTGATCAGGGTTCTGAGATGGGGCAGAGGTCACCAAGCAAGACATGTTTAGCATGTGAAAGTAAAGCCAACACCAGTTTCAATACTCTCTGAGTTACCAAAGCAGATTAAATTTGAAGACTGAGACTGCAGTTCCACATGGTTCTTTTCTTCCCCCACAGCTCTTCACATTTTGAAGTACTAATCAAATAGCAAACCCTTTCAAGTATTTTTGCATTAGGAGAAGGAATGTTTCATGTACCATAAACAGTATGCCTATCCCTAAATTAATCTTCTAGCCTCTTCCTTTGTTATTTTTAAAGAGACAACATCATAATTGCAGGGATGCTTTTTAGTTTTTAAGGGTTTTGACTTGAGTATGACACGGATAGTTTGGGGAGTTTTAATAAGTGAAAACAGAGTTGAGGGAATTAAATCATGTTCATAAATATTGACAGATAAAGCATAGGTTATTAGACTAGAACTTAACCTTAGCCTTAAAAAGAAATCTTTGTCAAATTTCAGTGTGAACGTTGGATATCGTCCAAGTAGACCTTAGCCTAGTGGGTGACCCGGTGTTACTCCACAGGCAACAATTCTGTATTACAGACCAGGCTGCCAAACTTACTTGTTTTCCACTTTCAACAGAAAATTATTCATTTATTCCACTGAAAATTCTTTATGATTTAAACTTTCCAATCAATCTTAAGGGTTTACCATGTAGAATCTGTCTAGACTATCCTAAGTGTTATTGTTGGGGCAATGGATGTGATTATTACTCCTATGTA
The DNA here is from genome assembly GCF_964195595.1 of Calonectris borealis. Taxonomy (NCBI): domain Eukaryota; kingdom Metazoa; phylum Chordata; class Aves; order Procellariiformes; family Procellariidae; genus Calonectris; species Calonectris borealis. Next base: position 12,560,004 of record NC_134314.1, read on the forward strand.
TCCTGAAGTTACATTTAAAATGTTTTCAGTAAGACAGGTCAATCATTTCTGGAACAACATCAGGGACTGCACTGTCTTCTTTGGGGTTCTCACAGGCTCTCTGGCAATACTGGAACTGGAGCAGAAGTTTAATTGATGGCCCACTCATATTTTTGACAGATGCAGTTCATTTGATACATTAACGAATATTTTGGGTTTGGTAGTCTATTTAAGGCAGTTGTTATTAAATTGTCATAATTTATCATTGATTGTCACACAGTGTTATCTACAGTCTGGAAATATGCCCTGGCTTTGGAATTAAAGCTAAGAGTTACGGGATAATGGCTGAGCTTTTGACCCTACCTTTAGCCTAAGACTTATTCTAAAGACAATTAGAATTAAAATACCAGGTCATCTCCACTGTTGCAGCAAGATGGGGAGTGTTGGAATGGGATTCCGTCTGCCTAACTTAGCTACCTGAATTTAGATATCTAGTGAAATCCAGTTATTAGGTTCTCTCTGAGTGACTGAAGGTGTTAAAAGCCACATTTATCATTCACTAGTCCGGTTATTTAAATGGTCTGTGCTCTTTCATATCAAGCAGATTCAACAAGATAGCATGATAGAAAAATTAGACATCTCTCACAAGGCCTGCAGACAGAGCACAGGAGGAAAAGGTCTCTGTAATTGCAGTGCTGAATCAGGGGCTCAGCAAACTTAAATTCAAGAAAAGATGCAGATGATGGCGAGTTCACACAAACTGGGTGCAACGTAATTTTACTGAATGGGTCTCTCTGTAGAGGCCTTTAGAGAAGGCTGTGATGTTACCTATTCCACAGGGACACTAAATATCCAACAATACTTCCATCTTAAACTGATATTTGCTCTGAAATCCCTGACCATTCTCTTGCTTCCCCCCATCATCTCAACATATGGAGTATTAGTTGTGTGCTGGTGACTGTGCCCTGCCCCTGACACAAATGTGTGTCTCAGGGTCTGTCAAAAACCAGCAGCTGTCCTAAAAGTAAAGTATTAGTATTTAATTAAGGTTTTATGAAAGATTCTGCTAAGCAGAGAGCTAACAGGTATTTGAAACACACTCTAAAACAGCCCCTGCTTTCTACTCCTCAAACTTTCCCTTCTCTGCATCTTCAGCCAAAAGTTTTGGAAAGCTATTTGGACCTTCCTGTGAGCTAGGATATGTGCATGGGAGCAAGCCACTACATGATAGTCCTGTTCCATGTAGGTGTGTTTTGTCAAGTGCAAGCTTCTGCCATGTGCCAGGCAGCACGCAGAGAAACACTTCCAGAGCCCTCCATGCATATAACCCCATAGTACGCAAGCTGTGCCTGCGACCAGCCTCCCAGTCCTCTATCTCTTGCTGGAGTTCCCAATGTGTTTGGCACAGCATACCTGCCCCTGTCCCTCAACTTCAGCTGCACCCTTGGACTCTAGGAATGAAACCTCCATGTGTCCCCTGGTCCCTGGGACACCCTGTCTTCCCTGCACCAGGAGCAAGTGTTGGTGGCTCATTGCAGCTGGGATATGAGTCTGCAAGTGTCCCCATGTGATTTTCTGCTACTTCTTTTCTTCCTATTCTTTCCTTCCTTCCTTTCCTTTGGGGAAACTCAGATACCAACTGTTCAACATAAACAAAATAATCTTGTTCTACAGCAGACAAATTAATCAACCAGCAACTGCCATCAAGTATGTCAGTTTGGCATGTATATCTTTCATTACCAGTAGGAACAAACATGACTATTTGAGTACTGCATCAGGCCTGTAAAAATGCTAAGAAAAACAGCTATAGAGAAAAAGGAAAGAAGAAAAACCTGTGCTCTCTGAATCACCAGTAAAGTATCCCAAATTATAACATTCACTGCAGTTTAAATGCAGAGCCAAAGGGTCAAACATGAGGGTATCTTCCCAAGCATCTTTCCGGGAAGGGCCTCTAATAGTTGCACACACATCCAAGGCTGGATGGCTGCTGTTTCTGTCACCTGAGAGGAATGTTTATGGAAACTAAGAGAGGGCAAAGTATGGGGAATAAGAGATGTTTAGAGCGAGAGTCTGTTAAGCACCAAAATGTTTCCCTGCAGTTCTGCAGGAATGGACCAAAATGGCACAGATTGCCCTTGATATATGTCTAAAAAGGGAGCTAAAAAAAGTACACATAGTGGAGATTTCAGATACTTCTGTCAGGAAGGAGAAAATTAAGAATACAAAACCTGTACTTTGCTACCCACTAACCAGTGCTCTGTGACAGTGATTTCAGTTAAAGTCTCTGCTCTTTCCTGTCCCTGGCAATCAGATTATATCAGCAAAGAAAATAATGAAGAGGAAAATGAAATATATAAATACTTGCCATAAATTGTATATTGCTTTTTTCTATACAGAAATATCGGGCATTTTAATTGCTTCTGTGAAGAGCAGAAGTCTCAATAAAGGTCGCAGGTTTGCAAAATCTTAACAACCAGTAAATGTGTTCAATTTTTCAACCTAACTTGAACTGTGCTTTCAGGCTAGAGATTGGCTGATAATGTGCAGGGAATGGAGAAGCAGCACCTTGTACTGAGCAGAGGGGCACTGGAGAGTCATAGTCTAGAAAAGGGTTGCTAGATATTTTATCTCCTGACAGACAGGGAAAGAAGCCAAAACAAACTGAAACTAATGTTCTTGCATGGGCTGAGAGCTATCTTCTGAGAAGAAAGGGTATGCTTTTATTAAATGGTGCTCAGAGCTGTGGATCAGTGGTAAGTGTAGCTGAAACCATGACACAATTATCTACCCAAAATATAGTTATGTAAGACAGTCCCATTTTGCAGTGGGATATAGTATCTTCTGCTAGACCATAGCTGGATTTCCATGTCAAACTAAGACTTTGAAATCATTGTCTGTGTGGGGATTTCCTCATGTCAAGAGATGTTCAGGCTCCCAGCACAGTCACTGTAGTCTACAGATGTATTCATCTGACCCAAGATAAGGGTGACATTCAGTTGCCTAAACATAGCTGAATAGTGTCACTTCAGACACTGCAGGGGCATCCAGGGCATGCAATCTCCCGTGAGTCTTGTGCATTTCTGCCAACCCTTAGTAGACATTCTGAAAGCTCAAAGACATCTCAAATGGCACTAGGTGCCTAAATTTAGGCAGCTTTCTTATTTAGGATGAGCTGGACAGACTTCCAGACTCCACTGACAGTTTTGGCTGGGTGTCCACTCAACACCAGCTCGTTTGCAAGCACCTACATGTAAATACCTGAAATCAGATACATTATACTGAAGCTAAATCCTATTCAATTTCCGATCAGATCAAAAACCAGAGGTCATAGCAAAAACTGCACCTTATTCAGTTTTAAATATGTTGGGGTCAACAGTAACTGTGGCTATTGAGTCTTCTTGCTGAAATGCCCTTTTCATTTTGATTGACTTAATCTGCTTCCATGGCTTGCTAGGAATGGAGCTGAGCTTTGGGGCCCACACTTGACCCTGAACACCAGCAAGGAGAGTGACATTTTTTCTGCTTCCGTAGCTTTCATAACACACTACCTGAGAATCCCAGAGTCCTTTTTTAACAAAATTGTCTTCAGAGGCACCCTGCAAGAGAGCAATACTGTTGTTATTGCTATTATTTCCATTTTAGAGAAAAGTGGGCTGCTGAGAGGCCATATTTTTAAGGTACACTGTCACTATAGACACACATAGCCCAAGTGAGATTTTTAAAGCACCTCAGACTCTAATTTTGGCTGAAAAACTAGACACTTTGTGTCTAAGTGCTTCTGAAAATCCCACTAGGGTCCCATTTGCTGGTTCATTACCTAACTAGTTTGTAAATTCTGCTGTGGCTTGTTCAAGGTGACACACAACTTTTGGATGCTACTTCTCATCTCGTTGTCTCCTCAGCTCGCTTTGATTTTGGTCACTAGCCTTTTTCTTCCCTGACCCCAGACCCAAACTCACTCCTAAGGCCATCTGGCACGAATGCACCATGGTAGGATGGGGTTCAGCTGGTCAGTTCATCCTCTTTTCCTCTACATACAGCAAAACCCAAGGGGCTCTTGCTCATAGCCCTGCACTCATCTTGCATTTTTGCTATTAAAAATCTTCCCACAGTCTTAGTACTGTGCTGTGAGTCATTTATATTTAAGTTAGCCACTTAAACACGTCCAATGAAACAGATACCACAACCTTTCTAGGTAGCTGCTCTACCACAGCTTCACAGGAAAGCTAAAGAAAAAAGTAAGTTTATTAATATCTAGGATAAATCTTTGCTGCAAATACAGCCAATTCCTGTTTTCTTCTAGCAGCAGGAGACATGGAAGATAATCTATCATTGTTTCCTTTGTAACCACTTTTTCCAGACATGGAGACTGTGAAGAACATTCTTTTCTCTAAAGAAAATAAATCCATTTCCTCATAGTTTATATTTTTTAAAGGATTTGTAGGACTTTTATGTCTTTATAGTCTTTGATTTGTCAATACTTTTTTTAAGTGGATTTCTCTGTAACTAGCGAAGTTGCTGTTATTTGACACATCCCCCATTTAAAATGGGGGATGAATTTAAAATAATGTAGCTAAATTGGGGGTGCAGTTATAATTAAGCAAAAAAGTTTTCTGAGAGACTCTTATTTTGATAAAATTCAAGTTAGGAAAATGTTTGAGCTATTCATCAACAAACAACTTTTAATCTAAAATTATAATACTAAATAATATAATACTAAATAATACTAAAATTATAATACTAAATTAAAATAAAATCCTTTTATTTTCAGACTAATTCAGTTTGCTTTATGACACAGTGACATGCAGATTTGAGAAGATGTAATAGAAGATGCAACTGATAAATAAGAAATGGTTTCATCCACCAATTAGATAACAATTTCTCCCAGGTTATCTCAGTAGAGGTTGGCCTGTTGCCTGTAAGCTACTTCTCAAACACCTTGTACGCCTACAACAATATATACAGAATGATGAAGCTTTCAAAAAAGTCATCTGTTCTGAATGTCAGAAGTGACTAATTTCCTCGGTATCTTGTATGATTTTCCAAAGCTATAAAGTAGCATACAGGAGAATTAGCTTATAGCTGTGCTGTAATTTCCGCAGCTAATAAATTCAAGCTCTATCTCTACATTTAAATATGTTTTATAATGGGAAATTTGTAATTCATCATCCCTCTCTCTCTTTATATGAGTTTAAAATTCAGCTCCTTATCTTGGGTGATGCAGATAAGCAACAATGAAATTAAAAGTAAAAGAGTATTTTCTAGTATTCGTAAGAATCATTGTATCCTTAGAAGAATTATCCAACAAACAAGCAAAAAAAGATTGTTGGTTACAAATACTTTAGAAATCACAATGCAATCCTCATATCCAAAAGAAAAGTGGCATACCATATAAATGACAAATGTCCAATTGAGAAACTACCACGGCCAGTGCAGCCACACCAACAAGACACTAGCTGAAGAAAAAAACATATCCAAAAACTTGATGGCTTAAAGGACTTGGAAGAGATTATAGAGATGTGGTTCAGATAGTTTTTGCTGCTGTATCAGTAATGTTGATTTACTTCCATTGCAGCTGTGTGTGAGACAAGGATCAGAGAAGAACATGTGGCTTCTGTGGTGTGAACGATTATTAATTTCATATTAACCAAGTTGGAAATATGATTTTCTTGTGGAAAAAACTAAAAACCCAAAAAGTCAGAAAAACAAAACATGATTTTTTATTTTTATTTTTTATGGAAACAAGTTTCAGAACAAAATATCTGATCAAAAGGGAAAATGAAACAAAACTTTCTGCCCTTCAAAAAAAAAAAAGAAAAAAAAAGCAAATGTCTTCTACATGATTTCCTGAGCAGCTGTGATTGATTCAGATATACAGATATTGGTGAATAAAGTAATAGATGGCATTACTTTATGGAATACATTACTTTCAGGAATGATAGAAGGACTATGTTAAGCTTTTTTAACAGATTTTTTTAAAAATATATGGTATTATATCATTTAATATTAGATAAATCTTTTCTCTTTGTCGTAAGTTGTTTGTCATAGGACTTCTGTATTAAAAATATGCATTTTATCTAGTTTTCTTTAGGCTTAACAAAAGATTTGCCAACATTTATATTCAAGAAAACTAAAAGGAACAGTTAATCTTCTGTAACTCATAGGACCTTCCCACTGGGTCTGCTTCTGGGAAAGTGCAATACTACCAGAATAAAATAAATCATATTGCCAAATTCATGCAACTGCACTTTTTTTCAGCACATGCTTGTTTGCCCTGCACATTTACATCAAAAGATATTTCAGAAATTGAGAGTTTTAGGGTAGTTTAAGGGGAAGGGAGAAAGCAGGAGTATCCAGTTTCCTATGGAAACAAGCTTTATGCAAACCCTTTTGTCTGCCAACCCTTCACCTTACCTCCCCAAAATGAATTCTGAACTAGTTAATGTAGATTTCATATGCCATCCCATGACTACTACAAGGCTTATTAATAATTAAACACTACTAGGCGGAATGGCAAGACCTATTAAAACCTGAGATCATGTTGCTGTCATGTAATAGGCACATAAACAATAGATATAGTCCTAATTTCACTTTTATATATGCTTCCAAAATACTATGAGATTTTTGCAAACTTCACGGTATTGCTGTTAATATACAGCTCAGTAGATCCCAATGGGCAGTCTAGTCAGTATCTGGAATCTACAGAATATGGCCAAAAAATTGTTGAACCAGAAAAATGCTCTTCTGTTTATGTAAATCATATAGCTCCAGTAACTCTGAAGAATTTACAAACTTACATCATCACACTTGTCAAACAACTGATCCATAAGGCTTACCTTATAAAGCTGTATACATCCTCTAAAGAGTAAAAGACGGTGGTTGATGTGCAAAGAAATGCACTAAGCAGTTAATAACTTCTGTTCCTTGACAGATGTTTTCTTCTTATACATAACATCCAAATAAATAGCAATGTAAGAATTTTATTTTCTCCAGGATTTTCCATGCAAACGTAAGAAAGATATATGTTACTTTTGCTGTTTAGAACATCTGACAGTTCTGCAGCATGCCAGCTAAGCCCAGCTCAAATAGCTGATTCAGTGAGCATTAATATTCATTAAACCAATAATGAAGTGATATTGCCCTGATTTAGAGCACTGACGGGAGGCTGGTTGCAACTGTTAAAACTGGGCCAGAATGTCCTGTCTTGCTCTTAACTCAAGCACGCATGCGCACCAGCCCATGGCTCGTTAGGTCTTGCTGTTAATCTAGGGCTATCCAACCGACAACAATGAAGTAAGGGTGAAGTTCCACTTCAGTCCTGATGCCTTTGCACTATAACACAAAGTTGTGGCTTGCCGTGGACTAGGTAAGCTGCTTCACTGGCACTGGGGCAAAGTTTTAAAATGTCAATGCTTAAACGTATATTTGAATTATAAGTAAATAGTCTAATATTCTGCGGTGGTTTTGCATCAAGCAGCTCCAAATAAGTCAAGGGACATCCAAAGATTTGTTGGTACTTTTTGTCATCCAAAACTAGAAATGGTTTTTCCAGCTATTTCAGAATACTTCAATCATTAATTAAAATGGTGTTAAAAAGTATTTCACACAACTGCCATTAGCAAAGGACCTGAAAAGGCCCAAACAGATCTTGTCTATTCAAAGCTGAAAATGAAAGGCAGTTAGGATGATCAATGATGATTTTATGCGAGAATTTATTACTTACTGTGGGCAATGAGAGACCCAAGAGGGGAAAAAACAGCATTTAAAACTTTTATCGAGCAACCAATGCTAAGTGCAAGAGTTTCTGGTTCAAGAGTGAAGTTGGTTTACACTTCAGTTATGTGCACATGATACATGTAGTTTGCTTATCAGATGCATCCCCTTCCTTCTCTTGAAGGTTTCCATCCTTCCTGACTGCGAAGAAGCTCCTGCACTGACTGCTGCTGGCTTGCCTCGCTGCACGGGGTTGTCAGCTGCAGCAGCCATCACGTGCTCCGCGAACAGCAGGGACTGCTGAGGACCGGTGCCTGCAGCCAGAGCCCCAGCTATCGCTTAGCGTAATAAACCCAGATTAGCAAAGGACGAGATGCTTCCTGCATGACTCTGACAGATCACTATGGCTATGTTTAAAAGAATAAATTAAACAGTGCAAGGGAATGTTCCCAAGCAGAGGAACTTGACTGTACATGGCTAAGCTGTTAGAATGACCCGAACTGGCACGTAAGTCTCCCAGACAGTCCCTGGACGTGCTTTGTGGGACTGGCTGGTGGCCACTCCCAAGAGTCATTTTTGCTGTAAGCACCCTATTCTGAAAGGTAAAAGAGCTGAACAGCAATAAGGCAGGCAGTACCCTGACCGTTGGCCTCCATGCCAAAGGGCAGCCCTGCCTAGACCTAACACTAGGTATAGATGTTGGCATTGGCACCCAGGAGGGCAGGCGAGGGTCTTTGGCTCTCGACGAGCAAGGTTCAGCCTTGGGCTAGACACACAATCTCCTTATTACACACCAGGGGACAGTTATTGGCCTGGGATATTGCCAAATCACCCATTTCCCAGCAAAGAGTCTTGGATGGCAAGCTAGAAATAATTTCTCTGTAAGGGTGTCCTGAATTTGTGCAGAAAAGAGTTTAAGATTAGCTAGGCCAGTCAGTGACAGCAAAGCTCTCTGCCTTGGAGATTAAGTCACAGGTTCCAGTCCCAGCTCTCAAGTATGTTTGTTTATTTTATTCACTGGCTGTTTAATGTTTAATACATAAACACTGCTTGGGACAAGAACAGAAATCCACAACTCACTCTTTTTAGACAAATTTCCTGATAACAGTATTAAAGACTTGTGCTTGTCCTTGTGTTTTCTGTCCGGTCCAGTGGCTCTTCAGTTCTTTTCTGCATAACAAAAAGGCTTCCAGGAAAAGGGGAAATGTCCAACAGACACTAAGATCATCTCTAGTTTGGATAGTTTCCTGATGAATGGGTTTGAACATCTTCACCATAAAGAGCTCATAGGGGGGTGTGATCTGTCCCCAGGGTGAATTACCGCTAACAAGTGATCCAGGTGGACTAAAAATTAAGTGATTTCTCCTTCTCTTTCCTGTTAATTAATCAACTAGTCTCATAAAAGTAGTTGATGCTTTTGTGCTCATTCCCACAGATACACCATAGGCATATTCTGAATACCTTGGATTGAGTCTTTCGAGGAACTAGGTAGCAGACCAAATTAAAGGATCTCAGTTTGGACTCAGGTAAGACAGAGTTGCAGGAAGGACCATTTGCAGGGCAGAACTTTAGGCACCTTTGCAATTTCACCAGTGATAACAAGGCATTTGCAGACCTGAGAATTTCAGATTTTTCCTCCTCAGCTGACATCTTAAATTCTAACTACATTCCTTTTAAAAATTCAATTGAGAAGTCTATATGCTTCAGTAATCCCATGTTTCTGTCTCAGTTTTTCTTGTTGTATATAGCTAGCACCATTTCCCTGCTTATGGGTGGGGTTTTAAGAGCAGCTACTGAAAACTAGGAAGTTTTTGTGCTGTTAAAGATACACTTGGATGCAATTTTCTTCAAGACTGCTGAAGTCTGACTTGCTGCCACTAAGTTAGAACAGTATCAGGGTAGGGACCCGATGGGGAAAGCAGAATGAAGTTATCTTTCAACCAGGAAGGAAGAAGGCTAGAAAATAAAACAAAGGACAAAGAAGAATGTAGAAGACCAAAGGGAAGGAAGAAGTGGGAGGGACAGCTTTGTCCTTCAGAGCCCTAGAAGCTCATATCCACGACAATAACTCATTATTTTAATGCTTGGTTGGAATAGATGGTAAAAATAGTTTTCTGCAAACTTACCTTTGTGTGGTGCTCCTTAAAGTGGGGTTCTTAATTTAAATTGGAAGTGTAAACACTTATTCCAGTAATTGCATTGGAATGACAAATAGAAAGAAAATGCAAAATTCATAAACCACAATGTGCATGTTGGGAATGTTTAGGTTGAACTGAGAAAACGAAGGTAGTATCCCTCCACAAGAGATCACTCTCTCAGTATCTCAGTCCTTCGTGCTGGTAAGATGCTGAAAGCGTTTGAAAGCAAATTCCTCCAACTCATTCTGGTTGGGTGACCAAAGAAAGTTAACCTGCATAGAAAGTAAATTCTACTGTTTCTCATTAAAGGACTTGAAATTAAGAATAAGGCCTAGGTCCTACATTAGAAAAACAAACTTGACAAATGTCTCCCTTATGCAAAGTGGCCTGTAAGAACAGTGCTTTGAAGAAAAAAAATCTCTTCTAAAATAAACTTTGGACCTGTCAGTCCAGTCCTGTTCTAATCTGAAGTTAGACCAATATTTTGTAAAATTAAGATGTGCACTTCTCCGAATTATATTACTTCTAGGATTCTTTCCCCTTTTTACGTAAGGAAGGCTGAAAGACAGTCCATCTGATTTAAGCTTCTTTACTGGGAATTTCTGACATATTTTGAGCATGTTCCAAGTGGCCGTTGAGATATAAATAGCAGAATAAACAAACAGCTGCTCAAGCAAAGTTGAAAAGTCAGAGACCAACGAGATTATCGGTTGTTTCTGCAGTACTTCCAGTCTGCCCACATACCAAATGTGATACCATGCGACAAACAAAATTCTTTATTGCCAGCAGCTAGATTTGGGTTTCTTCACTCCCTACTTACTCATTCTGAAGCATTTTTTCAGTATTTTCATTCTGAAAATAGAGAAAATTATTTTAAAGCTACGAACAACGAAAGTCCCATAGTTTTGGTTAAAAATCCTAGGTTGCATTGCATTTCACTGTGTCTTTATAAACATAAGGGCAGCTATATGTTTAGGAATTAAATTCCAGAGGTAAAATAAAATGTTCCTCCTCCTCTAAACCTACTCTTATTCAAGGCTCTGAAGCGGGAAGATGTTTTTTATCCAATATTTGTGTGCAAATAATATTTATGATAAAATAATGATCAGGCATAAGACTCTCTGTATATCATATTTGATTATGAATACTACTCATTTGGCACTTCTTCCTGACTATAAGCACATAGAAATAGACAATCCTGCATAATGAAAACAACTGGAATAATGAGAGTGTTGTTAGAATGCCAGTCCTTTAATGTTCTCTACAAATGCAAATATGTTAAAATGTGTTTACTGATTGCTGAATAAATACCTGTCTTCACTGGGTTTTGATTTGAGGTTATGTCCTCCAGTTCAGAGGAGAATTTTTTTTTTAATTAAACTGAGTCAAAGACACTTTTTTTTTTTATGGGTTTTAGCGTATGTGACCAAAATATTTAGATCTGCAACATGTTCCAGAGCTCTGGTGCAGAAGATGATTTATGATTCTTGCTTACATGGACCAAAGTCTCTGCTGAAAGTACTGTGAAGAATCACATTCACTTTAATGCCTTGAAATTAAGCAGAAAATTGGGCTTCTTTCATTTATTTTATTGCCAGTTTCAATAGTGTAGTAGCAACATTTGAATGTATTGCATTGGTATTCTGTCACTAATGTGCAAAGGAGGTTAAAGTGTGTTTTACAGACTTACTGCCCAGAAGTCATTTTTAAGCTACTCTGAAATTCTTCTTCCTATTTTGACATTATTTATGTGTTTTGACTTATTTATTTCAGTGGGAATTGCAATTTGTCCTTTAAATGTGCCAGTCCTTTTTAGAGTCCTTGCAGTTCATTTTCAAACTTGGATGTAGGTCTGCTCTGTTTCAGGTTCTCATGTCAACATTGAAGTGATTCCTTTTTAAAACCCTGATCTTTCATTGTTGTCTTCTTGAGTGATGGTCGCCTATGTGAATCTTGTAAGTGTGATTGCAGTCTGAAATTGGAGACAGTTAATCTAGGAACACTTGTTCTGCTACCATTTAACCACAGTCTCATGGGATGAGCTGAGCGGAAAGCATGGGATGCCCAAAACATTTACTATATTGGACAAGAAATTGGAGCCTTTTGAGCTCTTTCCAAGTACTTGTGATGTTTGACCTATCCATTAGTCATTTTTGGTCTACGATCTCTGGAGTATCTTTTATAGGAGGTAAGCTAATAGCCACAAAAGATGGATAGTCAGCTAAAATACTTAAAGGGATACAGCATATAAAAACAAGATGGAGTTGCTCTATATTAATAGTTAAAGTAATACACTAATATGCCAAATACCAGTCTCAAGGTACTGGGGAGGGAACTGGTATCATCATTCCCATCTGACAAATAATGAGATCCAACTTGCCATGGTCACCCACGCAGTATGTGGTAGAGTTAAGAATAAAACAAAGGTCTAAGATAACACTGCTTGTGATAAGCCCACAACAGCCTCTGTAACAAACTGCTTACTATCTAAATAGATAAGGCATGGGGGGAGGAGAGAAGCAGAACAGTGCAGTGAAGGGACAGAGGAGAAGCAGACGTGAAGTGACTTCTCCAAGGGAATTCAGTGACCAAACCAAACTCAGAGTTTGCGCACCCACCATCAGTCCTATTCGCTTCATCTGTAGGACTTTCATGGTGTAGTGCGGAGGGCTGTTTTTTCTTGAATGATCCAGTTAACATTTATGGCACTGAATATCCAGGCCACCAGATATTTTAGAGGACTCTCCTCAGACAGTATTAGGCAAGAGCTGGAAGAGGTCACCATTACTTTCTTTAAGGTCCTGTAGATGTCACTATTTATACCCCTGTCTCTCTGTGCTAATTACCATCCCCATTTCATTGTCAAGAACATTCCTCTCTCCTTAGACAACACTGCCAGCTGCCATCATCCAGTTAAGTTCTCAGTTCGGTATCCTTCAGATTTCTTTGTGTCCCTTTTCTTATGTAGAAATACCTTTATACAATTGCGGAACTCCCTTCAAAGCTTTTCTTTGCCAGAACACTTTACAGTGGTTAAGAAACTGCTGTTCTGAAGTCTTATTGCACAAGTAAGCAAATGTATGGTTACTTATCTTCTGTCTGTATCTAGCTGTGATCTCTAGATTTATAAGCACTTAATACAGGGCAATCCAGGTTAAGCAAAAGGGTATCCATGCACTACTGAAATATGAATATGCATTTGTTTGTGTTTCTCTCTTTTTAAATCTGTTTAACCTAGAACATGATCCTTGTATGCAGTCAATTAGACATGAGAAGAGATTTATGTCAAAAACACTGACTTTCAAAATTCTTCCTCAGCTTTTACTGGGCAGGATGTGTCACTGAGAAATAAAAAAAACTTCAAGAATAGCTAGTTTTCTTGGGTAAGAAAAGTTTTGCAGAAGGAAGCAGTATGGACCTGCTCAGACCTGTCAGGAGAGTATTCTTTTCTCAGTGTAGGAATGGTAAGATTAACAGGAAATGTGGAATACTGCTGGGACGTTACTCCTGGTACTGGTACTAGCAATTGGTAGAATTAAGAAGAAATGCAGTTTTCTTCAATATTTTTAAATTATTTGAAATATTTTTATGCCTTTTATATATCGATGTGCAGTGTGGTTTTTTTATTCCGTTTGCAGCAGCCAAGATAATGTATCTTCAAGATGATGATTCTTATCATAATAGTATATGTTCCAGGACTTTTGCTTTGTAGCCAGGGATTAGGTTAAAATTTGTAAATGCAAATTTTTTTTGTTCTTCAATGTATAATCTGGGTCCTAAATACTGAAAAAAAACCACTTTAACCTCTTTAGTATAAAAATGAGATTAGAAAAAGAAAATTACGGCGGACCTCTTTCTCTAATGAATCGATTGCTGTTATCAGGCAGAGAAATATTTCTAGCATTGTGGATGGCTCTTGACTCTCTGATAGCTCGAGTCCCTTTATAGAAGTTTCCTTTGGTTTAAGACAGGTACAACAGTATGGAGAATCTGACACCTAGTGTAGACTTTTAATGCTTCATGTAGAAGTGGAGCAAAAATCTGAGATTTGCTTACCAAAATATTTTCACATCTTCCATAATTTAAAATATTTATTACTGTGTGTTTTTATTTTTGTCTATTCCACCTGAATGTCTGAAGCTCACATACCTGTTTGGGAGACAAACTTGATGATGTACCTCATTAAAAAAAATAAAGCTAAACATTTTGCTTGAAACAGAAGCATGTCATGTCTCAGAAAGGGAGCTTAGCACTCTTTCTTCTCAACCTTTAGTGTCATAACACTCACAGTAATGAGCCACTTTACATAGGGCTTTGATTACATTGGGTGAGAAGGGGATGTAATGGCTGACGTGTATATCACTACATTGAGCTCTTCAGCTATTATCTCTTCCCGTCCAATGCAAATCACTAACCATATTATGATTTTCTGTCTCTCTTTTTCTATATATTGCAGTAAATCATCTGAGACAGTTTAAGAAATCAGAATTTTAGATTTTATTTCCTTTCACTAATCTTGTGACATAAATTCAGCTCAGCTTAAATCAAGCACTCAAGCTGAGCTTCCTGTTTTGCATGCTGATCTGCCAGTTGTCAGCAACAAGCTGAATGGAAAACAAAACCCGTATCTCAATATTTGAACACCCGTTATTGTAAATAATTGCAGTAGTGCCATAAAGCTACTTACAGAATGAATATATATTGAAGGTATGCATGCTGTGCCTCTAAAGTGCTTATGCTGCTACTTGAAGACAAATGAAAGACAGAACACATCAATGCAACAAACAAGAAGGAAAAAAGAAATGAGATATAAAACTCTTATAGTCACATAAATATTTAAATGTCACCTATAACTAGAATTGTCAGTAACTAGATTAATACAACCAGGAACAGCATTTCCAGAAAACAAATGATAAATTTCTGATAAATTCTAGGGGAAAATGTCACCCTGTGCCTTGTCACTGACTCAAGCTAATCTGAAGTCCCGAGATGAAATGCAATCTAAAGAATTACATCTTCTTGTTTCATATGATAACAGGCCATTTTGTACGACAATAATTTCATCTCAGTTGACTTGAAAATTGCTCCAGGACACCATGAAGTGTTTGAAGTTGATAATACAAAATACGCAAATTTTGCAACATCCGTTTCTCAATTTGGTTGTTTTGCATAGTTCATTTTTCTCCATTCCCAGGCACTAACATGATCTTTTCAGTTCTTCTGAAAACACAATGTACCTTTGCATGTTATAGTACCTATTCCACAACAGTTGCGTTAAAGAGTTCACTCAGTTCTTTTATTATATTTCAAGTAAGGAAGAATCTTTAGGGAAATAAGGAAACATAGATAAAATAGGCTGTCTCCCCCATCTGTCTGAATAAGTGCAATTCAAAACTAAAATACTGTTAATAAAATAGGAGAAAGAAACATAAAAAATACAGCATCGAAAAGTTGTGGAAAAGAGAAAAACAGCTTTGTTTTTTAAAGTCAGTGAGGGGCTTGAGTGTTTAAAGTGTATTATGTGAAATGAGCCAGATGAAATAATTATTTATCATTGGCTAGCACAGAGTGAATTCTAAATGGAAAGCAATTTTCAATTAAGTGGTCATGCTACACTTACCTGAGGTTATGTTGCATAATCAATCATGAAGAAATTTTATTTGCCTACTGTTTATGAGCCAGATGGTTCTAATGCTCATTTTAAAACTAAAATACTATTTAAAAAAAGAGGGGAGGGGGGTGACTTGCCTCCCACTACAAAAATGAATAGCAGAAGTCTGTTGACTCTGTTGATGTATAATTTCAAAATATTTTGAAGAGATAGATTATAGCTGTTGGCATCTAACATTAAATAAAATATGCATTATTTTCAATACAAGAAGTATTATGCTTCTAAACTAATTCCACGGCTACTTTTATAATCAAAAGTATTCAGCTCTCATTATATTACTGCAGGCTGTGAAAGTGGAAACTGGTAATTAAAGTGGTATGTAAAAGGATGCATGTAGGTGGTCTGGCATTCCTTCTTCCTATGCTGAAAGGTGGCCAACAGTCCCCTAAACTAGCATTTATATGACATCATTTGGTGTCTTTCAGTATGCACCTTGAAGTGGTTTCTCTCCCAGGGGAACCAAATTTGCACTCCTGTTCCACCTAGAGCCCCCTTTGCAATGCAGCTGCAAGGCCCTCCAGCACGGGGCTCTCTGTGCGCCTGGACTTGCACTGGAGATGGCAAGGCAGTCAGGGACGGCTGTACATAAATCTGCTTTGCAGCACCTATTAGACACGGTGCATGGCTGAGACCAGCAACCGGTGCAGACACCATCGCTAGTAAAGATGCAATGTGGCTCTACTGTTCTAGGACTGTAATACATCACACCAAACCAAACCCTGATCCTTCTGTCTCCACACCGCACCATGAACAAGTGTAGCTGTACTCATACAGAGATATATGTAGCTGCAGGCACAGTATCACACGTACAGTGCAACACAGCAGCACTGAATGCCTGACTCTGTATCTCCTGGAGACCTACTCTAGCATGACAGAATCAAGATTTTTCAGAAGGGATCCATGATCTTGGGTTCCTCTTCTACATAACAGTGTGTGACTATGCTAAGCTCACTCCTCAAATTCAAAGTCCCTACAGCACTGGGGTCAATGGCAAACTTCCCTTTATCGCTGAAGCCATGTATCACACCTGATTCCTTTACAGTCTCTTTACTATCCACCTTCAGAATTTCTGCCTATTGCCTGCTTTTCACTATTTGAATATATGCTCGGGATGAACTGTTGTTGTTTTCAACTTGCCTATAAAGCACTAAAGAGCACAGAATGTAATTTGTTCTGGCTTTATAGTTTCTTAGTGCAAAGAGTTTTTGTCTCCAAAAAAAGATCTCCAGGATCTTTTGTAATACAAAAATATCAATACAAAATATCAATAATGCTCATGTCTTAGAATAGCCTAGGTTTCCTGCGCTGAAGCACTCAGTTAAAAATTGATATGTACGTGAGGAAATGGGAGACGATATTCAGGATAATTGAAAACATTCACAAAATATAGCTTGTTTCAATAATAAAGTAAATGGATAATTGTATTAATCTGATTTAATAAATACATATATAAATACATAACAAGTGATTATATTTGTAAAATATCAAAGGGGAATTCTATTTTCCACAAACTCAAATATTCCAAATAACTTGAAAGGAACTCCCCATGTGCTTAATTGTAAACATGTGCATAAAGATCTGAGGAACAATTGCATAGTAGGAGACATTATTTGCAGAAAACAGCAAAAACATTATTTTAAATACAATGACTGAATCACCCTAGAATTTCAAAGCACTTTATAAAAGCTAGTTAATTATATTTCATGTGTACTGAACTCTTAATCAGAGGAACTCAGCATCTTTTGCAGTACTTAACTGATTTTATCTCCTGAGACCACTGAGGTAGGAAAATATTACTGTCACCTCTCAGATTTTGAAGGAAGTCAAAAGAGGTACCTCTTTTTAGGGATGCTACAGGTTTCCTACTGCCTCCAGCATCCCCCTCTCAAACAGCACACTGAATGCAACAGACTTGCTGCATGCTTTTTGCAGGTGCTTGAATTGTTTTTCAAACAGTGACACATAAGAAAGCCAGAAACAGCACCCGACAGTTATGACTTTGAATCCTTTGAAACGAAGCACATTTTCACTAAAGATTGTTAATTAACAATTTAAGACACTTCTACACCTTCCTTTGTAACATCTTTATCAAAATCAGTTTCAGCCACTTTTCAGTTGTGGGTTAACAGAGGGTGCATTAACACCAAGGTCAATAGAAGGGTGGTGCTAACAGAGCCAAGATGTGTTACAAAGGGAACTGAATCCTGTGAAACAGAAAAAGCAATTTCCCAAGAAGTGCTAATGGGAGAAGGCTACAGCTGCATCCCAATAGATCCTATGGTTAAAGCCCTCCTGCTAACCAATGTCTTGCTAATTAAATAAGATGCACTAAGTTTACTGACATGGTTATTATGTATCAGATACCATTTATCTCAAAACTTATGCAAGGTTTTTGAAATACTGGTGAAGATGTAGTTGGCATACAAGGAGTATAAGATGCACACATGAACTGCGGAGTGTGTTGAGTTGTGCTGGAACAGCTTTTGTGATACAACAGAAATAGATATTTTCTTCTTAACCTTGCGTACGTGTACCAAAGGCATGAGTTGCACACATCAATAGTGTTGCTTACTTGCTTACTTTGTATTATTCTTCAGCTAGTGGGTAACGTGGTAGTAATGTGTACCACGTAACTTACAGGTAACGTGCCTAGTGCTTCGAATCACCTAACAGCAGGAGAAATGTGTTCAGTCAGGACTTAAGGATTGCTTTACGGAAACCAACTTGATGAGACTACCAACATGCTTCATTCCCCATTTGTCCTGCTCTGCAGTTCTCTATGGCTACCACTAAGAAATGCCAGCAGCATTTGGGAGATGAAAGGAAAACCAGCCTCTACATTCTTGATATTCCTGAAAACACTGGTCAATCACTTGCTTATCTTCTGCTGTTAGCTGTCACCACAGCTCCTCCCAGGCAACTTCTTAGGGAAAAGGCAGAAAATCTGACTTGACTCACCTCATAAAATAGCAGGTCCTTATCTTCTGGCTGCTATCTAAGGTCACAGACAGGAAATATTTGATAAGAGTTAGCCAGAAATCCTCTCAGGGATAAGGATTCCCTCCCGGGACTGGATACTGCAGTGGTTTCAGTGGCGGAAGAGGATCTCATCTGCTTTCCCTCCCCCATTTTTCTGTCTTCCAAGAATGGAGCCATAAAAAGTTTTAGATGCTTGCAGAAACCCTTTGAACATTCCTGGGAGCCAATGGCTGATATGACCCAAGACTCTGCAAAGAAGAGAGAAAATGTTTCTTGGAGTAGTGATGTTAATCAAATCCCTTTAGAAAATAGCAGCTTTGGCTTACAGCCAATGTGTCTGGTGCAAAAAGACTGTACTGATGGCCCAGCTAGATGAGATTGATTGTCCAAGGTTGTCACATATCTTTCTCCACTCTTTTTTTAATCAAACCCACTCTGCACAATTGGTACACTTTTCTTGCAAATACACATTGAGATCTATGGAGGCATCACTGATAAACATAAGAGACTTCTTTCTCTTCATTTCTTAAGGTATATAAAGCCATGAAATAAAGGATTACATTATTTATAAAAAACTCAAAAAAGGACTTTGAAAAAATAAAGATCTATAAGCCTGTTTTGGAACCTGACCCTCACCAAGGTCAGTCCTAGCTCTGCTGCAGAATTCCTTCTGGATTATGAAAAAAAATCTGTATCTCTCTTAACTCCTACTTTCCCAAATACCTGCTGTCAATACTATCAGCACAATATTGTCAATTGACGAAAACTGTCAATGTAAGGTGATATGGTCCAGTATCTGTAATTGCTACCACAATATGTGTGAAAAATAACGCGCATAATTAACACCATATGCATGGTTGTTGTGAAATAAGGCCATCATGGACTCAACCAGCTTAGTTCTACAGCTCATACCAAATCAAGGATTTTCTGAAAACTCTCTGCTGTTAAGCCATTTATATGAAATTGAGAGAAATAATTGAAAGGGTGCTTAAGAGTAGAAGCTTATCCTACGTGCATATACTAAGTCAATTAATTAAATACACTGATATTTTTAAATTAAAAAAATTAGATTAATTAAAAACACTGTCGTGGTTTAACCTGGCAGGCAGCCAAATACCACGCAGCCGCTCACTCACTCCCCCCGCCCCCCCAGTGGGACGGGGAGAGAATCGGAAGGGTAAGAGTGAGAAAAACTCGTGGGTTGAGATAAAGACAGTTTAATAGAACAGAAAAGGGAGAATAATGATAATAAATAATGATAGAATATACAAAATGAGTGATGTACAATGCAATTGCTCACCACCCGCGCTGACCGATAACCAAGTAGCGATCGGCACTTCCTGGATCACGCCTACCGTTCATATACTGAGCATGACGTCACATGGTATGGAATACCCCATTGGCCAGCTGGGCTGGCTGTCCTGATTATGTTCCCTCCCATCTTGTGTACCTAGCTCAGTCAGTAGGCACGGGAGCTGTCCTTGGACTAGGAGGGCACTTAGCAACAACTGAAAACATCAGTGTGTTATCAACATTCTTCTCATACTAAATCCAAAACACAGCACTAGGAAGAAATTTAACCCTATCCCAGCCGAAACCAGGACACTCATGCATAAATATATATAAATTTTATGTATATGTACATTTACATGTATATGTATAAGTATATGCAAATAAAACATAAGGTATAATAAGTAAAAATCATCCCTGTATTTTGTGATGTGTATTCCATTCAGAATACTCTGATACGCTACCTTTCTCAAACACTCTACTTGCAATTCAGAGAGGAGAAATAGAATTGCATTCCTTTTCAATTGTAAAACTTACTCAGCACTTTTGATTCCAGAGATGGGATTGGTACTTTGTCAGAGCAGTAATTTAATGCAGGCCTACATACAGAAATTCAGACCAAAAATGCTCTACCAACAATGCAGTATTCCCTCCTCCTGCAGTGTAACTGCACTTTAATTTATTGAAACCTGAAGGTGATTCACTGGGAAAAGATAAGAAATCTTCTTGTCTTGAGAGTTATTTATAACCCTAAAGATATAGGGACAAATCCAAAGTGTTCTTAAGAACCTAAAACAGACATTCCAATGACTGAGCTACCTAGATCCAAAAATACTGCACTGTAGTCACTTGAATTGGAAACATCTACATCCCCGCTGTGGCAATAAGGAAATGTAAGTGTATTGAAAGTCTGCAGTAGGCCTAATTGAGTATTCTTTGAACTTCACTGATTATATTGTGGGTGTTGGTCCATCTACACCAGAGGTGTTGCCAAGGTCAGAAAGGCCTACTCCCTGTATCACGACCACCACCACAAGGAAGAAAAGACCTGTTATAGTTGTAGGCAACTCCCTTCTGAGGGGAACAGAGAGTCCAATACGCTGGACAGACCCTCCTCTGAGGGAAGTCTGCTGCCTCCCTGGGGCTTGGGTTAAGGACATCACTAGGAAACTTCCTAGCCTGGTACAGCCCTCAGACTATTACCCATTATTGCTCTTCCATGTGTGTGATGATGAAGCCACAACACGTAGTCCAAGTGTGATCAAAAGAGACTTCAGGGCCTTAGGACGGTTGGTGAGGGAATCTGGAGCACGGGTTATTTTTCCCTTTCGCCTCTCAGTTGCAGGCAACGACATTGGAAGAAATAGACGGGCCCAGTCTATCAATACATGGCTCCATGGCTGGTGTCACCATCACAATTTTGGGGTTTTCGATAATGGGATGCCCTACACAGCACCAGGCTTGCTGGCGTCAGATAGGATTCACCTTTCTCAAAGGGGGAAGCCCCTCACGAGCTAGCGGGGCTTATTGACAGAGCTTTAAACTAGACTTGAAGGGGGAGGGGGATAATATCAGGCTTGCCCGTGACAAGCTGTGGGATGACATGCCAAGTTTAGAGGGACGGGGTGCTAGCGAGGGCCCTCAGCCTGTTGCTCTGAGATGTGCTGGGTACACTGCAGCACACTGGAAGTCTTACAAAGGTGAGCCAGGGGATCCTGAGGTAATAGGAGCCAACAAGGAAACACCAGTGAAATACCTCAAAGGAACTAAGGGTTGTTCCTCTAAGAAGGTGACATGGCCAACAGCCCAGCTGAGGTGCCTCTACACCAACACACGCAGCATGGGCAACAAACAGGAGGAGTTGGAAGCCACCGTGCTGCTAGAAAGCTATGACCTAGTTGCCATTACTGAAACTTGGTGGGATGAATGCCATGACTGGAGTGCGGCTATCAGTGGCTACAGGCTGTTCAGAAAGGACAGGCAAGGAAGGAGGGGCGGAGGCGTTGCCCTCTACATCAAGAAATGGATAGAGTGTGAAGAGCTGTCTCTGAAGAATAGCCACACACAGGTTGAAAGTTTATGGGTAAGAATTAGAGACCAAGGCAACAAAGGGAACCTTGTGGTTGATGTCTACTACATCCGACCAAGGGGAGCCTATATTGATGAAGCCTTCTCACTCCAGCTGCAGGAGGCATGGCGCTCGCAGGCTCTCGTCCTGCTGGGGGACTTTAACCGCCCCGACGTCTGCTGGAAAAGTAGCATGGGGAGCTGTAGGCAATCCAGGAGACTCCTAGAATGCATTGAGGATAACTTCTTAAGCCAGGAAATAGACAGTCCTACCAGAGGGAATGTGTTACTGGACCTGTTAGTCACCAACGCAAGTGAGCTAATTGGTGATGTCAAGATTGGAGGCAGCCTGGGCTGCAGTGATCATGCACTGGTGGAGATCGCAGTCCTGAGGGATATGGGTCAGGCAAAGAGTAAAGTTAGGACCCTGAATTTTAGGAAAGCAAAATTCCAGCTCTTCAAGGAGTTTAGTCAATAGGACCCCCTGGGAAACTGCCTTCAGGGACGAGGGAGCAGAACAGAGCTGGCAGATCTTTAAGGACGCTTTCCATAAAGTGCAAGAGCTCTTGATTGCCAGGTGTAAGAAATCAGGCAAGGAAGGCAAGAGACCGGCATGGCTGAGTTGAGACCTCTGGTCAAACTAAAGGGCAAGAAGGAAATGCACAAGCAGTGGAAGCAGGTGTCCTGGGAAGAGTATAGGGATGCTGCGCAGTCATGAAGGGATGGGGTCAGGAAGGCCAAGGTGTGGCTGGAGATGAACTTGGCAAGGAATGCAAAGAATAAGAATTGTTTCTACAGGTATGGCAGCCAGAAAAGGAAGGTCAAAGAAAGCGTACCCCCCCGATGAGCAAGACTGGCAAACTGGTAAAAACGGATGAGAAGGAGGCTGAGGTACACAACTTTTTTGCCTCAGTCTTCACTGGCAACCTCTCTTTCCGCACCTCTCGAGTGGATGGACAGCAAGACGGGGACTGGGGGAGCAAAATCCCTGCCACTGTAGGAGAAGATCAGGTTCATGACCACCTGAGGAACCTGAACATACATAAGTCTATGGGACCTGATGAGATGCATCCCAAAGTCTTGAGGGAATTGCTTGATGTAGTTGCCAAGCCACTCTCCATGATATTTGAAAAGTCATGGCAGTCAGGTGAAGTCCCTGGTGACTGGAAAAAGGGAAACATTGCACCCATTTTTAAAAGGGTAGAAAGGAGGACTCTGGAAACTACCAATTGGTCAGTCTCACATCTGTGCCTGGGAAGATCATGGAACAGATGCTCCTGGAAGCTATGCTAAGACACATGGAGAACAGGGAGGTGATTTGAGACAGTCAGCATAGCTTCAATAAGGGCAAGTCCTGCCTGACCAACCTGATGGCCTTCTATGATGGAGTGACTACATCAGTGGACATGGGAAGGGCTACTGATGTCATCTATCTGGACCTCGGTAAGGCCTTTGACATGGTCCCCCACAACATCCTTCTCTCTAAACTGGAGAGATATGGATCTGATGGGTGGACTGTCCGGTGGATGAGGAATTGGTTGGACGGTCACATCCAGAGGGTAGTGGTCAATGGCAGATGAGATCGGTGATGCGTGGTGTCCCGCAGGGGTCCGTATTGGGACCAGTGCTGTTTAATATCTTCATCAATGACATAGACAGTGGGATCGAGTGCATCCTCAGCAAGTTTGCAGATGACACCAAGCTGAGTGGTGCGGTCGACATGCCTGAGGGACAAGATGCCATCCAGAGGGACCTCGACAAGCTTGACAAGTGGGCCTGTGTGAACCTTATGAGGTCTCCTGGACTTCAGTAAAGCCTTTGACACTATGTCCCACAGCATTCTCCTAGGGAAGCTGGCGGCTCATGACTTAGACAGGTACACTCTTCGCTGGGTAAAAAAATGGCTGGACGGCCGAGCCCAGAGAGTTGTGGTCAACGGAGTTAAATCCAGTTGGTGGCTGGTCACGAGCAGTGTTCCCCAGGGCTATTTTGGGGCCGGTCTTGTTCAATATGAGGGGATTGAGTGCTCCCTCAGTAAGTTTGCAGACGACACCAAGTTGGGCGGGAGTGTTGATCTGCTGGAGGGTAGGAAGGCTGTGCAGAGGGACCTGGACAGGCTGGATCAATGGACCGAGGCCAACTGTATGAGGTTCAACAAGGCCAAGTGCCGGGTCCTGCACTTCGGCCACAACAACCCCAGGCAACACTACAGGCTTGGGGAAGAGTGGCTGGAAAGCTGCCCAGAGGAAAAGGACCTGGGGATGCTGGTCGACAGCCAGCGGAACATGAGCCGGCAGTGTGCCCAGGTGGCCAAGAAGGTCAACAGTATCCTGGCCTGGATCAGAAATAGCGTGGCCAGCAGGAGTAGGGAAGTGATCGTGCCCCTGTACTTGGCACTGGTGAGGCCACACCTTGAATACTGTGTTCAGTTTTGGGCCCCTCACTACAAGAAGGACATGGAGGTGCTGGAGCGTGTCCAGAGAAAGGCAACAAAGTTGGTGAAGGGTCTGGAGAGCAAGCCTTATGAGAAACGGCTGAGGGAACTGGGACTGTTTAGTCTGGAGAAGAGGAGGCTGAGG
Source organism: Calonectris borealis (assembly GCF_964195595.1). Classification (NCBI taxonomy): domain Eukaryota; kingdom Metazoa; phylum Chordata; class Aves; order Procellariiformes; family Procellariidae; genus Calonectris; species Calonectris borealis. Next base: position 12,584,420 of record NC_134314.1, read on the forward strand.
GGAGACCTTATCGTGCTCTACAACTACCTGAAAGGAGGTTGTAGCGAGGTAGGTGTTGGTCTCTTCTGCCAAGTAACTAGCGATAGGATGAGAGGAAATGGCCTCAAGTTGCGCCAAGGGAGGTTTAGACTGGACATTAGGAGAAATTTCTTTACTGAAAGAGTGGTCAGGCCTTGGAACAGGCTGCCCAGGGAAGTGGTTGAGTCACCATCTCTGGAGGTATTTAAAAGACGTGTAGATGAGGCACTTAGGGATTTAGTGGGCATGGTGATGTTGGGTTGACGGTTGGACTTGAAGATCTTAGAGCTCTTTTCCAAACTAAATGATTCTACGTGCAGGGTGCTGCACCTGGGTCAGGGCAACTCCTTGTATCAATACAGGCTGGGGGCTGAGGGGATTGAGAGCAGCCCTGCCAAGAAGGACTTGGGGGTACTGGCGGATGAAAAGCTAGACATGAGCCGGCAATGTGCGCTCGCAGCCCAGAAGGCCAACCACATCCTGGGGTGCATCAAAAGAAGCGTGGCCAGCAGGTCGAAGGAGGTGATTCTGCCCCTCTACTCTGCTCTGATGAGACTCCACCTAGACTCCTGCGTCCAGCTCTAGAGTCCTCAGAACAGGAAAGACATGGACCTGTTGGAGTGGGTCCATAGGAGGGCCACGAAGATGATCAGAGGGCTGGAGTACCTCTCCTATGAAGACAGGCTGAGAGAGTGGGGTTGTTCAGCCTGGAGAAGAAAAGGCTTCAGGGAGACCTTACTGCAGTCTTTCAGTACTTAAAGGGGGCTTATAAGAAAGATGGGGACAAACATTTTAGTAGGGCCTGTTGCAATAGGACAAGAGGTAATGGTTTTAAACTAAAGGAGGGTAGATTCAGACTAGACAGAGAAATGTTTTACAATGAGGGTGGTGAAACACTGGCACAGGTTGCCCAGAGAGGTGGTAGATGCCCCATCCCTGGGAACATTCAAGGTTAGACGGGGCTCTGAGCAACCTGATCTAGTTGAAGATGTCCCTGCCCACAGCAGGGGGGGTTGGACTAGGTGATCTTTAAAGGTCCTTTCCAACCCAAACTATTCTATGATTCTATGATATTAATTATTCAGGTCTTCCTTCTGTAATTTACTTGATTCCTATTGCTGAGAAGAAAACTAGTTTGACATGAAAAATAAATTAAATATTCAATACACAAATTCAATACTATTACCATACTATTTGTATTTAACCTGACAAGTCTTATGGTTTCTTTATATCTGTCAGCAAGCTTCGTTCTTTAGTACAAAAAATCTTCACAGAATTTCGTGTTTCTACATCATCTGAGCATCTTGCTCCACAGTTCTTAGAGAAACGTGTGTACATGTATAGAGATCAGCCTATAATTAATTAATAAGTTGTTTAGGTAGGATAAATCAAAAAATGTAGCCTATGAGAAAAGGAGACAGATGTGTATGGTCATTTCAGGGCCTTGATTAAAGAAATGTGTTAGTGCTTTGATGCAGATGCTCCACAACAGAAGACTTGCATAGCAGAAGAGCTGCCCAAACAGCTCTTTCAATATCAACCAGGCCTTTTCATCAATAAAAAGGGCTTTGCAAGAAACTTATATTTCCCTCACCACTCTCCTAATGTTCTCCCTGCCTAAACACATCTATATTTGGATTTAAACTCTATATTGTGACATAACCTCTCAATGGGTTTTCCACAAAGAGACCTTGTTCCTGCATTTGAATCCTAAGCCTGAACAGCTCTCATTAGATGTGCACAAGTTTAGGCTCAAGATTTCCAAGTCCCATGGCTGAAGGGATTTTGTCTCTGGTTCGTATCACTGCTCTTCAGGAAGCTTCAACTCAGACTTGTCAGTTAGTCAACTCACCTTTTTTGCAGGCCTTTCCAAGGTCCTTCCAGCTTGAATCCCTTGCCTGACTCTTCTGCCCATCAAAGATGATGCCCTCAAAGACACCCTTTTTAGCTGTTTCCTCAGCATCCAAACTGAAAACACCACAGAGACATGAAGCCAACTTCTGGTCTGCCACCTTTCATCACTTGAAATGGCAGCTCAGGGCTTGTAAGACATTTTATCCACACACTTTATTCAGGGGGCAGGAACACATGGCTTTGGAAAGAAATGCAGCTCTTCTTCAACTCCTCCTGTACCCTGGTCACCAGGATGGGAAGGCAGCCACCCTAACTTTGCACGGATTGGTGCAAACAATGTTATAGCTATGTCCAAGCCTCCTCTTCCCTCTATGGTGCACTGACTGCTTCTAGAGGAAAGCTCAACACCTTATGGAAATCCTGCCTGCCTGGGACAACAACTGTGGTTACAGAACTCAGCAGGAAAAGGCTCAAATTCAGCTCTCTGCTGGAAACATGTTGTCTACTGAGTAGGAGCTACTCAGAAAATTGAGTATTTTCCAAGGCTAGATAGCACAGCAGATGCTTGTCTGCACCTTCAACTGAAAAGACAGATTGAGGGGCTTGTTGAAAGGGTAATGACAGAGTGATTGTGAGAGCTCTCAAACATAGCCAGGTCCTCTGTAAACAGTATCCAGACAACATCCTCTTTGAGTCTTAATGATGTTTGGTGTTGTACTTGCAGTCTGAGAGTGTATTCAAAATACCTGGTATAGCTTGTGTACCTACCTGACTCTCCTTCCAGCCACCACCCAAACTAGTACGCATGTTCGTAGATTAGCTGTTTTCAGTGAACTCTTGTTTTGGATCAACAGAAATGTGTGCAGTCCCACAAAATCCTTGAGGATTATCTAGGAGGCAAGTTTTTGCCAGATTGTTTCAGGATGAGTTTATTGTGTGCTGAAAAGAGTGGCTTAGTTGTGTGAGGATCCGGTTTCCTTCCAAGGACCTTCAGGCTACCCAATCTGATACCAGAAGATCATCAGTAATAAGAAGACTGGTTTGCAGGACACTGGATGCAGTGGACTGCCTAGAGTTGATTGGCAGTAGGATAGAGTAAGAGCAGCAGACTGTGAGGTTACAACACCATCAGGGACTGTAGGAGGATTGTGGACAATCCAACACAAACCAGTCAAGTGCTAGTCATCTATGATGCCTGCACGATGCCTACATGATCCTTCAGTCCCACTGAAGCATCCCTTTTTTTGCTGTCTATTGACACGGTTTCAGCAGGCGGATGAGTTTCAGGTGAGGGTTGGCCTGGGAGCTGCATGTTTGAAACCACTCTGGCTGAAGGGAAATTCAGACTTGGTTCTCCTACTTGCTAGGGGAGCACTGTAAACATTAGGCTATTAGTTACAGTTAATTATTACAGAAAGACTGCAAACAGTCTTCCCTCATTTTTCTTCTTAACAACAAAGCTGTGACTGAGCTATCAGAAAGACTTCAGTATAGTTTACGTATTTGCAGTGTGTCCTATGAACCAAACAAAGCATTTAGGAAAGACAGGCTGATTCATATTAGATATGAGACAGGCAAAAATGTGGCTGGATATGAAACCCCTTTCAACCCCCTCAAAACACACAAAACTATAGTAGAAGAAAGTATCAGGTGGAGTTCAGTATCTTAGGCACCTGAATTTGAAAAGTTTAATCGAAATACCCTATGATAGATGACAGCTTTAATGGTTTAATTACAGATAGTACGGCAGCTTTCTTTATAAGTCACATGCAGTTCACAAAACAAATTAAAGAAAAATGCTCTGTGAGCCACTGACCTTACTGTAAGCCACATATTGTGATCCTTCCTTAATTTTTAGTAATGTCTTTATTGCCTTTAATGTAAATAGCATTTGCTTGCATAAGGGTCCCAGAATTTAGCCCAGAATAATACTGTTCTAGAACAAATAAAAGGTTGGTTTTACCTCAAGCAGTGAGATTAAAGATGGAGAATGCACTAAGAGACACGGGGAAAAAATACACAAAGAAAGTAATATCAACATTTTATTGGTGCTGAGGTAGCTTGCCTTATTGTGGAATAGTCAGCTGAGATATTAGCAGTTTGTATAGTGATATTTTTCACTTTTATTGAGATTTTCAAGAGTAAGAGCAAGGAAATAGCAAGCAGTATCATTTACACATCACAGCATATCCAGATTACACAAAGGCAGCAGCAAATGCCAGCAGTTATGATATGAGCAGCTGCACAGAACCCAAAAGCTCCATCAGTCACATGAGCACTGCCAGTTGTGCAAGCACCAGAAAAATTATGTTAAAAAGGTAGCTGGGGGGAAGGGAGTGTGTAATTTAATGTAAGCCCTCTCCTGACAAAGGAGAAGGATGCTTGTCAGTAGTGAAAGGTGGATTATTAGGTGGTGAAATGGGTATTGGCAATAGGCTCTACTGGTGAACGGGTGACAGGATCAAATCCATCAGTGCTGCCCCCTTCATATAATGTACAGGTGGTGATTTTAGCCATTAAAGATGGGCTAGACAGGTCTGCTGGCCACTTGAATAGAAAGGTGCTGCTGTGTCTCTTCAAGTGCTAAGGAAGATTTTGCCTGACTGAGTTTATGGTCATGACAGGTTCAATCACAGATGGGCCCTTGAAGAGACTAAAGATGCTTGTTCTGTGAGGAAGACAAACACACTTTTAAAATGGAGGGCAGACATCTGAAAAATTAAGAATGAATGTATCTTGCACTTTGCATGATTTACTGGAGGAGGACACTGAAAACTAAAAGGAAAAAAAAAGCAACCAAATTTTAATTTCTTGCTTGGTTTTATGTTTTGTGCAAAGGAAATGATGCAGCTTATGTTAATTTAGTAAAATTAGCACGCACAATGTCTAAGTAATAGGGCAAGAATATGCAATTATATTTGACTGCAGAACAAGAACACACATTGTTTTTCATCTCTTCTTTATGTTAAAGAAACAGCTGCAATTTTTATTTTTTTTAATGCTAGTGCATTTTTGCTGTTTGGAAAACTAAATAAATGGTTACAAATGAGCCATAACAGAACTATTTTTTCTGACTAAGCTACAGAGAATAAATATTTAAATGTTCTTTAGCTTCCTGGTAGTAATTCTGGATAAGACAGAACATGGATGGCAAAGTTTAATTCCAAAATTTACATGTAAGCATTGCTATGTATCTAAAGCCCCCTCTCTTCCCTCTCCACTCTTTACAAACACCTCTTCATTCAGGTACATCGCAAAAAGAGCTTGCTTATACATGCAAATATGCATATCAAACAGTTCATAAGACAAGCACTACAGAACAGCTACTGGGTTTTATTTGCAAATTATAGCTATAGATTAAGATGGATTTTTAAAAAAAGATGTTAACATTCCCTACTGCTAATTCTGAAATAAATAAAATGATAACAAGTGGATCAATTTTTGAAAGGTTAAGTAGTTCTGGTTTGATTACATGTTTGAAAATCCACTTTTAGACTCCTGCTTTGGAAACTGAACTGGAAATTTCCCTAAATTTACAGCAGTTACTGACTGCTCTTAGACTAGAACTAATACAGAAGTAGTCCTTTTTGGTAATTTTGAACATCTGCTTTTGTTCCCTATCTGAATGAAGAAATTCTTTGGTGAGAAACAGTGGAGGAAAGATGTAACATGGCCAGACTTTCAAATCTCATCACTTATTCCATTTCTAAGTAACTGTTATCCTACATGGATCCATTCCTCTGAGAGCAATGACACTTTAAGAACTCAGACTTATTTTAAAGCTTTGGATGTAGTCAATGGGTTTTGCATAGGGATTATCTGAAGGACTCCAATGGAAAGGGGATCTTCATCATGCTGGTGAATGTAGCAAAATGCTGAGTAACTTGTCAACCTACCCAAAAGCACCCAGTCCATCACCATCGACGCAGGACAGGCCTGTGTGGATTACTAGTGCTCGCTTCAGATTTCAAGATCAAAAGTACCATTGGTATCCACACCCAGCTGTAGTTGTTTTCATTACTTGTTTTGTTATTGCACTCAGTATTGAAAAAACAGCTAGAAATCATATGGCTTGCAAAGCTGGCAGGAGAACACTACTCATAGGTGCACTGCCATCTTCTGGGAGAATCTATTCAATTTTTCAGTCAGATGAATTAGTCACTTTTAGTCCATTTTCTGTCCAGTGGAGTGAAGATGTTGATTTCCAGCTAGCCGACAGTACAGCTAAAAGCTTTGCATTTTGATTTTATGATCTCTTGCTTCATTCAGCACCAAGAAACAATCATCATCACAAACTACAGTTATGAGCACTAACACATCAGACTGCTTAGGGAAATCTCTCTCATGGCCACAGAAGGCAAGAAATCAATGTAAAACTATTTTCAAACAAAGTGTTCAAAATTTTTAACTGGTGGTTCTACAATTCCTGCTCCTATCCAATAATGTAAAGGAAAACATAAGAAAGTGGTTGGGTTCCACATCCAGTCAGAGATTCATTACGAGTTTGAGATATATTAGACAATCTTCAAATAATTAAAGAGTTATTTTGTATCTATTTTTTGCCTAATGATGCACACTGACCCTCTGGAGCAGGCTGTTAATAACCTGTTTCATAACATCTTCCATGCTTAGACAGATCAGCTGGAAATCAGCTTCATGAAGTGGTACGTGTCTCTAAAAATATTTTAATACTGCTAATAAAAAGTCTGGATGCCTCAGATGAAAAGCAAACACTCCAGTCTTTTGAAATATTTTTTCTCAAAATAATTCTGTTCTCTTTCATAGCGAACATGGAAAAACACTGCCCAAAATCTCTTGCAGAAATCACATCAATTTGTAAAATTTTTAAGGCTAATATATACCAAGTCTCCACTGCCCTTTATAAGGCAGCTTACAGAAGTTCAATCTGTAGGTCCTGCAGTGCAGAGGTAAGGAAGCAGGGAAGAGAAAAAGTTTACTCCATCCTATTATGTAAGTAAATGTTATTAAATGAAACAACCTGTTTAACAATCTTAAAATATCTGTTTCATCAAGCCTCAAAAACCTTAAGTAACAACATATTTTGCTGCTTATATTGATAAGCCATGGACATGTCGGTTACTATCAGCTATATCCAAGAAAAACAAAAAATGTATTACTGTGCAATTAATTTATAATCACCAAACTCACCAGGTTTCTTAACTTATCCTCTTTCTATTCTATCTCCTTTTGTCATAGGCTGGAAGCATGTCAGACTGAGAGGATTTGAAAGGACTACCCATTAGCCAGTGCTGAATTTCATATTTGCTATTTATGCTAACAAACCACTCCCAAGCCAGTTTATCAGTTAATGCACTCAGACTCTCAGTCACTCTACCAGGAATTGCACTCGTCAAAATAGATTTTGAAGAAAATGCCTTGTCCTGAAATGAAACGAAACAGCTACCATGGCTGATAAATGCTGGTGAGCTCAGGACAGGATGCAAAGATTTCAGAGAGCTCAGTGACTCCTCCTCTGCCACCACCTTGTCACAGCTCAGACTCTGACTAACACAGAACAAGGTTTCACTTGTTTAGTGGCTGTCTGTTACCACCTGCTTTTTCCATGTCCCATCTAACTCTGACCTCCGGAGGAGCTCAGCTGGAGCTCTCTGCCCTGTGTTTTGAGGGCAAAAGTTAATTGCAATCAATTAGGCTACAATGATGCTGTCTAATGAACTCAGCCCAGTCAGGTACCTTCAGATTTTCTGTTACCAAGAACATCTGTGACGTTCAGAGAGATATCAAATAGAGGTATTTTCCAATCTCTGTTTACTCTGCAACTTAGTTTAACCATTTTTTGGGTCATGGGAACATCTTGGAAGCTCTCAAGTATGAGCGTTAACTAATGGAAAAGGCTGCCAGATCCAAATAGCAAACTCTTGTCAAATACCTTTGTATTCTCCTGCTATTATCTACCCAGTGAAAAGGACCTTGCAAAGAATGGCAGTCACTGGACATAAAGGGAGGTTCACTGACAACATCAGTAACAAAATTCATCTTCAGTGCTCCCAAGGAAAGCTTATGCATACAAATAGGAGTTCACAGAAGGAGGCATATGTTTCCCCAGTACAGTTCTTCTGGGCTGTAAATACCCTTTAGAAAACTTACAACAGACAGACAGTTACAGTAGAGAGGTACCAAAGCTTGTTTTGGGGATGGGAGAGGACTGGGACGCAAGGGGTGAGTGATTTCTCCTTGGATTGCAATGCACAGAAATGGAATTATGATCTAAGTGTCTACACTCACTCATGTCAAATAAAAATGAGACAATTCAATTTGAAACTGGGACCAGACGCATTTCCAAGATCCAAGCAGGTTTCCGGGGCTGCAGATGAATGGAAATAATTTGCTGACCAGATAAAATCAATCCGTGGTTTTGTCAAAGCCAGCAGTCACAAAGTAACAAAGTAAACAAAAATAGTATCTTTCTAACGCTGAATAGAGTGCTGCTATTCCACACCATCTCAGGAAAGGAAAAAAAAAAGAATTTGGAGATAAATTTCATTAAAAGAGGGATCTAAAAATACAGTAGACCTGCTTTTGCTTTCCAGACAGGATTAATATAAGCCATCACTCCCTTCCCCTGGAAAAGCCAACGTGCCCTGTGGGACAGCTTTAATATTCTCCTTTGTGTTGAGAGAAGAGGCAGAAACCATGATGACCTACAACACAGGACCTTTCCAAAACCAGATTTACAAACATCCTCCATCCATGAGGATCAGAAACAGAAGGACTGGAGGGGCTTGTGGCACAGGGATTATTAAAACCCACTGAGCAGAGCCGTGACTACCCAGGCTCCTCTGCCTCTCTTGCTTTCTTCTGTAAATCCCTGACGATCTTTGCACCAACAGTGAAAAGCAAGTAGTTCTTCTTGTGTAAGTGACAGTAAACAAGTGAAGTTCCACAAAGATTGCAGGTTGTAAAATTATTGCAAATTAATTTTGTTGTCCATGGAGACAATTAACTCGTGATGTTACCCCTTGGTTCCAGACTACACCTGCCAGTCCAAAGAGTTTGTTCCCAGAGGAAGAAGTGCTGGAACAGCTCCCTCCATCGCCTCACTCCAGGACCTCTGCCCTTGCTCCTTGCCCTCCTCCTGGCCTCAGCCTGGCAGAGGCTTTCTCCTGGGCTTCCCAAAGTCACCTCCCAGCTTTCCAGCGAGACCCTCTCTGGCTGGGAACCACACAAATGCCTTTATTTGCCAGTAACCTCCAAGGAACAAACACATAGCTCTTCCCCAAGCTAGGAGCGAAGAGTCCTTCACCTCTCTCCTACATCTGTGCTCTGTCAGATGGCTCAGACCGGGCCCTAGATTCTGCCTTTCTTCCAGCCCGAGTCCATTTGAGGTCCGCAGACTCATATTGCTGACAGCAGCACATCTGTCTGTCCTTCACTTAGCGACCAGAGATGCAGCTTTCTAGTCTGCTCCTAACAATATTTTTATGGAATGGTCTAGAAGAAATAAAGATGCTGATACAAATTATTCTAAATTATTCTAAAGCCTACAGTATTTATTAAAGATACACATTCATTTGGGACACAATGAAAATTCTCGGTTTTAAGAATTAGTTGAGCATCTCCTACCTGAATATGTCAAGACGTGAAAATGAAGCATCAAAACTCATTAGATGATACTTAAGCAAAATGAGCAATATATTTTTGCAATATATTTCATTTCATACTGAAAATGGCTTTCCTATATTCATTAAGGGATAAGTTTTTTGACCGAGTAAGGATAGATGCTGGAAAAAATAATTATTTCTTTACACCCCCAGAATTCAGAAATGTTATTTCAAACATTTACAAAGGCATGGACTGGAATACAGTTTCTAGTGAACTAATCTAGAACAAAAATGATTGCTTACTTTCCCACAGGAAGAAATCATCGAGTTTCACCCATGCTCCCTTTCCTGCAAGATTAACTGATACTTCTAAACCAACAGCAGATGACCTGCAGTAACCACTCACAAGAGGCTAAAGTCATAAATAGATACAGTCTCAGAAATATTTATCTCAAAGCAAAACAACTCTCAAATCAGCTGAGCAACATGATAGGTTTGCTTGGCACATATTAAGATATAAGGATTGAATCTTCCCACAACTTAGAGCCTATGCAGTTTTCTCAGATAATCCATGCAAAGAAAGCCATAAAAGATCTAACAACTCAGAAAAAAAAATCAGATATAGTTATAAATATCTATGTTGGTAATGAATACAAGCTGCCTATATTTCATTGATGGCAAAAATAAAAAAGCAGACCAGTTTTATCATGACTTTCAAACAGGAGTGCAGAGTCGTAATTAAGCTCAGATCTCAACATCAATGAAAAACTCAATTGTATCAGCATCAACAAAGTCTATATAATATAAATATCTATTGATAATGAGAAGCAACTACACCAAAGGCATGAATAAATATAAAAAAAGCCTATAAATAAAAAAGACTGCATATAACTGCCCGAATAGACTGTGCTGGAAGTTAAATCATATTAATGCTTTAATGAAATGAAAGTTATCTTCTATCAGCACGACATTCTCTAAAGAGTTAGGAAGCAGCTGGAAACACCAATTGAGGGTACCAGCTGTCCTCCGAAGATGCTATCCGAAGAAGCTGTGATCCAAGAACATCAGCTTTTTCAGTTCTTTTGTAAAGTTCTCCAACTGTTCTGGTGGCAAAGCAGAGTTCAAAGGTTTGAATTGCCCCATTAATTCACTCTGGGCTTTATCCTGCTGCCAATAACTCACATGTTAGGGTTGCTGGCTCTTTTCTCCTTTAATCAAAGAGAGGAAGGACTGCAGAGCTGCACAGCCAGTTGCTATGAGTGCTGCCTTACTTTGGTTTATGGAGAAGGGCCAAAGAGTAGGGGGAGGTTTTGGGACTTACTAGAAATATTTTCCCCTCCAGTTAAGGAGCCAGGCACGTATTCCAGCTCAGCTGGAGAGGAACTAAGCAAGAAAACTGGCTGGGCTCAGAGTAGCACAACAGTATTTATAGTATGATTCACAGATGAAACACTTGCTAGTGGGACACAGTGATGTAATTTATTTCAGCAATACTTGTGAAAGGAGCTAAACAGGTAGGCAAAACACAGACGAAGAAGTCTACTGTAACCCTGACTTTCTTCCATTCTTCTTTCACATTCAAAGTTAAGAGGCTGCTTGAATTTAAACCATGTATCTTGAAGCTTTATAGCACTTATGATAAACAATTTGGTGGCACAGGTGAGGTCAGCGTTAAATGCAATGAGATTTCATCATTCTCACAGTGAACGATGAAGCTTTACAAACCACAGAAGTCTGATGTCTATTCAGAAATTAATTGAAATATTTTGTTCAAAATTGCAGGAGACCTAGTACAAAGTTTAATGATTACGTAGCTGTTATACTCTTTATAAGGCACTCTTCAAGCACACCCATGGACTGGCTGCTCAGCGTGTCAAACACAGTAGGATATACAAATGTAAACAAAACACAACAAGGTAAGTTAGGTCCTGACTTTAAAATGTCATATTATATTCCACAACTTTGAAGCCAGGTTTGAAATAAGTTTAGTGCTTAGAAGTCATTTAAAAAGTAATAATGCTCCTCTAAGGAAAGAATTGAACTTCTATTCTGAGTATAAAATGTGGCTATATTTCTGATATCAGCACACTGAATCAAATTACATCTGAAAAATTAAGAAAGTATGAAAAAAACCTGCCTGTCTTGTCTAAGGAGAAACAGATCAGATTTCAATGAATTAAATGGAGTCAAGGAGTTAAGGACAGAGGTTCAAAATACTAGCAGGGATAAAAAAGCAAACTGATGTATTCAAAAGAGCCCAGGGAAATCAGACTTTTGTGTGCGAAGCCCGTCAGAAAACAAAATTTCCTGTTGCCATGGAAATTGAAACAAAACCAAAACCCATTCCCAATCACAATGGAAGGGTGGGATTTTGAAATTTCCTCTGGAAGAAAGTTTCCAGGGGAAAAAAAGGATTAATTCAGAGCCATAAAAATATATTGCTTCTGACATGAAATGCTTTGTGTAGGTAAGGATCAGGATTTCATTTCAGCAGTTCAGCTCACCTCTATTTATATAATTAAAATATTAATAGCTGTATGATAACAAATATTAACACATAAGAAAAACCTTTTCAGTACTATATGCAAATATGTGCATGACAAACTGAACAGATCACAAAGAAGATGATTAAATATTTCTGGTTTGCACTTTGACTTTTAAAATCGGCGATTAAATGGAATTATTAGTACTTCCTTACAAGGGTGCTGCAGGGAAGGTAAATCACATCTGTATAGTGCTCACATGCCAAAATGATCTACACCAAGAAAAATTAGGCAAATATGCCAAAGACTGATAGTAGTCTTGGAATTTGCTCATGGCAGACTGTCACTGCGTCTCCATCATGCTTCCAAGGACCCTTTTACTGAGTAAGAAATTATTTCACTCTCTGTTGACATGTATTCCCAGTTTCTTCCCTAAAGGTCCTCCCTCCTTTTCCACCAGCAAGACCATGGGAAAATATTCGCCAACACCACAAAGGATATCAACTTCTCCCCTTAAGTCCAAGACAGAGTCACAACCGCAATTCGAATGTACAAGGCTGGGTCCCATCATCTATCTGTTTTCTCCTCACCACACCCCAAGTCCTTGGGCCAGGGACATCTCTGTGACACAGGTAGGTAGCCAAGTAAAGTCCTTATTGACTTTTGAAGCCACTGAGTCAGACCCTCAGTGGAGTAAATTTTCCCATCTCCAACAAACTGACAAGTTATACGAATTTTTGGACTGTTGCCACAACTATGGACTCACTGAAAAAAAAGTTGGGTCTCCATGAAGAGGACAGTAATCCAGGGCTTTTTCAACTTTTCAGGCTCACAGCTCCCTTCCACCCACTCAGTAGAGAATTATTATTTTTTTAAACCTGGGTCATTGGAGCAATCTGCTCTATCTTTACACAGATTTATATCAGCACGACTGAGATAACGAGCAGCTGGAGCTGGGGCTGGGCAAGGGGCTGCAGGGGAGCAGGAGGAATTCTTCAGCCACTTTTACCATCAACCTTTCACCTCCACTCTCCCTGGCTTGAGCTCAGCTCCTTTGCTCCCTAAACAGTACAGAAAAAAACTATGCTTTGTCTTCTTGCAAAAGCCTTTCCATACATTAAGATTGCTCTAACTGCCCAAGCCTTCTCTTCTCTAGACTAAACAGCATAAATATTAAACAATAATATTATAACAATCTCTCTCGTGAGCCTACCTATCCATTTTAGTACACCACTTCTGCTTACCAGCCACTAAGCAGTTACTGGTTGATGCTAGTTTATTTACTGGAAAGAGCTCTATTCGAAACATATTCACCAATTATTGCAAAAGAACATAAATATCCATTTGTAACTATTACTTAAAAGAAATAACAATTTTCTCTCTGATCAGCCTTCACAGTTAGATTCCCGTCAAAGGAATCACATGAACAGATGGGGTCCAACAGGCTTTTCATGTGTTTTCTTTTTTTGTGCTTCATAACGAAGCTCTCACTCATAAACTTGTTAAAATGGGCTCATTTCCTTTCTCAGGATGTGATTTTCTTGTAACTGCTTTTTATTTTCTGTCTTGAGCAAACTAGACGATTCACTTCTCCTTACCAATCACCACCTGAGCGTCACGCACATCAAGGGAAAGCAATGGATCAGCCACAGCAACCACAGAGGTGACATATTTTTTTTCTCCATCTGAATTCCCCAAGGAAAATAAGCATTTTCCAAAGAACACAGCTAAAACTGGATGAAAACAATTTTTTGTGAATAGCAAATTCATTGAAAAAGGCTGTGACAGGGAGACCAACTTTATTTCTGAATCCAGCCCACAGTTGGTGGGAATTTTCCACAAAACAAACAAACCGAACAAAAACAAAACAAAAAAGGCAGGAGGGATTTTGGAACAGTGCATATTTCATTGTGAAATTTTCTAAGAGCATCTTGTTTCCAAAGATGCTGAAATGTTGCATTTCAACATATTCTAAAAAAATACTTTTTCATTGTGAAACTTTTTTTTTTATTATTTCAAACCAGCCTAAATTTAATTAGATGCAAAAGCATTAACCCCTCAAAATCAAATTAAACATTGAGTCAAAGAAAAAAAGCTCAAGGGGTCTTAAATTATGGATTTTTTTAAACAATTTGGATCACCAACCAAATAGAAAAACCTATTGTTTGCTGTAATAAATTATATTATTTTTTATATAACTATAACAGGACAGCACAGGGGATGATTATTTTTTTTCCCCTCTTATTAATATGTCTTTTTTTTTCCTTAGATATTTCATTAAAGACAGCTCATTTTAAACAGCTTAACCAAAACTAAAATCAGCTCTTCCAACAAGACCTCAACTTTTTCCACTTCTCCACAGTTAAGTCACCACTTTCCCAGTAACATGAGGTCGTCTTCAAGATCACCACCCCATTTTTGACCACCACATTCTTCCTAGGGAAGGAGTGTATAAATTGAGAGACAACTGCCATCCTACATAGTTTAAATGTCAGAAAAGAGAGGCAAAAGACGTGATGGAAACCAGAAGTGCTGGATGACAGAATGGCTGGCACAGGATCACATGAAACTTCAATTAGAGCCGCAAGGGAAGATCCCAATCCTTTGTAGCCCAAAGCCGCTACTCTTCACCACGAGAGCATCCGCCTGAGCCAGCCCAGTTCCGTCCCTGACGCCCCATGCCTGCCTGCATTGCAATACCTACCGTTTTCTCTTCCTGGTGGAAGCAGGATTGGCTCCCGATCCCTTCAGTACTGTTGTTCCCAAATGACCACAACAAAACACTTAGCTGTCCACTTTCCCAGCACTTGAGCTGCCTTCACACTGCCAAAGAAAACTTTTAATTAAGGGGTGTAAAACTGACAGGATTGATCACAGAGATGGTTTCCTCCATGCAGAGCTCTCTCAGATTCCAACCTCCTTTTTCCGCTACTTTTTTTGACCACTTAATTAACAAGTGGTTCATCATCTGACTTGCCAAGAGAAAGGTATCTCAATCTCCATGAAAGGAGTCAGAGATAGGAAAGAGTCAGCAATTTTTCTTTCCTGTCCTTATTTTTTTTATGCTCAAGAGTATGTATAGTTTCTTCTTGATGATTTAGCCCAACAAAGATCACTCTGATAACTGTGGAATTATTTGGTCATGAGAGTTATTATTCAAATATTTTTGCCTGCCTTTCTTCACCACACAAAAAGCCACACATTTTTCTTCCCTTTTTCTCCTCCATTCAAAAATAAATAATCGATCAACCCATGTAAGGTTTATTGCAAGTGGTTTTTTGTATGGTGAACTAGATTTGTGATGAGGAAGTCACCTGCATTTTAAAGGAACTGGATACTGAAAATACATGTGGGAGAACAGGATTTTAACAATACAAAGCATTTCTTCCTGACCTCATTCCCTTCACCCTTTCTTTTAGTTCGCTGAATAGCTGGGAACATTGCATAGATTATATAGCCTAACACGTGCTGTATGCCTAAAAGAGGACTAAGCATTGCCAAAGCCTTCTTGGATGCTATAAAGTACAGGATCAAAAGGAAAAGAAAGACCACAAAGTGAGCTAGACTGTCCCCTTCCCAAACCAAATTTATCTCGCAGGTTACACTTCACAGTGGTTCATCCATTTTGAAATGACCGCAGGGAGGGAGGGAAACTGCACTTTGCCGAAGCTGCACTATGGCACAGTCCTCTTCCTTGGAAGATGTTTCTCTGTCGCAGCTGAGGAGAGGAAAAGCTTCAAGACGTGGGGGGTAAGATTTCCCGACAAAGCATCTTTGCAGCATGTCCTTTCTACAGACATGGCTGTTGCCATCAGCTCCTTTTTCCTGCTCCATTTCCTCCTTTCAGCTGCTCTCGTTGCATCTCTCGTCTGATTTCAGGACTGAAGAAGCGTTTTAATGCTTGGGAAAACTGGCATCGGATTGAGAAGGACATTGTGGACAGGGCACAGAAGGCTGCAGTCCATGCGGGGCAGTTATGCAGCAGAAAACCACTGGTGCAGAGATGTCATCTTCTTTCCACCCATCACCCCGAGCACAGAGTAGGCAAGAGCTGTGTGGCACATCCAGCATGCAGATTCCCTAACCCAGTCCTCAGATTCCTCCAACACTTATTTTCATATGGACTTGCAGTGGCCCTAAAGACTCTCCGAACACTGAATTTTCACCTAAATTTTTTTATGCTTCTCCCATTCCTGCCCTGTCATTACTCCTATGACAAGGCAGAAAAGCCAGGGGAAAAAGCCACCTTCGAGCCACCTTTTCCCCCTCGTCTCAGAATCTGCTTTCAAGGAACGCTTGTGTTCTCTAAACCCTTTCCGGATACCCTAAAACTTCTTGGGATTAATTAAAACATTAAGTGGGGCATATAGAGGTATTCAGCAGGTGACAATACAGTGAAAGCAAGCTAACAGAAACCAACATTTCTGCTGCAAGTGCCCTTGGCAAAGACCCACTTGCATGCTCGCACTGCATTGCCTAATGGGATCACTTTGCATGCACCGCACACCCCTGTAATGCAGCAACTCCTCGGCGAGTGCCAGCACAGTACATTAACAGAGGTTACCTTTGGTGCCAGACTTCTAAAAGCCTGCACAATAACGCTTTGACAGCTGTCCAATCAGTCTGTATACGTCTAGATATATAAAATACCCAAAGCGCTAGCCTCCCATTTACAGAGGCAGTCTAAAAGCCAAGAGTACACTACTGCACCAAAAGCTGCAACTAGAACAGAACCAGATTAATACCTGAATTTCTATTAACCTTTCATTCACTGAACACTGCCAGAACTTTAGTTTTGTTTCTTGAGATACATTAAATGTACCATACCTATGCATGAATCCATATGTTGCTTAGGAATGCTTCTGATGAGTTTTAAATTCATTCTTAAGCCCTGTAACAGTGTATTTGACATCACTCCAGCCTGAAATGCTGTACCCTACCTTTTCCTTCAGATTCAATTATTTCAAAAATTTCTCTAGATAAATATTAATTGTCTATTATTTATTTTGATTCTTTAGTCAATACAAAAAATGCTAATGCAAAAGTGTGTGATGCCAAAGGCAAAAGAACAGAATTATAAAATAAATTATAAAAAATTCAAGCACCCCCCCCATCCTACCCACCAGCCATTTCTCTTTCCACACCTATTACTAGAGCTAATTTAATCTTAAAAATATCCAGCAAGGAAAAATGTTGCTGTGTTTTTGGTACGTTATGTTTTTGCATTTAAAAAAAAAAGAAAAGTTGGAACAACATGAAAAATTATTGTCCCAAGGGAAGAGGGGTGCTTACAAAAAAGTCATGTTAGTTTTTAACTGCCTTAACTTCAATGTGCTGTTCATTTCATTCAACACTCTTCATCACCACAGAAGAGCAAGATTGTTGTTGGGGAAGTTGGGATACCCACCTGAAATACTTAGAGAAATAAGAAAAAAATGTGGTTTGCTTTCCACCCAGGAGGCTTATGAAGCCATGCTCTCAGACACCAGCATCCTTCTGGTTCATAAGGAATTCCTGTGCACTCACAAGCATTCAACTGGCTTTTTGGCACCATGAGTTATTTATTCACCATGTTTTTTCCAAAGATCCACAATCCAAATATACAAATTGCAATCTCATTTTCCAAAAACCAAAGAAATGGATGCTTATTTGTGTACTTGGGGTTACACCACCTGGAATAAAATGCCAAACTTATCTATCTCCCTGTCTCAGGACCTAAGCTGGTCTTCAAATAATTGATTAAAAAAATCACCTAAAGTCCTAAGATGCACAATTCAGGAGCAGAGAAAATCTTTCTGTGAAATGCACGGCATTTGATGCTGTCAAAAAATAATAATGGAGTAGAAAAACCGTTTGAACTCTTTCACGCTTGTAGTTTCCAAGTTTCTAGGAAATGGGGTAGAAGCTGCAAGGATGATTTATAGCATGTGCAACACTTCAGAAACATCCAAACTCCAGTCAGCGTGAAAGGCAGAGACAGCATAACATCTAGCAACTGGCTTAGAGAAAAGGACATATTGTACCTGCAACTCAAAGCTTGTGGGAAGACAACATACTACTCCAGCTAATGGAATGGGTTCAAGGTTATATACAGATCTCTCCCTGTGATTCAGTAAAAGCCCTTGAATTAACGCAACACAGAGTAGCCTTCAAATGGCTGCAGCTAAATATCTGAACTTTGAAGTTCTTCCTCGTTTCTGCTTTCTCTCCCAGGTCTCTTCTTTGAGGTGTAGGAGGTTGTCAACACCAATTTCAGTGTTATCATACAGACGTCAGTATTTTCTCACCCAACCCCATCCCTTTCTAGGGACAGCTGGCTGCACACCTAATAGCCCCAGGAAAGCTCTGTTGAGCAGTCCCCAGGGCTATAGGGGTCCCTCAGCCTATATGCTCAACCAAGAAGTTCTCAGTGCTAAGTGTGCAAAGGAAGAAGGGGAAGCCCACTACCAGTGTGTGTTCACGGTCCCACGCTCCTCCTCACCACCGAGGCAGCTGCAACATTAAAACAGCAGTTGCAGCTAAACAATATTTCTGCAATTTCTCCAAGCCTGGAATTTTTTCCAGCTTCACAGCTGTAATACCAGGACTTGGCTCACTATTATTATATTTATTATTTATTATTTATACTAATGCACAGGGGCAGATTTTACAACACATGGCACAGTACGAATATTTTATATGGCTTACAGGTAGCCAAGAAATAATGCAAATTTGGGTCACAAAAGTACTGTCAGCATATTGTGCCTGCCTCCTTGCCAACATCAGTTTGCTCCCTCTGGTATTTTATTATGCGTTTTTTTAATTACTATAGGATACTGAACTTCAACTTGCAGGTCATTACAGACTCTAACAGACAGCTAGCAAGGCTTTGGGAAAGTCAAAATTTTATTGTATAGGAAACTGTTTTTAGCAATATTACAGTGGATTAATCCTTACCCAGTGGCTAGCACTGATCAGGCTTCAGAATGGATTCCTGTGTCTGGCTTCATGTCACCCAGTTCAGATGCCTACATCAGAAACACAGTCCTTCCTACATGTACAATGTTGAGAGGGGACGGATGGCACCACCAGAGGATAATCAAGTCCCTACCTCTTGTCGTCTAGCACTCCTCAGATCTAACTTCAGCTTAAAGGCCAGGCATCTAACCCAACTAAATCATATAGCCTTGTTGTATAGCTATCTTCAGATAGGACCCATCTACAGATAAGACCTTTGTATAGATAGGATGTGCTGTCTCCTGAGGAGGTCTGTTGTTTCTCTGTTGACAGAGAGCGCCCAAATGACCAGCCACGTAATAGCTGAGGTTAGGGGAAACGAATTCTGCCAGGGTGTCTTTCTGTCTCTGCTGATTCGTAAGAGATCCTAGGACAATGACACTAAATTAGGCAATACCAACCTCTAACATAGTCATATGCTAGTTAAAGTAGGATTTGCAGTGGAAATAGCGACGAATGCCATAAAAAATTAGGTGACTCAGACAATATATATATGCCATTGAATAGTAGAAAGCAACTAAAGATTAAACCATTGTAATGCAACACCCTCCTGGGCTCTATCTTGAAATAGTTTTGAAGAAGCAGGGAGAGCAGATTACCTTCATAAGTCACCACATGAAGCCGCCATAGATTGGTTTTAATTGACAAAATACAGGACCAGTTAAGGTTCTCCTCCACTACCAGCCCTCAGCTTGGGAACTCCAATTCCTTGGCCTACAGGTTCATGGGCCTTTTGGGGATGGTGCAAAGTCTCTCCCTCCCCCTGGTATATATGATTCAGGGAAAACTGATGTGTGTGTGGACGAGAGAGCCCTTGACCTGCGGCCCTTGATCTGCTAAAACTCCGAGCAAAGACTGCCCCCTCCAATATGTTCATTAAAAAGATATGAGATGTAGGTGGTTTCTCAAGGAAAGCATCATACTTTATATTTAATCTGATTATATTATACACCTAAATGAGCTTTGCCCAGAGGGCATATATACAATTACATATAAACTACATCCACCCCCCAGGAGTTCTGTCTTTTACTCCTTAACTACCTATAACAGCTATGAGCCTACACCACAGCAAATTACCACTCCTTGTGCACCTTAGTTGTGCGAGCCAGGTGGGAGGGCAATGCCCAGCGTGGAAGTAAATAACAAAGCCTTGTAACTTGTCTAGGGACACACAGTGACTTTTTCTTCTGCTAGATTGTGCTTGGACCAGAGGCTCATCATGAAAAATTAACTATAAATACACAAGAAATTAAAAAAGAGGTCTCAGCAAGTCATGACATTTTGCTGTGCTTAGAAGAGACACTGCAATTATTGTGCAGCAGGAAAGTGCTGAGATGGTTTTAATGGCATTTTTATGTCTCTTGATTGACAGAGCACAAGCATTTCAGAAATACAAGCAACAGCACTGCAGCCATACAGCACCAGACAGCAATATTTACCAATTGTGACCAAGATACTATCAGCCACAAATTGCACATCTAGCACAGGATTATTCTGATTTTGTTTGAGAATGTCCTCTTTTGGATGAAGAGGTATTAGCAGCTTCACAAACACTGTCAGCTAATCAAAAAATATTAGAGAAACTCTCCACAGCTTAGTGGTTTTCTGTCACTTGCTCTAGATGTTAGGAATGTGTGGAAATGAATAAATGTATAAATACACAGCAGCCTGTCAGGAGCCCTTGGCAGGCCGCGAGCCCAGGTACTGCCTTTGCCAGTCAAATCTGCCTGATACTCTCAGCATTCCCTGACAGCAACCCGTTCGCATGGGAGTCAGCATGGAGTCTGCTTTTAAATGGTAATATTTCGCATTAAGGTGCCTGACACTAATTTCTACCGAAGCCACAAGTGATATTTCGCTAACAGGCCTGACACAGATGTGCTGTTTATCTAGCTCACGTTTACGCTCGTTGATTTGAGCCACATTGTGACTTTTCTTACAAAAAAGCACAGCCCGTAAGTGTGTTAATCACTGCTCATATACACAGCAGGAGGGCTCAGTAATTAATCCCCGCTAATGCCTGCTGCCATCCAGGTGGATGAAACATGCCTTTCTGGACTCAGAAAGACCATTGTTCTGGGACAGAAACAGGACTGCTGGACCACAGGCTGGCTGGGAAGGGAGGCCAGGGTGGTAGCAGGAGGGGATGCAAGGCAGAAGGGGCAGAAAAGGAAGAAAAGCACTGGTGGAAAAAACAAGAAATGAAGTGAAGACATGTGAGGATTCTTTCTGTCAACTTCTTTCTCTTTTCCTTTCTTCCAAGGTTCTTTCACGCTTTTCTGTCATCCCTTTTGACTGACAGCTTCCTACCTTCTCCCGTTTCTCTCTTCTCATTCCTCTCCATTGGCCTTTTCCCTCTCCTAACACACACTGAAAAATGGTGGCAGCGACAGAGCCCGCTCCCAGCAAGGCACGAGCTGTGGGCAGTTGGGCGATACCCCCTGCCAGCTGGAAGCTGCTGAAACAAGGAACTGCAACACGGTGCAGCGGTGTCTTTCCAGGCTACACTAGGGAAAAGCGCTGCAAAGATGGATGCTACTCTGGAAATTATGAGTATCGAAGGGGAAGCATTTGCCATCAAGACAAAAAAAACTAATAATGTGCCAGGAAACTGTTTTATATAAAGACAAATAAATCTCTCCCATACAAAATGGGATGCATATCAAAACAGTAACATCTTCTCTGCTTTGGTGTCTGAAACACAGCAGCTGGGTGGAGAGAATTTAGGATGTGTTTTTGAAGAGAAAAACACACAGTACGGGAATACAAAAGCAATAAAGACAATCTACCTTTCGTTATTACATATCGATATTTGTGGTATTACATATTGATAACATTGATAACTCTAGACCAAGGAAGAAGACAAATTAAATAAGAAACAATCCCCTCTTAAGCTTATCTCTTATTAGTAAATTATTCTACTAAAAACTTTTACTAGCAGGAAGAACATGCAGTATCTCAGTATTTGCTCTCACCTGCTTTTTTCTGGCACTCAAGACTCGTGACACTCCCTAGTACCAGTGCGTGTTACAGGACTGCAGCTCTGTCTGGACGGGAGTATCTTTTGGCATGAAACAGGGCTCACATCCTGCTCCCAGTTCACCTATGTGAAACCAAGATGCTGGATTTATTCCAGCAAAGGGAACAGATAACAACAAAACCATTTTTAAAGATACAACTGATTTGAAAAAAGCCGAGATCTCATCCCAGAAATCAAAGTAACATATACTACATGATACACGGATATGTACTCTACCTTCTGATATGTTCCAAAAGACATGCCTTACTTTGCTGCAAGATGTATCTATGCATAAAAAAAAAGTCAGAGGAACTTAAACAGTGTCACAGCCTTAAGATTCATTCACATGATCAAGAACTTATCAATTTTATGACAAATTACCAGTCAGTAAAATTTAATACAAAAAGTTGTATATCCTGTGATCCTTGGGTAATGATTTATATGTAAGATTAGATTTTTCACTCATGGGTTTTTTTAAATATTTAATACAAATTTCTTCCAGTTTTTGTTGCATTTCATTGCTTTTGAACTTCAGTGGCAATGTAATATATCTTTATATGGAGACTACCAAGAGAGTTTCTTTGGACAGAGAGTAATTTTTATGCTGTTATTCTGCTGGTTCCTATTATATTCATATGCACATACATATTTAATATTTTATAACATTGCATCTTTGTAATGCTAATTGTTCACTAAGAACAAAACACATTTAGGCTAACTTTCCCTTTTGGTATTCCTGCACTAACTATAGGAAGAATTAACCTTAATTATCTGTGAAGCATCACATACACTTATGACACTCAGCAAGTAATAAGCCAAATTTTGAAATTTCTCCAAAGCTCAAAATACTCTCTTTAAGTCCCACATCACTATATTGGTGCACAGCAGTCCTGAGGGACACCTCTTTCTGAGGTATAGGTTGATCCATCCCATTCTTTTTTGTTTCTCCATCTCAGAGAGAGGTTAGAGCTCTGTGCCTCAGTAAATACCAGTGCACCTCAGCTACTCAGTGTATTTGGCAATAGAAAACCTGGCAGACATCTGAAAAATCAACCCTCTGCAGAGGCTAAAATCGATTGCCATCTTCTGGTTTTACTCAGTCTTGAAGTCAACTCCCACTGAGTTTGACCTGCCTGTGTAGAAACTGAGTAAGGGCTTCAGTGCTTGGCCCAATAATTTAAAAAAAAAAAAAAAAAAAAGAGTGAAGCCTCTCTTTAAGGAAAATATCAACATCACAGTATCTTCAATCCTCTGTTGCCCAGCATCTACTCTAGTCACCAGACAAATGAAAGAAAATGAGTGTTCAGAAACACTATGGACTTCTATAAGGTCCTCGAGTTTCGCCAGCACTCCTTTATGCTAGGCTCAAGGGCTGGCTTCCCTTTTAAATAGCCCTAGAAGATCCAGTTTGAACCAGAGCAGGATTAGCTGGCTGCATAGGAAATCCCTGGAGAGGAGAGGAACGCACAGAGCTGCAGCACTCTGCCAGGCAATGAGCACCGCTCCAGCCCATAGTACAAAGCAGGAAAGCTGCCATCACCGACAGATGAGCTTTAGAAAAAGGAGACAAAATAGTTTAATATATGGGTGCCCACACGCAGTGCCCACCCTACCTCTCCGATGGGTGATATATGGTAGAGGAGAGCATGTCCACACATCTCTGTTGCTTGGCATTACAGCCCTGGACTGAGAACCGGTGCAGCCGAGATGCTGCTCACATTTGCTCCTACCACCAAGGCAGTAACCTCCAGCAAAGGAGCAGTGCTGACAGCAGGGAGCAATAACTTCTAAAGACCACCACAGACGTTTGCTTCAGTGCCCACAAAACAAAGCCTCTGGGGAAGCCACCAGGGTGGTCTTAATCACAGCAGGATCCTCTCCAGGCACCAGAATTGCTCAGGTTCGCAATGGCAGAAGAGGTGGCTAAAAGGTACAATAAGGTCCTGTCCTGCCCTACGCCACATGCTTCGTCCTGCAACTTCTGATTTAGACGATTGAGGACCTGATAGAGCTTGGCCATGCTGGACACTGGGAAAAATATAGGCACAATGGGATTAATTTATTTTAACAAACTAAAAATGTATTGTGCTTTTGGAAAGAAATTCATAAATATTATGCTTCCATGGAGTAAAAACAATATGTACCAATACATTTTCTGCCCCAACTTAGGAAACGGGTTCCCAACTCCAAAATTACATAAATGTGCTAGTGAGCACAGTTTTACATGTACCTAATTTCTTCTTTCTCCTGATGTATTTGCAGGTAAAAAATTCATTGACTTGTGCGATAGTTCTTCCATGTTTGTAATATATTTCTACCTGAACAGCAGCAAACTATAATATAATCTGCTTTAAAAGCAGATTCTGTATAAGCTATCAGATTGCTGCAGGGGAAAAACAACCAAACAAACAAAAAAACCCCACAAAACCAAACAAACACTGATCTCACATTTAAAACTGTTTTCCTGACTTTTTCTCCCAAAAAATGCATAACATTAGTTGTGTAAAAACTAAATCACCATATGAGGCATATTTTAAAGCCTTATATAAACAATGAAGCTTGTATGGCATTCTCAGAGCAAAGAATGTCCAAATATGGCTGAGAGTTAAGCACCCTGAGAATTAACTGCTCTTAATGAGTTCACTGAAGTTTGTAAGTCCACATTTACCAAGAATCAGAAGAGAAATAAAGGGAAGAGAAAGTGATTCAACTCATTTTCCTGTACCATTTTCCAAAGATGTTGCGTTATAAACATCCTCCATATCTTGGATGCTGGAGGCATCTGTTGAATCTTGGTCACTGACTACAATTCCTACTGAAGAAAGGCTGGAAATGAAGGAGTGCATCTTTTTTGCATAAATATCTCTAATGTTAAAATAAGGTAGGTCATTACATTTCTCTTTGCGATCATTGTTGCATTGGTCTGGATCAATATCTTTTTGTTTTTGATAGTACTTAGAAAACTTATTGAAAATAATGGTGATTGGAAGTGCTACCACTAGTATCCCACAGATAATGCATAGGGTGCCGAGCAGCTTTCCAGCAAGCGTGACCGGGTAAGTGTCCCCATAACCAACAGTGGTCATGCTAATGGTTGCCCACCACCAGCAAACAGGGATGCTGTGCAGTTCTGACGAATCATCGTCTTTCTCCACTGAGTAGACAAGCACTGAAAAAATAGAAATCCCAACAGACAAAAACAAAAGCAGAAGTCCAACTTCCTGATAGCTATGTCTCAAAGTGGCGCCTAAAGACCGCAGTCCTACAGAGTGCCTGGCCAGTTTAAGGATGCGAAATATCCTCATTAACCGCAGGATCTGAACCACTTTCCCCATGTTTTCAATATCTTCACTTTCTTCTTCCTTCGTATCCACAGCCAAGGTGGCATAAAATGGGATAATAGAGACAAAATCAATGATATTCAGTGGTTTCTTCCAGAACTTCTTTTGACTCGGAGCAGTGATGAGCCTGATCACTAGCTCAGCAGTGAACCAGATGATGCACGTAATCTCCACCGCTTCCAGTACAGGGTCTTCAATCTCCCTGTCATTGGCGTCCAGCCTTTGAAACTCTGGCATGCTGTGAATGCACATGGCCACGATTGACGCCAAGACAACACTCAGGGATGACACAGCAATTAACTTGGCAGACAAGCAGTATGCAGGATTTTCCATTCTGACCCAGATTTTCTTTCTTATTTCACCAAAACACAGATTGTCAAACTTTTCCAGCTCTTTATCAAATATGGATGACTCTTCATTAGAGGAATCTATACTTCTGTCATTGCTCTTCTGATCCCAGTCTTTCTCAGGACCTTCTTCTTTCCTTTCTTGGTACCGATTGCTGCAGCAGGAATCAATAAACAGCTCGTTTATCCCCCAGTACTCTATTTCCTGGCAGAAGGAAAAGACACAAAGTTCTTCCATGACGTGAAGTTTGCCCGTATAGTAAAAATTCAGAACATATCGGAACAAGGAAGGATTCCTGTCAAAGTAATATTCCTTGTCTGCAACACTATAATCATCACACAGTTCCAGAATAGCCTCTTCTGAATGGCATTTGAGAAGTTTCCCAAGTCTGGTATGGGGAAATCGGAGCAAGGTGCTTTGATCCACTGATTGCTTAAAGCCACCCACATTCAAATTGATAAGTTCTGCATCTTTGCCAGGTCTGTGGAAAAATTCACCATAAACCATTTTGAACAGAAGCGTTTCACTGCTGGTGCCCAGCGAGATTACATTGAACCTAAAAAGAACGTAAGATATTGTTAGAGCATTTAATTCAGTTTTGCTTTTGTGATACATTCTTTTTTCCATGTCCAATTACTGTGAAATGTTATAGCAAAAAAAGAAACGAAATTATGAATACCATTATTTAGCACTTCACAGAAGTAGGTTTAAATCAGTTTGATGGTTTGAAATTAACACTCATGAGATAAATGTACTGCAATGAAGTAAAAAATCTTTGGGTTAAAAACAGAAAACTTGTCAAACCATCAAAATATTTAGGACAAAGCTTAAAAAGAGGTGTCTCTCAATTATGTTTCAGTAGAGCAGTATTGCTTTATATGATGTTCCAATTTATAATCCGCTACTTTCAACCTTACCTGCTTGAATGTGGACTGCAATTACTTCTGTTGTCATATCAATTAATTTCTTTCTGGAGACATCCCCAGAAGAGCATTCTGTATTCTTGAAAACTTACTAAATGTGCATTTGAAGTTTTCCAATTCCTGACTTCAGAGTTTTATCTAGTACATATTTGGGTATCTGTACTCTCTTGAGATATTTTTCTACCTGCCTTCCTACTTACCTGGAGTGTCAAAACCCTCTTACGACCTTGGTCAGTTCCAGAAGCTCTTCTGCCACAGCATAGCCACTACCACTACAGTAATGCTGAGAAGTTGGTGTTGAAATGCCATTTCTGGAAACAGGAGCTTCCAGAGATGGAACTTCCATAGAGATTTTGCCTCAGCAAGTAACTGTGGATACCTGCAGATAGACAGAAGGACATTTCAATGTTTCCATATTCTACTGTAAGTTAAATAATTCAGCTGAAATTGAATTCAAAAAGGCAGATATAGTTACTAGCGAGTAAGTTACCTTTTTCAGAACTTAACTCTTGCTTTCCTTCTAAGGAACAGTTGTTTTTTCAAGCCAAAATTGGCAGTTCCTACACTTGTTATGAGATTATATCATAGAATCATAGAATCATACAGGTTGGAAAAGACCTCTAAGATCATCGAGTCCAACCATCAACCCAACACACCATGTCCACTACACCATGTCCCTAAGCGCCTCATCTACACGTCTTTTAAATACTTCCAGGGATGGTGACTCCACCACTTCCCTGGGCAGCCTGTTCCAAGGCCTGACCACTCTTTCAGTAAAGAAATTTCTCCTAATGTCCAGCCTAAACCTCCCTTGGCGCAACTTGAGGCCATTTCCTCTTGTCCTATCGCTAGTTACTTGGCAGAAGAGACCAACACCCACCTCGCTACAACCTCCTTTCAGGTAGTTGTAGAGCGCGATGAGGTCTCCCCTCAGCCTCCTCTTCTCCAGGCTAAACAACCCCAGTTCCCTCAGCCGCTCCTCATAAGGCTTGTGCTCCAGGCCCTTCACCAGCTTCGTTGCCCTTCTCTGGACACGCTCCAGCACCTCCGTGTCCTTCTTGTAGTGAGGGGCCCAAAACTGAACACAGGATTCGAGGTGCGGCCTCACCAGTGCCGAGTACAGGGGCACGATCACCTCCCTGCTCCTGCTGGCCACACTATTTCTGATACAGGCCAGGATGCTGTTGACCTTCTTGGCCACCTGAGCACACTGCCGGCTCATGTTCAGCCGGCTGTCAATCAGCACCCCCAGATCCTTTTCCTCTGGGCAGCTTTCCAGCCACTCTTCCCCAAGTCTGTAGCGTTGCCTGGGGTTGGTGTGGCCGAAGTGCAGGACCCGGCACTTGGCCTTGTTGAACCTCATACAGTTGGCCTCGGCCCATCGATCCAGCCTGTCCAGGTCCCTCTGCAGAGCCTTCCTACCCTCCAGCAGATCAACACTCCCGCCCAACTTAGTGTCGTCTGCAAACTTACTGAGGGAGCACTCAATCCCCTCGTCCATATCGTTGATAAAGATATTGAACAGGACCGGCCCCAGTACTGAGCCCTGGGGAACACCGCTCGTGACCGGCCGCCAACTGGATTTAACTCCGTTCACCACAACTCTCTGGGCTCGGCCGTCCAGCCAGTGTTTTACCCAGCGAAGAGTGCACCTGTCTAGGCCGTGAGCCGCCAGCTTCTCTAGGAGAATGCTGTGGGAGACAGTGTCAAAGGCCTTACTGAAGTCCAGGTAGATCACATCCACAGCCTTTCCCTCATCCACTAGGCGGGTCACCTGGTCATAGAAAGAGATGAGGTTGGTCAAGCAGGACCTGCCTTCCATGAACCCGTGCTGGCTGGGCCTGATCCCCTGGTTGTCCTGGACATGGCTCCTGAGCACCCTCAAAACCAACCGCTCCATGATCTTCCCTAGCACCAAGATCAGGCTGACCGGCCTGTAGTTCCCCGGATCCTCCTTTCGGCCCTTCTTATAGATGAGCGTCACATTGGCAAGCCTCCAGTTGTCCGGGACCTCCCCAGTTAACCAGGACTGCTGGTAAATGATGGAGAGCGTCTCGGCAAGCTCCTCCGCCAGCTCCCTCAGTACCCTCGGGTGGATCCCATCCGGCCCCATAGACTTGTGAGCATCCAGGTGGCATAGCAGGTCATTAACTTCATCCTCTTGAATTATGGGGGGTTTATCCTGCTCGCCATCCCTGTCTTCCAGCTCAGGGGGCTGAGTACCCTGAGGATAACCACTCTGACTACTAAAGACTGAGGCAAAGAAGGCATTAAGTCCTCGGTGGCAACATTCCCCCCCGCATCCAATAGAGGATGGAGATTCTCCTTGGCTCTCCTTTTGTCATTAATATACTTGTAAAAGCATTTTTTGTTGTCTCTCACGACAGTGGCCAAGTTGAGTTCTAGCTGGGCTTTTGCCTTTCTAATTTCCTCTCTGCACGACCTAACGAGATCCCTGTGCTCTTCTTGAGTTGCCTGCCCCTTCTTCCACAAGTGATAAACTCTCCTTTTTTTCCTGAGTCCCAGCCAGAGCTCCCCGTTCAGCCAGGCCGGTCGCCTTCCCCGCCCGTTCTTCTCGCAGCACATGGGGACAGCCCACTCCTGTGCCTTTAAGACTTCCTTCTTGAAAAACGTCCAGCCTTCCTGGACCCCTTTGCCCTTCAGGACTGTCTCCCAAGGGACCCTCTCGACCAGTGTCCTGAGCAGGCCAAAGTCCGCCCTCCGGAAGTCCATGTTAGCGGTTTTGCTGGCCCCCCTCTTTAGTTCACCAACTATCGAGAATTCTACCATTTCATGGTCGCTAAGCCCAAGCCGGCCTCCAACCACCACATCTCCCACCAGTCCTTCTCTGTTTGTGAACAGCAGGTCAAGCGAGGCACCTCCCCTGGTGGGCTCGCTTACCAGCTGCGTCAGGAAGTTATCCTCCACACACTCCAGGAACCTCTTTGACTGGTTCCTCTCTGCCGTGTGGTATTTCCAGCAGACGTCCGGAAAGTTGAGGTCCCCCACGAGAACAAGGGCTAGCGACTGGGAGACTTCTGCCAGCCTCTTGTAGAATATTTCGTCTGCCTCCTCATCCTGGTTAGGCGGTCTATAACAGACCCCCAGCAGGATATCTGCCTTGTTGGCCTTCCCCCTCATCCTTACCCACAAGCACTCGACCTCATCATCACTACCATTGAGCTCTAGACAGTCGAAGCACTCCCTAACATACAGGGCTATCCCACCACCTCTCCTTCCTCGCCTGTCCCTTCTGAAGAGCTTATAGCCATCCATTGCAGCACTCCAGTCGTGAGACTCATCCCACCATGTTTCCGTGATGGTGACTAAGTCATAGCTACCCTGCTGCACAATGGCTTCCAGCTCCTCCTGTTTGCCGCCCATGCTGCGTGCATTGGTATAGAGGCACTTGAGCTGGGCTGCCGATTTCGCCCCCGACATTGGCGTGTGGTCCCTAGGCTCTTCTCTAGTGAGCCTGGTTTTGTCCCCTTCCCCCTTCGAACCTAGTTTAACGCCCTCTCGATGAGCCCCGCCAACTCATAAGCGAGAATCCTTTTCCCCCATGAGACAGCTGAACTCCGTCCGT
Organism: Calonectris borealis; assembly: GCF_964195595.1. NCBI lineage: Eukaryota > Metazoa > Chordata > Aves > Procellariiformes > Procellariidae > Calonectris > Calonectris borealis. The sequence continues at coordinate 12,614,571 of NC_134314.1, forward strand.
CGCCAGCAGGCCCGGTGCCGTGTAAACCTCCCCGTGGTCAAAGAAGCCAAAATTCCACCGATGGCACCAGCCCCTAAGCCATGTGTTGATCCGATGAGTTTTCCTGTTCCCTTCAGTATTCCTCCCCGCCACTAAAGGGATCGAAGAAAACACTACCTGTGCTCCCGATCCTTCCACCAGTCACCCCAGCGCCCTGAAGTCCCTTTTGATCCCTTCGGGACTTCTCTCTGCAACCTCCTCACTGCCAGCCTGTATAACCAGTAGCAGGCAGTAATCGGAGGGCTGCACGAGACTAGGGAGCTTCCTAGCAATGTCCTTCACCCGGGCCCCAGGGAGGCAGCAGACTTCCCTGTGGGATGGGTCTGGCCGGCAAATTGGGCCCTCCGTCCCCCTCAGAAGGGAATCACCTACGACAATTACCCTCCTTTTTTTCTTAGCAGAGGCAGTCGTAATTTGTGGGGCTGGCTGCCTCGCCTCGGGCAACCCCCTGGATGGGCCTTCATCTGCGTCCTCGTTCGTCTGGCCCTCAAGATCCAGGGCCCCGTATCTGTTGTGTAGGGGCAACTGGGAAGGTTGAGGTGAGGGAGGCCGGGCGGGGATTCGCCTGGCGCCCCGAGCAGGGACCTGTGTCCATTCCCTTCCGTCACCTGGGTCTCCTCCTTCTGCCTGGTGGCAAGAGGGCAGGGGTTCCTCCGCTTCTTGCGGAGCCTCCGTGTGCTGCCCTTGCCTCAGGGACGGTAGGGTGCGGCTCCACCGATCTATCTCCTTCTCGCACTCCCTGATACTCCTTAGCCTCTCCACTTCCTCCTTCAGCTCTGCCACCAGGCTGAGCAGATCATCCACCTGGTCGCAGCGCACACAGGCGTCGTCTCTGCTGCCCTCCTGTACAAGGGACAGCCTCAGGCACTCCCTGCAGCCGGAGGCCTGGACAGGTGTAAGTTTGCGTAGGGGCTCCGTCTGGGTCGCCACGTTTCTCCTGGCGATGGCTTTCGGCCGAGTGGAAACCATGGCCAGGTCCTCTTCTGGGAGGGCGACGACCACGAGTTGAGCGAGCCTCTGGAGCCTGGAGGGGGCTGCGCCCTACTCGCACGCCTTGCCCTGTGCCAACTGCCGCGCCACGCCCTTCTGCCGCGCCACGCCCTGTTTGCCCGCCCTGTTCGCCGCGCTCCGGGTCGCTCGCGCTCCCGGGGACTGCTTTTGTATCCGAGGGGGTTCAGCCGCCGTCCCGCCTGTCCCCACCCGCGCTGAGCCAGAGCTGCCGCTCGTCAGGACCTCGCTCCTCCGGCTTGGGGGAGGTGGGGGGGGCGCTGGGGCAGCCTCCCGCTCCCTGCGCTTTTGCCTTCACGGTTTTCGCCGCGGTTTTGCCGCTTCAGGAAGAGTCCCCCGGCGCGATCCTCCGCTCCGGAGCCCTTCGCCTCGATGGCTTCGAAGAGATTATATGAGATTATATGTAACTTCTGATCATGAGGAGAGAAAATTTTTTTGATCTCTGACACTTAAACATCAATTGATGTATACTAAGCTAATTCATTTCAATTTAATATGGAAGTCAATGAATTTTAAATGTGCCAAGAGCATTGTAATTCTCCAGTCCTAACAGATGGACTCATATCATGCAAAGAAATTGCTTTGGTGCTCTTTAATGGCTTGGGGAAGCTACTCAAAGAACAGACAGTAATTTCTATACCTGTCCATCTTTCAGTGCCTCCTGCAATAGCACCAGTTATGATTCAAAGTTGGGACATGTTAGAGTTTGAATATTTTTTGCTGCTCCTCAAGGTCTCCTGACTCAGTTAATGAAGGTCATTAAGGTTATATCTATTTCCCTGTTCGTAGTGTGTGCACCGTGGTTGCATCGCTGCTCTAAGTCGGCATTAGAGAGGAGCACCAGCACTTCTTCACATAAAAGAAAGCTGGGCATCTTCATCAATCAGGAGTCACTGTAGACTTTAACAAGTGCCAGAGTGGATGGTTGGGATACTGGGCCTCAAGGGTGAGCCCCACTTCACACCACCAGTACAAGTAGGAGGCAAAAGAAAAAAAGAACCCCACCCCACAATCTTTATTCACTGTCAGCTAGAATAATTCAGCTTTCATTCAGCCTCAGGTACTTGTATTAATGGACTAGTTCTTTTGAGTCATATAGCCCCGCTGCCTGAATTTGTAAAGATAGCACGTGTTTTCATTCTATAGCTCCAAATAAAGGACTAGAGCCATGGGGTCTTGTGGAGAAGGGAAGACTCGACTGAACTGAACTGACCTCTTAATATGAATCAACTGTGAATACCCTGAACAGAGATAAGTCTGCATCTCCACCACTGCTCGCTACAGCTCCATCAGTCACCCAAAGTAACTCACTATGCAACTTCTTAGGCACCTCTATCTAATCCAGAACTGACTTCCTTGTCATTTTTAAAACAAACTGGCTGAACTGGTTGTATCGCAGAGGTGAAGCCATCTTCCAGCTACTGATCCCAAGTCTATCGTCCCAATTGGAAGGATCCAGTGAGGCTGCTTGCCTTAGAGGGAGGGACCCACGCTGCTGCAGAGCCCCAACCTCCTTTTACTGCAGCAAGACCCCATCCTGCTTCACAGTAGGGTCAACCCTCATGCGCAATGTTGCCCTTGACACTTGTTGATTATAACAAAAGATGGAAATGGAAAAGCCTTAAAAACTGGGTTCAAACTTCTGATTAAATGCCAAGGAGAGCAGAATGAAATGGAGATACAGATCCATGCTGGGAGGGAAAGCGCCAAACTGCCCGGGGAGCTGAAGAGTTTATCAGCCAGAAGTTGAATCCCTCCAGCTGTTTCGTAGTATCTGTAAAATGCAATGATTTATTTTCTCTGTGATGGAAAACACCTACTGTTTAGAGGAGCAGCAACTCCCTGCAACTGCCATGAAGGAAAGGACTTCTGTTGCCTTCTTGCCACTCCACTGCCCTCCAAGCTGGGTGAGAACAGAGAAATAGATGATTGGGAGCTCATGGTGGCAGGGTTTCCAGGCACGAGTTAAGGCACATAGGGTTTTAATACAGATACATTTTTCTGTTTAGGGGGAGGTTACAAATGACTTCCTGAGCCATGATCTTCTCAATCACCTCGCCTTTAACTTCCCCACATGCAAGAGTTTTTTTAGGTTTGTCATAAACTTCACTAGCGATCTACTCAGTGCTGTCTCTCTATTTTCCTTGTATTTTTTTTTTATAGTCCTTCATACAAGTAGGAACGCAGGGTCTGATGCTATAAACCTCACGTATTCTGCTTCTTCACGGGACTCATTCCAACCAAAGCTACTGGAAATCTCATAGTAATCTCCCTGTTTATAATAACTACTGACACCTATAACACATGAACAACCAGGCCCAGAAAATGCTGAAACTACATATTTGCTCTGGTAATTAATTCTGCAAAAACAGATCTCTATCCAGAGTGAGCTTTATTTATATAAGCATATATTTATGAAAGAAAAATGTTATTTTGAAAAATGGGAATAAGCATTTCTTTTTCTGGCCACACTACAAACCCCTTTAAAGAACTTATCTTAAATCCAAATTAGTTTGAAACATTAATTTTACTGTATGCATAGCCGACCATACAATCATGATAAAGTTCTTGTTCAGCTAAGACATGGGGAGGAAAAGAAGCATTATATGAGTCATACTGCTTTCTAACTAAGCAAGACAGAGAATAGTTATTTTTTATGGCATGATAAACTGTGTACATAGAAGTGATTTTACACCTTAAGGTGTAGTTTGAAGACAGGTATTTACTAGCTAACATAATGATTGTAAGACACAGTTGCTCCAGGCATTTCCCAAGGTTCAGCTTTTAGGAATGATTAAGACATAAAATAAAAGCACTGATCTCTACTCAGAGATGAAGGGCAGCAGGACTCAGCTGATAAACAGTACCACACTTCACTCATGATCTAGAGCCGAGCTGTGTTTTTACAACACTATAAATTAAAAAAAAAAAAAAATCTCAAGGACTGGGGTGACTGGAGGTCAAAGTATATTCAAACCAAACTGACTCTATTTATTGATTAATTTCAGTGAGTAAAATCTCTACTTCACTTTCAGCAATTCATTAAGATGAGAGCCCTAGCAATGTAAGCTAATATTATAAAAACCAGGCAAGATCTCAGATTATGTAGGGGCGTTTCTGACCATAACAAAAACAAAGCAAGTTTTACTCAGAAATAACTAAAGCAAGAACTCAGTGCTCAGCAAATCCTTAGCGCACCAGACTTTGACTTACTGTTGAGACAGCAATATAAACCCATATTGATTATGCAGATTATATTCATAATGGTGCCTCCATGTAATTGCTCGGTATAATAAATTCAGTGAGCAACAATTTACTGCTTTGTTTTGAGGGCACTGTAGTCATAATTTGTGCAAGATACAGAGAGAAAATGGATCTTGCTTAGAAAGGCCATGATCCGGAACCTGCTATAATAGTACTATTAAGTGATTTTTAGATTAAGGCAAGAATGTACAGGAAAGTTTCATGATAACTATGTCAAGAGGAGCTTCATGATCTGAAGAATGTCTTGTTTGACTTGCAGGGACCTTGATCCCTGAGCCATGGACCAGGACATTGTTGTGCCAGGCACCATCAGAACAATTTGTGGCATTTAAACAAGTGACTCCAGCCACAGGGCAAAGACCACAGATGACAACTTCTGTCTCAGCACAACATGCTTTCTACTCAAGGGAACCCTTTACTCACTCAACCAACTTTTTTACTCAAGGGTAAAACTGTGCTCAGCTGGAAACGATGCTTTCCTGGAGTGCCAAAGCCTGTGTCATGAACATCCTAAGAATATAGAGCTACCACAAACTTTGCAACTCTCAACTTGAAGTGCAACATTAGCCTCTTTGATCTCCTGTAAACAACAAGTATTCATATATAACATAATAAACTGCTAACCATTCCAAAGCACACACTTCTTGCCCTGGAGAGAGTATAAGAGAGTAAGCAAACACATACCAGATGTTAGTTACTTGGTTGCTTTAATTGCTTCAGTTGTTTCAATGAGCTACTGGATAAGAACTCATATAGAATAGAAAATGAAACAAAACACAAAAGAAAGATGCTTACTGGAAGAATCAACATTATTTTCCGAGATGATGAAAAAAACCAACAAATAGAAGTTCCAAATGTTAAGCTTGAGGGCCAAATAAAAGCCAGTCATAAGGAAAGCTGTGTGAAAAGGATACAAACATTAGAATAAAAAACAAAACGACAGGATCCAACTCTTCCCAATACAATTTGGAGATGGGCTCTAGCCAACGCTTCTGCAGTCATACATTGTTGGTGAGGCCACAGGCCCATTGTCTGGCTTGGAAGGGGGATAGCAAATTTCTGGGCTTTTAGCATGCTGTGAAATCCCTAAAGCTCACAGAAGGAGAGTCACAGAGACAGAGTTTGTATATACGGTCCCTTTGAGAGAGCTATGCCACAGATGTACAACATACCCCAAAGTGCTGTGGTTTCCAACCTCTTTTGGAACAAACCCCTAAAAGATTTTTAGTGGCGATGTGGACCCCCATACCACAAATTTATTTGACAGCAAAGTTGTTCTTTCTCAGTTATCTTTCACATATTCTCTTACACAAAGTCCCCGTACTCTGTGAGGTCCTACATCACAAGCTTCAGCACATCTTTTTTGACGTGTTGCACATTTGAGCATGGTAGTACCTCAGCTACCCGTAATTCCAAACTGGGAGAGTTTCAGCTTTTGTTAGCATTAATCTGTCTGTGATTATCAATGCACAATGGAAAGAAAGTTGAACTGATTTACAGTTGCATAGACTATGTTGTGCTTTGATAGTTAAAATATTCAAAGATAGCATATCCCTACAGATTTTGTACCAGTTTGCTTCATGGCTACATTGTCTATAGCCTCACGTCCTGCTTGCTACATAGTAGCACTTCATAAACCTCTCAAGACTAAGAAAGTTCACGTTTCAGGATGGTTTCTTCTAAGTTGAAAGACTAGAAATAAAAAGGGCCAAGTCCTGCTCACACTGAAGTCAAGAGGGATACTATACTGACCGAACCTGAAAGGCCAGGCAAATCTCTGTAACTCTACAAACTATTTACAGAGCTCAAGGATAATTTTTCCCAAATAATCTCATGATCTTGGTAGATTTCCATTTTAGCGTTCCCAGTCCAGAAAATTGAGTTTTGAGCAAATTCACTGTAAAGAGTCTTATTTGGGTACCCAACCATCCCCAGGCACCACATTTTGCCTCTTAATGATGCAGACAACCACCCGGGCTCTAACTTCTGCTAATTTCCTGACAGTTAAGAGCTTCTACAAATCACCCTAGCTACACATGTGCAGCTTTAGACACCTAAGTACTTTTAAAAAGCTGTGGATGTGACCCTAACAAACTTCAGCTCAGGATCAACATTTTCACTGATTGAAGTGTTTGAATTTGTCCACTCATCATAGGGCAAATACTTGTCTAATGCACCACCTAAAAGTACTGTCTGTGCTTTCTGACTCACTGAGCATAGTAAAACATTTAAATGCATGTATAATTTACTTGATCAATCACAATTAAGAATTTGGACTGAAATCCAATTAGTATGACTTAAGCTATTGCCTGTCAGCTGGGCAGTAATAACTGCTTTAGCACACATAATTAAGCTTGAAAAAATATAAGGCAATATTACTTGGCACAGCCTTTTTCATTGCCATATAAGCTGTAACCATCAACTCTCCTTTTTAGTATTTGACACAGTTAAGTTAACTGTAAAATCATTCGCAAACAGCCTGTGGAGGCAGAGTTTAACTTTAAAAAGTCATCCAGCACAAATAGCAAGACCATCCGAAGAAACTGTTCTGTGGTTGTGGACATTCTGTGAGGCGAAGATAAATTCATCAGCTAAATTATTTGCTCAGTTGTAATTTATTTTTTATATTCCATTGGCAGTGACATCCTTTATCCAGAATATTGCATTACAATGCCATGAAAATAATAGAATTATGCAACCACATTTCTCTTAAAATGGATTCAGTACAACCTCTCAGGAGACCTTAGGTAAATAAAGTTTGAGTTGAAATATCCGGGGCCAAATTTTGTTCTGATGTTGCTTCCACGTAAGCCTACTTGGCTAAATTCACCCCTGGTACAATTCTACTGATGTCACCGGACTGTTTCAGAAAATGAACTTGTGCCAAATGTTCATGCATCTGTGCAATAAAATGAAGATAAGAAAGAAATGATCATCATTTGCAAACAACAGTAGCTGCTAGGAGCACTGCTGACAATAAAATGTAAAATTATTTAAATATCTGTACCTGTGGAAAAATGGTCTTCAAGGCAAATTATATTTTTTTTAAAAAAATCACCTCCTCCAAAAGACTGCATAAGGAAGAAATGGAGCTATTATAACTCAGAGTGAAAGAACACAAGCAAGAATACAAGAATAAGCACCTCCAGCCCATGGTTCACACCGCTTAGCTTAGGCAGATGTTTTCAGGTGGGGTGAATCACCCACTGCAGAAGTCCATCTCTGTACTGACTCAATAAGCAGCCTATATGACTAGTGTCATAAGGTGTCTAACTTGCATATGGCTAATACTAAGTAAAATGAATCCTCCCAAAGTGAAATTCTGCTGATTTTCACTATGAGGATGCTGGCAAGAACAGAGCACATGCCAAGGGGTGCGTAGGAGAAAGGATCGAGGGAAAACAGCACTGGCTGTAGCATCAACATGACAGAAGCTTCTTTGGGAATGCCGTCTGTGATCTGAACTGCTTTCTCATATACATAAAGAGCAGGAAACAAGATCTAATACCACCCAGTTATCAGAATGTTATCTTGTAAAATGATTTAAAGAAAAAAAAAAAAGGAAAAGCTATCCTCTCCCTAACTTGAAACGCTCCTGGAGATAACACACATTACGACAGTTAACAAGGCTTGCACCTTGCAACGTTCCCAAAGGCTCCGCAATCTATATTCTGTTCACATAAAATTAAGAGATCATTATCCACCTTAACTAAGTGGAATTGACAGATTAAAATGTGTTTGCTTGAAAATCTACCTGTAAATCCCTACCAATTAAACACAGTTATAATGCTGCAGTTATGATACCTGTTGGCTTCCACAGACAGCTGACCACATTCAGCATTTCCTTGAGCTATATTGTCCCAATTGCTAAAGTTCACAGAAATATTTAAGAAGATGACAAGATCCCCAAGGCATTATTACTACCAGGTCAGCATTGTTGTGGTTTGATGGTAAAAGAAATTGTCTCTCTCCAGGTTAATTTTTTGGCAAGAATCCTGTTTGACAGGTCATCAAGAGCACAGTTTCAAAACAAGTAGTTCTGTTTGAAGTGAACATTGTAACTTGTAAGTCAAAGGATCTCTGCAATGAGGACAGTTCCTATAGATTGCCTTCCTCAAATTAATATTCTGTACCCCATTTTCCACTGAGTTCTATATTGTTCCCATTCAAGTACTTCTCCAATAAGCACGATGAACAAAAAAATCCTATTGTTACGCCTATTGTGGTAATTTGTAGTACCACTGGTGGTCAAAAACATCTGATAATGATCCCAGCATCAGATACTTTTCCATATAGGAAAAAAGACATGGAATAAAGGTATATCAACATGTTTCTTAACAATAATTCTGCATTCTCCTTTCATCATTGATTAGTCCAGAGTCTAAGGAGGTCCTCAGCGAAAGTCTATTTCACTCACAGAGGTAGTTTGGCTTTGAAAGGTTAATTACCTAAGTAAATAAGATGATGCAGATATACCCAGGCAGTGAAAGCAACATGCCTGAGGTCACACAGCAGATCAGCCGTCCACGAACAAGCACAGCCCACATCCCCTCACACCATTACCCTCTTCACAGTCGCCTCAATAGCTATCACGTACCAAACCAGGTACCCTGAGACACGGGATCGGGTACTTGGGCCCAGAGCCAGCAGCCAAATGCATTCTAACAGACTAGCCCTATAGCAGGCAGTTCCAAAAAAAAAGATTTATAGGAGTTCCCTCACAAACAGAAAGGACAGTCTCTAACTAGACTCAGCGCCAGGTTCATTAGCTTCTGTTTAACATGCATGCTGCTGCTGTTATCCAGCAAAACTACTCAGCTGGGCTGTTAATGATCCTACGCAAACTCATTTTTCCTGAAATATGACATCTTCAAATATTTCTTCATTTTATAAAAAGGCACATTTAGCTAGACTCGAAAATCTAAATATTATTCCTGCATTTATAGTGCAGTTTCAGGAGTCAGTAGTTGCATTGAGAGCCTATGATGGCACAGGTGAGAAACTGCAAAATCTATCCCACCACTCAACCCCTCCAAGCCTAACATAAAGGGATAAACAATTAGACATGATATTTTTTCTCTAATACCTGAACCATTTAAGACTCGTCTGAGTTTTCAAGCAGAATATTAATAGTTCACAAGCTTCTGCACAGAGGCGAATTATACCCACAGTAAACCATAACTCTTCCAAGTAAAGGAATATGGAGTTTGGTGAAATACAGAATATTCTAATCTCTTGTGGAAGGGGAACAGAGACCTAAAATTAAGATTTAACTCACTGCCAGGAAGACTGACCTGCTATTCAAAATTTTCCATTCATTAGTTCATCCTACATTTCTTGATTGTAAAGGAAAACAAGTTATTCTTATTTCTCACTTTGGAGTCTGAGGAATGAGGAATTGTCATTCAATTCCTAGCACAGATGACTCCTGATGCTGCAAGACTGTTGGTCATTTATGCTCCTAGATTATCTCTTCCCCCTCGAATCTTTTTTTTTTTTTTTGAAGAAAGATAATATTTCTAAAGCACACAACCGTGTGCTTTCACTAGGTGAAAAAGTTGTTCTGAACAATGACAAATCTATGCACCCCATAAAGTAGGGTTTTCCACCTTACGCTGGGAAGAGACATCTAAGAACATAAAACCCAGGGATATGTTGTAGTATGTCATAGCAGAAAAAACTGTTAGGAGGCGTGTGAAATCAGTCCTGCCTGCGCTACCAATCACACCACACCAGCACTCAGCCAGAGGACCAAAATAGCTAAAAGGGCAATTCAGCCACAAATGGCACAGTGCTAAACCACTCAATTGGCTACCCATAACTTTTGAATCCTTATAGTTTTATTCTGTAAGGTCCTGGGTTTGGGATAAGCTGCTCAAAAAAATTCTCTCCTCACCCTGCTATGGGTATATCTCAGTCACTTTGGGGTTTTTTATTTATAAATAAATTGGTTACGTTAGCAATATACTATCGACTACAGAAATTAGGTCTGGAATAGACCTTGAATAGTAATATAATTCAGTCCCACCCCCACCTCAAGGCAGGATCAGTTATTCCTAAATATCCTGTGCTGCAGTTCAGGCCCGCGGATGTATACACTTAGAGTAGATTTGGAATGGGATGGAGTCACTGAGGATGGACAGCAAAAAGAGCCTATCTCCAAATTCTCCGTAACAGTTCAGTTTCTTCCTTTGCCATATATCTAATTTTACTTGGCAGTCTGAGTAGCTAAAGTTACATGGTATTTATTTTTTTATGTTTTGAAAAAAGTCTATTAATCTCAGAAATAAACAAAGGTTTTCTTTACCACGGTGAAATTCTCCAAGATACTTGCAGAGTCTCTTAGGCAACAAGAACACAAGCAATTGTTATTGTGGATATTTTGGGTGAAACCTTCAACTGAAAAACTTTAAAAACCTTTGTGTTTGAAGCATGTTAATTTCATGAAAGGAGTCTGTGTTGTTCAAAAAAAAATTCTCTGGACCCAAGAAAACTCTGAAGCAGAGCTCCAGATCTCACCGACGTAAGTCCTGCAGTCTGCTTCGATCCAGCAATCACTTTCAAAGCATCCAAGTAACTTTTACAACGTATGAGCATGCATGACGTGAGGCCACATGCTAAGGGAGGGTACGTGGAGGCAGCTGGAGAGAATATCTGCAAGAGAGACTTTCTTGAGCATAGAAACCTCTGGATGCAAAAAAGGAGTTGGACACAGACTTCCAGCCAACACTGGGAACAGCTGGTCCAGCATGCTACAGAACAAGCCAGTCAGCTCTGTCCATCAGGTGTCTCAGAGTGGGAGACAGACTGTAGAATGGTGCTACAGAAGCGTTAGATGCAGAAAAAGCTCTAGGGTCATACTGTTTGGAGCCACTGTGTAAGCCTTACCCACACTTAGGCCTCATTTTCTTGGAGCACACAGATTTTGGGGCACATGCTCACCATTCCTATGTTGGACATTGCTTTGTTCAACCCCTATCCTTGACTTTCCAGGCAGCATCACAAACCAATTTGTGCTGAAATGGTCCTTTGGAGGTCATCTTGTCCAACCAATGTTCAAAGCTGGTCCAGTTCAAAGCCAATTGAGTTTTGAATATCTCCAAGACTTCCCAAACTCTCTGGGAAACCTAGGCCAGTGTTGGACCCCTCTTACGGTGAAAATGTTTTTCCTAATGTCTAATCATGTTTTTTTCAACTTGAGTCCAGTGGCTCTCATCCCATTGCTGTGCATCTCTGAGAAAAGTTTGGCTTTGTCTCCTCTATATCCACCCATCAGGTAACTGTAGATCACAGTAAGGTTTCCCCCACATATTCCCTTCTCTAGATTGAACAAACCCATCTTTGTCAGCCTCTCCTTATATGCTGTGCGCTCCAACCCCCAACCATCTTGATGGCCTTCTGCAGGACTCATTCCAGAATGTCAATGTCTTTTTTGCAGTGGGGAGCCCAAAACTGGACACAGTCCTTCAGATACAGTCTCACAGTGCCTAGCAGGAAGGAATAATTGCTTCTGTGGACCTGCTGGCTACAGCCTTGCTAATAAAGCCCAGGATGCAGTTGGTCTTCATTGGGCACACTGCTGACTCATGTTCAGTGTGTTGCCCACCAGGATGCCCATGTCCTTCTCTACAGAGCTGCTGTCCATTCAGTCAGCTCCCCAACCTGTAATGTTGCATGGGGCTACTGCAACCCGGATGGAGTTTCTCCAGGATGTTGAAATCCCTTTTAACAACATCCCATCAGCATATCAGTGAGTATTAGCCATCTCAGTCCTCAAAAACCAAAGGTATTTTCCCCGCTTACTTCAATTTGGCTGTCCCTACAAAGCATTCAGCAAGAAAGGACATTTGCCAGAAAATGTGTGAAGCAAGTACACGACAGGCTAAGAGATCAAGTTGCATCACTGCACCACTGTTCAATTGAATATCCATAGAAATAGCTGAGGCATTGTCATTGTACACAAAAAGGAACAGCCAGCAAATAAGTTTTTCACCAAATAAGCATTAGTCCTGCCAGTGCAATTCATCTCAGCACCTGTCAGTATGATTACCCATCATTTTTTCAGGAAGTGTTGAGTAGCTACTAGTACCTGGATTTACATATGCAAAATAATACCGCACATTGGCGCAACTTGTAAGGTACTATAGGTGTTATGTGCGTGGACGGGATTCTGGCAATATTAATACGTGTGTTTGCACAGCCCATAACAATATAGCCATTTACTCAACCCAGTGTCAGGCCCTATAAAGTTACTTGTCTGTAATTTTTACTGTTTCCTTTCAATGACAGAAAGTTTGGAACAGAATATAAAACCATACCAAATTAGAAGGAATTTCAGAGGCCAGAAACAGTCCTTCCTCGTCTTCCTTCTCCCACCTTATTTTTATAAACATATTTTTCTAAGGTCTAAGATGACCCATACAAATGTCCAGAGAAGAAAAATAAAGACAGGTAGCTGGGTAAATCCTAATCCCACAAAATCAGCAGAGGTTTTACCGAAGACTTTAACAGGACAAGGGATTTCTCAGGTTTTTGCCTGGGTTAAACCTCAGCTAGACAGATTCATAAACTCCCACAACGAGCCCCAAGGATTTCGAAGGCACCACAATATGGAAGCAGTCCATACCAACAGGTCCAGAGGAAGATCTGAGACCCTGACTACATTATCTTCAGAGAAAGAACTAGATTTAATTAAGCATATGCAGTGCATTGGAAGAAACTAATTTAAGAGCAATACATATTTGGTTTTAGTTGGTAGTTTCCCTTTATAAGCTGCTGCTTGAAGCAAAGTACCACCAAACACCACTTTAAGCAAAAACCTGTTTGGCCTTAGCAGCAGTGCTAATCCACAACTCACTAGGAGGAAGAAGAAGACACCTGAAATTACATTTCTTTCTTTTGGTCTACGTTTGAAGAACATACTTCAGTACATGCTCAGTAAAACCTTGGAGAGAAAAATGATGACTTCTGCCTCTCACTTCATTTGTGCAGCAGTTTCCCACAGGCCTCAGGGGCCCCGAGGATCTTTAAAGTTCAGCCTTTGTATCTGAATACATAAACACTTGATAGCAGCTGAAATCAGTAAGATTTATCACTAAGAGAAACATGTCTGACTGCCTAAGATCCAAGCCTTAGGCCTAGGGCCAGCAGCTGTCAGATGCCAGCGGAGACTCAGCCCAAAGTTTTCAGACAGAGGTAGATATACACAAACAAAAGGAGTCTCTTTCAAGTCACACTGGACTTCTTACAAGCTAATGAATTAACTTGTTCTTAAATATTTTCTTCAACCGGAGCTTTTGCTCGCTCCAAGGACACCTGATAGCTTAAGAAGGCTGAAACAGGTCCCCTGCCTCTAGCACTTACAGAAGGCCTCAGAAAAGGCTGCCTTCGTGGCCAGGAGATGGATGGAGCATCCCGGAGAGCCAGGAATAAGCACTTTGCCAAGTAGCAAAGTGTCCCACAACAACTCTTATCTGAATGTCAAACATACTATGAGACCCAAAGAGCTAACTTGTCCTTAGCTTTGCACTTTTCTGTCATCCTAACAAATTAATAAAAATAGGTGGGGAAAAATGCTCTTTGCCTGGCCTAACACACAGCAAACAGTAAAACAAAATCACAATTCCCTGAAAACAATAGCTTACAAAAAATGAGACCATAAACACCATTACAGTTTCAAGACTAATGGCACTGGGCTAAAATATCAGCAAGGACCCGTGCTATGCCACTTGTTCAGCTCAAGCTTTTACCAATTTCATGGGGGAATTTAAAGAGTGGTATTGATCCATACTGGCTGTCCTTTTCAGTGCAAACATTGCACTGGACAGGGAGACACAGAGATCTTCTTAGCTTAAGAAGAATATACAAGGCAGCATCCTTTTCAGCTGCTTATTCAGGGAAAAGGTGTCTGCCACTAAAATGTCATATTGAAACCATCATTCAATGCTTGTCACTAGCTAGGGCTAAAACGTGGAGGACTGATTTAAATTTGTGCTGCAGTAATGAGTTGGTTATTTTCAAAATCAAAACCTAACTTATGGCTCTATTTGTTCTTCTCTCAACTGGCAATAAATAGAGTTCATAAAATTACAAAGCAGCTTCGGAATCATAATCCAGTTAAATCAGCAGTTACAATGATTCAGATAACTGAAGAATTTTAATTAAAAAAAAAAAAAAAGAAGAGAAAAGATATAATAAAACCTTCAATAAAAATGAGTCTTCCTTGGGACATATCCGATCTTCCCCTGCCCGCCTTTTAAACATACTGATTGACAATAATTGTACACTGAAGTAATGTTGTAGATTTATCAATGCATCTCGCAAACTACGAGGTTGATTCTTCTCTCACTAAAGTAAAGAGTGAGAATCCCCTTGCCCTCTGCAATATGCTCTCCCCTGATATCAAGGAGGTTTCTGAGCTGAAGCCTTCACAGCAGTTAACACCACTGGAAGCAGCATCAACTTTTGTCAGCTCAGGGAGAGGAGGTAGAAGAGAAGCAAGGAGCAGAGCAAAGCTATCAGAAATGCTTCCAATTTTTATCAAACTACCCAGGCTGTGTCTTAACTCCTCCATGCAAATCAAAGCTGTTCATAGATTTTTCCTGAGGTGGTTATCTGCCTCCCACAGGTAACCTGCCTGTAGCTACATCAACAGCAGCAATCAATGTGTTAGGCTCAGAGAAAAAGAACAAAAAAAACAGAGAAATATAAAATGCCCCCTATATGGGGCAGCAAATTGCTAATACAATTGCTAAGTTTTACTAGACTATTACATAAAAGACAATTTTTGTCCATAAATCTCACAGCACTTTATTAAAATTGCTGTGAGGCGGATGCCTTCAGCTCCGTGCTTTGGAAGCCAAACCTGAGACTTGAGAAGTGACCTGTTCAACGTCACATAGCAGGTCAACATGTTCTACTTCAACATTCCAAAGTCCGTAAAGCCTCTGTCTTTGCTTTGCTTTTAGTGAAAACTGAAGAAGAGGGGCCAGCAGCTCTCTGCACAGGCTGAGCTCTGAGCCTGTCATTAGAATAGCACTGGACTAGAATGATTAAAAACATGGAAGAATTAACCAGTTTTTAAGATATCAGTTGGCACCTAAATTGCTTGTCCAAGTTGATGAACAAAGGACAAAAATGTACAAAAGACGAGAAAAAAAAAGGAAAGCAAAATTCTTTCTGTCTCAGATGATAAATGACCTGTCCTCCTTAAACCAGCCACGCTCTGTTTTGTCCATGTGGCCTTTGCTGTTTTTTACTGGCAGGCTGGTAATACCAAAACATTCCCAAAGAAGGGAAATGAGAAAAGTTCATTTATTAGCCTTTACCCCAAGACAATCCTGTTCAGAGCACAGGCCGCTCCAGCAGAGTAGGTACACTTCCAGAGCGCTCACACCTTGCCAGCATAACCCTTTGCAGGGCAAGAGGCGACACTTGCATTCCTTGCTGCTGCTGCGAGGTAGGGATGGTGCAATGCTGCCTGACCACCACCGCACGTGGAATCTGCTGGATCAATATCAGGCAGTGCCCCTTGCTCAAGCTCAACCTTTAAGACCTAAACCTACTTGGAAGAGATGGCAACAGACACAGAGCAAGCTGAAGTCAGGCTGATGACTGCAGTCAGGGCACGTGGCCGCCCTGAATAGAGGGGAGGCCAAAGGGCTGAGCCATAACAGCCACCTCTTGTGCCACCTTCCAGTAATTCCCCACCAGCTATGAGAGCCGGTAAATCAAGCTCTCTCACCTCCGTCCCCACTCACCTGCTTTCACCTTTGACAGGAAGGCAAAATGGATAAGGCACTTTGGTGTGAAGGGTGAGAAGATGAGCTGGAGATCTTGCAGATAAAGAGATGGAGAACAGAAAATCATGCTAAGGTCAAGGACATCGGGAGTACAGATATCAGTGAGGAAAACAATTTAGAGAGGCCAAAATGAGCGACACCTTCCACGATCCTTTATATCAACATTACCAACACTTCAACCACAGACACCACCATTACTCCAGACTTACCCTAGCTCCTTGCAGAATAGCGCATGAAATTCAAGGTCTCAGGCTTTACCTGTAATGCAGCAAATGGCCTGAATCCAGAGTAAACTAAGCTCCAAAACAAAAACAGTGCCCACAACGGAACCTTCTAACAGAAGTGATAAAGCTCATCTTTCCAGAAGACAAATCTCTCTTGAAAATAAGATTATGACTGTGGAATGAGCTCCTTCAGAAACTAGGGACCAACATGGTCAACACCATCTTCGTCTCCAAGCAAGATAAATATTTTACAAGTCATCTCTTTTAGAGTAGAATGAAAAACAAAACAAAAGAAAACCATTACAAGCAACTATCACATACAGAACTCCCTTCTAAGAAAAAATGAACACGTTATCCACAAATGACAGCAGTTTAACACACTACTGTTAGGACTTCAGATACATTATGAATGATGATAAGACAAGAAAGAATAGAACATATTCAAATAAAATGGAAAGTAGACTATAAAGGGAAGAAGCATCAGTAAAATACGGAAAAATAAAAGGAGCCAGAAGGAAATGGGGTATAAAAAAGAATAAAGAGTAAAGAATGGAGAAGGATACTGGGGTTACACCTTGGAGCAGATGATTGCCTGATATTAACTGGTGCAGAACTGTTCACTGGAACAGGTCAAGGACAGTTTCTATCAGCTGAGGATTTGGCCCTCTACACAGAACCAGACAAGGGCAATCACACAGCATTCTGCCTGGTTTTCTGGGGGTGTTTCACCCCCTCGGAAAGTAAAGAGGCAACACAGGAAGAAAATAAGATGATCCCATAAATTAAAAAAGAGAAAGAGGCTAAATAGAAAAAAAAATGTATGAAGAGCAAGAAATAAGAACAAAGAGATGGGGCAAAGACAAGATAAGAAGAAAATATCCACAGGTTAGTGGAATACATTTTATTTATTCATGAGCTCTGTCTTATTATGTGTCCTTGGCAGATGTCCCATAACTGAAAATTTGCAAGGCAGGGAATGATGTGAGTTTAGAGACTTGAGCCTTGTTTCTAGTCATTAGCCTTGGGCAGGTCTTTTTAATATACATGCCCCAGCAGCAAGTAAACAAGTTCTTTAAATCAAGAGCCTTTAGACAGGAGGCATGCTGCAAACAAATGGGCTTAGCTAGAGAGGGATGCTGGGAGAAAAGACAATAAGCAAGCATGGCCACAACCTGTTTTCGAGTAACCAAGAGGAAGGATGGTCTGTTAGGAAAGATATTGCCCAACAGGATACAGTCTGCTTCTCACCCTGACCCTAGCTCACATCAGACTCTGCAAAGCATCTGCCTTTCACATGCACTCCTTGTTAACCGGCACTTATTTTACCTGAGAGCATGTGGGGCTCAGCTTGCTCAGCTGGCAGGGAGGAGGGATGCAAATAGCAGGCAGCCACAGGAGCGGTGGCAGCGGTCTCTGGCAGCGATCCCAGCACAGAGGCAGGCAACGTGTCCAACGCCGGCTTCTCTGGGGGCTCAGCCAGAACAAAGAGCACACCTCTGGCAGATGCACCAACACTGAGCGGGGAAAGCCCGGCTGTCTCCATTCTCCATATGGGTTTAAGGTGCTCTGAAGCTCAGCTCAGTCACTGCTGAACCTTCTTTTGTATTGAGGCTGAACCTAGCCCATGGCCTTGGCACTGAGTATTAATAGTTGGGTTTACCTTGCCTATAGCTGTAATTCCACAGCTAAGGTGACATTAGTGGTTTAATACTGATTTATCATCTGTTCAGGTTTTAGGTGGTTTTATTCTTCTTGCCCTGGGAAATTTGCTAAGTCCCAGAGAGGGTGAGCAAAGAAATGCTTCTCCTTCAGGACCTCTCTGTTTCTACAAAGGACATTTTAGGAAACCATCTGACCCCACCTGTCTCAGGAATAATGCTAGGGATCACACTGGAGTTTGCATCAGTTCAGCTGAAAACTTCTGTTCATTGATTTTTGTTTGCCCGCACTCACAGATAGGAAGTTGAAGGGCTGCTACCATTCCTGTGGGTTGCCTTAGTTGCCAAGACACAGACATTTAGATATGGTGTTCAAAGAAGAAGGTCTCTTCAAAAAGAGCTTTAATGTCCTCTGCTATGAATACATATAGATTTTTCTTATTTTAAGATCAACTTAAACAAATCTTTTCAGCCTGTATAAAGAAGGTCTAACAGACAAAGTAAAGAACTGAGACTTAGGAAATTTGGATACTATTTCTGGACCTTTCCCATTCTTCAATTCCTGCAATTGAAAAAAAATGAAATAATGATATTGCATTTCTTTATAAAAATAACTGCTTTGAAATCTATAGATAACAAATACCATATAAAAGCTAGGTATGATTGCTGTCAGTTAAACCTCTTTTATCACAATTTACCTAGCTATACACAAATAAGTTACACAATTTCAGAACATAAAATCATCTCTGCCTACCCACAGTGCTATCTCAGCAGAAGTTTAGATACAGAAACCAAGTTTTTTCCTTATTAGCCAATTGTCTTCTACTCCCCCAAGTACGACCTTTTTGAGCAGTGAAATCTAGAAAAGTAGAAGGCAACAAGGAGAGGATACAGTTCTTTATTAAAAAAAACTCCATTCTCACCAGAAATTACTACTGGTTTCAACCCTGCTGCAATGGGCACCTTCCCCCCAGCAGCAGATAACTAACACACCCTGCAAAGCTGAAAAGCCACCTCTGCTTCCTACTGAGCTTAGGATATCAACACTGATCAAATCCTGCCAAAACTGTGGATGATTTAACCCTAACTGCTTAGAGCAGAGAAGGATTTTGGAAAACGCTGCACCTGTGACCAAGGAAAATAAGAATGCATTGCTTGGGACATGCCTCTGAAAATGACACCTTCCCAAGGTATCCCAAGTCGGACACCCAGAATTTGGCTCACACATACCCTTTGAAAATCCTGGCTCGTGTACAAAGTGTATTCTTGCCATCCTCTTAGGCTGTTAGCCTGAGTACCTTATGCCATCTATTGGCCTAGACCAGCGACGGATGCTCTGAGGAGAACTTTAATTCTGGGAAAGCAACTGTGTTCAAAGGGATCTGTCAGTAGATCTGTAAATTCTGCTAATGGAATCAATACGCTGCTGCTACTCAGATCTTGAGGTCTACCTTCCCCAGCAGACGCTCTGAGTTCAGCTCCCAGAATAACCAGCAGCTGTGCTTTGCATTAGGCAAAAGAGAAATAGTATTGACACAGAGCTATCTGACAATAGCTGACAAGAAAATCCAGAAAATGAGCAGTGAGGATTTTTACTGTCTTACAGAAGCACATAAGAAAAGTCTTTAATATAAAAGGAAAAAGCCCCTTCAAAATCCACCTGGATCTAAAATCAAGGAAACTATCCCCAACTTACTAAGTCTACTTTAAATCAGTCACGCAGAGAGAAGAGACTTCTCCCACACTTCTTTAGTCATAAAGGCTACTGCAGTGATTAAATCTAGTTTACTTTTTCTGCTTAAATCTAGTTTACTTTTTAAGCTAAATGTGTTTTCAAAAGAAAGGCAGAGCTCTGCAATGCGAGGGATTCAGAGACATCTCTATCGATCCGCTCCCGCACAAGCCATTGAAGAGCAGCTGCGGAGAAGCCGGCTGGGGAGTCGCGGCCGCCCCGCCCGCGCCCCGTCCCCTCCGCGGGGCCGAGGCGCCCCCACCGCCGCCACCGCCGCCTCCCCCGAGCCGCCTCCCTTCGGGGGCACGGAGAGGGGCTGCAAGTCCCAAGCCACAGAGTTCAGGGCAAGGCTTCGGCGGAGCAGCGAAGCCCGCCGGGGCTCCCCCGGCACCGGGCTGCACCCCCCACCCTCCTCCTCCTCCTCCTCCTCCTCTTCCTCCTCCTCCCCCGGCCGTTTGCCCCGCCAAACCAAGGGGAGACCATCGCACCTCCGGCCCCGCGCCCGGCCGAGCCGTGTCGGGCTGCACGCCCGCACCCCGAGCCGCGAAGCCGCCCGCCCCGGGGCCGCCCCGCCGCGGCGGGGAGCGCGGCCGCGGGCCGGGGCGCAGCGGGCGGGCGGGCGGGCGGCGCTGCCTACCTGGAGCTGCGGGCCGCCGCCGGCCGCCCCGCCGCGCTCCGCCCGACACCGCGGAGCCGCACCGCGCAGCCCGAGGTGGGAGGGGAAGGAAGGCGGCGGCGGGCGGGCTCAGGCGAGTCCCCACCCCGGCCTCGGGCATCCCCCGGCCCCCGCCCCGGCGCCCTGCTCCCGTCCCGGCGCCGCAAGGGACCGGCGCTTGTCCCGGCGGGGCGGGCGCCGCCGCGGAGCCGCGCTGCCTCCGCCCCTGAGGGTCCCGCTCCGCGCCCCGGGGTCCCGCTCACGGCCAGGCGGTCGCGCTCAGTGCTCCCTAGAAGTCCCGCTCCGCGCCCGGGGGATCCTGCCCGTGGCCCCGGGGGGTCCCTATCCTCTCCCGGAGAGTTCCCGCGCTTTGCCTGGGATACCCGCATCGCATCCGTGGGGTCTCACACCGCACCCGGAGAGTCCCGCTCCGCCTCCGGGGGTGCGGGGGGGTCCCGCTCAGTGCCCTCGGGGAGTTCTGCACCCACCCGGGCCCCGTCCCCGGAGCACGCGTGAGGACCCGGCTGCGCCGCTCCCTCCCGCAGCCACCTACCAGGCACCACCAGGCAGTTCCCCTCTCTCCCACGGCTGGGAGGCAGACGCGGGGAGAGGGGCAGCCCGCCCGGAGAGAGTGATGCTGCCGAGGCTGGGCCGTCGGGGGCGGGCTGGAGGCAGTCGCCTCCTGCCCCTGGGCTGCGGCAGCGCGGCGGAGCGAGTTCTGCGTCTGCCGCGGATCCCCGCAAACTGGGCTGCTCGGCTTTTACCTTCCCGCTTTTGTGCAGCAAGGGTGCCAAGCACCACGCAGATAATGACAACGCGAGCAGGATTGATCTGCTATTGATACACTACCGCTGATTTGCTGAAGTGGCAAATACATGGCTTTATTTGCCGGCTGTACAGCATGAGATGTGGAGTGTCCCCCCACATGCTGCAGAGGGAAATGATTTCTCCTCCGTATTATGCCCCAAAGTAGTTGTCTCTGTCAGGGCTCATTTCTGCCTTAGTCAAAGGCAGAGGGTAATGGGAAGCCAGGCCAGCTCCGAGTATAACTGCAAAGCACAGCCGCACCAGCCTTCAAGAATGGAACATTTTGGCAATTCCGCTGGTATGGTTTTGAAAAATGCCAAGGAGGAACATGGAGGTTTATTCCCTCGTTACAAATTTTGACAGAAGGAAAAGTATTTTTTTCACTTTTGGCAAACTTTTCCAAACTTTTCATTAAAAAAGTCCTCTAAACCATCAACATCAACATAACCAACTGCAGGATTTGGGAAAAAAAAATCTGCTTAGTAACTATTTCTGCCTTTTTTTTTTTTCCTAATCAATCTTCCCTTCAAAAAATCATGCACAAATGTTGCAGAAAATTCTCCTCTGATTCTCATCTGTTTTTGGTTTGGTTTGGTTTGGTTTTTTCGGGGGGCGGGTTAGAATTCATTACATGTTTTAAGCAAAAGTATTCAATGACCCCTTGTTGTGGAATCAACATAAATACTCACCATGCTGTTATGTTCCTGGTAATAATTTTGAAGTCTTACAAGAGTCCTCAGTTGTGAAGACTGAGGAGAGTGGAGATCTTAAGATAATGTATTTCTCTTTGATTGTGTTTACCAATGTTCCCTTAAGTTACTATTGCTGTGCAGAAAAGGTTCTTTTTCTTACGAGTTGTGGTGTATAATTGCATTAATAAATTGCACTGTTTATCACCTTCCTGTTTAATTAATTACAGAAGTTTTAATCACTGCAGAATATGGCTTGTCCAGATATTAAAAACCCTTCCATGTTTTGCACAGCAATCTGCATTTCTGCTAGATGTTTTTTTCAAAAAAACATAATTAACCAGCAGTAATATTAAGATCAAAAGTAATGACCTGCACAGAACAACATTTAGTTACAGAAAGTTTGTGAGAAAGCAATGGACTGAGTGCAGAGTGAATATCTCAGAACTATCCAAATACAAGAATGTGAACAGAATACTTCCTGAAGACAAATGAGGTCATCTTAGTGGGTCATTTGGAGATTTCAGCATAAAATTTGAAAGATCCTGCAGAAATATTGTCACTGACTTTGGCAATGATACTGCAGCACAGCAGCCCCATCAGATGGTTACACAACCGAAGTCGTCACAGGCGAGGATGCGAGATGCTGAAAAATTGCCCAGGAAGGTGAGAGGCAGCTCCCCGGGCAGCAAGGGCACATACGTTTCTGTAACACCCAGTGAGATCTGCAGTGGCAAAGGGGGATGTGGTGGGCTCATTGCTCAGGTCAACATGCCAAGTGACCCTGGTGACCCTGTCCTTAGCCACTGTTGTGGCCACTGGATATGTCCCATGGTCCTGGTCTGCATGGCATGGAGGGCAGAAACGTGCTGTATTGGCTTCTCCCTGAGCCTGTCAAGCTGCAACCTGCATTATCATAACTTACAGCTCCTTACATCAGCATGATCTTGCATTGCTCTTTTCTGGACAACAGACCCAGTCCCTTGGGGGCAGCACATTTAGAAATGCCAGTTCTCTCCTCCCAGTGTTCTGCAGACACAGACGTCTTCTCTTTTTTATCTGCATCAAGAAATATCACAAGACTTAGGAATTGCATTTATTTTTGTATTTGATGCATCATGATTTCTTTTCACATAAGCAGTGTCTGAGCACTGATCTGTCTGAAGGAGCATCTTCCTTTACAAAGCAGTTTTTCATATGCTTGCACTAAAACACAGCAACTCCCCTGAGCTGTGATCATGCTTTTACACGGAGGGCTGGCTTGAGGTTTTTGGCAGGTTTTTGCATCTTCATCTGAAAACATGCCCTGGAATTTGCTTGACTTGTTCATCTGGAAAAGGGGAGAGGTCATTTCTAGCTTCCTGATGCAGGAAAACTTATTGGCAGCTGTTTGTGTCGGGCATGAGCTTAGCTGCTGGCAGTGGGGAAAAGAGATGAAGGGAAATCTAGGCTATAACATCATCATCTTCATTGCACTGCAGTGGTTTATAATATTGCAAAATGGTGTTAAATGTTGCTCACCAGCTTAAAAGGATTGTGAGATGAAGACTGTTCAGGAAAGTGGCGTATATAAGGCTGGCTCACAGTATCTTGTGCTCTGGCCAAAGGTCAACCAGAAATATTTGTATTCTGGAACAAATCATTACCAAGTATCCAGACCAGTTTTTACAAATATTAACTCCCTCAAGGCTGCTGGTAATAAGTTAACTGAAGACAAAACTGTTGTTTTCTCTTAAGATGAGAAGATTTTCACCAGTGGAGTGAATGGAGTGAAAAGTTTGCACTAGTGAACATATGGCTACATCGGAAGGGACTATGACCCCCCATAAAATGGCTTACATCCTTTTTATGGCTCTCTAAAGCATGCAGTGAGCCTATCCAAAGTCAAGCTGCCACTGGCTAATCTAAACTGGAAACAACAATGCCCTGAGCACTGTTGTGCATGAGTTTGTTGTGTTTGTGTAATGCTGCCATCCCTAGGGGCTGGCCATTTTTCCCCCTATTTATTTTCTTCCCTGAATTGCCTTCATTCAACCAAATTCTGTCAGCAGTTACACCAGGGGCACCCTATTAAAGGCAAACGGACTCAATGTTCTTCCTCCACAAATGCTCATAATTTAAACTGCACAGCTGTGGGACAAAGTGGGAGTAACTGCCTTAGGTACTTTCTTGGGGAGAAAAGGAGAAAAAAAAAAGACCATTAGAATGGCAATTCTTCTGTCAGCGAGAGCTGAATCTGATCTGCTCTGCCTGCTGCAATCCCACCCACTCCAGCCCGCAGGAGGGCACGTGGGACAGGGACTGCACCACCACTTCCAGTCCCTGCAGTATGGCTGATGTACAGCCACGGCCGCCACACCAGCTCGCACGGGGAGGTGTCACTTGCCGCACAACAACCCGTACAAATCACAGCTTTTCACTCTCCCATTGACTTACGTGTTTCTCAGTGCAGGACTCTGGGTTTCATTTGCACCCTTGCTGGATGCAAATTGTCTCATTCAATTGAGTTTTACGTGGGGTTTGTGCTACATCCACAGAGGCTCAGTCCTCCCTCTCATACAAATCAGAGGAACTACTGTTGTAATATTATGTTTTTACATTGTCACAGGTGGGAGGTAGATTGGAAACAGAGCACTCCTGTACTTGCTTCTGTGTTCCCAGTCTGGGGACTGACTATGCTCTTTTGATTTAAGAAAATCCATGGGAATTTACAACTTTTGTTGTTCAGTTCAGGAAGACAAACTCACTTTGTAAATGATAGGGTCCCTCCTCAATTAGCCTGAGAAAATAACTTCATATAATGCAACATAGCGCCTTCAATTCACTAAATAGTATATTTCTAATGATAACAAAGTATTACCAAGAGAAAGATAAAGAGTTTTAAAGGATTCGTGAGGCAGCATGATCCAGTAACTTGAGGAAACACTACATCTGCTGCAGAGCCAGGAACAGAACTTAGAGCTCCAGAGTTTTTTAGTGATTTTTTAATGCTGAGTTTGGTAGTAAAGTATGAGTAGTCAGAGAAGAATACTGCTAGCATTTGAATTCAAAAGCATCTGTGTATGTTTCTAGGAATATGTGAACCATATCTTCACAATCTTCAATCAAGCAGAAGGAAAGAAATTTATCAGTGCCAGCTACTCACTGGTTACTGGGCTATTGGCACATTTCTTAGGCGGAGAAGTCAAATGTACATGTGCATTAAGCATATTCCGTTTCTGGAAAGTATGTTTGTCATTTATTCTGAAAACATTCATGCAGAAGCTTGTTTAATAGAAGGTGGTGGACGGCAAGTTACTGAAGCAGAAGCTTGTTTAATAGAAGGTGGTGGACGGCAAGTTACTGAATCACTATTCACTGAGGTAGATAGGAAATGCCTGGTACCTTTCCTAACTCAAACTAATCTGAAATTACAATGTGACCTGTAGAAGAATAGGTCTAAAGCAGGGACTTGGAAGCACAATATGTAAATGACAACTCATGTGGAAATGCTGAATGCAGCAGCTATCGTTACACAGGTTATTAATACAGAAATTACTCATTGGATATATGATCTAACTTGCCTGTCACAGCTGAATTCTTGCTTACAACAAATACACTAGGCTCTACAGTGCTATGCTTTTTTAAAAAACAATGGAGAATCGTAGTTACTGAGGTAAAAGAAGACAGGGTATTTCAGTGGGAAAAGCATGTCCGTAAAGAATGGTGAAGAAGCATTGTATGTAATTTTTTCATTTCTCCTACAAGTTTACAGAGGATTTTTTTTTTTTTTTTTTTTTGCTTAGGAAGATGAAGTGGAAGAAGGTTGGGACCTTCTTTCTTCAACCTTCTTTCTCTTCCCTTTATTTCTTCTTTGCTGTCTTTCTTCTTCGTTTTCAACCCTATTACTCTTCAGTGTTACTAAGGTAGTCCCTTAGGAACCTCAGTCCAAGCTCATAACTTCATTTGGGTAGATGTGATACAATCAAGTACAAAGGAAGAAATCCTCAAGATTGGATAAGACAGACAGGGCTATAGAAGAAACTGAAAATCAGGGTTTGGAAGGCAAGGTAATACTAAAATGAATGCAGCAATATTAAAGTTATAGCAGTGTTTCAATTTGCTTATCTGATACTTTTAAACCTTCTTTTCTTCTATTTCTCTTCAAATCTACAATACTTTTCCTTCTAGTTCTAGTTTCTTTTCTTTCCTTTTGGGGATTTGTTCTTACTTTGCATTTCTGTTCAGCTCTGAAGTCCTTGACATATCCGTTTCTCTGACTTGCCATCAGTCACCCACTGTGTGGGTGAAAGATAGAATTGGAAAGATTTCTTTCAATACTTAAGAGAAAAACGGGCCAGGAATCAATATTGCTATACACGCATATAGCACGGATTATTCAGACGTAAGGGTATTTACATATGAAAGCATTCCACCATGCTCTTCTCATGAATAATGAAAGAAGTTATGACATTCTTGTGGGTCTGGGTTAGCCAAATAAAATCTCTGGAGCGTATGAAGGGACTGCTACATCTTCATTGCCATCCTGTGTTTACTTAATGTGTTCTGGAAAAAAATAGAGCACTAAAAGCTAAGAACTTTGGAAAGTTTCTATTCCGAAGAATCTATGGAGGCAGACCATTGACACAATTACTATATAAGTTCCAAAGAGGGTCAATACAGAAGTCTTCCAGCTCTAGAGATACTGTATTTTAGTAAAACGGTATGAAGTTCACCCATTTGCATCCCTTCAAAGGTTAGGTTTTCAGTCTAAGATAATCAGTTAGGACCACCTTCTGTCAGTGACAAATGATTTATTCCATGTATCTTAGACACACACCTGATAAGAAGAATTGCTTTTTTAGGGGTGCTCATTTTCATCTAACTGACTACAGGAAAAGCTTAAGCCTAATGGCTTAGGTTAAAAACGTAAAATCAAAGGACTAAAAGTAATGTAAAGTGAATCACATTCTATGTGATTAAAGAACAGGGAAATCTCTTTCTGGTTAAGACAAAGGATATTTACAGGATTATTTTTTTGTGATTTAGTAGTTATGGAAGCAGCACTGACCAAAATGACAGCACCAACAAAATGACTGCACAGCCTGTTGCAGATGAGACACTAACACATTCTCAGTGACGAAACCAAGAAGAAACATTGATGTTCGAGAAGGAATGCTTGTTCTGCCCTCGAAAGAATTGATAACTGTCCTCATCACTACATCTATAAACTGGCTAAAAATGTAGATGTTGAGTAGAGAAAGTGGATGAAATGGGGTGTTTTACCCTGCTTAGCTATCAGCTGTAAAGCCCTGCTTTGCCAGTGTCTTCTTTGGCTGCTATCTAATTTTCCATCAAACAGCAACATGTTCTGTTGCATTATGCTTGGTATGCTCTATAGTCTCCCCAAAAATCTCCCTGAACCCAGAACATTAACATCTTTGAATGTTCCAGCTTGGAACTAATATCAGGTACAATGTCCAGCAAAGAATGATTAAGCAGGACACAGTCTGTACTAGTGTTTAATAATGCATATGACTGGCTTACGTTTCACACTGCATGTACCTTTTTTTTGTGGGGCTTCTCTGCCCTTTCTGGAAATGTTTTTAATGTAAGGAAGCTATATTTCATACAGCTGTATTAACAGGGCATATGACATGATACAGTTTTGTGCTGCTTAAAGGTGGGAGCCATTTCACATCCAGCAGTTCAAATGCAGCAAGGAGATATGTCTTTTATTGAATCCATCTGCTCAGAGTTTTGACTAGAAAGAATAGAGAAAGATGTCATCAACGTAGTTGGTCACAGCATGGCTATAAGCCATCAACAGAACATGACCATAAAAAACTCAAGGTATTTTCAGTAAAGATAGAGAAACATTCATATCATTATATATAGTGCTGGTCAAACCTCATCTGTATTCACTTCTGATCGTCCATATTACAGAAAAATATGCTACTAGGATGTTCGGAAGGATGGAGAGTACAAGTGTAAGAGATGGGACGAGAAAGACTAGGATGCTTCCGTCCACAAAATGAAGAGTAATAACAAGTATGAGTTCTCCTTTTGAAAATGAGAAATAAAACCAGGAGGTGAATAAGAGTAATTTAGGCTCAAGAGCTGTACTGGTACAAGAACAAATCAATATAAACTGCTCAAGAACACAATCTGGATAAAAATTAGAACATTTCCAAATGTCGAGGAAATAAAGATCTGGAATATTCTCTCATTAGAGAGTTTGAGAGAGCAACAAATTTGATTGGTTTTGGAGTGGGTTTTAATCAGCTGATGAAAATGATTGTATAGATTGTATAGTACTGCCTGCAGTAGCAGGGTACTAAGTACATGGATTTATGGACTCATAAACCTCTTCCCAGTCCTGAGATTTTTAAGGATACCGCTGCAAGCAAGTGTGGAAAACCTCCAAATTAAAGGAGCAGCATTTAACATTTACACAAAGGAAGCTGTGAATAGTTACCCTGATGGAAAACCCTTTTAATGCTATATCCATTTTCTTACAGTGATTAGAGTCAGGTGCTTTAAGAACTGCTTCTTTCAGCAACAAACATCTATTTATATGCCCAGTTTGATGTGGAAACACTAGATGAACATAGATGCAAGTGATGTCTCTGATGAGACTGGGCTTACCAAAGTAAAAACAAGTGGGCCAATTATAAATCAGCTGTGGAGCAACCTGATTGCTTAATGGAAACTTGTATGAACCCCACAGTGAGCTTAGGTTTAATGGCAGTGTAGCACCCCCTTGTACAAATGCAATAAATAGTACAGAACTCAGTAAAATACTTACCTGGATGAATTATGAGGGTTCTAACACAGTGTCAAAACATGAGTTTTTGACCCCTACAGGTGTATGAAAAATTTTTGGATGATCCCTATAACACTTGGATTTTTCCAGATATCTGAGTTAAAGTAGTTGCAGCAGAATCTGTTATTTTATTAATACTTTCTTGAACACCAGCCACTGCTCATTGCCTTGCAAGAGGAAAAAACAACACTCATCACCTTAAGGAGCTGAAGACATTCAAAGCACATAGTGCTTTCTCAAAAGAAAATCAACTTAACATCAGCACTGCTCCTCAGTCCTGTGCTATAAAGAGACTGCAAAGCAAACTGTTTTGCAAACATGCAGGATTCACTTGCTACACACAGGAGCTCTAAAAGCAGTCCTGGAACATCTACTGGACTAATATGCAATATTATCAGGCTGACAGATAGTTTTAAAAGCTGCATCGCTACTCCTATACTGATGTCAGAGTGCTACTCTTTAATTTAAAAATAACATTGAAAGGGGATCCCTTAAACTTATGTAAAATTAAATCATATTGCTAAGTCTAACATGATTTTATTCTCAAGCCGTAGTAGTCTTGCCTCTAATACGTATAAAATCTAGAATAGCATATTTATATGTTGTTTAGGGTATGGCAACTATATCTTAAAAAAGAGTCAAGCCACTGCTCCCCAGCTCTTCCCCCTGTTTTTCTCCTGCTCTTACATCAGGGATCTGGTAGGCTTGCTCTCGCTGGGCAATATCACAGGCTTAGGCTTGCAAACGGACCGGCAAGTTCAGCACAGTACCGTAGTAGTTTTATAAACAGACAAGGATATGAAGCATCTAAACCACAATTTTCAGGAGGCTTCTCTAGTAGTTACATGCCATGCTCAAATCACGTGTTACAGATGCTTCACCTGGGCATTCTGACTACAGCCATGTCATCTACGTTCAAGAGAGGAGTAAGTCACACTCCCTACTATTCAAAGTTGCCAGATCCTGCCTGTCTCTGCAATAACTGGCAGAAGTAGTCAAAACACCCACCATGCTGAAAAAGATATTGTTTCACAATCTGTTACCAGTAGCAATATACCATCTCCATATTCGGTCCCTCCCCCATGCCAAAACAACCCAGCTCCTCTCCCCCTGTCCGGTTGTGCCAGTGCTGATTTAGAACTGCAAAAATACATGTTTTCTTCTAATGGTGGTGCAGTCAGCCAATTCGGTACACAGCGTAGCCCCGTAAGTAGTTGAAATGATGCTCCTATGTGGGCAGCATCTTGCAGCATGAACACAGAAAGGTCTACCAGATCATGGGAGCCAAGCAGGGAAGACTTTAAGGCAATTTTGCCACTGTGGGCAATGCATAGTCAAACCCCAGCCTATTCTGAAAGGAGCCAAATAAGCTAACAAGTGTTTTCACTAAACTGCACTAAAAGCACTCCTGAACTCTTCAAGAACCTTTAATTCTACATCCCTCCTAACATATGAAATTACAGCCAGAACCTGTTCAGAGCTAGATCGTTGGTCATGTGACACCAGGCTTGTCCTAACTGGTCTTCACTGATTTCAAAAGAACAATTCCTAGTTTTCTGTAATAGGAGTAAGATCATAATGAAATATTCAATTGTTCGATAAATTGGGGTGTTTATTAAGAACAAGTTTCTGCTGCTTCTTTTGAAATGGAGGCAAAAAGAACTGTTGGGTCAGTATTTTTTTTTATGTGAAATCAGTAAGGGTCAATTTATGATTTTTTTTTTATTAAACTCAAATTCTGAAACCTTAGTGAACGTGTTTTCTGTCAGCAAAGCAAAATTAAGAAGCAAAACTTAACATATAAGTCAAGGTCAAATCAAAATGGGGTGGCTTACACCCCCTCACCCATCCTGGGATTTCAGCATCATCCTGACTCTTTCAATTGTAATTGCAATTACCGTAGAGTAATTCCTTTCGGCAAGATGACATCAGTATCTATATTAAAACTTGCCATGACTTACTGCCAAACTACGAAGTGTCCATGCAACTCTGAAATGATTAGTATTGGCATACTGTCATCAGCTACCACAGTACCTCGTGGAAGCTGTGGTTCAGTTGCTGAATATCTCCTGTTCTTCTCCATGATCTGGAGCCTCTTGACATGCAACATCTTCCAGGACATGGGACAGGCTGTTATCCATCGAGACATCAGAGTACTTTGGGATAGGGAAGTCTGGCAGGGGAATTTGGGCTACCGTGGTGCACCACCACACGTGGAGAACAGTGGGATAAGACATTTAGTCTATAATCTCCAAATGACACCACATAACCTCAAGAGGTTTCAGCCCAATATCAAAGCAACCTGAAGCAAAGCCCTTAGATTCTTCCAGACTGAATTTCTTCTGAATTCTTCTTTCCAAACTGAAGTTCAGTTCTTCTGAACTTTCTTTTCTGCTAAGTATTTCATTATTTCTGCTCTTTATCTCTATTTGGGAGTAAAACAAATGTCAAACTTATTACCAGGACATATTACCAGGCCATTTTTTTGACTGGAATTGATGAATGTTCAATGACATTTATTGTGGAATCAATGGGAGTATATGAAACACAGAGAAGATGTGAGCAGTATCTCCTTATGCCACAAATTTCTCCCTTCCCTGGAAAATACTTAATCTAGGGCCAATTTTCCCTGTGTAAATCTAGATTGATTATATTTAAAATAATGCAGCTACAGTAAAACACAAGTGATCTTCCATACTGATATGAGCTTTTTGGTACACATATTCTGCAGTGTATGAGCAGTTCACAAACTTTTTGTATCTTGCCTAACAGTATTGTGAAACATTATTAACCCTACCTTATAAATAGGGGACGTAGATACAGAGTTTAATGGGACTTCCAAGATCACATAGAAACTCTGAAGCAGATTGACCCAGTCTTAGTGTAATGTTCTAGTTCAGTGCATCGATTCCAGTTTTGTCTCATTCCTCAAAATAATAAGGGGAAAAAATGGAAGGGGAATTTGGAAGAGGCACCATGGCTTTTCTTTAGCATAGTCTTTTCCACAGAGTGCTGTGGAGTTGAATTGGAGGTTAAACCCATTTTGCTTTGCCTCTCTGGCCTCATTCATAGGGTAGTCTCCATGTACAAGAGACTGACTGGTTCCTCACACAATCCATTACACAAGGTGGGGATATTCATAGAATCATAGAATGGTTTGGGTTGGAAGGGACCTTAAAGATCATCTAGTTCCAACCCCCCTGCCATGGGCAGGGACACCTTCCACTAGACCGGGTTGCTCAAAGCCCCATCCAACCTGGCCTTGAACACTTCCAGGGATGGGGCATCCACAACTTCTCTGGGCAACCTGTTCCAGTGTCTCACCACCCTCATAGTAAAGAATTTCTTCCTTATATCTAATCTAAACCTACCCTCTTTCAGTTTAAAGCCATTACCCCTTCTCTTATCACTACATGCCCTTGTAAAAAGTCCCTCTCCAGCTTTCTTGTAGGCCTCCTTCAGGTCCTGGAAGGCTCCTGTAAGGTCTCCCCAGAGCCTTCTCTTCTCCAGGCTGAACAACCCCACTCTCTCAGCCTGTCTTCATAGGAGAGGTGCTCCATCCCTCTGGCCATCTTTGTGGCCCTCCTCTGGACTCACTCCAACAGGCCCATTTCCTTCTTATGTCGGGGCCCCCAGAGCTGAACACAGTACTCCGGGTGGGGTCTCAGAAGAGCAGAGTAGAGGGGGAGAATGACCTCCCTCGACCTCCTGGTCATGCTTCTTTTGATGCAGCCCAGGACACGGTTGGCTTTCTGGGCTGCAAGTGCACATTGCTGGGTCATGTTGAGCTTCTCATCAACAAACACCCTCAAGTCCTTCTCCTCAGGGCTGCTCTCAATCCATTCACTGCCCAGTCTGTATTTGTTCTTGGGATTGCCCCAACCTTGCAAGGCAGGACCTTTCACTTGGCCTTGTTGAACTTCAAGACGTTTGCACGGGCCCACTTCTCAAGCCTGTCAAGGTCCCTCTGGATGGTACCTCTTCCCTCCAGCATGTTGACCGCACCAGACCTTATCCATATCTTTCATGGTCCTACATAAAGGTCATTCATCATTTGGCTCTTTATGATTAGAATCTGTTTCCACAGAAGAAAGAAATCTGGCAAAAAGCCAGAGTTGCCCCCTAACCATTATGAAAAGTGCTGTGAGACCTTTAACTTAATACTGGATGGCTGCCAGTGCTGGGGAGAGGAGATGTGTCATCCAAATTTGAACTTATCTTCTTCCCCACAGGCAATATGAAGCTCTATCAGCAGAGCAATGCAGATAAACACCAATGCAATTGAATACACTTCCAAATTTCAAAATAAATCAATCAATAAAAAAAAGTTTTTCACTGTTTACAGTGTGCTGGGAACAAGACAACCTCATCCTCCAAACTTTGAGAGCCTAATCCAAAGCTCACTGAAATCAGAGAGGATCAGATTGTTGTTCATTCAAGACTGCAGCATTAAACCTTAGAGACGTCAATAAATAAGCATAAAACTGTATTTAAATAAATTACAGTTAGACTTACAAGTTAAATTTTATAAAGATTCTCTGGGAAGATTACTCTTCCCTTGGTTTTGTGTTGCTTCATTTTGACTGCTAATAAGACACTGTGTGGAATTACTTGAACAGACGGAACAAATCTGTTTATTTGCTGAAGATGACACACTATTTTCACTCGTTATCTTTATTGCTACAAAGTCTAATTAGTACTGGTGCATGGTCTTGCACCAAAGAAAATGTCCTTCCTTCTTATAGCACCAAAGACCGACTTACTAGATAAGTAAATTATATTGCAAGATCTTGAAGACTTTACATTAATAGAGAAAAGATAGGATTCTAAATCAGTGAAATAGCGAGTATAAAACCAGAGAAGTATTGGAAGTGACCAAAGAAAAAAAATCTATGTCTGAAGAGAAGCCTGAGCATAGGCCTGAGTGTTTCAGGTTCTTCAGCATCGCAGGAGGATGAAAACTGAAAATGAGCTAAAAATACAAAACGATTATATTGCGTGACCCATCTGCATGACAGGAGCTAGTTTATGTGTCCATTACTTTGAGAGATATAAATGTGCAATAGCATCTTCAAATACAGACAAAGAGAGAGAATGGGAGGGAAGAGTAAAATGTGTTTGTCTATATTTGAAATAGAACTAGATCACAGATTGTATTTTCAATTTAAGAACAAGTAATTGTTTCCTTGTTTATTACAGTTGTCAAGTAACCATATATAACTACATATAGACAAAGACAGGGTTGTATGGGGGCAGCAATTACTAATGGACATCACTGAATGATAAATAAAGAGCTAGCTCAAAAATGGTATTCATTGCACACAGATGTCTGGACCATGGGCAGATGTCTTAAATTGTCTACACAAAGCGCTTTTGTGCTATCACAGTAATCTAAATTGCTTTGCATTTGGTTCCAGACATTTCCACAGACTGTTCTCCACCGCACATAAATTCCTATTCTCAAATTCTAACTGGACTTCAGGGGCCAAATTACTTCCTGGTGTAACTCTTTCACTTAATTTGGCCCAGTTTTGTTGATGCAGACAAACTTTGAGAACGGTATTCTCGATTTTAGGAGATCTTGTACCTAAGTCAATAGGTTATGGTGCTGGTTCAG
The DNA here is from genome assembly GCF_964195595.1 of Calonectris borealis. Classification (NCBI taxonomy): domain Eukaryota; kingdom Metazoa; phylum Chordata; class Aves; order Procellariiformes; family Procellariidae; genus Calonectris; species Calonectris borealis. The sequence goes on from NC_134314.1 coordinate 12,648,870, forward strand.
GGGAGGGCATCCACTGCTCTTACGCTACCACATTGAAGGAGATGACACTCAGGAAGCACAAGCGGGGAGAAGGTGGGGTGGAGGCATTGTTTCATGCATCCTCTGTGTGCAAAACACAATGCACTTCACAAGAAAATATGGTCATGATTGACACTCTTGGGGAAAGGCTTGTTTCAAATGTCCTGCTCTACCCTATTCAGAGAAGAAAGGACTAACGTGGCATGCCGTACAAAGCTTTAACTGGGGACATTTGTCCTTTTAAATGTGTTGGTCCCTGGTTTAATCTATGAGTTGTCAGCTGACAATCATTGTACATACTGCCCCTGAATATGGGGGAGGCCAAAGCAAATCACCCATAACTCTGAGACAGATGGTTTCCTAACTCTCTGGGGATCTTAGCTCTACTGTACTCCCATAGCAGGACTGAAAATCAAGTCAGTGATGATTTAGGAAATCGTTCGTATCCCCACAGGAGGCATATCTTGCAGCAGAGACAGCCCAGCATAAGTTGCTGAGTTTTAGTTAATGGCCTCGTTCTGTCTAATGTGTCTGCTCTTGCAGATATCACTTACAGATGAACTGTGTTTTCTGTCTCCCTGGGTTTTTTTACACGGAAAATATTTGAATTAGGCTAGCACATAAACACACTGTCTAGGAACAGATTCATGTGAGGAGGAGGAAAGAGTGAGACAGATAGAGTAGTTGATTGAATATCTATTATTCTGCATTGCAACCCTGAGAAGAAAATGAGTAATGCATTTCCTTGTGGACATTTTACAAGGGTCGCTTTATAAGGGTGAGACTGCAAAATTTCTCTTGGTTTTATTATTCCTGTTAGCATAGAATTATCTATTACCTAATCCTAGGGGAACTATGATTTGACTTTAATTTTCATGTATTTTTGCATGCAGTCAAAATAGCTTTCAAGGTATGCTTAAAAATAGTCGTATTAGATTGTACAGCCCTCCTTTTTTTCTTCATCCAAGGGTCATGGCACTACATGACCTGACCCTACTGCCCAGTCACTGCTTGCTGTGGGAGAATTATCAGTTACCAGCTGAAAGGCTGGTAACATTAGGATATGCTGATGCAAGCACATGCTTCCACACAGTAGTTAGCCCTGAAAGTGTGCATAATACTACATCATTTCTTCCTCTTCTTGCCCTGATACTGATTGAAAGGCCCAGAAGGAAAATTCTGTCTGACATCTTGAACATTTTGGCAATAAAGTTTGAGTAAAGCCTTTTAGATTTCAGTGTTCTTTAGACATTAAAATTGTGACAGACAAGACTACTTCTTGTTTTTTAGTTCAGCTGGTAATTTAGGTTTGACATATAATTGGATTATATGTCAATTGGATATATCCATTTATTGGATATAAATAATCTCAGATTTATTTATGTTGTTGTATTGCCCAGAATCATAATTATGGTCCAAGACAACATGCACTACATACTAAAAAAAAAAAAAAAAAAAAAGATTAAAAAAAACCAAAACAACCCAGAAACATAAAAGTATCTAGGAATTAATCTACAGTTGATTGGTAAAAACAGAAAAAGAAGGAAACAAGCAAACAGTGACTGTGTAAACTAGATGGGTAATGCTTTCAGTACCTCTGTGATAAGGCTGAGTTGTAGCAGGACTACTGCACTTCTCCTTATATACCAGTATGTGGTTGCTAGTCATCATGATCCTGTTTAAACTGCAAAAAGTGAATAAGACACTTCCAGGATGCCGCTTTGCTCCATAACCTCAGCCTGCATGTGAGTATTGTCAGGTTGAAGGATTAATGGAAACATGGCTAGAATCTGTTTGGGGTGGAAAAGCATGCGCAACTTTAACACTTACCATACGATTGGTGTGATGGGCTTGTCAACAGCGCAGATCTGCTTTAACTGTCAGGTAGAGTTGATGCAAGTTGAGGAAATCTTAGGCACTTCCCTGGTGATACCTAAAATCAAGTTCTGGAAAAGTGTAATAACCTTTTTGTAATATTGTAAAAATACATTGTACAGTGAAATAAAGCCATAATTCAAATGGCCTCCACTCCAACAATAATAAATAAGGATGTGCTATCCAATATTTAAGCCCTGACTGCCTGATCATGGTTTTATTTATTAATATAATCCATTCTTTAGATAGTATCCTTGGTGGAGAGTCCTTCTCAAGACAACTCCCTGTAAAGTTAAAAACTTACCAGATATAGGGAATTTCAGAAGGAAACAACAGCAACACAAACCAGTTGGGGATAAAACTTGTTTCTGGGGTAAAATCCAGCATCTTGGAGCACGGCAAATGTTGGGTTTTACATTCAGTTAATTTTTTGATACTCTTGAAGGTGTGGGGGTGGTGCAGTAAGGTTAGCCGTGATAAGCAGCATAAATACACGTCTGTGTAAAACAGCCCTGTGTAACCTTTGTTAGGTGTAAGAACAGACTGAGGCAGCGCCGCCGCACGGGCTGCGCGCTCGGGGGTGCCGCGGGCGGGATGAGCGGGCTGAGCAGCCCGGCCGGAGAGGCTCAGGCTCCCTCTCGAGGACGTCGGTGTTAATTACAAAAAAAATCCTCCAGCTCTACTGCTCCTACAGCTTTCACGTGTGCAAAGGAAGGAGCAAACCCCAGATGTTACGGGCATAAGCCTAGGACGAAAGGATCCCCAATATAAGGTTAGTCTAGATATGAAATATATATGGAGAGAGGGACGCGGGCAATTCTGACCTCTCGTTAGGAAACACTGCCAAGCTTGCCTCTTAGCAAAGGTGTTTCAAACAGAAGAATGGCATGTGTTGACATTCCTTACGACCTGTTAAAGTTGCTAGAAAATACACAGGTCCACAAAGAAAATAGGGAAATCAAAGCAATATTTTAGCCATGAAAGAGGAGTAATTATCATAGCCACAGGGGAACTATGGCTCTGAGAGTTAAGGATGTAGTTGCACAGAGTGACTGACAGCTGAATTGAGTGATGACCAAGGCAAGGAATACTGAATTCTAGCACCCTTTATTACATACAATAATAAAACAACATTGCAGCTATTATTGTTTATGCTACTGGTATTGCTATAATTATACACAAACAGTGCTCAACATTTACAGAAAATGTGAACAGGTACCACAGCAACCCCTTTGTACACTAAGTGGCCTGGCCACCTTCTGACCATCAGCATTTCAGCTCACCAGCCCCAGGGACATCACACTCCCATGCATCATCTACGGTGACCAGGGTGCACCCACGTTAATGACAATGGGAAACCGTCACTGAAGCGGACCCAGGGCCACAGGTGTAACTCCTCTGTCTTCAGCAGGCAGCAAAGACAGGGTCCTTTTCTCTGATCTGTTTGTGGTCAGATCCACTCCTCCACAGTTTTGGGATTAATTTTCCCCAAATTTGGGGATGGTTTCTAGTCTAGGTGTCCCACAGGTCACCCAGTAATAAAAGTCTTCATTTAGTTTGTGGCACTCATCAGCCTGCAGCTGGGTTCCCTTTTACTGTTAGGTTTGACCACTTACCTTAAAGATCAACAGTTTCTTCCCTTTTTTGTTATACCAGTTGCCTTAAAGCTGCAGTTTACACAGTTGCCTCTAGCAGACTTCAGTTGTCTGGGGAAGGCTATGCAAAATCCTCCACAGAGGAGACAGGGTGAAGAAAAGTAACTCTGAAACAATGAATTGCCACATGCTTTACCAGGACAGCACCAGTTATCCCACTGCCCCCTGACAACCTGCTAGTTGGGAGCTAGCAACCATCAAAATGGGGGGGGACCTAGGTAGGAGCAGGTTTAATCAGTAAAGCAAATGAACAGGTGACATGAATTATAGGTCTGTAGTTAGGAGGGTAAACAGCTGAAAATTAGTTTCATCAGTATAAAGGTGCAGCCTTCCTATTTAACCTAAGACTCTGAGAAGTCAGAAAGGCTTTGATTTCTATGCAAAGCTGATGAAGGACATTTTTGTGTGTATGTGACTATAAAGGAAAAAGCACCACCGGTAGAGGCTGAGCAAATGCACAATGGAGCTGAGTCTGGTTCAGAGGTGAGAGCTTCATGGATGCTAAACATAAATGGTCTTATCTAAGGCATCAAATATATTAACTTCTCTGATTTACCTTCCCTAACTTTCTTGTGGTGACCAAGGAAATACTATTTTACAATTCCCAAGTCTAGACCTGTAGGTCTAAACTTAAGAATAGTTTAATATCCAGACCGGAACTTTCTGAGCACAGAAATTCATCAGCAAGCTGTTGTCACAGCTGAAGCTACTGCTAATGCCTGTCTTCTCTTACAGGTTGTTACTAATAGGGTTATTAATCTCTGAAATATGGACCCAAGAGAGATCAGGTAATGTTGCTGTAAACTGCTTTCACATAACAATCTCCAGGCTTTTTCATAGGTGATATCTGTGTTTGTGTGTGTGTTTCAGAAGCGTATGGCAGACATACTTGCACATTTTTCTGAGAAACTCCAAACATAGAGGTGTCTGTTGGTAACTACTCACAGCCATGCTTTAGGTTTATGTACCACTACATTAAGCAAATGTTTCTACCTTTCCTCACTCTGGTAACAAGCACTGATGAATTAATAGGGACTTTATTGCTGTTCTTGTTTTCTTGAGCCTAGTTATTGTTATTGACCATACAATATGTAATATGTATTTTAAATACTATAAATATATCTTTGCTTTGCTTGAGAAGAAACAGTTTTCTTAACCAAAACTGTTGTCTGCTTTAACTTCTTCCTCACAAAACAGAGCTGGTCCCGGAACAGCAGATACAGAGAGCTGGTTCTAGGACTATCTGCCCTACTCACTGCAGGTGTTGTATAAACACATTAACATTTACCAAAGATCAAAGTAAAAAGATACTGGAGGAGGTTTTATCCAGCTTGAAGCAATTAATATAGCTTCTGCATTGAATCAAGTTGGTAGCTTGGAATATGGGCAGAATAAGGTCATGTTTGCCAGCATCTGTCTGATGTTCCCTAGTATGACCAGCTCTGGCATCTCTGGTTAACTTAAGGGTATAGTGCTGAAGTCCTTAAGAAAAAGCCCTTGAAATGTGCTGTTACTATGAAAGGTCTAGCTGGCATTAGCTCACTATGCCATAGATTTGTTGTTTGAAACAACAAATCCCAGTTTATTAGAAATATATGTCAAATGAAAAGTCTTCTCTGGTCTCCAGTCCTACATTTAGAATAGTTTGTACCTGCTCCCTGCCTTTAAGAGGTTTGGCAGCCATAGCCTGGTTTATGCTGTGGTGATAGCTTGGGACTTGAGCTTTTCAAGCCATCCTCTTTGCTCCTGTGTGGTCCTTTCCCAGTATAAGCCAACTGGCTTCTGGTACTGGTACTTGGGCAGGTGAACAGGGTAGGCTGATGGGTCGCTGGTGCGGCTGCTCCCCATCCTGACTTGGCTTGTGGCTCCTTTTGTGAGTAGGTGTGTGTGGGTTTGGGGCTTTTTTTTGTTGTTGGTTGGTTGGGGTTTGGGGTTTTCTAGGGTTTTTTCTCCTTTTTCAGGAAGGAGGGAGGACTTCCTTAACTTTCTTCTTCTGTTTTATTCCATTTAAGGTGTTCAGATTGGGGCAACCCATTCAGTACTTTCTTGTCCCTGCTCCAAAATCTTATTTCCGTGACTGGCTGCTGCAGGTAGCATTGCCAGCTGACCAGGCAGTTACTATTGGAATACTAATTTCAGAGCTGGCTTTTCTCTGGGAAGTATTGCTGATTTAAAAAAAAAAAGAAACCCCTCTAACACCTCATGGCCAGATGTGCTAGAATATGACTGTCGCAACACTGACTTTATAAAGCAGTCTAGGAAGTAATAAATTTCTATTTATATGTTACCTTTAATCCCCTATTTACTAGCCTTTCAATATGTTCAACACAGGACCCATGAATTCAGAGTGCTTGGGGAACCTTTTGCGTATAACACTGAGTGCAGAATACTTTGAGGACAAATACTTAACTTTTTCTGTTGTTGGTAAGTTGATATAGAAGAACTTGGAGAGGAAATTACACATGGTGAAATGTTTAAAACTCTCTGACGTCCTCCTATGCTAGAATTCCCTGGATTATACTAAGATCACAGAGCTTAGTAGGTTGCACCTCATTGTAAGTAACAGCCAAATGCTAGCTTTATTTCTGTATAACCTATCCTATAGCCTTGTTGAGTGATAACTTAGCAATACCGTCTATTCATGGTTATCTTTGGACTCAAATGAAAATGCACATAGTAGTTTCTAGGCATGTTAATGCTGGTGCATTTCCCTCCTGGTAAAAATGTTCCCCAGTAACAGCACATACTATTCTGAAAATTCACCGGCTGAAGCTGGCACTACATTGCTGATTTTGCACTAGTGGCTCTCCACTTTCTTTGCTTACAGCTAAGGGACCTGGTGGAGGTATATAAATTCTTAATGAAGTTAAGAAAAATTAGCTGGGCCCTCTGGCTATAGGCTTAGTAATCAACAAGTGGTGCATTTGAGTGAAAAGCACCACAGAGTGCCCTGGAAGCGCAGAGTGAGATAACTTTTGGGCTATAAACATCATCAGGTGTAAGATTATATGCATAAAATGTAAACTCAGCCTTGAACTAGTTCTCCATGCTAGTTAGCTGTCTAACTAGATATAGTCCATAACATAACATCTATCTGTCTAGAATATTAAACTTGTGTAAAAACCCACTTAATGTGTGTTCTTTGTTCAGGCATCTTCATCCATACATAAAGACACTCTGCATTTGGGATATGTATAGCTTGAAAATAAAAAGCAATTCTTTTTGGAAAAGAAAGATTTTTTTTCTTTTTTTTAAAAAAAAAAAAGCTGACAAGGACAGTTTTATAGCCTAGAAAAACCCAGGCTAAGTTTTAGTGTGCTCGTCATCCTGGTTAGACCCTTGAAGAGACTCTGTTGGCCAGGCAGACATCAGAGAAACATGGCCTGTGCCAGCCACAGATCAGACTCCTGATGTTGCTAGGCTGTCATCATCTGTCAATCCTGATAACTTCGACATTGATGACCTAACTGACTGTTCTGTGCTTACTGGGGTTTTTGCCTCTTTAGGATTTAATATCTTTACATGTTGGAGATTTTTTTCATCTTCAGTCCTTGAGCTGCTAGTGTTCCCTGTCCCAGGCTGTCTGTAATTCTACCTTTCTTACTTCCTATAGACTTTGTTACAGCTCTTTTTCACCACTTTGCAATTCTCTCTTATGTCTGAGCCCAGGGCATGCAGCTGGACTGTACTGGAGCAGGGTCAGCTGAACCCTGGGACAAGGGCAGGTTGCTGAGGGACTTTGCGGAGCAGGAATTATACTCATTAATATTGTTCTTCACTAATTGCCCATAGATCAATCTGGCATAGCCTGGGAGCTAGATGAGGCCATGGCATCACAGTGTGGTTATACAGTAACTTACAGCAACTGGAGTAACATTGAGTTTCGTGCTTCTGCACTAAGCTGCCATTCCCGTTTAGAGGTAAGTCTATTATAGGCATTTTGACTACAGTGCTGTTGTATATGACCTTGATGCAAAAGATTGCCAAATTATTGTTAGGTATTAATTGAGGTGTTGTAATATCTTGAACATCTATTAGCAGAAAATTATTTAATTCTCCTCAAATGTATCCAAAGGTCTGATAATATTCCATGGTATTGACATTTGAATGGCCTATAGATGGACGCATGAAGCAGCATATCACATATGCCCTTAAAGGGCAACTGTTTTCTTTTGGTAAGAATAGGGAGTTCTGTCTGGCAGCTGTGTTGCACTCTGCTCTAGTATTTAGTGTCTGAGACATGTTAGGGTAAAAGCTCAAAAGCTTTGGCTGCTTGTGTTGCTTGCTCACTGCTATTATGTCACAAAACACAAGATCAGCTATATTTCAGGGAGCTTTTTTTTTGTCCAGCTCTGGGGCTATGTGAAAGGTTGAAGCTGCTCCCCAAAGTATTTTTGTTGCTATGTAGCTATACACCTATAGACATATAGCCTATGTAGTTAACCAAACAGAAAGCAGTAATGCTTCAGTATGGAGTTGCTTTTCTGTGCAGAGGCTGGTGGGTGGATTTTGTAAGTTATTCTTAATTCACAAGGTTAGGTGGTGCCTAACTAGGAAAAATTGGTCTAACAAGCAAGTGCTCCCTGTGTCCATGCAGAAAGATGTGTTCACAGTAACTATACAAATCAAAGCATCGTATACTCCTGATATGAAAAATGCTGCAACTGATCTGAAGAGTGCAAGTTGCCATTATGGGCCATGGAGTCTGAGAGAGGTAGTATGTGAAAGTAACTACATGGAGGTAAGCACTGGAATTACAAATAGGAAGGTATTTAAAATAAGGTAAGAAGGTAAATACTCAAAGATGCTCTCTTTGGAAACTTTTTAGGTACTGTGAATGTGTATTGGAAACAGAATTTGAATGCCTCACCATGAGCAGCTCAGTAGTGAATGCACAGCATGCGTCTTGAGTTTAGTGACACATTTATATTATGCTTATATAGCCTACTAGCCAACATTAATAGCCAGTACAGTTGTGAAATAATATTCAAAAGGTTGAGCTAACGGATTGAACTCACTGAATGTTGCCTCAACAAATCTTATTTGAGATGATAGCAGAAATGTATACTTTCTGAAGGAAGTTTCCCTACTGAATTTGCTGGGGAAAAGAGAGAGCAGAGGGGAGAAAGGACTCTCCTTTGAAGAGGATATGGGCTTTAACTGGAAGTAGAAACGGGAAGATATACTAAAAATAAAAAGAAGCTGAAATCAAGTGTACTATAGATAATGCACCATGCATGATGGCATTTTATGCCAATTTTTTTTTTACTTGAAAGGGGTGGGAACCTCCCTTTAAGAAATGCTAGTCTCCCTTCTCAATCCTGTAATGTTCTGAAAGTACTGAAAAAGACTTACAGGGTGTTGGAGACAGTAGACAAGTGCCACCATCAAACCCCTTACAGAGGCTTTTTCCCTTTAGGTTTCTGTCAGGAGGGAGGTTCCACAGACTGTAAAAGACTTCATTCAAGATGAACCTGAGGACTGGACTCTTGCCTTTCCAGAGGTAAAACTACAGGTTTTCTTCCCAGTAAAAGCTAGTGCTACTTCTGGCACAACATCCTTCTATTCTATGTCTGCACAGTATAAAATGTCCTTTCAAAAAGCACTTAAGTAGGAAGGGCAGAACTTTTGTTCCAAATGGTTTTAGCACAGAGATTTTATACGTTAGAAATACAGACATCTGTAGGTCATGTCTCCAAGGAAGAAATGGAAACTGATTTCTCAAAGAGCCTAGAAATCAGGTCTTCCCCAGGCAAGAGACTGTGCAACAAAAACTGTCTCTAAGACATCATGGACCAGGAGTGAACTGTGGACAGGCTTTTTTCTTGGACCCTATATTTGCAATGCAGCAGTGCAGTTAATCTCCAATGCTCTTAATATGGAAAGTTTTCTGTATGTGAGAGGCTGAGCAGGGAAGGCTGGAGCAGTATCACACTAGCAGTATTTAGAATAAGGCAACAAAACTGCTGGGCAGTTCAATACAATAAATCATTCAATGTGGTAAATAAGAAGTTACTTTGAACAGAATGTTTAAACTGCTGATGACTTTCTCTGGGTAGGCAAAAGCAGGAGAAGCCTCAATATGGCAAATAGTGTTTCATCAGCCAGAAGAAAAAAAGGCTCTGCTTGTGAGCGATGCTTGGAGTGCAGGCTACGGACTCAACACCACAGACACCAGGGTTCTGCTGCGAATACCATACACTGCTGTGCAGGTTCAGCTGGTTGAGGTTGGTATGCTCGTTTTGGCCCAGCAAGCTGCCAGGATGTGTAGGTCTAACCAGATTTCTTCCTACAGGCTCAGGGAATTACCTTTTCTGCAGTGAGATCAAGTACATTTTACAAGCAGCGATGGATGATCATGATGGTGGATACTGCTGTGGCATGTCCTGTAGGTGAGAAATGCGGTACCTTACTTCAGTGTTTCAATGTACAGGGACTGACTTACAACTAGAGTAATGAGCTGACAGCTTTCATATCTTGTTGCTAAGATGGTGTGGACTACACTAACAAAACAATCATCTGGACTGTTCCAAAATATATTCAGCCGCTCTCTGCTGGAGCAACTAGCTTTAAAGATGTGCTTGTTGAAGCTGGTGTGGATCTACGCAAACTCTCTACCAAAGAAATGGCTTCCAGGAAATACGTGTTATCGAATGACTTAAATGCAATTACAATGAAGATACCAATAGGTGCAGAAGGTGGCTATTACAAGGTTAGTAATTTATGTTAGATGGCAGGTAAAGTGCTCTTTCTGTTCTTTTTTTCTGGGAAGGAATAATTCTTCATCCTGTTCCTTCCAAATGAAGGATGGGGGTGAGGGGGAAGAAAGGATATATTAAAAATCCCAAAAGTCCTGACCAAAGATAGCTCTTGTAAGCACCACTTGGTGAAGAATTTCTTTTCTTACAAGCACAGATGGATAGAATCCTATACAGAACTATTGCTTTGTCTCCTTCCTCAGGTTAATGCAGAGCTTTCACCTTTTAGTCCTGATGTCATACTCCCTGGAGACAGTCCTAACTGGACTGTAAAGCATGCATGGGTTCTGTTGTATTTTACACAGACCATTTAAGAGAATAGGAACAACCTATTTGTCCACCAGACCGTATGATATTGGGATGGGCTGAGACTGTAGATCTAAATCTAGTTGCTTGGAGTGGCCTGAATCCTTGGCAAATGTTGTAACAAATGAACTTCAAAGGAAGTTGCAGGAGGAGCCCTTTCACTGGTGAAAGGCCCCTATTGCTTTGAAACTTGGGAGCAGGGGACAATTTTCAAAAGGAAGTCTCCTGAATGTTCTGAGATAATCTTAAACTCTTAAGCAAAAATAGAGCCCATAATAGTGATACAGCAAGTGCCAATAATAGTGATATAGTAAGTGTCACTTAAGAGTTCATGATTCCTCAGAGGTGGTGCTTTTTTCACAGACTTCTCTCCCAATATCAAAGCAGGTCCACAAAGTTGAGAAGGACAATTGTTTGGAGCTCTAGCTAGACCTTGAGATGCTACAATGCAACTTTAACTTCAATGTAAAATCATATTAATCAAAGGGTGTTGATTTGAAATTCTAGACTTCTGTGAGCAGTGGACAGCATGGGGCAAAATACACCATCAACCTGTTCTTGGAACATCAGTGGGAAGATAACAAATGGGGACTAACCAAACATACTATCATCAAGGAAATAGAAACACCATTTGAACAAGTAGAAATTGCTATAACCAACAGTAAGTAGCCTAACATTGAATTTACTGAAGGTTTTAGTACTGATAAGAGCTTAATGTTACTGTCTTCCTTTTCAGACTCAAATCTGAGTGCGAGGCTAATGAATGTGACAGTGGGAACATTCCTCCCAGATGTGGAGCTTGTGAACTTAACCATTGAGGGGGCAACTGTTGCTGTACCTGAAGCTGTTCAGCACGGATATCTAACATATGAGATCAGATATGCTAATGGAAGCAAAGCCTATGTAATACAAGTTCCGTTTGATGCACCAAGCATTAAGAAAGAGGTGTGTACTAACATACTGCAGCATACCATGGTATAGAAATGATGATGTCACTTGGTGATTTTTATTTCTAAATATGGTTTCCCTAGTACATGACAGCAGACGTGAGATCATACACCCTGAATGTCACACTTGCATTCATAACCCATCCAACAAGGGAGACCTTCACTGTTCCAGTCATAACAGTGTCCACTGTTAAAGATGCAGGTAAACTAGTGGAACTTGAGCAAAACTGTACTAACCTGGCTGTGAACTCAGCTGTTGACTGGGCTTACATCAGCCAGGGATACTGTCAGTCCTAAATAGCCCTATTAAACTCTGACATGGCTGACTGACATAGCATGCTGGCTGACTCTCGACTGTATTACAGTACTGCCCAGCGCAAGAGGATTTTGTGATGGGAGGAACCTTCATCTCATTATCACTCGTGGGAATGTGGACCAAAACTGGCTACCCTTCATTTCAGACTGGCGCCTGACCCCAGAGGCTGTGCAGAAGTACAATTACAGCCTGAAGGACAATGGCACTCACTTGGCAATCTCTGTCCCTTTCCTTTCTTCCCATGTGAACTATGAGGTAAGGATGCTAGCATGTAGCTATTAAAAGGCATGCTCTAGCTGTGAGATATGAACATGATACACTATGTCCTTGAAGGTCATAAAATAATACTTCCCTTTGAGACAGGCTTCAAAGGATTAATGGAGGACTATTTTCTGCCCTTGGAAGCACACTTTAATTTTCCTTGGTTAATATTGACAGAAGTAGTCAAGAAAAAAAACATTCTGCAGGCACTTTAAGGCTGAGCTATCTTGAATGACAATCGTATAGGCAATGGAGTTTGTATTGCACTCTATTGCAAAACGGCTGAAAAAACTCATTGTGTCAGCTTCTAGATTAAAAAAATCTCTCCTGTGGATTTGACTTTGATCAGGCACTTTGATCGCACCTTTGGCTTGTGATAACCTGCCTACTTAGTTTTTGCATACTTTAGTTGAACAGTGTGTTTTCATTCTCGTTTAACCTGTGATTGTCATCTCTAGGATTTTCATGCCTCTGGAATAAAGGCTTCGCTCCATTTAACCTTGAAGGATGGCATCACCTTGGCCAATAGGAGGGACTTCTCAATTTCCTGCAGATTTTCACCTTCAGAGCTAATACGTAATAACATGTTAGGGATTAGCTATTAAGGCTCTTTGAGTTGCATAGCTAAGTCACATAAGCCCATGCAGTCTGAAATGTTTCTAGAGTTTATATTTGCATGATACCCCATCTGCCTGATTTCCTACAAAGTAATATGCCACAGGCAAGTCAAAGTACAGATTGGGGTGACTATCCTATCTAGTACAGGAGAAGGGGAAGGAGGTGGGAAACTACTTCCCCTCACACCTCCAAAAGGATGAAGGTCTTAAAGGGGTTTTGGGGTTGGTTTGGGCTTTTTGTTTTGGGTGGGTTGTTTTTTTGTTTGGGTTGGTTTGGGTTTCTTTTTTTTTTTACTTTTTTTTTTGGGGGGGGGGGGCTAGGGGTAGGGAGCTCATAAATTAATCATTCCAAAGCTACTCATCTGGATTGAATGTATTGAATATCTTAGCTAGAAAAATCCCTTTAAGAGAGAACCTGGGAGGAAAAATATGAGTAAAACCACACACTTCACCCATGTAGTGCACTCCTACTGGCAGTTAGCTTGAAGAAAATCAAATGTTAGTGCTTAACAGAGTGTTGCTCAAAACTTAATCCTCATGAGCTGCCAAAACACTTGCTAGCAAATCCATGCAGAACCTCTTTGTTGTGCTAGGCTACAGAATAAAGGAGCTTGAGTCCTGATTTGTATGGAAAACTGTATTTTCTCTTTCAGAGTGCCTGCCCAATGGCACCGTGGTTATTACTGCGGTGAAATTGGTAGGAATTGCAGACCTGGACACCAGCCTGCTTGTGTTGAGGGACAGACAGTGTAAACCCAGTCTAGTGACAGAGAAGACTGCAACCTTCAAGTTCAATGTGAACACTTGTGGAACAAGCAGAAAGGTAAGGCCTTAGTCATGTGAATTTTACTCTGCATTGGGGTAGGGTTATTACTAGAACTGGCAGAAATTCAGAGTTGAGCAGAAGCTGCAAGAAGGTCATAGCTGACTTTTTGATAAGTAATAATCTATACTCCTTTTCTGAGGATACTAAATTCAGTTGGGCAGAAGTTCTTATTTGGTAAAAACTGTTTTTAAGGCCAGAGGTGCTTTCTGAAACTAGCCTTCCGTTTGACACCTCCAAATTGTGTAGTAACGGAGTTGAATGTGAGTTTACACTGTTGATATACACTCATATGCCTTGCAAAAGCTGATAAGGTGTTCTAATGACTACCTGGCCCAAGACTAGAGTCCGTCTTGTTCCTGCCACCTGCGTTCTGCATAGATAGAAAACAGTCAAAATAACCAAGGATCAGATCATGCTCAAATTCAGGTCAATGCAAAAGCAGCTTACTTCTGCGAGTTTTGCATCTTATGCTAGACACTGATTCTGTCAACAGAAACAACTGATCTCTTAGGCGCAGTGCACTCCTTTCTGGGGTGTAAGGTCATGTTCAAAGTATTGTTAGCTAATAATCTGTTTCTTCTTGACTATGGCATAGCTGTCAGCTGTAGTCAGCTTTAGTCCAGTAGGCATAGGGCTGTTGGCTGGTAATTTCTGGCCATTCCTAAGCATACTGTGCTCAGGGCAATCTGCCAGTCAAGTGAAGGGATGTGGATATTGTGTCAAAACCGAAGTAAACTCTAATGTAACTGTCCTGTTTGCAATGATTTGTATCTTTCAGTTCAATAGCACAACTATGGCATATGAAAACGATGTACTCTATTTCAGACCTGGCAATGATACACCAGTATACCAGTAAGTGTCATTCCCTAGAAGAAGGTTGTCCAAGGTGTTTTGGTTTCTAAAATCTAATGTTAAACTTCTTCCCTCAGACTGAAATTTGTATGCTCATATGCAATCAAGCAAACTGTTGATGTCCAATATGAATCTAAGAAGAACCCACCACCCAGTATTAAGCCAGGCTTTGGCTCCCTTGCTCTTTCATTGAAGCTTTTCAAAGGTAACATTTATGATTAGACTTCACAGAATGGTTGAGGTGGGAAGGGACCTCTGAAGGTCATCTTGTCCAACCCCCCCTGCTTAAGCAAGGCCACCTAGAGCAAGTTGCCCAGGACTGTATCCAGATGACTTTTGAATATCGCCAACGATGAAGTAGAAACCTCTTTAAGGCCTCTAACAGAGGCTTTCCATTCCAGAATGCAATACAAATGGTCAAGTATCTATAGTGGATCAGACTCCTATGGGTTTCCTGCTTGGTCTGGGCATGCTAAAAGTTTTGTGTAGCGGGTGTGATATCAGCTTTTCTCCCCTATCAACTCCCTAAGTGTTGCTAAGCAGAGTTAGCACTGACCGAAATAATCGTAACCTGTGTCAGGGAAGGAAGCTACATGTAATACTGCTGTAAAATGGTAACTACACTGGCAGAAAAGGCTAACTGAAGCCTGAACCAAACCCTCACCCTGACTGGAGTGGCACTGATGCATGTTTATAATTTTTTTAAGTATCTTTCTAGAGACAGTTTTGAATGAGCATCTTAACTCCAATAGGTTTTTGCAGAAGGAGGAATGGCTCTCTTCTGGGAACTCAGTAATACAGTTCAGATCTTTACTTTCGTTACCAGTTCTTATTTTTCTGCCATCCTATCCCTATTTGCTGACATTCATATGCTCTCCCAGGTTTTATCATTACTGTACCAGAGTAAATGGTGGTGGAAAGAAGAATGAAGCAGAGTTCATGAATTCTTACTCTGCAAAAAGAAAACTCTAATATCAATATTCTCTTCTAGACAAATCCTATTCAGACCCCTATCAGGAATTGGAGTATCCTGTGGTAAAATACCTGAGGGAGGCACTGTATTTTGAAGTTGAACTCCTCCAGCCTGAAGATGCGAGACTGGAACTAAACCTGGATGACTGTTGGGCTACAAACTCCCAAAGCCAGGACAGCCTTCCTCAGTGGCCCATCCTTATAAATGGGTAAGGAGGGCTTCCCTCCTGTATTTGGTAACCGTTCAGCCCAAGGCCCCTTATCTTAGCTGGGAGGAAAGGGGAAGAGGACAGAAATCGGCTTGGATGCATTGTTTTGTCCTGAATGGGCAATTGCTGCTAGGCTGTGGAGTGCATGTCGGTGTCAGCACGGTGGCTATGCCTTCTGGTGGCAGCGGGTCATAAGGGTGGACAAAAGTGCTTCTAGCTAACAGCTTCCAGCTGGAAAGAAAGAACAAGAAGCAACCCTGACTATGGCCAAAGGCAGGGACTATGAACGGGGAAGGCTCTAGCCATACACCTATGGCCAGAGGAAAACGGAGAGAGGGAAGTTCCTCCATAGTCCATCTCCTTGACTTGTTTAAAGATCCGGTTGAAGTGATGAAGGCTTATATTAAATATGTTGTCTTTCACTTTCTCAAAAAAGGTGTGAAAACAGCGAAGACTCCTACAAAACAGTCTTCCATGAAGTTAATTATAGTCTCAGAGTAAAATTTCCTCAGCACCTAAAGAGATTTGAAGTGAGGATGTTCACCTTTGTACAAGGCACAACTCTGCTACAAGAGCAGGTGAGATGTCTCCCCGGTCTGTCATGTGTTGTTGGCAGTCCCAATACGTGACCCTGGAGCTGTGCATGCAGCAAATGCTGTGTAAGATCTCAGCTGGCCAGGTGCAGCCTGGGGCTACTGGCCACCTCCTTGAAGGCATAACACTATAAGAGTAGTAAATAAACACTAGCCACTTAGTAGCCACTTAGCAGTGTTTAGTTCATCTCCTTTGGAGTCAGTACACATACCAGATATTTGCCAGATAAGACTCCTCTACACATAATATAAATATTCTTGTCTTGTAGCTGTATTTCCACTGCAGTGTGATGATCTGCAGCACTATGCAACAGCCTTCAGGGTTTCTTTGTCCAAGGAGATGCAATCCTGGGAAACACAGACTTGGTAAGAAAATGGGCACTTCTCAAGTCACTCCTGAATCTTTGTTCAGCAACGTGGCTCTCGGGAGCTGTGTCAGATGACAGACTCCTAGTCCTAGCATGTGCTGTACAGAGAATGAAAAGCTGAAATGTCTCACTAGACCGCAGTGCAGAACCACATCCACACGGGCAAGCGTCATCTGGAGCTGTGCTGCTTAGGAAGGAAAATGACTAGCAGAGGTTGGTGTCAATCTTAAATTACACTACTGAAATACCAAGCATACCGCTGTTGTAACGTAACAGGTTTCTGTATGTGTCTCTTCTCCCTGTAGGTGAATACACCACAGAGACTAAACAAGAACTATGTAGTTTTATGAAGTTGCAGTTAGGTGGCCTAAGCAAGCACAGCCTGCCCAGACTTACAAGTAAGGACATCTCAAAAGTATCTACTAGGAAAATATGTTGATGGTGTCTACTGAGAAAAGAGTCAGCTAACCAGTATGGACATATCTTTGTCTTTAAGTTAAATTAGTGTGTTGCTCTCTTGTGTTCCTCTACAGTGTTGAACCCTTAGTCTTTTGTGTGACTTGCATCTGACCTAGTCTGCCCAGCTAACATGTCCAAAACTTGTGTCTAGTCACTCTGCAGCTGGAAGCATCTGTTTTGGGGTAGGGGGAGGAAGGTGGCAACCGGTGTGAAGTCAATTGTAAATCACTTTGAGCTTTTTTTAAAGCTTCAGTATGAACAAAGGATTGCAGGGAGCTTAATGTCAGTAAGGGAAAGTGTTTTTTGAAGCAAGATGGGGTCGAACATACTTGATCCTATAGGGGCTATTAACAGAAAAGCTGTAAACTGTGGATCTCACAGGAGTGCTGTGGCTCTACAATGTCAAGTTGTCTTCCCTATTTGGGGGGGAATCACTCCCAGGTAGCATCAGTGACAGCTTAGCTGAGTAAGCTGTCAGCCTAAAGGAAAAAAAACTTTTTGTGAAGACTTGTAGTAATAACGCTAATACATGGACTCTATCCACAAAGTTTTAAGGATTCTTCCTTACTAGAGGATTCTTCCTTACTAGAGAACATGATGCTTAGGAGCTCCTGTCAGATTATCCTGTCTTTTTTTGTTTTTTTTTTTTGTTTTGGTTTTTTTAATGGGAGGAAAATTTCTTGGTTTCTTTTTTGCATCTGAACAGTTGTGTGAAAACAGTTCAGATTCAATATTGTGTTTTCCTGTTCTAAGGAAAGCTATTGCTTGGCGTGAATCATTATCCTTTAGGGCTAAAGATACAATAATGGGTGTCTGCTTTTTAACTTTATATTACATAGAATTATACTACAGGGAATTTCTGTGAAGGCTAACTTGAGCAAGAAACTATTTTGTGAATCTATTTGCACTTTGTGAAAAAGCATGGTGTCTAAAAGATTATAGCTCTGTTGCTACAATACCTGTACAGAGACATGACTAAACAGTTTGTGCTATAATTACAGGCTCACGTTTGTAATTCTTGTCTATCTTCCAGTTGCCTGCTAAGCATATCTGTAGTAGATGTCTTTTACTATCACTTCTGGAAAAATCTGTGTGGGCTTCATGATGAGAGATATGCCAAGTCCCTAGCTGTGCATCAAGTAATTTTCCAATAGAGGAGGCTAGTGTGCTAAAGGAGTCTTATTTTGTTACTCCTGAGTAGGTGAAGACTAAAGCCATGGAGCTGTGATATTGAGGAATGAGATGTAAATATGTCAGCAAGGGAATAAAAGGAAAATGCGGAACATATAAGCTTGACAGGTCAGTGACTTCATGCTTAGTGTTTTCCCCTACGTTAACACAGTGCGTTAAGTACTAGCTGTTCCTCAGTCTGCAGGCACAATCTATGGAGAAATCAAAGGACACACCTATAACATGCTGCCAGGGTTTTGCACCTAACAGAACACAAGTATGGGCACTTTAAGTGGTATGGTGACTTCCCTGTGTGTCTTACATCATGCTGACTGTATCCCAAGAAATGAGACTTATGCAATGTTTTCTCCAGATAGGTGAGCGGCAATCTTCATCTGCCATGACAATGCTCTACCAGCGCAGCATGGGCTGCCTTGGGTAGCCTGAGCCATCTTCTCCCCTCTAACAGCTGTGAGGGGGAAAAACTTGGCAACTAGGGACTGCTGTGAGAACCAAGCATGAGGCTGGGCAGCCTATTTCTGTACTGTTAACTTGGCCTCGGTTGTGGCTTCCTGGGTTTCTGATTCCTTTCTTCAAACGAAGACTAGAGGACAACATCACTTAGGAATAGAAGTCTGGTATTTAGAATTCTGCCTAAGGTACTTTTTCTTTTCATAAGATTTGTCAATATCTTGAGATTCTTTTTCTGTTGACAGGGATTTAAGAGTTTTTGAAAAGCAAGATGATGCCCAGGTAAACTCTGGCTCTACTTTTCAGCTCTTCTAAAAGCTCTGCTTAGTGCCATTTTGCAAAATGAGAAGTGTTAGTAGATAAGATGGTCCTTTACCTTTTTGATATGTTGGAAAATTCAAGGAAATTCTCCTCCATGGTTGGACTAGGGTTTATATAAACCTTCTTGACAGATTTTTCCAACAGTATGCAAGACACAGAAAATCCAGTTGAATATCAGTAAAATCTTTTAAAGATATGATAGTAATACTCTCTCCACCTCAGAGGTGTCTGTTTATACTAAAATTCAGGAACTTCCTTCCTGGTTATATATATATATATATATTAAAAAAAATCCTCTTCAAGTGTTGAATCAACACCTCTTTGGCTTTTAAGTGGATATTTTATGACCACATGCTTTTCCCCCTGGTATTTGGGATGTTATTTTTATATCCCTGTTAACACAAGTTGAAAGGAGATCAATCTTCTTTGTTTATGCTTAATGTCTTCTGCAATTTCAACAGGTGAATGATAAAAGTCTAAGGGAAAAGAGAAGTCTGGTGTGATTTGTTTTTATAGGAAAATAGGAACAATAATAGAAGTGTACTGCAGACAGTTATTTCCACTTCAAATAAATGGTATAAGTCAGTGCTACAAGTAGCCTCATTATATCTGATCACTGATAGAAATGCAGAGCTCTCATTTTTATTATAGTCTATATTCAATGACATGGCTAGTATTTCAAAACTATGCTTTGGTGATTTAAAGCAGCAACAACTTATTAATACTGAAAAACTAAGAAAATTGACATTTACACTTTCTAGCTCAATTAATTTTCTCTTTTGGTATATTGCTTTGCTTTTTTGTTTTAAATCTCAATGTCTTAGTAAAAGAGTAAATGCTATGTACCTATATTCAGAAGAAAACATGTTCTGACAATGATCTAATGATTTGGGAAGCTTTGGTTCAAGTTTTGGCTTCTGCCACCAGTCTATTTGAGCCTTCAGCTAGTCACTCCTATATAATGCTGTTGCCATTTGTGCATGTGAGTCCAGAAACACCTAAACACAGTGTTAGCTAGATTCCCAAATCCCAGACAGGCACGTGCTTTGAAAGAAATGCTTTAAAGCAGAAGTAAGCTGAATTGGTCTCCTCACAGTACTTGGCGTACTGATAAAACGGCAAGCCTAGGCTCGTGTTGCTGCATAAAGAAGCAAAAAGTCAGGGGCTTTATCAGGGAGGGGGGTCAGATGGACTTAAATTCTATAGCTCATTAAAAACAAGCTGCTTTATTGGGAGCTAGGACTTCTCTCCACAACTGGATTTCCCATCTGTTAAATGCAATAATAGCATTTGTGGTTGTATAGCAAATAAGTTGGGGAATAAAAGTAAGTCAGATACTGGCTCCTTAGAAGCTGGGGTGTATGTATATTGTGGATTGTTTTGGGTTTTGTTTTTGTTGTAGTGTGTTTCGTTTTTTGGGTTGTGTTGGTTTTTTGGGTTTGTTTTTTTTTTTTTTAAGCTCCTGCCATGCAGAGCTGGAGGGATGGCCCCTGGCATCCCTAGGCAGAGGGGCTGTGGAGCTGTGGCAGCTGCCAGATAAGCAGCTCCTCCAAGGAACTGGCTGAAGCCCTTTAGCAGGAGGCTTTCTTCCCCCCAAACACACCTATGTGCAGCCCAAATGTGTAACCATAAAACCTCTTGGCACCTATGTGGTGCTTCTCAGAGTAGAATTTCAAAGCACGGTGGGTGGGGGGTGGCTCCGGGCTCCCCTCTGCTTTGGGGGTGGGGGGGTGAGCTCTGCCGCTCACAGAGCCAGGGCTTGCCTGGGGAGCTTCTTCCATGCGTGATGCTTTTAACTACTGGAGAATATTGTCTCTGAGGTACTTGCTCTTCCCACCAAGAGGGAACTTGACCTTCTTGACATCTTCAAGGTGTTTATCTAGGTATTACTGCTGCTGTCAGGCAACACATTGCTGCACCCTTTTTATACAGTGGGCAGAGAAGTTGTCACTCACCTGAACTCAGGTGGAAAGCCTGCCCCGGAGAGTGGAGCTGTATGAATCTCCTGAACCCTGGGCTAATACCATACCTACTAGGCTTCCTCCTTTCCATCAGTGTGCCTTCTGCTAAATGAAGCAGTATCATGTACTTCCAGCTGCACCAGAACAGCCTCTGGTCTCTGAGGTATGAGGAGAAACCCAGAGCCTGCTCTCACAGTGTTGATAGTAGCAACAACTCTCTCCAGCAGCACCAACTGCCTGGCTGATGGCACCAAAGGAGTTAACTTGTCTAATATCCATTGCATGTAACTGCCTGCTCTGCCCTGCCTTATTCTTCCCTAATAAAAGGAAGTGGCTGTGGGGCAAAAGTCCCTCTTTTCTCTGGCTTCTGAAACTTTAAGCACTCGACCTTTGCAATCACACCTTGTCCCTTCTCAGGAATTCACCCAGGGCGGAGGCAAGGGCGCAGCTCTGAACATGAAGAGCTCCTCAGGAAAGCAGCTGGTGGGGTCCAGCCATCTCACCTATGATTTGGTGCCCCTTGCTCATCTTTCCTCTTGCCTTCAGCCTGCTTCACTGCACTGCTCTCCAGTGTCTTTGGGCAGGGAGAGCATAGGCATGGTCTGGGCTGTTTCTCTCTGGCTCAAAGCAAAGTGTGTTGGTTTTTTTTTTCTTTTTTTTTTTAATGTCTGGGAGCACTTATTTAACAGGCAAAATATCTACTTGTAGTGTGCAGCAACTGACTCTGGGAGCAGCAGGATGGCGAAATCATCTCTTCAGTAAACTGAGAGTGAAGGACCAGCAGTTCAACCAAATTGCCAGGTTTCTGTATCTCAAGGCCTTTCCTGACATACTAAAATCTGTTTCAATTAATTAATTTCTTCATCCCTTTTTTCTTTAGTACTTGAGCACTTACCTGCTGCCCTTTCAGCTTTATGACTAGTATCACTACATGATTTCATGTACCAATTTCTTGTACAAGAAAACTGTCAATGCAGTAGAAAACAGTGGTGTGGTGGTTTCTTCTTTAGTACCCATGTTCTGCTCTCCACCTTAGTAAGGAATTTCAATGACATGCTAACCTGGAAAAGGGAGAGCTCTTGGGGCCAGAAGAGTTCACTTCATTGTCTGGGACTAACCCCAGTTCACTCTCCTGTATCTCTTTCTTTTTAGCATGGTAAACAAGTCTATCCCTTAGGATAGAGTAATGTAATTTAATTCCTCAGCCATGGCCTTCCAGTGATTGTTGGGCTGCTACTTTACCTTTATTTCCATGTAGATTTTTAACGTATTGCGTTGAGAGAAGATGCTTGTCTGTGAAAGATGTCCTCTACTTCTGTGACTTGTGCAACTTTTTCAGATGAGGGTTCCACTTTTTTTGCCTCTGTTTAATGGATTATTGTGGTGTTGCTGTTGAAATTCAATATGGCTTTATGGACCTTATGTACAGTCCTGGAGGCTAGATCTCATACCCTTCATGGGGAACTTAACTTGGTCTCTTTAATATCAACTAAATATCCTAAATTCCTGGGGGTAAAAGAAAGAGAAAAGAGGAAGAATCTTGACTGTATTCCATTTTATTGAAAAGTAAATAAAATCCAACATTAGTAGCTGCAGGACTTGAACCATCATAATATAATAATTCAGACTATTTCCTCTGGATCAGTGAAATGTCTCTGCCAAGGGGAAGTATTACAAAATAAGGGGTTTATAGACATGCTCTATGTCAGGCAGAGCAAGAATTTATTTCTTTCTGGGAGGGAGAAACAAACCTGGCAGATCCTAGGAGATCCCAGTCACAGGCAGGTACTGAACCAACCTATACCTCCTACTCATACACCTCAGTCACTTTTCCCCCCCTCACATGCAGGTGCAAGGAGAGATCCCCTGAAAGGGGATCAAACAAATTAAACAGTGCAAGAGTACAACCTATTCTAGTAAACTAACCCCTCCTTGGACATGGTCTTTGGTCCTGTTGCAGCACAGGGAGTCATTTAGGACAGAACAAGGCCTGTTCCCCAAGGTTAGCTTAGATGCAGCCATCTTGTGCTAGAGCTCGAACTATTTAAAATAAGGTAGTGGCCACTGGACTTCTGGGGCTAGAGAATGGGCATAGGCAAGGTCTAGTTCACTGGCACAGAAGCAGTAAAGCATCCAGAAAGTCAGAGCCTTGCCTGTTGCTTCACCTTGGACTTGCAGGGAGACAGAGGAATTCTACAGGCACCTTAAAAAGCTATAGCCCAGCACTCAGGGCCTTCACCTGCCACTTTCTCTGGGGTGGTGGTAAATGCTGACCCTGAGCCACTTCTCAAATCTGCAGGGTACCTCCTGCTGGGACTCTCTTTCTGTGTACAGCATTACTTAGCTTTGCCTATGAGCAGCAGCCTTCTGAAACCGTTAGCCATCAGTGTCTTCATTTCTACATGAGTAAACTGAGGCAGCAATGCTGGATGACCAGCCAAGATCATAGATAAACTAGAAATAAAAGTGGATCCTTCCACCTCCTTGTTCCTCTGCTTTAACCATGACCCTACACACTTTGTTAGCTCAAGAGCTGAAAAGCATAGTCATTACCTGTAGTTTCATGTGTGGAAGATTTAAGGAACAAGGTTAAAAGTCTTCGCAATCTACCAAACTAGTATACTTGTGAATGATGATGGTCTTTAATCAACATCACAGAATGACAGGACTATAGAATCATTAAGGTTGGAAAAGACCTCTAAGATCATCGAGTCCAACCATCAACCCAACACCACCATACCCACTACACCATGTCCCTAAGCGCCTCATCTACACGTCTTTTAAATACTTCCAGGGATGGTGACTCCACCACTTCCCTGGGCAGCCTGTTCCAAGGCTTGACCACTCTTACAGTAAAGAAATTTCTCCTAATGTCCAGTCTAAACCTCCCTTGGTGCAACTTGAGGCCATTTCCTCTCGTCCTATCGCTAGTTACTTGGCAGAAGAGTCCAACACCCACCTCGCTACAACCTCCTTTCAGGTAGTTGTAGAGCGCGATGAGGTGTCCCCTCAGCCTCCTCTTCTCCAGACTAAACAACCCCAGTTCCCTCAGCCGCTCCTCTTAAGACTTGTGCTCCAGGCCCTTCACCAGCTTTGTTGCCCTTCTCTGGACACGCTCCAGCACCTCCATGTCCTTCTTGTAGTGAGGGGCCCAAAACTGAACACAGTATTCGAGGTGCAGCCTCACCAGTGCCGAGTACAGGGGCACGATCACCTCCCTACTCCTGCTGGCCACACTATTTCTGATACAGGCCAGGATGCTGTTGGCCTTCTTGGCCACCTGGGCACACTGCTGGCTCATGTTCAGCTGGCTGTCAACCAGCACCCCCAGGTGCTATCTTCCTGTGCATCTGCTAGTGGTTTGCCAGCGCTAGTGGGTGGGTACCCCTTTACAGTGACAATGAGAGTCTTTGAGAAAAGACTCAGGATGAAGCTTAGTTGTGGTTCTGTACAAGATCCCATGGGCAATATACAGTTTCACTCCCTTGAACACCACGAGGACCAAATCCAAAACATAATCCAGACTGACCTTGTTTATGAAGCGCTTTAACTGCTCAAATCTGGCCCAGTTGCACAGGCTTATACTGAGAACTGCTAAACTGACATTAGTGCTGCCATCTCGCATGTGCGTAAAATTTTCTCTAGTTTGACAGTTTTATAGGGCTTTAAAAAATGATTCTACTTATATTCTTGCTGAAACCCTAAAGCTTATGAGAAATGTTTGAATGGGTTAAAACAAAACAGAAGCATATGGGATATGCTTAAATGTGGTTACATCTTGAGTGATGGTGCTACCTGCATAAATTTGAATGTAGCTGCTTTTTTGAGACACTGATGGATTTCACGTTGATTGCTCCAATATGCACATACCATGTGAGAAGAGCAGTCAGTCAGCTTAGGCTGAGCCTTGGAGGAAAAAATGTACAAGGACAATTGTATTTCCTTCCAAACAAACAAAAAGAGGGAAAGGAAAAAAAAAAAAGGAGAAGGATGCAATAAAGTTTTAGCTTTACAGTGCTCCGCTACAGGATGTATCCACCAACCGAAACCATCTGCCCCACACAGATATGCTGATCTATCCATCCCGGTGAGACAAGTTTGTTACAAGTTTGTTAGCAAGGCTGCTGCTCTCTCTGCGCCTTACATCTCCCTGTGGAGAAAAGGTTAATCTGACTTAATTAGCTCCACACAACTCAGGCCTGGGTTTTGCTCCTCTCTGCGCGTTGCTGGCCTCAGCACAACCAAGTCTTACGAATCAGTCTGCAATGAGGTTTACAAAGCAACTCATATTTTTTGGTGGTATGGTGTGATACCTGTCAGACGAAAGTCAAAATAATTAAGGATTAAGACTATGCCCTCATTTGTTTGGTTTTTGGAGGGCTTCATGTGTGTGTTTTACACGACTGTTACTGGGTGTAGGAAACAGCTGATCTGATAGCTTTCAATAAGGAGACATTGCGGTTACTAGAGCCCTCCTAGGTTTCAGTACATCTTGAGGATAAAACTTTGCATCTTTCTGATACCTGAGTCAATTTATTTCATGTCAGAGAGAAGGAAGAGAAGGAAGATAACTCAGCCTAATCTTATTTGTTCAAGCAATTTGACGTAAAAATATCTTCCATAATTTATCAGGCATTGAAGCAAGGAGTTTTTATACATTAAATACAGAAATATTATATGTTTCTGTATATATTAACAAAGTAGATAGGATTTAACAGCAATTTATCTACACAAAATGTCAGTTTGCTTATATTTCATTTCCAATATTTAGCAGTCATTGTTAGATTTTACTTACCTATCAATCAGATATATAATACGAGATACAGACTATGACACTGATATTTATTTGTTTACGAGCACAGATGTTCTCACTATTACTTAGTTTCTTGATTTTTAGGTACAGTGGAAACGTGGATAAATAGACAACACTTGAACTAACTATACATGTTCTTCCTCATCCTAATATTTAAAGTGCCTACAAATCAATACACTTAGTATTCCTATAGTGTTGTTGTCATTTACTTTTTAAAAAATCAGTTTAAAACCTGTGGATTTACTATTGTCCTTATTAAAAAGAAGATCAGTCAGAACAGTGATACGTAAATCCTAGGAAGATCAGTTGGCTTTTTTTTTTTACTTTTGTATCAGACTAGGTTTAATATTTTTCAGAAGCTTATTATTATTAAAAAAAAAAAAGACATGAAAAAAGCAAAAAGCAAGACTTCTGTTTCAGCAACCTGTAGCTCAGGTTTTTAGGCAATCCTACATCACCTTCCAGCATCGCGTCCTACGTACAACGGCGGCCCTCGCTCTCCCTCCCTCTTGCTCCGTCCTCCTCTCGCACCCCATGCCACCATACTCTGGCGAGGAAGAAATTTTGGTGTTTTTTTGTTTGTAAAGACCCTGAGCATGCCGGGGCGGGTGCTCCAGGTGGGGTCTACACCCGCTTGACGCTGTTGAGGAGCTCCGTCAGTTCGCTGATGTACTTGATGGTGTACTTCAGGGTTTGTATTTTGGTGAGGGGCTGTCCCCTCTGGCTGTAGACGGGGGGCAGGTAGTTGCGCAGCGTGTGGAGTGCGTCGGCCAGGGTCCTCATCCGCAGCTTCTCCCTCTCGCTGGCCTTCCTCCTGCGCTGGGCGGACATCCGCACCTTGGTGCCCTTGGGCAGCCGAGCCTGCCCGGGGCTGGGCAGGTAGGCGGGGGGGAAGTCCACCAGGCTGTAGCCCACCAGGCTGCCGCCGCCGTTGCCGTAGGGGGTCTCCGCCGCCGTCGGGCAAGGGGACGAGGAGTAGGATTCGAAGGAGGGCGTCGGGGATAAGCTGTGCGGAGACGAGACGGGGTGCAGCTCGAAAGCCCCAGCGGTGCTTTTCCAGTCCCAGGACGATAAGCAGACAGAGTGCTCCGAACCCAAAGCATCTTCCATGTTTATCAACGTCTCGTGCAGTTTGTCCATGCTGGAGGAGCGCTCGGGAGAAGCAATGCCCTCTGCCCGCCAGCAAAGGCTGGAGCCGCCGGCTGCCGAGACCTTTTTATGATGGAGGGAGGAAAGTGACAGAGTGGGAACGCGGGTTTGGCGAGAGGAGTTCAAAGGAGCGCCACAAGTGCTAAGATGGAAAATGAACTCCTGATGTGCTAGTTTCTTCTCAGTGATAATTATCAACCTTCAGCTAAAAAGCCTTTAAGCTAACAGGCAACAGCGAGAAAGGAGGAAAAAAAGATTATCTTCTTGCAACTAAATCAATTAAGGCTGCGCATCTACGTGTAGCGTTGCACTGGGGGGATAAGTGGTGAGAGAGGAAAAAGAAAATTAACAATTTTACAAACCAATTTACAGACATAGAATTTGAAGATAATGACCGCTAACACAAACCCTGAATTTAAGCCACCGAGCCCTGATTTCTGTGTAACCGTTTGAAGGCAATGGCACTATGGCAATGATTTGATCTGCACTGGCTGCTGCTGAAGTAGTCTCTCATTAACTACATCTTAATTGTGAAAGTCAAAGATGGTTTGTTTGCATTTGTGTGTGTTATGGCTCTGAGGATTTCTCTTCTCATGAGATTGCAACTTCTCTCTGGATCATTTTGGTTTTCAACAGGAGAAAGGAGGAAAGAACAACAATGCATTCCCTGCACTCTGTAGATTCATTTGCTATTTTAAATCATGACTGGGAAATCAAAAAAGGAAATCTGTAATTGCAAACACAGTCAAAGTCCCATTTAAAAAAAGAAACAGGAAAATGTAATTTAAAAAAAAAAAAAAAACAGGGTATAGACTTTGGACTCAGACAAATGTTTTACATAGAAATTTAATCCAAAGTAATATACAGATTAGACGTGTGTAAGAGAAGACCAGAAGCTACTTCTGTAAAATTTCCTACCTCTAGGAAACCATTCTTCTGCCAAAAAAAACGTTTTCCAGCCCTGACTCAATGCAACAGTGAAGTTATATGTTAGGCAGTTCAAGGGAAAATGTATATCCTATAAGTTAACAGCATTAATAATGAACACTTTTCATTTCTAGGCTTCAGAACAGCTTACAGTGATGATTAATGATGTCTGTTACTCTGGGGAAATGGATAAGCAGAGGCAAGGAGTAGCTTGTCCAAAATCACACAGCAAATCATTAGGAGAGCCAGGAAAACTGTCCAAATCTACTGAGCTCTGCAGCTCTACTGAGCAGCTCGGCTGCCAGCCGTGACTTTGTATCGGCCCATAATGGAAGCAAAGTATAATAGATAACGAAAAGTAGGGGAGAGAGAGTGCCAACCTGGAGGAAAAAGAAAAGTAGGATTTATTTTAGAGTTTCCTTCTGTGTAACGATCTCTGTGTGCACCATAATCCACTCTGACAAAAGGCGGGGAATGCCTCTGAACGGCACACGGCCGAAGCAAGCTGAGGGTTTCTGGGATACACCATTTCTTTTTGATTGTGAAATCCTCACTACAACCACTCAGGAAAAAAAAAACAATCCAATACTCATCGTAGTCGTTAGGAAAGCTTTTGTGAATTTTTATGAGTTTGGGATCAAAACGTTGGGAAGCAGCTTGTAGGAGACTTACTGATTTTATGCTGAGATGAATAAGAAAGAACCAAAAAATGAAGGATTTTAGCATTTCAGCTGGGGCTGAGACAGTTTGACGTGTGGACATCTACCCCACGCAGAAACTCGGGGCACAGCTCACCACAGTCAGGATTGCTTTGGGTTTTATGGTTACCCGATTGTATTCTGAGCTCTCCTTTACTCCTTCTTTAAGGAAAATGAGCTGAAACAGTCCTAAGAATCACAAATGCCTACCTACAAATTAAAATTAAGACAAGATGAATAATAGGTATTTTCTGTGACTTCAGTGAGCTGAATGAGTTTCATAGAGCACCAAAACAATGGTCACAAGTCCACAAGTCAGACATCAGGTCTAATTTAGCATAAATAGGGGACTCGTTTTTGTCCCAGTTAAAATCTCTCTCCCACTCTTTTTCTCTTTTCCTCCACGTATTTGTGTTTATAGTGCCTTTTCCATTTGATATGTCCCCTGCTCTTATTTTATGTCTTTTCCTTTTTTGCTAAGCACAACAGTTAAAAGTCTACACATGGACAAAAATCAGGAGGGGGAGGTGGAAGAGGAGGAACTTCTGTGTGCCAAGAAAAAGGAGCTTGCAAATATATGTATGTGTGTGTGTAAATATAGAAATATATTAAAAATACACGTATTGAGCATATACGTATAAACTGTTCTACTCAGCAGTTTTGATTTTGGAATAAAATGTTAATTAAATGAAGTCAAATTTTGAGGAAAAAATTTCAACAAGTCGCTTGTTTACTGACTATAAACAGTGCAAGTTGCCAGCTCATTTATACCCCTAATCTATGGGTAAATCATAGAAAATGTTGCTCAGACACTAAGGGGGAAAAGATTTTGTGCATGTCCAAGATGCTATTGCTGTAAATGACAGGTGTCAGATTTCATCTTTCTGTTCTTATATATAGGAATTGGGATGAGGTTAGGCAGGGAAAAGTAATGCAAATTACAGCAACAGCTATATTTTTTCTTATATCTTATGGGTAAATGTTTAGAGTGACCAAGGCACGATATTAGCGTATGTGGACAACTGTTCTGGTTGCATGAAAAATCACTGGATTTTATAAGCTTACACTCTTATAAACTGTTACACAGGCAAGAAAAAATTACAGGCTTTTCTATAAATAATACAGGGCTAATGCTCATACTTGAAAACTGCCTTGCAGTTGTGCATCCTGTTTTATTACCATCGTGCTCCCTGGTGCTATTTTAGCTTGGACCCAACTAGTTATGATCCAAACATCGCCTGACTGCAGTTCAGGGGATGCCACCGAGGGCATAGGGGTGAGCAAAGGGTTTACCCATATGAAGGCAAGCTTTGCTGTAACCCGTCTTCTGAGCCAGGGAAGGGGCTGTGGCCCTGCTTGCTCTAGTGGTAAAGACGCAGCCAGAGGTTCAATTTTGAGAAATAACCACCCACAGCCCCCCAGGTTCCCAAAATGTAGTCACATGAAGTGTATCTCAGTTTTGGCCAAATCAGGAAGCTGTGTAAGGTCTCTTTCCATGATCCCTGTAAGATCCATAGCCTGTGTAAGTCAACAGAGTCTCATGGTATGTAGCTGTTCTTGGATTAGTTAGTGCTTTTGGATAGTGCGATGTTTCCACCTGCAAGTATGAAAATCCTCAGTTAAGAAATTATCTCGCAAAGTAGGGACAATTATACCAGGCAAAAATTACTGGAAATGGTAGAACAACTCACAGCGTTGTTTTATAACAGGGACTTAAAAAGTACCATACAGAAGAAGGCATGGCTACAGGCTGGTTTATTTTTCTACACGCTATGACTGTTTGATGCTCTCTTACTGAAGAGTTAAGAAAGTCTAGTGGCACCTTCAGGTGGCACCTTCCTAGAAAGTAAATCCATGCAAAAAAAAAAAAAAAAAGTGTTTACAATCTTTATTTTCTTCTACCTCTCGCAAATTTAGGAATTTACTTTTTGTCTGTCAGTAATGTCAAAACATTGAAGGATAGTGAGATATGAGGCTAACACCAATGAAATATGAACTGACACTTAAAAAATGATAAGGCATTTTCTGCTTGACTGATAGTTTTGATTTTCATTTCAGTAATTTATTCTGAAATATAAAGGCTAACATCTCAATCTTCATCTCCTTTAAAATGAAGGGTTCCCTGCTCGTATTTCTGAATTCATTACAGAAGGGAGGAGACACACGGATGCATGGAAGGAGCAAAACTTCTTCCATTTAAAAAAAAAAAACACCCATAGAATAGAAAATTTTTAGAGCTTCCATATGTGTCTGATTCAGGTTTTAAATTTAAAATAAGTTGTCCAGATAATCATTGTCATCCACAAGTATGGTAGATAAATGCATTTTTTGTGTACAGTTATTTAAAGTCTGATCTACATTTTTTTTCTAGAGTATACTTTCACCAAGCTGTGAGTTTGGTAGGAGAAACACACTTGTAACAATAAGTAAAAAACCATATCGGATGGGAAGAATGCAAGCTGAAACAGAGTAAACATGGATAAATGTGTTTCAACTAATCCCATAACTGTCAGCCTGCTTTACAATTAGGACAGAAGTCCCGTCTTATTTTATTGACAAGAAACAGATCACACTAATATCCTTGCAGAGCACCTGGATGATAAAGCCTCATCTTGCAGTTTGTACCATGAAAAAATATCTATCTCCCAAAAGCTTTTAAAGTCACTTCATCTCTTATTTAACAAGAGGGTTTCCCAAGTTTTAGCTGCTACGCCGCCCACTCGCTGCGGAGGCGGCTGTTCCATCCTGCTTTACAGAGGCGCGGACGAGGAGTCAATCGCCCGTATATAAACCGTGGAGCGAGCAGCTGCAGGTCTCACTAACTTCAGCAGACGCAGCAGGTGTTCAACACTTCTGAAAAATAGTGTTGAACACCTCGGTTTATGCCCAAGCTGGCAATAAAGGAAGGAAAGGATCCACCACATTTGTTATCCAGAGTAACGTTAGGCTTCTCTCCTTTTTAAGGCTTTCCTCAATTTGGATAGATGCATTTTTTAAAAATGAGTAGACTTTACAGCTTTTTTTCTATTTGTGGAAGACGGTTTAATCTCAGTCCAACCTCAACTGAAATAAATAAGCAAGTTGGTCAACAAATACAGACTTTTTTTTTTTTTTTGAGGTCAATACGCCAAAGAATATGGATGGCTAGCTACAATTCCCAGAGGGAAACAAAGCAGTAGGAGAACCAGGACTGATCCTGAGTCCAGCCCTGTGAAAGGGAGCCCACAACCTTTACTACAACCAATGAAAACCATGTGTACATTGGATTTCTAATTGTTATTACCACCTTTGGCCAAACAAATCCTGTGACTAGCACGAGAAAACATTGTAATTTATTTGTAGTAAGACCAGAAATAGGCCAGTTCTAGTCCTGTTAAAAAAATCCTGCCTTAAGCGTTTCAAGCCTTTAATTTTCTCAAGGGCGCAACTCCAAAATGCCAAACTAAGAGGGAAACAGTCAAGTACCATTGATTTCACTGGGGCTTTGCATAGTGACAAGCATCTCTCTGGCCTTGCCCTGGCAGGATCAGGACCTATCTATTTGCTTTACATCCTCAAATGTAAGTATTTGATCCTCCAAATAGTGGCAGTCTCCATCGACTGACGAGTGACATCAGCTCCGCAATTCGTTTAAAACATCTGATCTCCAAGCAACTGGCTTCCCAGATGAAAAGGCCTACGTGTGGAATTTACACCTACCCACCTTTTAAGTAGGGAGTTTATTACCTAGTGGTTTTCAGCTGATATTTAGGAATGCCTTTTTAATACCCCTGTAACAGAAGTTGAAAGGAGGTTCGACTATGTGGTTGGTCTTTAATGTCTACTGGCTACTTCAGCCAGAAGGAAAGGGCAAAGCTGTGGGAGGAAGGGGAGCCTCACAAGGTTTATTTTGCTCAGAAAATGAAAAATAACAGATATTATCAAAATAATAGAAGCTGGTTCGGTAGGAGAAATCCCATTATTGTTTACTGCGGCTTCATTGTATCAGCTTTCATACTTGGTTTCAAAAAATGTTGTCTGCTGTAATGAAGTTGAGGTATTTCAGTTTTTCATGGGAGAGGTGGAGGGTTACCTGTGGCAAATATTTCAAGATCACCAACAATGCCTCCTTTTCTACCCAAAAGCATACATTCAAATTAATAAATGATAAAGTACAATATCATTTATCTCCAAGTGTTTCTCTTACTTTCTCCATGAACAGCTTGATGATTGCCTTTGCCATCTGTGATAGTGGTTTCACAGGGCTTTTTAAAAAAATGGGATAGCACCTAGGGGTTCCAGGGGAAGTTCAAGGTTTGTACTCTTGCTTTCCTGCTATTACAATGGGCTTCCGTGCCCTGTGGTCTAAATGGTTCATTTTGCAGCATGGTGAATTTTCCAAAACTAGGTAAATCTTACAAGAAATTCCAATAGCCAGGAAAATTGCAGTAAAAGCTCAGTTGTGACTATTTCTAGCCAAGCTGTGCAGCTGAAGCTGGGTGTTTGTGAAGGGAGCTATTTTTCAATTGCTGTGATTATATTTCAGCTCAGGCTGTTCCTTTTCAACCAGTGAGCTTCCTCATCAGTATCTGCTCATTTCTTCCTCCCCCGTGTCCTAGCACTGATGTGCACAATTGCTGCGTGCTGCTAATAGAAACCATGTTTCATCTTGGTGCTAAATGAAGTTATGCTCTGGGCACAGCCTGCAGTTCAGTTTAATAATTATAAAGTGGATCGATAGTCTGGGTAAGAGACAACATACAAGTGTTAGATTACAAATTTTATTTAGCTCTTGCCTATTTCACATTCTGAAAAAAAGCGCTGTGTGCCTGTTCAAGCCACCTTTCATAAGCACGTGGTTAACCCGCGGGTGAGGGCAATTGATTTTAAACTGCAATCATAAATTTTTTGGCAAGTTGCTAAATCTTAATTTTAAACACATTCAATCCCACAAAAAACAGTCCGTCCTTCAGTCTACTGATGAACATGAATGGCATATTAAGTTTAGAGGGTTTTTTTGCATTTGCTCTGAATGCTTCCATGAATTTTGCCTAACAAATTAAACTCAGTGTTATAACAGTCCCATGAATACATTTGAGTAAAATCAGTCCCAATTTTTAATAGGTAAACTTTGCACATACAGAGGTTTTCAGATTATATGAAAGTGGGGGGAAGTGATTAATATACTGGAGAGCAGAGCTGCCATTCAGAGGGACGGGGACGGGCTGGAGAATTGATCCGGGAGCAGCCTCGGGGGGTGCAAGGAAAGCGAATGCAAACCCCTGCGCCGGGCGGGATAACCCCACGCAGCACCACAGGCCCAGGGCGACTGGCCAGGAGGCGGCTTCCCAGGAGAAAGACCTGGGGAACCTGGGGGGTTGACAGGCTGGAGCAAGTCCGGAGAAGGGTCACCAAGCTGATGAGAGGGCTGGCGGACATCGCATATGGAAAGAGGTCCAGAGAGGTGGGTCTGTCCAGCCTGAGATGAGAAGGCTCAGGGGAGACCTCACTGCTGCCTGCAACTACCTGATGGGAGAGCAAAAAGGAGAGCAACCAAACTCTTTGCAGAGGTTCACAGTGGAAGAAAGCGAGACAACGAACACATTGAGTTCTGAGTCTTACAAGCCTTCGACCTTTCAATGATTCATCATAGCTTTCCTGCTGTACTTATGGTGATACAAGACACCGATATTTTTTCTGCCTGATTAGATTTTAGGACAGTTGTGTTTGGGTGACAAGGGCACGGTGCAGAGGACTGTATTCTCCACCACTGAAGACCCTGCTCCCTTTCCTTGCCTCATGATCAGCTTTTATCTAACTTGTCCCATCTATAACTAAACATTATTTTTCCTCTTTTCTCTATCTTTTCTTTTCCTTTCTCTTTTTTTTTTTTTTTTAAGGTTTCATCTATTTGATTTCAGTCTCATTCTTTTTGGTACTTCTTGATACTGACAGTAGAACATGATGCCTTTTTTAGCATCCTCTGCCCATATGAATCATACATCTCTGTTTACCTGCTCAGTTGCATGAATAAAGTTAACGTTAGAAGCAGGAACCATTTAATTATCCACTTGAAACAGTTTTTTCAGGAAGTTATCGAAGAAATAGTTACAGTAGTTACAGTTGCAGTATATACTTAGAGGCTCGGTTAAGGTTGAAAAGTTGCAAGAAGTCATTCATTGAAGGGCACCGTTGTTAGAAAACTCTTATATTATTTTCATTTCTATTTTTGAAACACATGAGAGAGGAAAAACCCTAAACTCTTACCAATAAAACTTATGTATGGGCCAGTAAGTCAAGTTTATAAATCTATTAGGTCAAACGAAGAGAAGGTAAAACAAAGAGAAGATAAAATGTAGAACTAGTGGGAAAAAGGGATTACTAATCAAACTCAGCTTGCCTTCACTCTGAGAGCCCATTTAGCTGTATGCTGCTGGCCACCCCGTCACTCTGATGAGACACAGACATCTGGTTTGCACCCTGCCTAAGTTCCTGCTTAGTTAATGGTAATTGGGATGTGTAAAATCAGGGCATGCATGAATAAGCAGGTAGATCTTACAACAGCAGGTATGCAAATCTTGAGGGCAGCTGGTCCTGGCTAAAATTCTGCTCTCTTAGGGTCCAGTTTGCTGCAAACCAGGGAGAACCGTAAAGCACTGTCTGGAGAGGCAGCACAATCACACGGACAGAAAATCAGGTCACAAATGCCCTGTTCTCAGCCGTGCTACTGACCCGCATGCTCATAGAGACCCCCATCTTCTGCTCCTGCTCCCCCACATCTCTCCCTGCCTTAGATACAGACTGTGTCAGGGGAGGGATTACCTCTTGGCAGAGATCTATATGATGCCCACCACAGTGGTCAACTTAAAGCTTGCGACGCTGTCCTATTACAAAATACTGTATAAAATGGAGAGAGTATCAGAAAACAATTAAATCTAAATTCTCCAGGTAATACTGCTTTAAGCCAGTTGAGCTCCTAGAGAAACAATTTTCTAAAGTAAACACTGGCAAATGGGTTGTAGTCAAAAAAAAAAAAAAAAGAAAAAAGGAAAAAAGGGAAACTTAAATTTCCCTGACATTGACCTGCCCTGTCAGGCTGGGATGCACATTCATCAGTCTCTTGCTCTTATCTGATATCTGACATTCTGTGACGAGTTGAAAACAAAGTAACACAGATGGATAGTGCTCTCCTTTGAAGAACAAAGTGTACCGGGAACTGAATTTTCAAGTACGTTCAACGTGAAGTTAACTCTTAGATTGTAGGAGCAACTTTTAAAGGCGAGAGAAGGAGAGGGGAAAAAAAAAAAGGAGACTCAAAAGGGCCATTGGGGATTCCCTATTAATGTACATATAAAGTAAGCTAACATTTACATAGTCCCTGCTACTTTCAGTGTACTTCAGACAATGGCTAATCAATACTCATTACACAGCTTTAAAAAGGCAGAGTATTCCGGGGCGGCTATTTGGTCAGACACCTCCATCCTTGGAGTTTTCCTGAGATCAGACAGGCTGTCCTCCTCCAAGAAACCGAGCAAGCCTTATCTTCTTTCAGAGGAAAAGCTCAGTTTGGAGAAATATCATTTCCTCATGGCACAGGAAGGAATTTCATGCAAGCAATTTTTAATTAGTGAACCCAGCCTACCTTAGGAATCAAGTCTGAGATGGGAGTGAAATGAGCCCCTAGCTCACAGTCCTGGAGTTAACCATTATGATCCAGCAGAGAAATCAGCTAATTATGTTAAATTTTAGACAATCATGAGGGATACACTAGTTCTGTTTCAAATATTCAGGTATGTTCCTCCTGAATCTTGTGATTGTCTACTTATTTTGGGGTCAAAGAGTAAACATTAAGAACAGACTTCATATATCCTAGGTTACAGACTTGATTTTGCTCACATACGCTCATGGTGTCCGTAATGCCTTGATGTTTTTTGAAGGCTTCCTCTTCCACCCCAAAGATAGCTCTCCTGCCCAGAGAGTTAATCTCTTTTTTTTTTTTTTTTTAATAACAGAGCAAAAATTTAAATAATATTTAAGAAATGGCTCCATGGCTGTCACAGTCTTTTCTTGAGTTCGCTTCGTGTCAAAATTCTTGAAGTCCTACAGTGAGAAGTTCCATTTCAACAATAAATTCAAACCTACAGAAGAAGCCAATCTTTACGGCTCGGTGGGCTTTACATCAGACTCCATATTCCTTTAAAATCTTCCGTGAGGACTTTCTCTAGCTTAAAAGAAACTCTAAAAAGAGAAGTTCAATATATTTTGTCTTGTGTTATATAATGGCCACTCAAATTCAGCAATAGAATATTTTCTGGACACATCTGTATAATTATTTTTTTCTAGTGTACATCTTCAGAGTTCTCAGAGCTACTTTTGCTCCTAGATCTTCCACCTGGTAAAACGTGCATGTAGGTGTCTGGCCGGGGGCACAAGCACTGCAGGGAAAAGATCAAAGGCCTATAAATGTGTCAAACTTTCAAATGCAAATCACCTGCCATAACGCTGCTGAGAACAAATCCTTCATTATCACCATTCTGTGAAAGGCTTAAATTAGCCTGAATTGGCTGAAAAGAACAAGAAAAAGAAAACCATTTATCTTCCTGTGAGTTTTATTACCTTTAGATTTATTTGGCTAATGGTCCAATAGCCCACTAATCAGAACATCTGCATAACAAATTCTTCAAATGATCCATAAATAAAATGTGATCACATAATGTTGCTATTAAAGTTAAACCGAGATCTGTGACAATAGGTTATTAAAAGAGTCCTTACAATAAGTCACTCTTTTTAATTGCCAAACTATGAGCTGCTGTGATTTATGTACTAACAATTATCAACTGGCTTCTTAGCTTGAATTACATTTAGGGGAATTTTTTAATGTGCACTTCCTAAACTGTATGTTCTCCAGATAGATGCCATACTCATCTTTATTTTACGCTGTCATTATTCTGAAAACATAATTACTTTCCTAAAAGGTAATATGTCTGGGGTTTTTTAGAGATAGTTTTAGTGATGTAATAGGATATTTGATCGATTTAATTGACTAGAAGAGCAAGAGTTAGAAAACATATTGCACTATACCTAATCCTTATTTATAAGGGGAAATGCTAGCACTCTGTTTTGTTAAACGAACAACTGCAGAGAGTTTTTTTTTAAGTGAGCTTTACTGGGATCTTTGAAAGAGGATACGCCTTAATCAGAAAGCTCTCGGTCGGGATGGACAAGGGGTTGTTTGAGGGGAGCTGACTGGGGACCCTGAGCTCGGCAAGCATCTTCAGAAGGTGCCCTTGGCTGGGTCTGGTGAGATTCCCCAGAACATCCGTCCTGGAAACTTTTATCTGCACCAGGGACACTTTGTACTCCACCGGCTCTTCTGCTGGTCAAAGTTTTGATACGTCCCCCCTCTGAAACATTCGTCCCTCCACAGTCACCTACTTGGGTTATATTCTGAATTATATGATTGGTTAAACACAATATACAAACTGGGGTCTTTTCCCCAGGGGCAAGTAACAAGGTTATAGGAGTTCATATAAGAAGGCTATACAAGGTTATATAGATACCTACATGGATGTCACACCATGAGGAGTCTACAGCTTTGAAAGCTTTTCCCCGTTCACTGTCATGTCAAAGCAGTTCCGAGTCTTGGGCTTCTGTGGTGAGAGTGGCCTGGCAGTTGGAAGACGTTTATCATTGTTGATAGTCATTTTTTCTGTATCTCTAATTCATGGCCTCCCAGCACAAAATGTTTGTTTGGTTTTTTAATAAGAAAGAAAAAAAGAAAAAACCCAAAACTTACGTTGCTGGTATTTTACAAGATAAATATGCTATTACAAGGAAGTTGTTGCAAGATATACAGTACTATTATTAGAAGGAATATGGTTTTCTTGAAGGAATTTTTCAGTTCTGTGTACAAATTCAAACACTTCCAGTGCCAGAGCCACGTGCCCATTTTACACAGTTATAATCTTCAGGTTATCAATGTGGGGAGAGGAATGTCCTTTCTGTAAGACCTCAGTGGTGGGCTATAGATAACAGAACAAACAAAGGACTAGTGTTTTTTTAAAAATTATTTATGAAATCTGCTAGGTTGCTATACGAAAATCAATTACCTATTATGGGATATCTTCCAGCCCACCTTCCAAACCACTAACACCAGAGACTGCAACATGGATGGTACTGGATAAGGTTTTGTTTTGTTTTTTTTTTTAAATAGAATCAAACTTGGCCTTTGTAGCTGGAAAAAAACAAAACAAACAAAACAAAACAAAATGGAAAATGTCATTGTGAATCCTGCTTTCTTTCTACATTATATCTCAGAACCTCTTAACCATGTGATTATCATAGTGTTTTCTTATGGTATTGCTAAAAAGAATATTCATAAAACAGAAAAACAGAATAACATATTCTGTGAGTTTTTACGATTAGTGTACTAACAATCATAACAGTTAGCAACTGACAGTAATACTTGGGGAAAATATAAATATACCATCAACTGAAAACAGTATTTCTTTAGAAACGACAAACAAAAATCACGAGGCTACCATTTTTGCCAAATATCTATCTTGCAAATTCTAAGCAATCTGCAAGCATTAAGATTTAGGATTTTTAGAAAGGTCTAAGAAACTAAGAAAAGTCCAGAAAACAGAGTGACATCCTCTGTAACGATGGCGTACCAGCAGACACCAGAACAAAGGTGTATTTGTGCTTGGAGATGCGTGGGCGCAATCCCATCACCTTCACTTGGACTTGATGGTAGGAACACCTACAAATTCCACACATCTCATGATGTTAAAAATAAATACATAGAGAACGCAAACCAGCATCTGAAACCACGCTGTAAAAGCTAGCATTTTCAGTTTAAAAAGGTAATAGAGAAGCAGAAATGGATGTTGGGCTGTACGTGCCTTACTAAAAACTATCGTGGGAGCCAGACATGGGGAGGACAGCAGTTTGGCACAGGTTTGTACAAAGGCAGATCTGCTGAACTGCATGCCTTGGGCTCTCCCAGAAGGTTATTCCAAAACTTGTAACACAAGTGCTTGGGAATTCAGGATTAATATATGCCCTATGCCACCCCACTGTAGTATCTGCTGCTCCTCTGCTGTATCTCCTAAGAATCTCCATAATATCAGCAGCACCTTCCTCAGGTCTTTGATAACCCATCATGGCAAACCCACCTTTACATCCTCATGTCCTCCCATGCATCCTCCATCTTTTCTGATCTGCCTGATAGCCAAAAGACAGTTGACTGTCATCAGAGCCAGTGACGATTTGTTTCCCTGAGAGAGGCATAAAAAGTCTTTCTCCCTTCCCTGTGCAATTATCAAAAATTCATAGCCCTGAAACCATCACATTTGGTTGAAATTGGCCAGTTGTTAAAAAATATCAGTGAAGGAGAAAGGGAAAGAAGTCACACGGCACAGACCCTCTAAGGGTCCATGCCCATAACTGGGTGGTATGGCTACTCTCCCAGAAGACAGATGATTTGAACCCATCCAGGCCAAGAACACATCCAAGGCACTGAACCAGGTTTTTTCCTCTTCCAGCTGAAATTTTCTAGTTATTAAGAACTTCTATGAAAAAGACACCCCGTGTTTTTCTGGTCTATCCAACAGAATAAGAGAGGCCTGATTAAGTCTACTTAAACAATAGTTCTGGTTGCCCGCTTCTTGGAAAACTTTCAGATTTCTATAAACTCAAATGGATGTAAGAGACTGGCAGCCTGTACTGCTACAGGCTTTCCAGAGGGAAGTAGTACCCACAGTTAAACCACAAAAGCAATTGAGGTATAGAAAAATGCAATTAATAAAACTGGCCCAGTGCCATTTAGTCATCTATGAACTGCTAATTCCTTCACCAGCATCTCATATGAAAGATGCTGTCCTTCTCAGCAGCGTCTTCTTCCTAGGTCATACTGAG
Source organism: Calonectris borealis (assembly GCF_964195595.1). Taxonomy (NCBI): domain Eukaryota; kingdom Metazoa; phylum Chordata; class Aves; order Procellariiformes; family Procellariidae; genus Calonectris; species Calonectris borealis. The sequence goes on from NC_134314.1 coordinate 12,689,310, forward strand.
ACATCAGCCCTGTAACTAATTAGAAGAACATACACCATCTCCCACATTTCTAACTGGCAGATCTTATTTGGTGAAGAGGCCATTCAATAATTACAAAAACTAGCAACATGTTAGTCTGGATGAAAAGTCTTATAAAGCCCCTGTACAGTAGGTGTGCACATGGCTGTAACCCCTGAAGCCCTTTGTTCCGTTAAACTCCGGGCTTTGCGGAACCTGAGCCTGGGCACAGGGCTCTTTTCCACCCAGCTGCAGATCGAGCAGCAAATTTAGCTCACCAGCTCAAAAGATTCAAAGAAAACGTCTACAACACATTGCAGTGGGCTGAGCGACACAGAGGCTTAAAGGCCAAAGCTGCTCTGAGACCTGGCATTCATGTTGGACTGGAAGACAGCCTGAATTCAGCCTGAAATGAGGCCACAAATTTCCTGTTTTTGCGGCAGATAAAACTCGGACAGTTTCTAGGGCTTGGGCTGTCTTCTCTGTCTGTTATTTGTTATGTGGTATCACTGCCAGGACAGCACTGGGATGTTGGGATGGAGGAAGAATTCTATGATTCTGTTCTATGATTCTAAGAAGGCAGCACGTAAGGGTTCATCTACTAAGTTTGCCCACAAATTTATTCAAAGCAGACCATGCTCACGGGTCCTTCCACCACGTCCTAAAGAATACCCTTAGCTTGCCACGGATCCAACCTTTGTCACGAATGCTTGGCAGTACAACTAACTTGGCTTCGAGCTTGGCTGGGGAGGTGCTCTGGCAGAGTTAATTGCATTTTAAAATAAGAGATTAAAATAACATAAATGCTAACGTACAGCTACTTGTACACTACCTTGGCATTAAAATATCCCTGGTTACCTTCTTTTCCTTCATTGTATTTTAGTGAGGCAGCTAATTCACTTTAAATATCCATCAGGTGGAATTTTAGTATAGGTAGCTGTTTTCATGGAGCAAAATTTTCAAAGGTATGTCCCTTTTTCCAGCTGTGCTCGCCGTTGAAGTGACAAAATCTTTCCAACTCTGTCAAGGGAAATTGGGGTGGAGGATGGAGACGAGGCTTGGGTTTAAAGAACTTTTAAAGTTTGATATGTGATTAATCTTATTAAGTTAAATTAAGTTCAGTACTGATAGTAGCTACGATGCAGGATACATAAGCAAGAGAACTGTGAAAAGAGTGGTTCTATCACCCATCGTAATTTTGTTTTCTTGAAACAGTTAAAGTGTTTTGTTTCCTGAAGTAAAAAGCGCTAAATCTAGCGCTGAGTTTACTGTTTTGCCAGTAGCACTTCAGTTTATAACAACTCTCAATAATACTCTAACCGCAGTTTCCTTTTATCTGCTGATATAATACAGCAGGGTTTGACACCTTTTTAGACATGAAAAGACTTTATCTTGTCTCAAGTAACAGCTGCCATTCGTCTCTTTCACCACTATATTTCCAAGTATCTTTTCTTGACATAAGAACACTGTGCCTGTGCAAAGCCTCAAAGTTAAATAATCCCTTCTCAAATTAGGAAATTTCTGTTAACTAGCAAAAGATTTACCGAGTTCATAAATTCTATCAATAAAGTAGAAACTGGTAAATGCAATGAAAATGAATTTTTCCTTTTATTAAGCATGTTCACACATGTTGATAAGTATTACAGTAACATCTTCCAATGAAAAGAAGTAAGAGCATGTGTAGCTTTATGGTGGGATATACAGACGTTGAGGGATGTTTGGGTTTTTTTTTTTTACATTTTTTGTAGCTCTCTAAGTTATGTATTCCATGTAAACAGCATTTATTTTCCATTCTGGTTGATTGCCCATGGACCTGAAATAGTGAGTTACAATCACAAGGAATGCCAAATAAATGTTTCCCTTCATTAAACTATGCTAAATAAATTTGCTACATTAAGTAGATGTTTAATACTGTTTCTAAGTGGAAATAATTATATTTATACGGCTAAGACAGAACCTATGGTTCTGCTCTATATCTCTGCAGAAATCATTCAAGCCAGAGGGATGCCGGCATCAGCTGGGCTGGTTCAGTAGTTCTACAGAAAAACTTTCAGAAAAGGACTTGAAGAACGATGCATCCTTTACTTGCCCCACCTCCATGGCAGGTATAGTTTTATTACTTTAGACAAAGCACCCTGATACACTCTGTTTGGGCTGACCAAGACAGACGATAAATGAAAATATATTCAGGATCATCAGGCTGACGCATCACATTCATTTATATTTATAGCCACTTTAACATGATCTTGTAGCAATATTTCCTGCAGAAGAAAGTTATCTGTTACACCCGCTCAATTTATTTAAACATCATCTTCACAAGTGGGAGAGGTGGCAAAGCAGTCAGCTTTGGCACAGTAAAAACAGTTCCAAAGAAGAAAAATCATCCCTAATCCTTAGATTGAGTAAATTACAGAAAGATGAGAAATCAAAACACTTTAAAAACTGTAATATCCCTTCTGTAACAAATCACAAGTTTAATTCAAGCGACAGTCACCCTCAATGATAAATGTTCTTGTATTTATTTGCTGCAATAAGCAGCTACACCCTAAATGAGAGAGGACATGCTATACAGTTGTTTTCACATCTATTGCTGCTTCTAAAGTAGTGGCAGAAACCTTGCACAAAATTGAGATGCATTGCAAATGAAAAAAATTGAAATTTTTCTGCTTTTCATACTTGAACTGTACTTTTGAAACCAGATTAATTTGTAGCAGTATCAGCAACATAGTCTCTTTTTTTTTTTTTCTTCCTTCTGCAGTTCTTAATGTCTTATGATTATATCTCATTTCTGGTTTCCATCATCCGCAAAACATGAACTTGTCATAATTCTGGCACAGTATTTTCAGCGAATCATCCATTAAAGCAGTCATCCCAGCCAGATCTGGAAAACAAACAAAAAACCCTCCAAAAACCACTCTTGCCCTCCAATTCTAAACAAAACCCTAAAACACAGAAACCCACACACTGGGGGTGAAATTTTATGATCCTTCCAACAAAAGACTGCATTCTCATATATTGGGAGGGAACAAAAGTGAGTTCATTCACATGATGTTGGCATTTTTATTAATGAAAATCCAAACTCTTCATTCCAACTTTCAGCATTCAAAATCAGCAGCAAGGAAGAGAATCATACATAACCAATAACAATGTTTTTTCCACAAAAAATGGTCTGATCTCTCTACTACTGACCACTGCAAAAGGAATCTCTCCATTTACGCTCCCCAGGTGACTGCTACTCTTATTCTCCTTAGCAATTCTATTCTTCTAGCTACCCTCTCACATCAGCTGGGTGGTTAAGGGTCTCCAGAAGAGAGAGACCATCTTCAAAACTGAAAATAAGTTTCCGATATTTTAGATTTTTTTGCTCATTTCCGTAATACATTTCTCATTTGGAAAATCAACTATAAATAAACTTTCTCCATCTGTCCACAGAGGAAAATAAGAAACTACCATTTTGGCTAATTACAGACTATATTATCTACAGACTACCTATTTTTTTGTTAAACACATCTGGAATTTAGCTTCCTAACTTTTAAAGCCTTGGCCTTTATGAAGAAAGAATTGACATTTTCATTAAGGCATGGATATTCTAAATTTCTATTGTTAACATTATATCTTGATAAAAGTGGCCTTCCTTCTGGTTGGTCCGTAGAAAAAGTTATGAACACTTAAACGCAGGCAAGGAGGCATTTTCCAATGAGCTGTTGAAAACAACTTTTTTTGTGTATGAACAGAGATTGCTTCTATATTAAAGAGGTAGGAAGAATACTTTCAAAAATGCAATTGTATTCAAGTTCCCCATTTAAAAACAAACATTTACATGGTATTATTCAAAGAATCTGCAATATCATAATTAGATTTTGATTTCCTGTAACTTAACCTTTGTTCTATTATAAGTGGAAGTGAGTATTAAATGGGATTCCCTATCTTTTTTAAGAAAAAAATGCCCCAAACTAGAAACGTTTCATGAAAACAGCCATCAAATTTCCTTAAATATTAGATATGACAGCTACAAAACTGGAATATCCTTACATGACTTATTCTTTGGAAGATGCACACACTCAAAGAACAGTTTATTATAGGGCATGGCAGATATAAATTTAGCTACCCTGCAAGATACATCTGCTGTGTGTCTCTATCTGGTCCTTCAGAGATAATCAACACAACCAGCATCCCAGGATTTGAAAACCCATTTTAAAACTAGCAAAATTAAGTTAGTGGAGCAGAATGGAAAATTTCAGTTGGAAAGAGCTGTATCACTTTGTCTTTTTAAGAAGCAGTGCAGGCACTATTTTAATAAATCTGTTTTTATAAGCAGAAGGACTAATAGCTGTACACAAAATCCTCACAATTTGCTGGAAAAAACCCTTCTTATTTCATGCACAAACCTCCCTGCTCCCTTGTATACTATATCCTGATGCTTATGTATCAAGTTCAGAGTGTAATCAAATCCAGGATAACTGGCACTTGGAATCAGCTCTTTGGTACTTTTGCTAACATTTGAGTTTCAAACTTTAGCTCCAGTATGCAGTATTTCACAGCATTTCCTATTCATGAAAACTGTGTCCACTTAAAATTGATAGAGCATACTGCAGAAACTTTGAGAAAGAACTCTGTAAGAGCTGAAGGTTCAGAGTTAATTGTTGTCATAATCTATTTTATGGAGAACCTAATTGATTTTGTTTCTTCCTTTTAGTCTTTCAGACAGGGGAAGGGGACTGTCTGCCCATGCATAAGTCAGAAGAGCACTTTTGGCTTGCTGTGTGGGACCAGAACCTGACCTCTCAAATGGTTGCTCTGGACTTTGGGAACAATCAACTCGCCCTACAGAGGATGGTTTTGGAGATACTTTCAATGAGAAACTATTACCAGCTTTTTTAAAATTGGTCATTTTCTTCTTCCGTTTAATTATAAGGGCTGAGTCACTGTTCGTTCTTTTGCTAGTAATGTTACTCCTTTTCTTTGTAAAACATTTTTTAAACTGACCAGGGTTCAGTTGCCTTTTCTGCTGCTCATAAATCAGATTTTTAGCCATGTTCCCATCGTCACTGTCTTCACTAGAAGAACATTTGTTCTGACACACACTCTTTTTAAAAGAAGTTTTCCAAGTAGTTTGAATATGAGCTTTTTTAATGTGACAGCCAGTTACAACATCTGCTGGCTTTTCAGACACTGGAATCACTTCACACCCAGGATGCAGCATCTCTGCTGTTTGCCCACTAAAGGCTAGAGATGTTGAACTGCTTATATTACGGTCTTTTTGCATCATTTCACCCAGGCTGCCAGCTTTTTTGTACTGATCTTGATAAATGTGTACGCTGGATTCCTTTGCATAGTTTTCTGATAGCACATTTTTACTTTCCTGCACTAGTTTATTTAACTGACACAAGGAGGAGACATATTCTTTATCAGGATTCAATGTTTCTTTTGTTTGTTTAAAACATTTCAAAGACTCCAGTTGCATTACATCTTCAGACAACAAAGGCTTCGATGGAATGGAAGTCTTCTTAAGTATTCGCTCACTTAAAGACCACTTCTGAAGTTGTCCCATAGCATCATCTGAAACCAAATCATCTGCACTATCAGAGTGTTGTTGATCAGACTGCATAGCATCAAAATGTTCTGAGCTATTTCTTATTGTTTCACGACCTAGTGGATGCGAGTGTTCCACGCATGTAGTTAAGTCAGCTACTGGATCGTGGGTATCACTCCCATGGGCTGGTGAAGTGCTGAAGAAGGTTCCTTCCCAATCAATACTGCTCAGTTGTAGACCAGCTGTTACAGAGGAAGAGGATGACATCCCCGAATTTTTAGTAAATTGTACTGGCAATACAGATGAGTCAGCCAATGTCCTCTGTAAGAGCGAGTAAGGCGATGCAATTAGAGGAAGAGCAGCTGCTGATGCTGGCATTTGAACAGTTGTTTTGCAGGAAGCTGCAGCTAACACTAGGTGTTTTGATTCAGTACTTCTCTGGTGTATCTCATCTTCTGGGGGAGTTTTTATATCTGACGTGGAGTCTTGCACAGGAAGAATTCCACATCTAGATTTTAAATTCATTTGAGATAGAAGATCGCTAACTTCATCATAAACGTTTGATAATTCCTTTTCTTTCGGTCTGTCTTTCCTGTCTGAAAAAAATAAAAAGGGCATATCAAAATGGCATATGAACCACAGTTCAGTTTTCCTAGTGTTAAAGTATAAAATGGTAAGATAAAAGCAGAGTCCCTGCAAGATATCATGCCCTGATCTTGATGAAACATGACATTGCTCAACAGGGGGAGAAATATTTGTTGCTTTTGCTTCTTGTATTCTGGCAAGACCTGTAAGTTCATAAGAAATAAGCTTTTGGACTTACTTTTCTGTTTCTTCTTCAGAACTTCTGACTTCTCCACTTTATAAAGGGCAACAACATCAGGATAAGCAGCCTGAAACAAAGACTCCTCTTCTACTGTGACTACAAACAACTCCAAAGGCTCATCTTCTGCATCAACATAATGTTCTAAAAAATTAATGAATGTATGTTAGACATGTATACGCACACATATTCAAGTAGGGAATAAGAAAAACAAAGAACAAAAGGTTTATCCGAGTACAAAGAAGGTATGTAAAAAGGTCAGTAGTACAATGTTTGCGATTTAGCTACAAGTAAAATCTTTTTCTTTCTGCCAGTCTCCTGGCACAAATGGGTACACTAAAGGTAGAAGTCTGTCAGCACAGAAAAAATTCTAGCTAGTAAACAGTCACAGCTTCAGGTACATAGTGAAATAAGGTATGAAATACAGAGTCCAGGTCTTATTAACACATACCAGAGAAAGTACCTGAAGACTGAGTCCCTTGCTTTCAAGGTAGATTTTTTTTTTAAGCATTGCTTTTACTTTCAGGGTACGTGAAATTTGATGCACATTTTCTATTGTTTTTATAGAACAGTTTCCAATTTCACCCACATTTCGTTTCCTCATAATGTTGTCAAACTCTTTTCCTCTTTAAAGCATAGTTTTCTCTTTTTCTATGAACTGTTTTGTTCCATAATGTACAAAGAAACCAGACCAACCTGGTTTTTGCCACTCAATTTCAAAACAAGGAATTCCATTTTTAACACGTGTCTTGACTATCCTGTAAGAACAAAAAGCAGCCCATTAAATGATTTTGTTTAATCAGAAAATGAAAAATCTAAGTTATCTAAAAATATTTCAATACTCTAATTTGTAATAATTCAGAGGAAAAAAAAAATTTTGTGATAGTGAAATTAATACACCTTTTAAGAAATACGCTACTTCTCTGTATGAGTTATACAGTAAAATTTTGGGTCTAGATTTGAGTACTGAAACATTTTTCTTTTTTTTAATGATACAGCTCAGAGGAGCGTAACAAGAAATCAGAAAGCTATTCTGTAACAGACAATCATAATGCAGACTCCTACAAACGTCAGTCTGATATCTTCAACTATGCCATAGAGAAGGCTGTTGCCATAGACAGTAATTTTCTGAATGACCAGACAGGGTCATTTATCTCTTTTGCATGAGAGCATGAAGGAAGATAAAACATGAACTGAGCAGGGACAGTCAGTCTTTATGAGATTTTTCTAAAAACATTATCTACACCCCAGTTTAATAGGTTCCTACATGTGAAGAGGCTCCTGCTGAATCATTACGGCGTTTTTAAACACTTGTTAGCAAAAGACATCTTCTAGAGCAGGCATGATCTGTCTTTTAAACTCTTGAAACACTAGGAAGTGTTATAAACAGAGGATGTCAATTAATTCATTCATCAAGGTAAGTGCTGGTAATTTATCTAGCCAATCTAGATAAATCTGCCAAAAGCAGCCCCCAACCAGTCTCTCCACTCTTTTGAAAGATAACACTGAATAGAACAGCTTCTCTGCAAGTAATAATTTAACAGACTATGACACATCAACCCAGAAGAGATACTATCACATTGCTACTGACTGTCCTGTCCCACAAAATTAAAGTCTATAAAATCTTGAACAGCATCAAGGAACATGGAAAAACTAACCTTCTTGCAATACAAGACTTTGCAGGGGGCGGAAATTTGAGTTTCATTTGGGAAATGAAACCGTCAGATACTAAAGTTAAAATAAGTCACAATTCCCTTCACACAGTGAAGTTAAGTTCAGGTTTGCCAACAGACACTGTAGATTCTAAAAGTTCACGTAAGTTTAAGAAAAGATTAGCTCATTTAAAAAAAATATATATATTGAGGGCTGATAGAATAAGAAGTACTAATTCTGACTCAGAAAACCCCTGAGTAACAGAAACCTGGATGGTGGGAAAATATTCTGGGGGAAAGTAGTTACATGCTTATCTTGTTTTTTTCCCCTGCATATCCATTTTCAGTAACACGATATTTGGCCATTTTTATATTCCTAAATGCAGCAGTCCTGAATGAAAATGTTGTTTTGAGAAGAAGGGGTAGCAGAATAGAACCGTAAGCAAATTATTTCGTCAGACACATAGTACAATGACCGTTGGTAGGTCTGATAAGAAATCAGAGATCATGACTGAATATGCAGATGTCAATTTTTAAGCCTAGTCTCTTATTTTGAATCACAAAAGTCAATTAAACTTCTGCTAAGAACCCGAGCAGAGGATCAAACCTGTAATGCTAAATCTCATGTGCAGATCAAAGGAAACAGAATAGAAAGTAAGCGTAGGAAAAAGCAGGCATTGTCAGTTAGAATGAAAGGAAACGGCTATATGTATTACTTTGTGCAGTAGTAGTATAAAAATTGGTGTACTGATCTAAATTTTTACCTCTATCCAAAATGAGCACAAAGCTTGAAACAGAGATGGAATAAAACCATTTTATTTCCGTAAAAAAGGAAAAACCCCGTGATTTTCCTCCAGCAGCAGAAGTAAACATATTAAGTTCAAGAAATCAAGCTACATTACCGTATTGCCTGCAGTTGTTTTGAATCAATGTATCCAGATTTTCTCTGGACCATATCATAACGTGTTAATAGTGCTAACAGTTTCTTACAAGCGTAATGTTTGGTCCATTCCATCTTCTCAGAAGCAAATATCTGTTAGTGTAAAAAAAAACACCCCAAACTTTAAAACCTTCTTATTCTGCTAGATATCATGCTTAGACAGCTATGTAGTAGCGGCATAGGACTAAATACTTAAAATATCTAGAACGCTTTTATACATTACTGTAATGCGTAACGGTATCTTACTGCCAAGGGAGGGAACAGTCACCCGTAACAGGGCAGATTCATCAGCTATCAATAATAAGCCAAGGGAACAGTTGTGTAGTGGCAGCAGTAGGAATAAGACAGTTGCTAAACACCTGATCAGATTCAGATCAGCTATGCAAGGAGCTGTGAAAATTACGGATTTTGCATGTGAGAGAAGGATGAACACCAATTTTCATTAAAGCTACATTGTTCAACAGCAGTCTATTATGCTATACATAATTCTCTCACTGTCATCAATCCCTGAAAAGGAAACATTGTAAACGATCTACTTTCACCAATAAAACCAAATAAAGTCACTCCTAGAAAACAATGCTAACATGCATATATTAACATCACCCTCCCCTGAGCCTCCCCCCCTCCCCCCCAAAAAAAAGAAGCCTCACAGGACATTTATCCTTCCTTCTATGGACAGAGGAATAAGTCAGACCACTTTTGAGCTTTGTGCACTTCGAATTAAAGGGCCCCTGATCTTGAAAGCTGGTAGTATTGTGCTAAATACAAGCCTGTTTTGGGGAAAACAGGCAACATTCAGAATAAAAGCTGCTTCTGCTTGTTATATACAGAAGCTGGTTATCTCAACGACACCAAAAAAATAATTGACAAGAAAGTTTAACATTAAAAAAAGAAGTCCACAATCATGACTTTCTGTAATACCCAAAGTTACCATATATGCACTGTGTCAGTAGGACAATGAAACAAGTACAAGTAAAAACAAAAGCTGCATCTGTCAATACCTTTATGAAAGGCGGATGAAAACAAAAAAGATAACAACCTTGAGGTATATATTAGCTCATATAACCATATAGTACTTTATACGCTATATAGATAATGTAGCACTCAGCAATCCAACCTAGTCATACTGGACAGTGAAAAACAAAACAACGTGAAGCGACCTTTTTTCTGAGTTCTCTTTCTTCCACTTTTCTACATACCTCCTTACATCAACGGATTTTTTTCAAAGACTTCAATTTTAGATTTTCAAAAAATGAGATATATTAAGAAGCTGTAGCAAGATTCTTTAATTCTTATTTCCAGTAAAATTACCAATGAAAATTGAAATTATCACAGATGCCTTCCTTACTAATAAACAAAAAACTACAGAGCTGAATAACCAGTATTTTGTTATATACCTGAAAGGACAATAAATTTGGCCTTTGGCATTCCTTTATCTTGATCAATTTATTCTTGTTTACAAGAAATTCTTGGATAACCTTGAGATAAAACAAAAAAGAGTTTAAGAGAGGGCAAAAACCTGAGATTTCAATTAATTAATTTAAAAATATAATCTTTAAATAGGCTTGCTTGTTACCTCAGAGAATGGAAAGCCCTCGCAACTGTTAGCTTTTCTGCAGGTAAAACAAACGTGTTAGGAACTGAATACAAATGGGAAAAATGCAGAATTTAATTGTTCACCCTGCACATGAACGCAGGGAAAAGCGGTTCAATTTTCAAGACATTCCTACTTTCTGATATTGTCCTCCACGGCACTTGCTTGTTTCACTCGCTCCAACTGATGCCATTCACAAGGGCAGCAGTATTTGGAGTCATTGGATTTGCAGTATCTAGTGCTTTCACAGAGTTTACATCCACTGTGCTCATGTTCCTTGTAAGATCCTATAGAAGCAGATGCACACAGCATGAGGAGAAAAGAGGTTTCCAAAATCTCCAAATATACAAAGCTAATAGTACAAATACAAAATTCAGAACACATGAATCTGACATGAATAGTAGCTGTAAGCAGATCTGAGTGCATTAGCTGTATTTATATATCTACAGTGAAAGCTGACAAGCAAGTTTTCTTTTTTTTTGGAAGACTTTTCCCCCAATACTTTCAGACCTTCTGCTGTAAACTTTATTACCTAAAAATTACAGAAGTAGTCCGTGACATCGTGATAAATGTACATAAGTAATGTATTTGAAACAAGCTTTTCCTTCTCCAAGTAATGGGTTTGAATGAGTTCACTGATCAAAGATGCTACCAAAATGAGGTTCCTTAAATTAATTTCTTTTTAAGAAAACACTGAAGCAAAACCCAGCAATGCTAATAGATTCAGTACTCTTTATGAAAGACCAATTCAGGCAACTAAAGAAATAGTTGCTTGTCAGTATGGCATACTTTCTTTACTGATAATGTTAAAAAGGCAAATATCTGGGATCATACAACAGCATTGTGATAACATTCCATCTGCTAGTTTCACATATGAAGAAAGGCAGTCCCCAGCCTCAAAAATATTTATATAAAGATACATATACACAATACTAAAAATGTAAAGATAGCCCAGAAGCTGAATGACAAGAAAAGGAGTTTTTAATGCTAGTCATAAAAAACCCCAAAACCCAACCAAACAAAAAAACCACCACCTACCACCCCACACACCCAGAACAAAAAGTAAACAATTAGGCTAAAAATAAAATTCAACGCTTTTCACACTGACCTGGATGATGGCACTCAGAACAGTGAGCTACCCTTTTAACAACCAAAGGTGGATTATTATCATACTGAAATTGTTCTTTCCATTGCTCAAACCTAGAAGGATGATATTAAAAGGATTAAGAAATATTTTTAACTTTCATACTTAAAAAAAACACTGAAAAATACTCAGTTTATATTTTTCAGGCATCTACCCAAGAAACAGTTTTCTACTTTATGAAAGAGATTTTTTTAAAGTACATTATATATGATTGTTGGATTTCTAGTATTGACACACACATTATGATAACAAACACAGAAAGCATTTGGTATCTCATGTCCTGATCCACAACCCAATCAAAAATCAGTAAGAGTCTCTCATCAGTCCCTATGACTTCCTTGCCAATATATCAACATAGATCTGCTAGCTCAAGAGGTAGGATAAGAAGCTTGCCTAGCAAAACACATAGTTCATTTAGCAAATATAAAGTAAGGAATGTGGTAGTCTCTTCTCCCCTCCCACCAAATTAAAGAATTACAAAATATTGTCTTGGAGCTGAAGTACATACCAGCAAGTCTTTGAATAAAGTCAAAGTATTTCAGCATACAACATAAATTTTCACTTTACCTTTGCAATAAGTTTTGACCTCGCAAAGTCTCAATTAACTTTAAAGCTTGTTCTTTCCCAACTCCTGGAATGCCCTACAGAGACAGAAATATGAAACATTACTTAATGACAAACAGAAAGTATTCAGATTTTCATAAAAACTGCCTTCATAACATTATGTAGAGAAATGACAAAAATTATCCCAGATGTTGAGAATAAATTGAGAAAAGTAATTTTTGACCAAGTTCTAAAGTCAGAGAAGGTGACAGATTACAGATGTACTACACAAGCTGCATCAAATGTTCTTAGGCTCAGTAGCAGCTCAAATAAAACAAGGTAGAGAAAGAAGGTAGCAGAAAACAGAAGAAGTTTTGTTTGTTTTTTCCTTCTTGCTATCTGCAACAGTACAACAATACAAAACACTGGTAACATTCTTGCCAGCTAACTGCTAGAGAGCTGAAACTTTTCAGAATTGTCTTGGAAAGACAAGACGAAGACAGATCTTTTGGATTTTAGAGTCAAAAGGTTGGAACTTAAGAAATAGAAGAAACCCAGCAAAAAGCTTTCACTCACAGGAGAGAGATGATTTATGGCAACAGAAACAACTTTTAATATTTGACAACCTCAAGCACTTATGCAAAATCAATTCTGAGAGGTGATAAGGAAAGTGCAAGTGCATTTTCTGAAAAATAATTAAAAACCCCAATAAAACCACAAACCCAAAGAACTCCTCTCCTCCCTTTCAATAACTGCTTTCTTGATTTTGATATTTACTCCATTATTACATCAGTAGTATGCATGTCCTTTATAGGAAAAGGGACGACCACTACGGATAATAGTTAGATAGGAACAGCAAATATTTCCTGGAACCTAGCTCATGGACTGAAGTCCAGAACTTTGTAGTAATCCCTAGACATACTGAAGAGTGGAAGTCAGTTGATTCAAAACAACCATAATGATTTAAAACATACATACTGCTTTTCTAGTTCCTCTTTCAATCCTTACTCTATTTTGCCAGGAATCAGTACAGTTGAATATAAAGATTGTATTGAGTGTGCTTTCTACAGCGTTATTATAAATAAATCTATAGCTTATTTTTATTCAGCTGTAATGGCTGAACTGAATATATGCAACCATATGAAATAAATGTGCGTTCAAAACCAATCAGAAGTTCTCACTGGACTGCAGCCAGACACTCAGGCAGAGTGTCAGATACTCAGCTTCTGCAAGGAAAGCATCATTTTGATATATATTCAACAAAGTAAGTGCAATTATAGAGTGGTATTCTCATTCATCTGTTCTGCCAATCGCCATTCCCAATGCACTCCCGTAATTCAGCTTTCCTCAGAAGTTTCTATCTTTATCCACTTTGCTGTGCTGCAGTAACTCAAAGACCTATCTGGCATTACAGAATTGTGTCACTTTAGGACTATGCAAGAACCTGGCATTCTGGGAGCTGCTAGTTCCATTACAATAACCACTGATTAGCTGCTATTTTTTTTACTCCCTCTCTCTTTATACATGTATTTTGTAATTATTAATAAATAACAATAATAAACTATTTAAAGATTCCTATAACAGAAGCAAGTCTTTCAGAAAAAAAAAAAAGAGTTATTTGCTCTTTCAGCAGTATCAGTTGTTTAAAAGGACAGTTTTATCAAATTGGAAGACAATAATTTAAGAATAACTAGATATCCACTGCAAGCCTGAATGGGAGCAACCGTTGCCTGAAGTCACTGTATGATGAACTGTATGGAAATCAAGTTTCATCCCACTTCCTTTCCATTTCAAATAGCCATTACAACAGCTTCTGTTCAAAATCTCCAAAAAAATTCAAGAGCTTACAAAAAAAAAAAAAAAAGAAGCAGTCATGAGTGAGATCCCTCACTTCATTCATTAGGCAAACTTTCAAACAGGTGACTCCTACTTCTTCATAAATCATATATTTACAACTGACAGAACTAAAAAGGGATATATCCAAATGCCATCCAGAACCGGCGTTACTAGTAACTACAGTTCAAAACTACCACCACTAACTATTCCGAACAGCATAGACAAAGCTGTTTTTTCTCATTTTCCACAGCTACTCTGCTGCCAGGGATGTACTTTAACGTGAATGGGTTCAAAGTATCCTAGCAAACAACTCGGTTCTCACATTTGCTCAAAATAATCAACATCTAACTTTTGCCTTCACCTTCATTATATAGAAATCTGGAATAATACATAGCAGTTTTGAAAGATTCATGTTCATGAACCGTTTTGATTATCTTTAAGCCTCCACAAACAAAATTTACAGTAACTTACTAAGCATCATCTTCAACTAGATCTCAGTAGTCATGCATTGCATACAGCTTTGTCAGCATTCACAAGTCTCCCTCGATACGCTGTCTTGAAAAACAATAAATTATAAGTACCTAATAAAAAATAATTATATTGCTTACCTTTGGAAGATAATCACAACCCAGAAGAACAGCTAGCCCAATCAAAGACTCTCTGTCACAACCAAGCTTCTCCTTAATAGATGACATTGTGTAACAGTCAAGAAGTGGATCCTGCGAAAGAAATTTATTGCACATTTTATTTGACTAACATCAGGGAAGGAACTGCCCTGGGTCACGTTCAGTTGTGATTGGTTACCCACCCCTATTCACCCACATCTGCAGGAAATGGATCTATTCCATAAGAGGTGTCTGATAGCAAAAAAAATAAAGCAGCAATTAAAATTTATAATGTAATGCATGGACACCACATGAATAACTACAGTTTTGGAATTTCAAGTTGTAAATATGGGCATCAACTGTTGAAAGAAACTAAATAAGCCAAGGCGTGTTTTTATTGTTTACTACCTGTAGAAAAAGTGTGGCAAAACTAACATTATCTAGTACTAGTGGCTGTGTAAGTCATCTCAGGAACTGCAGGTTTTAAAATCCATATAAACATTTTAATGCTACTTGCGTAAAAAAAGAAGAAAAAAATTCAAATGTTACCTAGCACATTAGACATGAGCTGAAGGAACACCCGAAGCTTTGAAGGTGTCCTGGTTTCAGCTGGGATAGAGTTAATTTTCTTCTTAGTAGCTGGTATAGTGCTATGTTTTGGATTTAGTATGAGAATGATGTTGGTAACACACTGATGTGCCCTTCCGATTCTCTCGCCCATCCCACTGGGGGCGGGGAGGGTGAACGAGCGGCTGGGTAGTGCTTAGTTGCCGAGTGGAGTTAAACCACGACAGAAGGGTAGAGGGACTCTAATACACCAACATGAAATCAAGATTAACATCAATCAAAACACAGAACACTGCCCTCCCCCCATGGCCCCCAAAAAACTCCACACACAAGCCAACAACCCAAAATAATCCAGTTTTCTGGAACAGATACCCCTGACAGACACATACTCACATAAATTACTTTTTTATGTTGACTTAGATATGTAACAAAGTACACCTGAAAGATTGAGCCACCTTCATTTTTGGTGATAAATGACAAGGAAAGTTGAATGAAAGAAAAGAACCAGGTCAAGACAAAATCCAAACACAGTGCCATCAAAGCAAATCATCTTCTGTCAACTTTAATTATTTTTTAAAAAAAAAGTTAATTGTTCATAGTACTTTTTTTCTGTTCTATTGATTTTCTCCTGTTACTGAAGTATTTTCTCAACAAGTCTTTCAGATGAACATTATTTAAAATTCCAACCCCAATATCATTTTTCCTCCACTTTCTTGTTAGATTCACCAGACAGAACACACGCCTTCCCTTCTCTGATTTATAGAGAGAGTATAAATTACAGAAATTTGAGGTTATCTTTTGCCAGTTCTGGAAAATTGCATTCCTAACAAGTGAACACTTCAGCTCAAGGTCATAAATTGATTTGTTTTTTGAATGATCACAACAATTGATTATGATATAGATGTACAATCTCTACCCTAACTGGAGACTAACAGCATTAATTATAAGTATATTCATAATAAAACAAACGTGTAAGATGCAAGTGTGTGAACACTTATTAGACCCAGGATGCTGACCACTCCCATATGCCCTAATAGTAAATTTATAGGAAGCAATTATTTCACTCAGTTGGAGGAGGAAAGGGGGAAAAAAACCCATTTGCTACTTAGCTTTATATTACACATCACAGGACACTACAAGCACAGGCAACAATACCATCAGTGTTCTTCAATTCAGTTGTTTGGCTCTCACATCCAACGCACAGACTGCCAGTGAATCAAACAAAACGTTCCTGTCTTAAAAGTACCATTTTAAACAAATCCAACTACCAGAGGGTAAGTGTGATAATATCTAAGTAATTGTTTCAAGTTCCTTCTTTCTATTTACATTTTTGGGAAGAGTCTAAAGGAAGGGTGAGAATGGGATGACATACATTACCTTAGCATTCATGGCAAAGTTCCTATAAACTGTTTGAGCCCCATATAAGAAAACATCTCCATCATTGGTAATACAGCCATCAACGTGTCCTTTTGCATTTAGGTAGGCACACATTGCCTCTGCTTCCCCAGCTGCTTGAACCCAAGGGACACCTAAACACTCCAGCAGTTCGAGACACTAAAAGAAAGAATCCAAAAGGAAAGAGATTGAATGTTGAATTAGATCCACTTATTAGCATGCATTTTCTTAGACACAAGAACAGTGCTACTGTTGCACTACCTATGTAGATGTAGAACACTACATCAATTCAAGCACTACTGTAGGAGAAATATAGTTTACCGTAACAGTTAAAAGAAATAACCAGCTAAAAGCAAAGTATTAGTTACAGAACTTGAACACAGCATGATTAATGGTTACTCCTTCACAAAAATCTTTACACTTTAAATTGATATTTAGGATGTTTTCAAAAGAAGAGTAACAAAGGAATATTTATCTTTGTAAAGCAACACTGTTTACTCAAGAGGTAATACTGAGCTAGCACAGACATCTCTCAGACGCCAGACTCCCCGAGAATATCAAGCATGAAAGTACAGTACTGTTGGCCTAGTAAGACTGGACCACAGTATAAGACATACTGATATATGCTCATATATACTTCTTACAAATTTCAGAAAAAGAATTTATTTTAGAATTAAGAATAAAACATGAATTGATACATTCAATCGACTGAAGCCATGAGCATCTATAAATTCTATTTCATAAAATTCTGAAGAGACAAAAATGGTTAAATATCTGCAACAATGAATTAAGAAGAAAATTACTGAATAGGAGGTCTTTGCAACCAGAGTTGTCTCAACCATCTATACCAAGACGACTATACAATCTTCCTTTTAGCCTAATTCAATAGGTTTCCAACAAGTGTATCCTCTTAGCTACCCAGCTAGTTTATCAAATCATAGCTCTACATTACAAAACAGTTCTGAGACCCCTTCAAAAACACACTAGCTTAGCTTACATAGGTACACATTCCTGTTTTCACGTATACCCCAATCTAGGGGAAAAAAACCAAAAGTACCAATACTAACACTATAAAAGAATAAGGAAGCTGAATTTCTATAATAAACACTCAATTATGACTGTGGCTCACTACAGCATAACATGCACAGGAACACATCAAACAAGAAACTTATTCTACTGACGTTGTCCCTCTTCTACAACAACAGTTAACAGATGCTGTAAGGCCCAATTTCAAAGGCATGTGTTCCCTCAAAATTCAAAATACTCTTGAAATTTGTTGTGTAGAAAATTATTAACTCTTTCAAGTTCTTGTGTTTAATTTGGTTAAGATTTCTTCCTATCACATTAAAAACACTGAAACACAGCCCTGAATTACTCACCTCTTTTAAAATGGCTTTAAATAAAGATCTCCCTGTTCTTGCAGCTCCAACTTTCTTTGCAGGTCCATAGCGCATCTCGTTCCTCTTACTCATGGTGTCTGCTTTCAACTTGGGGGCCTCTCCTTCCATGACAAACACTAGTTTAATTCCCATTGATGTTAAGAAAGAGAACCGAAAAAATAGGTTTCTGCAATAAAGCAAGGCGTTCTATAAGCTGCAGAATTAGCGAAGCCCAATCTCTTCAGACATTTTCCTTATATCCCGCAGCTTACCCCAGGAACAATCTCAGCTTTCTCTCCACCTTTTATGATCCTCTCACCCCCAAACTAACAAACCTTTTATCTATAACCCTGTCTTTGGTTGAAGTTGTTTTCCTATGAACTTGTAACAGCTTTACAAAATTCCCAAGAAAATACCACATAAGGACAAGAAAGATCTTTTTTAGGTGTAAAGACGTAAGCAAATTTAAAAGGCTTAATAAAAAACATTCAATATCCAAAGTCTGCTTCCAAACATATATCCATATTGATTCTTTTACATCAAATTTTAATCCCAAATCTACCAATAATGGTACATCAGATTCTGAGTGACTGAATGCTGTGGTATTAGACAGGCTTATTGATACCATTACCATGCCAATTTATTTTATATGCAAACTAGCATCACTGATGGGTGGAATTTTGCAAGGGAACAAAAATAACTATTTGGTCTATAACAGTAAAATTGAGAGCAGTAATATCAGACAGCATATGCTTCTTCCAGTAATTCCAGGATCAAACATTCAAAAAGAGTAGACCAAACATTTATATCTCTTTGATTGACACAGAAAGACCATCACTCTAGATTTAATTTTGTACATTTGCTGTTAGTAAAAAAGGATAAGCCGATCTTTTGAGGCTAGTTCTATTTTCATAAATGATATAAAAATCAATCACTTACAATAAGTTTCTCTAAAATACTTAGCAAAACAATTTAATTTCCAACTGCCTGAAAACATTTCTTTTTTTGGTAGAAATCTGTTCATCCCTTTGTCTTGCTTTGGAAAGACTGCATAAGAGATCTGGACTGATGCTTCCATTCCATTGCACACAGGACATCCTATCAGAGGGAAGTAATGACTTTGGTCATGCCTCAAATTTTACTTAATTATCCATTTGGGGTCATAAGCATAACATTTTAAGAAATTATTCTCAGAAGATGCTGATATTTCATATCAGCTGAATTCAACAGAAGCCACAGGAACATCTAATAACTCAGTATTCTTGAGCTAACCAATAACAGCTCATTTATGAAAATTTGCATATATTTTCATTTTTGCCGGCACCATTTGCAGAAAACAGTGCTTTGAAGTTACAGCTGCTTATACTTGCTCATCCCTTAAGTATGTGATTCATTTAAACTAAAAACATACATATTCTTCAAGGTTGTTCATAAGCCTGAAGAATGATTTAAACATATTTAATTCAACATAGGGTCTAACTAGAATTTTAATTTATAAGCCAGATCAGGCTAGAGCATGCATGACTCTCAGTATGCTCTGAATTGACTAGCATGCAAACTGCTGCGAGAAATAGTTGAAACTCCCATACTACCTTCCATCCCACAGCCTCAGAAATATATAGGAATTAGCACGTTGATTTGTGTTCCTTGATAATTTGTATATCACAGTGCTATACCACAGTAAGATAAACATGGTTCTGCTTACATCCATCTCATCCTTATCTACAGTTGAGGCCTCGAGACAAAGTAGGCTGGGCCCCAGAACTTCTATTTGCACCTGAGCATCAAGTTGAATTCAGCCAGTATGACTGAGCCTTCACTTCAAACCCTTTACACATGTAGCACAAGCGACAATAACGGAATCAAAACAACACAGTCGTATGAATTTCAGAGGTAGTCTTAAATTTGGAATAAGTACCATACTTAAATTATACAGCTCCAAGACTTTTGGCTACAATAATTTATATGGATACCATACCTCAGATGTGGCTTGGTAACTACTCCAATCATCTTTTTAACGGTCTGTGCTTCACAAACCCACAGACTTAAATCAACAGCAAGTGTTTTTCCTTTGAGACTGCTCAAGTTGACAGGTTGTCTCACAGGCTCAAGGATTTGCCACAGATTAGTCACTCCCATTGTTCTAGCTTCTCTGTTGTCAGCATGAAGGTTTTAGCTGTGAAGACCAAGCGAAACAAAATACTTTCAGAATATAACATGAAGTATGACATATCATGAATGTGAGGTTCGGAAAATAAATATTTAGTCATTATCAGTTTTACTTTTATGAGCCAAGAACACTTGCAATCAAACCTTCTAAGTTTGTAGTGACTCCAGTTCACAGATGGTTTATTACTAAATATCTTCTTTGGACTGCACATTTTCATTGCTAATAGCCTAAACATAAATAAAAACAAACTCAGCTGGGGGGAAAAAAGGCGGGGGGGGAAATCATTCATTTCCAAGTCTCATGTGTCCCTTACATACGCACAATCCAAGTTTTACTTAAAAACAAAGAAAAACCACACCTCTCGAGGGAATTACTTCCTCATCTGAAGTGGTAAGATTCACATTAAAATGTTTGTGTTCAAATAGAAGTAGCTTAAAGCTACTTGAGGAATATTTACAATGATGACTGAACTTAAACTCTCCTTAGTAAACCAAGATGATATAAGAAGGGTCGGCAGCCAGAGATTCTGGCTTGGGAAATTCAAGTCGGACTTCAGGAAAAAAATGAGAGAGGGTACTGCAGCACTGGTTGCCCAGGGGTTGCAGAATCTCCATTCTTGCAGATTTTCAACATCCAACCAGCATACTGTCTTACTGGTTTAATCCAATACTGGTGGAAGTCCCCCTCTGAGGAGGGAATCAGCATTACTGACCTCCAGAGGTCCCTTCCAACAAACATTTTAACATTTATAACACTGTGATTCCAGAAACACACCAGTGTGTATGTTTTTACTATTTTAATTTTGATATTGTGTGACTGGTACTACCTATAATGAACACCAGCTGAAAACACACACCCATTAGGTGGTATATTTCTTTGTCTCTTATTTAACTTTACTTATATAACTCTATTCTCCATGCTACCCCATTACCAGATTTAAATTTTCTTCCTTTCCTTCTTTCCTTTTTCATTATTCTTCTAGTTTTCATACCTTGCCACTTCTGTAAGTGGCCTTTAACACATACTCTGCTTTTCCCCCTCACAGTACCAATCTGTTCCTGCACTGTCTTATTGTACAAAGTCTGCCTCACGCTTATTTCTCTACTTTTCCCTCTTCTCCCTCAATATTCGAAGATAAAAATCAAATAAAATCTGGAATGTTTTGTATTTCTTTCATCCTGAGTTTGAAACTACTGTATACTCAGATAAAATAAAACCCTCCTTTGAATAAATGACTAGATGAGCTAGCTACCTGTGCTCTGAGATCTGCTTAAGACACATGAGGAGCTATGCCACCTTGCGGCCTCCAGTGAACATGGCCATGTTAAATTCAGCAATCTTCTACACTTAACACCATCACAGCCTGTCAGAACAAAGCCAGTTTTCATAGGGTGCGTCGTTTTATACTCTAGAACTGTTTTAAAGCAAGGCAGCCAATCAATAACACATAATTTCTGCACTGCAGGAATTCCAGATTGTTTTTAAATCAAGTCCTCATGTTAAGATTTATTTTCAACAGAAATCATGTTTCTCTAATCCATTTTTTCCATACTTTAATCACTCAACCTATTTTAGTTGTATGCATACAGGGCATAATGTATTACTTTTGTTGTTGTTATACCTCAAGCACATAAAATGAGTTAAAAATATAAATAAAGCATGCAAATACATGGCATAATTTCTTGAAGTCCAGGGTGATCAATCTCTCTGATGCATAGGGGAGGCTAACAAAAGGCATCCAAACCTTCTCAAAAGACAAGTGTGATATTCAGCTTTAGGAAGATTTAACAAGAGAACACCTAGCAAAAAAAGGAAAATGTCTTTTTTGATGTTATCATTTGGCTCCTGCCAGTCTACGTCAATACACATTTTTTAAAAAACTGTGTAGTTGGTTTCCAAATATTGTTATGGAATGTCATGTGGTACTTAATTAACGGAAAGACAAATACACTACTAACACTCAATGTTCCATAAGATTACAAATAATAAAGAAAAAAATAAGTACAAAAAATTTGAAAACTACAGAAAACCTCACTTTTTTTTTTCATTATGAGATTATAAGGTATTGTTATTTGAGAAGTTTTCCTTAGCCCCATTCTATATATACCTAAGGTTTGAATTATGACAGCCTGTGAGACCTGCCAGTCTTTGCTTTTTTGAGCATATTCAGCAAAATATTTAGATCTGGATCCTGTATACAAACAGATCTACTACTTTCAATAGGAGTGATCTGTCTATTGAGGAGCTTCATTCATCACAATCCTCCACTCTTCTGAGAAAGACGGTAACTTCCAAAAAAGGGAGACTGAACCTGATTTTTTTCATATACTTACAAATCACTGAAGATACCATGCTATTATAAGATCATTGACAGGAAATATAAACTAAAAAACCCCACACAAAACCTTCTCAATTTCTCACTGGGCCAAAATGTGCTATAGCTATATAGCTTTTACGTTTTATAAATCGTGGTTTAAGATTATATTCTACTCTACAAAGTTTTTTTACACAGCCAAAAAAGTAAGCCAGTTACTTGAAAATAACTACAGAAGACATTTAACACTAAAGTTTAGTTCATACAGATAGGCTTTCACTCATTATCAAGGTAACTTGCAAAGACTGCCAAGCATATGCTTTATGTCTGACCCAGAGGGCTTTAGGGGAAAAAAAAAAAAAAAAGAAAAAAGAAAGTCCACGATACGTTTTTAACAACTCTCCCATTCCCTCTATGTGCTACTGCGATACCCCAGCACCTGGCACAGCTTTGCCAATACACCTGAGCACCTGAAGCACAGCAGTGCTTCAGCATTTGCAGATTCCTCCTCAACCTCCTACGGGTTTTTTCCCCCCGAGATGAAAACAAAAGCGAGAAGTTGCCCGAAAGCGAAATAACAAGACGCACAGGCATCTTGAGTACAAGCATTTAAAATTCCCGCCCTCATCCGAGCTAGCGATAATACCGCACCACAGACAGACGCAGACGTTCCCCTGACCCGCTGTGGGACAAACAGCCTTCCGGAGGGCTCTCCCTACCG
Source organism: Calonectris borealis (assembly GCF_964195595.1). NCBI lineage: Eukaryota > Metazoa > Chordata > Aves > Procellariiformes > Procellariidae > Calonectris > Calonectris borealis. The sequence goes on from NC_134314.1 coordinate 12,712,523, forward strand.
GGGGCTGCAGGCCCAACACCCGGACTCCAGATTTGAGGCTGGGGGTCTCCTCTCCCCCCTGCCCGCCCGCCAGCGGACGCCTGCGAGGCCGAGGCCCCGGCACCTTGAGGGCCCCCAACGCCTCCTCAGCGAAGGCGGCTCACCGGCTGCATGAAGGGAGGGGGGGAAGCGCGGCCGGGCGAGGCGGGAGCGGTCTCTAGACAAGCGTTAGTAGAAACTTACATCCCGGTTTGAGCCCGGAGAGGCTCAGGGATACCCGAGGAGGCCTAGCCGCTAGCTCCCGAGGCCCGCACAGCAGAGAGAAGGAGAGGGGAAGAAGCCCCCGGGGCCGCTCACCCGCGCTGCGCTGCGCAGCTCCAGCGGTCGCCCCCGGCGGGCGCCGCCCCAGCCGCAGCTCCGCCCGCTCGAAAATGGCGGGCTCACGGAAACGGCCCCCTCGGGGTGGGCGGCGGGAGCGCGCAGGCGCCGCGCCCCGCCCCGCCCCGCGGCAGCTCTTCCGTTGCACCCGGACGGTTGTGCAGCCCCCTGGCTCGACCCTCGCGCCGCGCGGGACCTTCCTGGGGTTGGAGCGTGCGGCGGTTGTAACGGCCCCGCCGGCGGTGTTGGCCTTGAGGAGAGGTAGGGTGAGGGGCGGGCGTCCTAGGTGGGGCGGGTTGGGGGGCCCTGGCGGCCGGTGCCGCAGTGGCCGGGCGCGCTTCTGCTCTCTGGGAGCGGGGGGCGGCTGGGAGGGAGGGAGGTCGGTCGCAGGGTAGCGGCGTCGTCTGCCCCCGCCCCGGCGCGCTGTGTCAGGGCAGCGCCCGGTCGGGCCGGGAGTCCTGCGCCGGGGTGGTTGCGGCAGGTGGTTTTGCGGGGGCACGTTCGCAGTCGGAGCTGGCTTTTGTCACCCGCTGTCTGGCGTGGTTGCTCTGCCTGGTACGAGGGCTCCCCGCCGGGCGCCCATCTTTGCCCGACGGCAGCCGGCGCCGCGGAGGCAGGGGGGAAGCGGGTAAGGACCGGGGAGCGGCTGCTGCCCGCGCTTTCCAGCCGCGGAGGGGCCGGTGTCGGTGCTCTGGGAGGTGAGCGGAGAAACTGTTGGGCCAAGCAAGAGGTAACCGTGGGGTTGGAGGTGCGGGGGCGGGGGTTCTGCCCCCTCGTTCCGTTGTGCTTCCCCAGAGAAGAGGCGAAGCTGCCTTCCGTGCTCCTGTTTGTCAGGCAGTGCTTTTCCAGTGTCCCAGTGGGATGGTATAGACTTCTTATGCATGGGCTGTGAATGTGTTCGGAGGGGAGTCGTGAACGTCAGAGTCATGTAGTCTAACGCGGGACATCTGGTGGCTCCGATAGCCCCTAAAAATACACGGCGCTCCATTGCTGTGTGTGAAGCTACGCTTCTGACTTCGATTCTCTGAAATATGTGCCCTTCGAGTACAACAGATAGTGCGTGTTCCCTTCCTTCGTTCTTATAAACCACTAGAGTTAATTTGTGATTTATTTATTGCTATTGTTGTGTCTGTTTAAACAAATGTAATGTGCTGTACATCAGCAGAAGACCGCAACTCTTTTCTTCCTCTTCTTCCACCCCGTGCTTCCTCCCATATCTTGCATTCATCCTGCCGTAGGTCTGCTCTGATGTCTTTTCTCTGTTTTGCTAACTGGACAAAAGGCAATCGGGGTTGTAACTGGTCTGGGTGCAGAGTGGTTAAAGTAGATGTCAGTGGCAGCTGCTTCCTACCTTACATGGACACCAGGCCAACACAAGCTGCTAGAAAACCAGTGGAGTGGTTTTGGTGGGAGTAGGTTGGTTGTGTCTGCTCTGGATGAGGCCGACTGTGACTAGCCAGGTAGGGAAAGGGGAAAACGGTTGTAGAACTGCATTGCAATGGAAACTGGAACGGGATGCCATTGGTTAAGTTGGAACATGGGTGGGCATCAGCATGTGTTGTTTCTAGTGGATGTAGCCTCTGTTTTCCTATACTTTGACGTTAACAGAGTAAACACTTTTCTACTATAATGTGTAATAGTCCTAGTAGTTTTATACAACACATCTGGGGATTGCGTTTTTCTTTTGTGCTCTCATTACATGGATGACAATTACTTGTAATAATTTGTAGTGATCCTGTGATGTTTTTATAATTGGATCTGTCTTGCCCTTATTTGTTCCCAATTTATAGCTCCAGTTTTTACTCCTAACTGTATGCTCTTACGTTCAATGATAGTAAAGTTCATTTTCTCTATTAAATCAGTACTTTTGTTTTGTCTTTCTGAATAACAGTCAGGTTCTCATTTGAATTATTGATGCTCCTGACTCTGTCATCACAAGTTTCCATTAACATAGTCCTACTTTATATTGCAATATAAACATAAATTTAGACTTCAGTTTTTAAATATGATGCCTGGTCCATTAAAAAACCCTTCTGTTAACATTAGTCAATAGTGTCCATTGTTGGCTTCCCATTAGTCTATTGCATATCTTAAAATACTTGTACTAATGTATGTTTTTGTCAGTTTAATTGTTTCCAATATAGTATTGCACATTTTAATAATCTTCAGATAGGTCAGATTGGCTGCTTTTCTTTTGCCTTGAATAGTTATTCCCAAACTGTTGTTAAAGTCATCGTAAGTGGCGCTGAGACTGAAATCAACTATTTTTTTCAATTTAAAACTTAATGAAGAAAATTAGGGGTGTCTTGGTGCAAGAGTTTTGGGAGCAATTAATGTAAAAAACCAGTTTTTTCTGTCAAAACTGTCAAGATGATCTAAAGATAAAATTCAAATGTATGTGTCATTTTCTGTGGGTGTTTTATTTTTTTAATGTGGATTATCTCTTCCTTTAGCTTTTAAAGCTTTGTTTCTTGGGAAGTCTTATTAGTGGATTCCTTGTTGCTGCAGTCAGTTTCTCTTCCGACTTTTTTGTACTCAATGTAGGTATTGCATCCACTGGTACTTGTCATAATAATTTCTGAGGATACTTTAATAAAGTTTGCTTGCAGTTCCAGTTAAGTTTTGTTTGCAGTACTAGGTCTTCAAAAGTTCTGGGGTGCAGACTATTCTGTCCCTTGCCTTTGTCACACGTAGATTACATGAGTGAGTTTTCTTCTATTTTCTAGCCTTCTTCTAGGTTATTTTGTTCTGTTTTCCACTCTTACACTCTTTTTCTTAAATGTCCAAATGTTGCAGTGATGGAACTCATAGCCCTGATCTTTAGTTTGGACATTAATAATTGCAACATTTAAATCTTGTGTTTTCCCTTCTTTCTAGAGAGCGATTTCAATGGAACAGCAGATCTAATGAATGCTTGTCTTCATACTTGGGTGATGAATAAATTCCAAGAGCATACAAGCGACTCTTTCCTGGTCTGAGTAATTTAAGCATAAAGACATGTTTATGTAGGAAAGTAGCATAACAAAAGGTATGTAACTGAATCATGAAGTGTATTTGCTCCTTGGTTTCTATGTATATGGTATTAAACTATATAATATAAAATGGAAGTGACGTATTCCCTGCAAATAGGTAGTGGACATAGTAATAATAATCCAGTATTTGATCTGAAATCCCTGCCATACAAAATTGTTGCAAGAATGTCTGGTGGGAATTTTATTGCATTTCTGCAATTGCTTTGAATTTTGTTCATTGCACTTAGTGGAAAGAGATGCGTATTATTTTTTATCATTTAGATGCTGTGTCAAAGAAAATTAATGAGGGAATTATTAGACACTGTATTTTATAAAACAGTCAACAAATATCTAGAATAGAAATTAAATACTCTTTGTAATGATGTAACAAATTTAGTGTCTGTGGTGTTTCATGTAAGAAATGCTATTGTCTGTGATCCTTGGTTGTATGAGCTATCTGACCTTCCGTCAGTTGGAAACAGGCTGTAGTTTGACCAGAATATTAAGCTGACACAAGTAAAAGAAGCTGCTCAAAGAAGCACTCTCTTTCTCTACAATTACCCGAATGTACAGATCTGCATGGTGAAATGGTTGGGAAACTTACCTCATTTAAAAAGAAAAAAGCTTTTTCCTACATTAATTTCAGTAGAATCAGTGCCTTGAGACAGTTTATTATTCTGCTGTGCAAAGAGCTGCTTGAACTCAGGGGGATGAGACAGAAACAGAAGAGGCAGAGGGAGGAAAGACTGCTCCTCTCCATTGCAGTGCTAGTTCTTATGACTAAAGTTGTAATTTAACAGTCTTGATTTCATTGATTTCTCTCTAGATTCTTCAAGTTATTAATCTTAAAACATTTAAAGAGAGAATGTGGAGCAAGACCCACAGAGAACCTCTGGGAGGGCCCGAGGGCTTTAACGAGGGGGCTCCATGGGGCCCTGAGGCTGTGTATGGCACAGCTGGAACCGCTGTGCTGATCCACCCAGCTTTCTCATGGACCGTGTCATCTCCCCTGCAGCACACAGGAGATCTTGCTAGGAACTGTTAATCTGACCTGCCTACCTTCTCTCCTGGATCGTCCCATCTGTCCTGTGGGACAAGAAGTGGTCACTCGTTATCGTTAAATGTATCTGTGACTAGAAGTGTTCTTGTATCCAAGCCCCCAGTGTGTTTAGTCTCCACACAGTCAATTTGGTCTCAAACCATGACACATGGTATCAACTTTGGACATACAATGTCTCTAATGCTGGTCATTCTTTCCTTTCCTGCACCCCATGGCATTTTAAAAAAAAAAAAAAATACTATTTATTTATTTTTGTAAATAAACTCAGCCTACTCTTAGGCCGTGTGTCATGCAGTGATCTTTGTACAGCAGTGGATATTAATTACATTTAATGCCTCTGAATTTTGCTCCAACTGGTGAGATGCATTTAAGTTGGTTGCAGTCTTTCCTAGAAGGGAGCTCTAGGTTAAATTCCAGTAACAAAGTTGTCTGAGTATGAGAACATACTCCATTTCAGAAATTTTTTGATGTCAGAAAACTATGCAGCTGATGTCAGTTTTAGCCTGTTTTGGACACTTACCAGGAAGTGACTTAACTACTGGCAAATAAAAATATTGTGCATTGCCTTTGTATAAACAGGACCTTGCTTCTACTTTGGGCAAAAGTATGTGAACGCCCATGTTTTGTGTAGTGCTTTGGGATTCTAGGTGTGAAGAATGTAATATGTACTTTTGGGGGAATAAAAAACATGCCCTAAGGGTACAGTTACAGAAAATGTGAGATTTTGACTAATCTTGATGCTTGTTCTTTCAGTTATATGTGACTTTAGTAGACCTTGTTGCTTTTGCAAGATTCATTTCTGACCAGTCAGTAGCGCGGGAAGTCTGTGCGTTATTTAGTCATTTGTAGAGGAAACATATACATATGTTCTCTATATTAAAGAATTATTATCCTTCATTAGTAAAATAACAGCATTTTGTTTACTGGGGTCACATTACACTGCTTCACAAAAGCAGGGTGGCTGCATGCAAGAAACAGCACAGGAACAGTGCTATGATTCTAAATTTTCCTTTATTGCACTTTTATGTGTTCTGCATATTACTATTTAGGCATTTGTCAATGACATAATTAATACATTTTCTTTTTGGCTGCGCAGCTCACTAATCAAACCTGCATGGATGCTGCTGATCATACTATGACACTTATGTACTTCTTACAACTTAATCTTCAACTCCATCACTAACCAAAAACAATTCTAGCAAATATCCCAAAGTCTAATGTACTAAAGAAAACAGAATCAAGGTTGATTTTGTTGTTAATCAACAAATAAATTCAGCTTGATGAGAATATTGAAGTTGTGTTTCTTTTGTTCTAATACAACTTCTTCGTAATAAGCTTAGGCTTAAATTCACTGAGATTTCAGTTCTGAAAGATTATTTGTTTGTTGCAATGTTTGCTATGATCTTAATATTTCTTTTATAAAAGTAAATAAATCGATATGTCAGTGCTATCATCTGTAGATATGTTTTCATCTAGAAGACTGAAACCTATAATCTTTCGTTACTTTCATTTTTCAGTACTCATGGGTAAGAGAAAGGAAGAAAGTATTTCGAACCCTGGATCCCACAAAAGACAGAGACAAGAATACACAGATGAACACAGCGATGAGTCTAATGAAGAAGAAAATTCAGAGTCATCAGCTGATAGTAATTCCTCTTTACTGTCGGTAAGTTGTTTAAAAAGTTGGGTGGGGGGGATGTAAGAAAAAGTTGATATAAAAAAGTTCTGTGCTTTTGGTTGACGTTGAAATAAATGTCTTGCATGTAGGCTTCAGTGGAACCAATATAAAAGAAACTAGAGGTAATGTCTGGGATGAGGATTTCTGCATGAGTTCGTTCTTACCTTATGTCTTTTGGGTCATGTAGTTATTTATAACAGTTGATCATAAAATAACAGTACTCTGGTTTTATAGAATGAATACTACTGAAGTTGTCAAATAACCAAATAAAGGAAACAGGTTTTGTTTCATAGAAGTACAGTATATTTGGTTTATGGCTGTAGTAAAAGCAGAGAAAATATTTAGAAAACAAATTATTTACTAAAAGAAGCACCAAATACTTGTTTGTTTTGCATAGCCGACACTTTCAAATGACTAAAAAAATCTAGTGTTTGAAGTGCATATTTTGATGGAAATGAAACTTGAAAACAGGAATACCATTTTTTTTCTGCTTTTCTGTAATAGATGAATTCTGATTTGATGGAGGATTTTTAAAAATAATTTCTGAGATTGCAAACAGTGTCTTGTGTATTATGAGACACTGTGGTTGATTTTTGGTACGCAGAAGCATTATTCCTCACTTCATTTTTTTGAACAGCAGCTGTTCTGTGTCATTGGTTTGTTTATTTTTCCTGAGGCCTTTGTTTTATTAGAAAACATTGCTTTTCTGAAGCACTGGTGATAAAACTAAAGTTTCTTGTCAAAACAATACTTCACCAGTTGAAGAGTGGGCTGTTCCATTTCTAGTTTTGTTTCCTCCTTCCTGGTCTAATTTAATTTCCCTCCTTCTAAGCTGTGCTAAGAATTCTCACAAATGGTATTATTCAAGTAACAAAAAAGTCTTTCCATGATGGTCTTTATTACTGCTCTGACAACTGTATAGAATCAATGATCTTAATCTTTTATATTGTGTTAATTATAAGTCAGTTATGGGGAGAACTGAAGGTTACTATGGGTGAGCGATCAGCTTTGGTAACTGTTTTCCTCTTTATTACGTAACTGGTCTGTAGCAAGCAACTTTTCATAGTGTCATGAAACCCTTCTGATTTTCTTGTAGTTTGTAACTATCGATGTTTTATATCATACTGTTGTCTGAATTCTCATTATATTTAAAACAGATAAACTGTATCTCATTAAAATGCATACATAACAGCAGTCTTAATTGTTAATTCTTTAGACTGTAGGGGAAGTTGGGATAATTGAAAGTATCCAGCTGAAGAACTTCATGTGCCATTCGATGTTAGGGCCTTTTCAGTTTGGATCAAATCTCAATTTTGTTGTTGGAAACAATGGAAGTAAGTATTACTTGCATCATTTCTTTGTCAAAGAACACTTTTGTTAATAATTTGGAATATGTAATTTTTATTTGAAAAAGAATTGCTAGCCATCTTTTAGGAATGGAGGCGAATTCACTTTTGGACTTGGGAGCCACACAGGTCTATCCCAGTAGTTCAAGGCTGGTGAAAAAGTTAGGTCTTAAATTCGGAGATTTGCAAAAGATAATGTGAATATAAAACTTTTCATAGCTAAATCATACATAAATTTATATTTAAACTAAATGTACTTATTATTAAATGCACAGTAATTGTCCAAGTATATGTCATGCAGAAAATATTATAGGAGAAGGAAATCATACTTACTTGTGTAAATTCACTTCTTTTGGAAAGAGAATTTCAAAGATTAAACATAAATTTTGAAAGAGCGCTTAAAACCTTTCAGATAGTTATATGAATGATATGGGTGTTTGATTTCTTTTGCTGTATACGTGTTTTCTGTATGCTTGTAAGGAAGAGGAGAGTCTTCCCTCCTGAGATAGGACATCTTGTTGAATGCAAATTGCTGAATAGAAGTAACAGAAGTTTGGCTCAGCATGTTTGGTTTTTTTTTTTTTAGGGAGAACCTTGGGAAGTGGCAGATGTTTTTCTAGAGTTATCGCTATTTTGTATGTCTGTTCAATAAAGACAGAATTTGGACTTTAGGTGCATGAATACATAAGCAAACAAAAATCTGTAATATGAGTGAACCGGATAAAGAGTTAGAAGAACTTCAGTTTAAAAAAAGTTCAATGCTTCTATTACAGGTGGAAAAAGTTCTGTATTAACTGCTCTTATTGTTGGACTTGGTGGAAAAGCCACTGCAACTAATAGAGGTTCCTCGTTAAAAATGTTTGTACGAGATGGAGAGACGTAAGTAAAACTATTTTAGTTTTAAGGTTGAACATGCTGTTTAGTGATTGTGATTCAAGTTAACTGATCAGTTTTCTGTTCACCTTCGTTTTGTCTGTTCTCTTATTGGATCTACCAGATTTGAATAAAAAGCTTAACACTGAAGAGACCATATTTAAACAAAAAACCCCAAAACTACAAACAAAAACCACATTAGAAATTTTACCAGTAACTTACCAGTAGTATACCATTATGTCTGAACTAGCTAACATAATGATATGTCTGCATATTGCCCAGTTCTTGCATATTACTTCCACGAGGTACTTGAATATCCTACAGAAAAATTGAGTTCGTTAGAAAAAATTCATAGGAAACTAGTTATCATTGTCCTGCGAGCAGTGAGATTAATTATTTTTCTGTCTCTCTGAATGAATAAATGAATATACAATATAAAGACCTTGACATATAGGTGGATTATTTAACATGCAGGAAGTGGATTCATGTCCGCTGTAAAAGCGGGGATAACATGTTTAGGGGACTCAATAAAAAGATAGGAGAGGAGGTTTAAAAGTTTACATTTACATAAAGCTGTAACTCGGAGCCCCAGGCTTTTCCTTTCAGAGGTGCCTGGAGTAAAATTGTTGGCAGTACCTGCCTTATGTATAATAACTTAATGTTTCAGCGTTCACTTGAGAAATAGAAAATCTGAATTCAGAACTGAAACCACATCTCTTCTTTTCTAGAAGAACACCTTAAGCATTCTGCTATAGATTACTTTGGTTAGGGATGGCTGTAGAAGCTAAGCAATTGTTTTCTACAGAAGTCAATTTGGGGACAGGAGAGCAAAAAAGCAACTTGATTCTGCAACGTAAAGATGGGGCACTCACATGGGAAGGGAAGGTGGGGGAAATCTGCTCTCACAACTATTTACTTTTGGCTCATGATTTATCTGAAGCATAGAAGGTGCAAACAAGTCAGTGTATGGCAGCCTTTCTGGCCATGTGTCTCCAAGGCTTTTTTGGTTCAAACAACATACATATATGTTGTTCCATTTGGCACTATGAGTGACCTCCAGTCGTGACCTGTACAACACAGGACAATTTTTGTGGAAAATTAGAATGTTGTGGTTTGTTTTTTTTAAGATTTTTGAACTAATTTCAGTTGTCTTTTTTATTATTTGTATTTTTTAGTTCTGCAGATATTTCCATAACATTGCGAAACCAAGGTAGAGATGCATTTAAACCAGAAGTGTATGGTGCCTCTATTATTGTAAATCAGCGCATTAATCTGGATGGAAGCAGAAGTTATAGACTGAAAAGCAAATCTGGTTGGTGATAATTTGTTTTGTTCTCAGTCTTAGAAACTCTTTAAATGTTTTCATTGCTTTACATGCCTTGATGTTAGTAAAGGATGATGTTTCTCATTTCATTCATCATTCAAGGATGATGTTGTCCATTTTTTTGTGTTTACCTTAGATTAAGAATATTTTAGCATGTCAAAAGCAGTTGTGTCAGGTTCTGCATGGTGTGAGGTCATACAGTATTTGTCTTTATGAAAATCTGCTTGTGTGATGAGGCTGAGCATAGTTTTTAGTCTTTTTGAGTTTTTGTTGAATTTGCTGATTTACCTAAATTCTGTCACAGAGGGTTTATGAGGCAAGGAGGGACTTTGTGTAGAAATGTAAATATATTGGCAAGATTAAAAAACCCAACAAAATAGTGTTTCTCATTTAGGACTAAATCTGCATTACAAAAATACTAATCTCAGTTTTTACATTTACTAACAACCACTAGATTGAACAAAAGGCTAAGGCATTTTATGTGTCTTTGCTTTGGACCTATTGGTATTTTTTTCTTTCTTTTTTTTACCATTAGGGACCTTAATTTCTTCAAAAAAAGAGGAACTCATAGGAATACTGGATCACTTTAACATACAGGTAATTGTTATAGTGTTTAAAGTCTGTGCAATTTAAGACATCAGCATGTGATGTTATAATTTTTCAATTAAAAAACAATATTCCATTTCGTTAAATGAGAGAGGTTCATCTCTTCCGTGTTCTTTCAAGATCTAATGCAACGGCAAAAGAAAATTGAAATTTATACCTCATACAATGCAGAATAAGATTCTGTCCCAGACAGATAAGTATTTGGTATGATCTGTGAGCCATGAGTCATGTATCCTGTTAATGAAAATCTTAGCATATGCAGGTTTCTTTCATATCTGGAGCGCTTTTTTTCTGCTCGTTATTTCAGTTTTTGCTGTTGCAGAAATTTGAGTGTGCTTTTGCTACTGAAGTGATTAAGGAAAGATCAGGTAGTGCACATGAAGTTTAAAATATTCAACATATTCAGCCTTTCAAATAATATAAACTTCTATTAGTATCCATTGATTTTATTTTGTGGAAACTTCCGTAAGAAAATATGAGGCAATTCATTGCATTAAATGCAATACTTCAATCAATTAAATAATGAGAAATTAAACAGCATTGGACAAAATTCCTAATGCTGATCTTGTTAAATAAATGGAAAAAACAGGCACTATCTTTCTAGAAGTCAGTTATCTTCCTGGAAACAGTTCCTTAGTTGTCGTTGCAGTTCTAATTTGTACTTGATGGAGTTGGATTTTTTAAATTTTTTGTTTGTTTGTTGTTGTGAGGTTTTTTTGTTTTGTTTAAAAAAAAAAAAGAGGTGAGGGGAGAAGAAATCTTAATTTCTGGATCTGCTTCTCTCAGTTTATGACTGAGTTGCGGGTAGTGGAGCAAGGAGATGGTTCGCTCACTTTTATGGATATGCAGTTACATGAGAACTTTTAAACTTAAAATAAAAAGAAAGTAATTTATTGTTACAGGTAGATAATCCTGTGTCTATTTTAACCCAAGAGATGAGTAAGCACTTTTTACAGTCTAAAAATGAAGGTGACAAGTACAAGGTAAGAAAAATTATTTAACATTTTGATTAAACATTAAAATACTGATTTTAAATTTTTAGAGGTGGCATTTGGAGGAAAAAAAAAAATCAGAATTCTTAATTGTAATGACCTGTTGTGGGTTAACTCAGGTAAGCAGCTAAGCACCCCACAGCCACTTGCTTACTTCCCTTCCCTGCTACCCCCTGCTTGGGATGGGGAAAGGGGAAAGGAAGAGTAAAAGCAAAAAAAAATTGTGTGTTGAGATAAAAATTGTTTAAAAAATGACGGAAAAGCTGGAAGAAGAGAGAAAGCAAGCAAAACAAAACAAGGGATACAAAGGCAATCGCTCGCCGTCTCCCATAGGTAGACCGATGCCCAGCCAGTTCCCGAGCAAAAGATGACTAACCCCCCCCCCAAACTCTCTCCTCTCCCTTTTTATTGCTGAGCATGGCTGTGCTGGTTTTTACTGGGATAGAGTTAATTTTCTTCACAGTAGCTAGTAAGGGGCTGTGTTTTGGATTTGTGCTGGAAACAGTGTTGATAACACAGGGATGTTTTCGGTGTTGCTGAGCAGTGCTTACACACAGTCAAGGCCTTTTCTGCTCCTCACCCCACCCCACCAGTGAGTAGGCTGGGGGTGCACAAGAAGCTGGGAGGGGACACAGCGGGGACAGCTGACCCCAACTGACCAAAGGGCTATTCTATACCATATGACGTCATGCTCAGCATATAAAGCTGGGGGAAGAAGAAGGAAAGGGGGAACTTTCGGAGTGATGGTGTTTGTCTTCCCAAGTCACTGTTAAACGTGATGGAGCCCTGCTTTCCTGGAGATGGCTGAACACCTGCCTGCCGATGGGAAGGAGTGAATGAATTCCTTGTTTTGCTTTGCTTACGTGAGCGGCTTTTGCTTTCTCTATTAGACTGTCTTTATCTCAACCCACGAGTTTTCTTCCTTTTCCGATTCTCTCACCCATCCCACCATGGGGGGGAGTGAGTGAGCGGCTGTGTGGGGCTTAGTTGCCGGCTGGGGTTAAACCACAACAATGACGACGTTTTTTGAGGTGGAATATCTCATTGGTTAGTTGGGGTCATCTACCTGGTTGTATCCTCTCCCAACCTCTTGCACACTCCGCCAGTCTATTCACGGGGAGGGCAGAGTGAGAAACAGTGGAGGCCTTAATGCTATACCAACACTGTTCAGCGACAACTAAAACATTAGTGTGTTTTCAGCGTTGTTTTGGTCGCACATCTAAACACAGCACCATAATAGTTGCTATGAAGAAACTTAGTTCCATTCCAGCCAGACCCAGTACACTGTCTGATTGTAGCAGTCATCCACTTGCAAAAACAAATTTTTTGAAGTTTCTTTTCTCTAAAGACATTGATAAATTTAAAAAAAATTTAGGACACTACTAAGTTAGTTCATTATTCAGAAATACCCCACCAGTTATTTTACTTTGGGTATCATTCAGCATGCATAGAGGTTGGGATGAGTGGTCTTTATAAGGTAATTATTTAAAGTTCACTTAGATAAGCTGCTGAATCTGACATCTGCAACTTTTTATTCCTTTTTAGTTTTTTATGAAGGCAACTCAGCTGGAACAGATGAAAGAAGATTATTCATCTATTATGAAAACGAAAGAAAATACTTGTATTCAGATAGAACAAGGAGTAGACGTATGTAAAAGTAATTATTAGTACAGATCTGAGCACTGAAATAACTATAGGAGTGAAGCTGCATAGTTTTGATTTGATTGGGTCTCGGTGACATTAAATTTAAAAAAAAAAATCTTTCCAAGATTTCGTATTATATCACAGCTTTTTGCACTTACGATTGAACCTCTCTTTTTTTTTTTTTTAAGCGTCTTCAAGAACTTAAGGACCTTTATTGTGAAAAAAAGGAACGTTACAAAAGCTTTGGGTTTGTGAATGAGATGCGAAATCATCTTGAGGATTTGAAACATAAAATGGCATGGGCAGTGGTAAATGTCTTGTTAAAATATTTTTCCTCATATGAAACGTACTTCAAATTATTCCCAATCTGCTGCAGACATTCTGATATATGCTAATACATGCCGCTATTTAGGTGGGTGAGATGGAAAAAGAAATACAGCCAATCAAAGAAGGCATCAGAGCTGAAGAAGGAGATACAGAGAAGCTTGTTCAGAAGCTAGAAGAATGCCAGGTACGTATACGGTTTAAACCATAGGACGAGAGGAGATGGCCTCAAGTTGCGCCAAGGGAGGTTTAGACTGGACATTAGGAGAAATTTCTTCACTGAAAGGGTTGTCAGGCCTTGGAACAGGCTGCCCAGGGAAGTGGTTGAGTCACCATCCCTGGAAGTATTTAAAAGGCGTGTAGATGAGGCGCTTAGGGACATGGTGTAGTGGGCATGGTGGTGTTGGGTTGACGGTTGGACTTGATGATCTTAGAGGTCTTTTCCAACCTTAATGATTCTATGATTCTATATGTCACTCTAGTTTTGGCTCTTTGACTCAAGAATAAAAATATTTAAACTATGATTGTCCTTTAGCTTGTAAGCTATTGAAACTGGCCATCTTAGCTTTTCACAAGCAGCTAAGAACATTCCCATTTATACACCTTTTTAGCCTTCTAAAACTTAATAGTAACATTTGCATGCCATATTTCATTGGATGATAATATCAGGACATTTTGTTTTCTGTTGTTTAGTGGGGGGGGAGGTGTCGTTTTCATGCTGATACTTTTGTTTCAGGTAAGGGTTATATTATTTTGACTGGGAATTTGAGAGGACTAGCATTGCATATACCAGTGAACAGTAATTTAAACTGTTTTATTGTTGAGAGTACTTACTTGGTGCCTATTTCTGTAACGTTGGAGCATCTTTCAGAGATCTGTCAAGTAGGTTTCCTTGGGTATCATTGCCTGTAGAAAAGATGAGTGTTTGATTTCAGGAGACATCTGGATATTTAACAGCCTCTTTGCATGGTACTTAAAACTTCTGTAGGTAGCCAGAAAGAATAATTTTGCCGAACATTCAGATTCACATATGAAATACATCTTTTGCAGAGATAGGCATCGTTTTTCTGAATTTTTCAGTCTATTAAAACTCCTTCACCAAATTTTCTGAATTGGCACTCATTTTTCATTGATTTTTATTTTTTTAATGTTTAAAAAAAAGAAGTATGTGTTTGTTTTACATTTGAGATGTTTTTACTTTGTGGCTGAACATGTCTGTGTAGTGTTGAAGGAATGTTGTCCAGATACTGGTTTCACTTCTTTTCATATCATGATACTTGGCCTTATTGCAGTAAGAGTCCTGTGTTTGAGTAAACCATGAGTTAGAAAAGAAGGTTGCGGTTTACTTCCCAGATTTGGTAATTGGTTGATTTCCTGAGTATTTTCCTTTATTAATTTTCATCTTAGCATATCCATAGTGGCAATGACTTGGTTTATTTTTTTTAACAAAAAAAAAGGCAAATGAGACATGTTAGATGGATTCTTTTGAAAGAGATTTCTTCTGTAGCATTAAGAGGTTTTGAAGAAAATTTCGCTTCATTACTCCTTGTGTATTATTCTCTTTTTGCACCAAAGGTAAAAGTGAATGAAGCAGAAGAAAAATACAAAGCAATACAAGACAAGTTGATAACAATAAATGAAGAAGCACAAGCCCTGCATCCTCAGTGTATCTCTTTGAAGGCTGATGTGCAGGCAAGAAGAAAAGCAGTCAATGAAGCTGAGGTAGGCAAAAAGAACTTTCAAAATTCATACCAATTTAAAGCTTTGATCTTATCCATGTACTACCCATATGTACTTCTCCATCCGAGTCTAGGCTCCCTGAATCCATAGTGCAGTTCAAAATAGGTGCAATTTCCTGCTGGACATGCAAGTAGTTTCTGTTTGCGGGCCATAGAGTT
Source organism: Calonectris borealis (assembly GCF_964195595.1). Classification (NCBI taxonomy): domain Eukaryota; kingdom Metazoa; phylum Chordata; class Aves; order Procellariiformes; family Procellariidae; genus Calonectris; species Calonectris borealis. The sequence goes on from NC_134314.1 coordinate 12,727,636, forward strand.
TATATCTTTACACAGATGTTAAGCAGTGTTAAGTTTAGGTCAAAAGAAATATCATTCAAGTTAACTATGCTATTACTTCTTTTTCACATTCTTGAAATTCAAGTTATGTTTGTCTGTTTTGATGCAGTTCAGTGTTTATTTTCTCAAAACTGTAGTTCTTCTTGAAATTATTTCTTGCTTCTGTTTATTAAACTACTGTATCCTGTTTCCTTCATAGGTACTTTATAATCGTTTCAAAACTGAGTTAAAACGTCTGGGAAAAGATGATGAACAGCTAAATAAACGAATTGAAGAACTGAAAAGCAGGTAAATACAGATATAGTGATTACAGTATATGTTTATTAAGGTATAGGTATGCAGGGAGTGAGCTCTTCTGATTAATGAGAAAATCTGCAGTACAGAAAATATTTATTTAAATTTAAGCAGGGTCCAGTTAAATATTTAAATATTTCTGATCCTGTTTCTTTGCATACCAAGATTTTGACTAGAAGGTGATGAGGTGATTGTGCAGAAAAAAAGCTTTTCTTCTTCATTGGTGATAATATACGTTTTCTAGCTTCCATGGTGTTGCAAAACAAATATATCCTAAACTAAATGTAATAGGAACATAACTGGGAGAGTTATTTGTGATTACAAATAAAAAAAAAAATATATTTACACTTTGTGGGTCTTGTAAATGCACAGAATCTTAAATATAACTTTCTGATACATAAATTTTTTGTATGATACACATAATAAAACAAAGTTTGTGTCACTTATAAATCATCAGTGTGGTTTTAAAATATTGAAGTATGATCTTTTCTAGTGCTAATCAGGTTTCAGAGCCTGAAAAATTGGAAAGTCAAAGGAAAATCGCACACTTAAGGGAACAGTTAAAGGCATTCCATGATGAAGAAATAATGATTGGTCAACAGGTGGATCAGTTTCAGCAGGCTATTTATAAGTGTAAGGAAGAACATGCTAGACTTAGGTAAGTTATGCTTTTGAATGTAACTGTTTTCCTTTGTTTTAAGTTATAAGAGGTCCCTTCTCATGTACCTGCATTCCCTGAGGTATTAGGCTTCAGTTTCTATTTTTTTTTCCCTAATTTATCTTAGAACTTGCTAAACTTTTGTCTTTGGCACAATGTGACTTAATTTAAAAACTTTTGGAAAATCAAGAAAACTGTTTTGTCATTAAAGGTGAAAGGTATTACTAATTTAAAGCCTGCTATAAAACCATACTGTCAGTTTAATACCTTCTTTCTTCCTCACACCAACTGTCCCTTATTCTCTTATCATCCTATGGGCGGACTACGATTTAAATTTTTTCATGTTTAATACACTAGTACATCCTGATATGATGTCACAGGATATATAACACAATATAAGGAAATAGATACACTTAGGGGTAATTATTGTATCTATAGTTAAAGGCAAATTTATAGAGACTTTGAAGAAAGTGGTTCAAATACCAATTTAGCCCATACCCGAACTAAAAAAAAAAACCAAACACTCAAACACTCTTTGGCTTTGATTTGGAAACCTGAACTTGAACAATGATTACCAGAGGGGATTATGGCGATGTTGTCATTTATTGTCTTAAGAGATTTGAGAATTGTTGCTTACTGCATTTGAAGTATTAGTTTAAACATTTTTTATCAATTATTGTGACTAACAGTTACTTTGCCTTCTGTTGAAGGCCTTTGTAGAAGACAGTGAAATTGAAGCATATAATTAGAAATAAAATAAATTTATTATAAATTGTTGGAAATAAGTTTTGTAAAACTGTTGCAAAGTAGTAATTGTCTGTCTTGTCTTTTTTTGTTGGATGTGTGTAGCTGGCTGTATGTTGAAGTATTGAGGTCTTGATACACTGTCCTATTAGTACTTGAAAAATGAGACTTTATAATTATTTTAATCAAATTAAGGCTTCATAAGCTGTTGCTACTGAAAAAAATTCTGTTCTCTTAGGAGAGAAGATTGTGATGCGAAACAAGCACTGGATGCCAAGCAGAAACAGCTGAGAGAGCTGAAAGATAGTAAAACAAACACCTTGAAAAGATTTGGACAACATGCACCAGCATTTCTTGAAGCTGTTGAAACAGCCTATAGGCAAGGGCGCTTTAAACACAAACCTGTTGGACCTTTAGGTAAGAATGACTGCTGGAAAAGACAGCCTTTAGAATATTTCCAGCGATCTTTTAGAAAAACTATTTGTTCTTTAGGGAACTTCAGATATATATTTCTTCTGTACTTTCTAGACTAAGGTTTTATCCTGGTAGGTTATCTTTTGCTTCTGTCCTTTTCATCACATGAACTAGCTAACATCAACTGTTTTTCCTCACTTTCCAGCTGTTTTTTTTAAGGTATTTTATGTAGTTACAATGGTAAACTTTCAATTTACGCCTCCAACTCCCCCACACCCGCTAAGCATCAGACTACTGTGCTTTGGCTACTTGTTCCTTGGTGGATAGCGCTGTCCAGCTCTTGGACAGACTTTTTTCAAAATATCCAGCAGCTAACTTGTGGGCTTGTCAAACTTGAGATGTTTTGCATGGAGCAACTCAGACAGAACAGTTGAGGTTTTCTTGGAAAGTTTTGGTTTCATTAGTTTTTTGACCAGCTCTGATAGTGAATGCTGTTTTCAGTTGTGAATGGGAGTAATGGCTTCAGCATGTTCTGGATATAAGTTTAAAGGCCAAGTACTTAAGTACTTGGCATTTACGGCAAGGTAAGAATGTGTAAACACATGTACTACTGAATACAGGTGATATAATGGAAATCTTCATGTTTGTTTAACTTGCAGCATAGTTGTTCCTCTGCCTTCAACCTTAAAGCATTAAATTGTTGATAAGCAGTCTTTGCTTTGATATACTTCTGCTGAGCTGCCATAAAGTTAGTACCTTAATGGAGGTTAGTAGTGACCTGTCAAAGAACTTGGAAGAAAGTGTAGGCCTCTGAATATGTATAGGTGTCTCTATGGGAAGAGAAATTATATGTCTGTGTCCTCAGGGTAGCTTGTCTGATTTTTATCTTTTTATCTTAATTCTTTTTTTCTTCTTGTAAGAAAAGTTTATTTTAGACTCTTAAAAAAACCCGTAAGACAACAAAACAAAAACCTTGAGTGGTAAAAAAGCACTACTGGATGTTTTGTTATGGAACACAGCTCCTAAGTCCTTGTCTCTTATGGTTATTTAGGTGCTTTCATTCATCCGAAAGATGCTGAACTGACCTTGGCTGTTGAATCTTGTTTAAAGAGCCTAGTTCAGGCATTTTGCTGTGATAATCATAGTGATGAAAGAACTCTTCAGCTACTGATGTCAAAATATTATCCACATGGATTTAGACCTCAAATAATTGTAAATAAATTTCAGAATAAAGTTTATGATGTTAGACACAGGTAAGTTATGTTTTGAATTTTATTGCTTAGCCTTGATGGTTCAAATTATTATTAGTTGAAAAGAACTATTTTTAATTTTTTTTTTTAAAGAATCTCATGTGAGTTTTATGAATGGTGGTTTTTCTTCTTTTCTTCAGAGGAGTTCATCATCCAGAATTCCCATCGGTTCTCACAGCGTTGGAAATAGATCATCCAGTGGTTGCCAATTGTTTGATTGATGTGAGGGGTATAGAAACAATCCTGCTGATTAAAGTAAGGCTCTATGCTCCCTATTGGTCTTTAAAGAAAAGCATTTCTCTTTGTATGGAGCATATACGATACCTTCACTGATAGTGTCTGTAATGGACAAAAGAGGTAGAGAAAGATTATTTTATTTTCCTTTTTGCCCCTCTGAGGAGAGGTGAGGACCCTGATGGCTCAGTAGACCTCGACGGTATCAGTTGTCAGTGTTACAGTGCAGTACACACACATGTACGTTTCCACTGTAGGGCTCCCAGTAAGGCCCTCTTGGCATTCAATAAACTGTCAGTATCCTAATTCACTATTTTCTATCGTGGGCGACACAGAGTAAACTGACAACCCATAGTGGATTTAGATACTGGGATTTATTTAAGAATCAGAAAGGTTAGAGCTTTTACTCTTATTTCCACACACTTGTTTCCCTGCCCCCTACAACGCTACCTTTATAGGTCTCAACTTCTGTCCCCAGGAGGGAGATTGCTGCTGGTCTGGGAAGGTCAGGCAGAAAATCTTACCGGTTCCTGCTGTGCAGCTGCTCACATCCGTTTGGGCTGTTGCTGGCCGAGGTCCCTGGCATTCCCTGGGATTTGTCTCTACAGATCTCTCCCTATGTGTTTCCAGGATCTTACCTGTTTGTTTCTGGGATGTTCACCACCACCTTTCTGGGCCTCTAAGTACTCTAGTTTCCCAGTTTAAATAGTCCATGTGCACGTGATAAGTCTCCTAACTGCTGTCTCTGTCTCATGTCTCTTTATTAATTGGTGGGTTCAGCATGTGTCAGTTTTGCGTAGTCCAGGTGTTACCAAAATTTGCAACCAGCCCCTACCAGTTGTACCTAGCAATTGGTAGCTAGGTATCAGTTGTGGCTGTAGCAGGCCTGTGCTTGAGAGTTTGAAAGTTCCCTTTCGGATATTCAACCACCTACTTTTACATGAAATTGTCAGCTGCCTGTTAGCATTCACAGCCTAATTTATTTTTGACCTACCACAACAACCAGAGCCCCCTTGGACTCTGCAGTGTTAAAGCATTTGAGATGAGTGCAAATCTTTTATTTAAAAAAAATCAGGGTTTTCTATAAGCAGCAAAACTAATGATGCTTACTACTTGTGGATTTTGTTTTTCTCCAAAACCACTTGTCCCAGTTTGTCCTCTGACATTCCTACTGGAAAAGAGGCAGTTTATGCTCTGTCTAGTGCAGAGCTGACTGTCTAGCAAGCGTGGCCGTTACTGAACGGGCTGGACAGCTGGACTTTCTAGGCTTTTCTCATGGCAGGAATCCTAATTTTTTTCTTCCCCCTCTGCCTTGCCTAACCACTGATTTTCATAACATTATTGTCATTGAGCCCTACCTGAACAATTTCAACTGAATCTGAAAGAAGTTGAATGGGTATTGTGCAGAAGAAATAATACTTCTGAATGGATAACATGATTGCCTCCGACAAGGCACTTGTGACCACTTAGTCTGGCACTAGCAATATTTTGGCTTTTTTTTTTCCTAGCATGTTTCCCCAAACTTTAATTGAGTATTGTTTGATGTACTTCACAGCTTTCTTTGGAAGATTGTTTCCTGTATGTGTATTCCACTTTTGATAGTTAAATATACCTGTGCATAATGACCTTTTGGTTAGTGATTTTTTTTCCCATGGCAAATTATAAGGGACTGATGAGACTGTGGAACTTAAAAGGCAGATAAGTTTGTAATAGAATAAAAGAAATGGGCAGCTAAACTAAGTGGGTGGTTTTTGAGAACATAAATGTCTTACTCAACTAAGAAAAGCAGATTCTTGACATTATAGATTTTTTTTTTTCACATCCTCTCATTACTGTATTTCTTATTTCTCATTAGGAATTGAAATTATTTCTGGGTGAGAACTTCCAGACAAGTGTTAATTTAATATCTTTAATGATGGTTGCTTTTCTATTGGTGTGATAAGGCCATTGTATTTTTCAGAGTAGCCGTAAAGCTCGTGAAGTAATGCAGTTTAATCGGCCCCCAAAAAATTGTAGAGAAGCTTTCACTGCTGAAGGTGATCAGGTATTTGAAAGACGGTATTACTCTTCTGATTACCTCAGACCCAAGTTCCTAAGCAAAGATGTTGAAGCAGAAATAAGGTTAGCATCTTACAATGTTGTATTTGTAAAAAGTGCACTTGTTGACATGAATAGTGGAATTGCCTATTTGTCTATTTGCATGTACACTACTCTCCAGTCTCTCTATTTTCTGTCTGAGATTTACGCTTCCTTTCTGAGAATTCTGGAAAACCTCTTTATTTCAATGCCTTTCTGTGATGGGTGCAAACCTGAGTTGTACCTAGATATTTTTCAGCTTGTGCCATGTAAATCTTGACAAGCAAGTAGGGATTTTCTGTGCTGAATACTCCAGGAAATCTAGCTACCTTCCTTTTTATTTTACGCTTGCTGAAAAAGAGTATAGAGTCAAAGCTTTTTCTTTAAAAATCTAATACCTGAACAGTGGTATCATAGTTTACTGCAAAGGAAGCCTGATTATTCAAACCAAAGTTATGTTGGCACAGGTAGTCCTGCTGGTTTAAAACTTTGCATCTGTGTTTTCTCAGGCTTTTGACTTCACTCGTGGTAGGTATCTCTGATAAACTTGACTTCCCCTCCCATTTTATTTTTTAGTGTGTTTTTTTCTCATTACTTTCAAAATGGTAGTTTAAAAGGCCAAACATATTTCGAAGTTTACAAACTTGAACTGTCACTAAGCAAATTGGTGACAACAGAATACTTTTATTTTGAGGCTCACGTTATATTACAGACATATTAAGTAAATATTTTAATTTTAGTATTAATAGCTGATAGTGTAGACTAAATTGAATGTAAAAAATGTTTCTGTAAACTTAAAAGTTTTAAATATGTCAGTAACCCTACTTTGTTCATGTCAGTATATAATGAACTTCACTCAAAGATTATCTTAACTTTCAAAGTGTTATAAACACTTCATTACCAATATTGCTATGGGGGAATGATGTAGGCCAGTTAAAAAGGAAAAATGTCTTCCCACCTTTCCCCCTTGACTTCAGAACTAAAGCAATGACACATTTATCTGGAATAGTGTATGCAATTTATTAAACACTGTTTCTGGGAGCAGACTTAATCAGCCCATTTCATGCATCTATAAAAAAAGTTGGATTAAACACTTGTATTAAGATTATTTTTTTTACTGTAATATTAGTAAAGCTTCCCCTTTCTTTTGCAGGGGTGAAAGACTTATCAAAGTTTTGCCATCTCTAAATAGTAATAAAAAATAGCTTTGTTTTGCATTTCAAATAGTTTTATCACAAACTGAAAGAATTAATTATGGAAATCGCTGGACATTACCTCCTTTGTAGAAGGAAAAGTATGAGACTATATACGATATTGTTTTCACATTTCTGTTAATGTATTTTCTCTCTGACTGGAAGTGTTTTGTCCTAGTCAAAGTATTTGTTTTCTCTCAAGATGCAGTAGTATTTTTAGAAGTAACACCACTGTTTAGTTCAAACATTTGGCCTGTTTGAAAAATTGCTAACAGAGGTTACAGATAGTTCAAATTACATGAATGGTTTATCCACTAGGCATTGAACTAGGACCATCAAGCAGCTATCTGCTAGTCATTAACTATGAGTTCTGCTGTAGAGCTTTGGTGTTTCTTTATTGATCGTTAAAACCATCCAATGCATAACAAACTTAAGATTTTTTTTTTAGGGGAGTGCATTTTTACCCTTTGTCTTGTCATGCATTTAGTTTTTATTTGTGTATTTCTGTGTGTGTGTAATAAATAATACCTGTTTAATATATAATATCTCGATATTGCTTTGTTTATAAAGTCACTTGGAGAAAGAAATTGAAAACAAAAAGGCACAGTTGACAGCATCTCAGCAACATTTATATTCCATTGAAAATGAGATTAGGCAGAATGAAGATCATCTTCAAGGTCATCGACAGCACCAGAAAGAACTACAGGTAAAAATAGGTACAGTGTTAATTTTTAGAAACTAGTCAGTCTTTCCCTATTTCATTTTGACTTCTGCAATATATTTTGAGTTTTTAATGTTTATCCTTACTTTTGTTGTTTGCTTTCATGTTGTTTACTTTTGTAGTATGCTTTCATCATCTAGGACAGAACGACAGAGGCCACCTCAGTCCTAGCATATGCTGTTGTTTCTGTGTGATATCTCTTTTTTTTCTTCCTCTTGTGCTAAATCTCACAAATTTCTACTGCTTTTTTGACGCAGATAGGAAGTTGTTGCAATATTTGATGCAAGTGTCTTTTCCCTGCTTCCCCCTCCTTTATTTCTGTTGGGCTTGCCTCTTCATTCCCAGAATCTTGTTTCTCTTCATGCTCTTCATTTATATTCTTACCCCTTTTTAATATGCTGAATATTTCACCTTTAAGTTTTCTTAATTTTAATTTCTTTATAAACCATTTTACAACTATTAGTCGTCTGTCTTTGTTTTCCAGTAGTTCTAGGTAGGATATATATTTGTGGTGGCCAGTGATGTTACAGTTAGCCAGTGTAAGATAATACATACTATATAAGGCTATATTCAGTAAATTACAAACAAGAACCAGCAAAAAACCTGGCACATGGACTCAAATTGCTGAAGATAAATATTTGAAGGAAAAATAAAATGTATTTTATTCAATTGTTATGTTGAATGGAAATACAATAGTAACTTAATGATTTAAAGTGCATGTGACTTTCAGAACAAGTTATATCTTATAAAACTGGATTCCATAGGTAAGTGGGAAGAGTTCTGTCTTTTGTAGGCTCTAATGAAACTGAAAGACCAAATATCTTGCTTTCTGCGTTTACTTAAATGAACAAATGTGAACTTTTCTCTTTAGATAAGCTTAAGAATATTTATTTTCTTTTTCTTTTCAGATAAAAATAAGAACAACAAATGCAGAAATAGCAGATCTTGAAAATATGGAAGAACACCAGTCAGTGGACATCCGTACATTAGTAAGAATAGATCATCAAATTTTGTCTAATAATGTCTTTTAATGTTGGCAGTGTTTTGAAATAAGCAAATACTGCAGATTTTCAACTAGTGTACAAGTTGGATAAATAGTGAAGAATGTAACACTTTACAGAATGTCTACAATTATGGCAGTGGCATAATTTTATTTTTGGTGAGCTTTTCTTTGGTTGGTGTTTGTTTGGTTTTTTTTTCTTTTTTCTTACTTCTGCCCTTTTTCAGACCAATAACACTGCAGGTTTATGGAAGGCAAGGTGGTGTTGTAAAGGGATATTCCATGCATTTTCTTTCCTCATTCCAGACCTGCAGTGCTGTAAAACTGGTTAGGGAGAAATGGTGCTGTAGGTTTGGAGGTCAGAAGTGGCACCATCAAAGCATAGGTAAAGGCCACTCTGGAGCGTAATTTATGTCACAGCACTGCCACTCTGCCCTGAACCCAAAGTTTCTTGCTTAGCTGTAGCTTCACCATGCAGAAGTTTTAAAGTTCATATATCACCCTAGGGAAGGATCATGGTGGTATGATGGTTTCTTCAATGTTCTTATTCTTATCCACGTATTCTTAAAATGTATGCACAGCAGTTTGAGAACAGAAAAAAGAATGTTTGATTATCTATTGTGATTTGTGTGATGGTGGCAATGAATTTCAACTGTTGCTTTGTAATAAGCTAATGTATATATGACCAAGATTTAAATTCTGAGAGTCATGCTGATAGGTGTTAATAGTAATCCTGACTACAGTTGTTTCAGTTAAAATCCGTGCCAGTTTTCCCACTATTTTATCTGGGATCAGCGAGAGGCTAAATTGCCCAGATTTTTTTTTTTTTTCACTTCTGGTGTTGGCACAAATTCACACTTTTTCAGTGGTTTGTCTTTCAGTGTGTGTGCACACACTGTTCACTGTAAGTAAACATTTCAAAATTTACTTAAAATGTAAGGGATCAGTACAGATTCTGTAAGCTCTTGTAGGGTTTCTCTTTTCTAGATAATCTAGTTCTGTTGGTTTAAAAAAAGGTATATTCTTTGACCTTTCGGTGAGGTGGAAAAATAGTCTATTACCTTTTTGTAGGAGAATATCTTCCTGTTTAAAAATTATTGGACACTTGCTTTTTCAACATCAACATTTTTACCGTTGCCTTCTGATAATGGCCTTACGCAACTGGTAGATTTATATATTTGCTTCTCCTTATTCCGTTCCTGGGTTTTTGTTGTTTTTCTGTTTTCCGCACTTTCTGACCACTACTATGGATTAATTGTTGTTCTTTCACTTGGTATTTATCCTTCAGTGCTACCTTGATTTCACAATTGTTTGATTGTGAAAAAGAATCTTAGCAATACAAGGTTTCATTTACATATTTTTCCCAGGTTTTGGAATATTTGTCTTTTTGAATCAGAAAGTATGTATCATGATAATTCTTTAGGAATGGTATAATTTTCTAGGGAATAGTGACGATCCACTTTCTCTTCCTGTATTCCTTTGTGTACTGGATGTATATACTCTGTCACAGATCCAGAGGGAAGTTACCTTCTTCTTTTGTTTAAAAAATTACTGTAATGAAATATTAGCATGGCTAAGTCTTCACAAAATCCTAGCCCCTTTAGTCTTTTCATCACAACTCCCAAATAAAGTACCCTTAATTTTCAGTCAGATAATTAGGAAATTCCACGTTTTGTTTTGCAGTTTGATTTAGTGGTTCTCCTGCAAGATCCGTCAGTCTCTCCTTTTGGACTTCAGTGACAACTACATCAAGCTGCTCGTACTCTTATTAGAGTTAGAGTATTGCATGTAAACTTGTACCCTGATAGTGATAATAAAATAAAATCTTGTACAGTAATTTGCAAATGTATGTCTCCTTTTATTGTTCTTCATTTTAATATATTTTGACAGGAAGATGAAGCTGAAGAAAATAAGGGTAAGATGGAATCTGTAAAAAAAGATATGCAGCAACAAAGCAAAAAAATGGAAGAACTGAAAAATATTCTCCAGGTGGCTGAAAAAAATTTTGAAGAAATGAAAGAAAAAATTCATCAAGTAGAAGAAATTGCTGGTCCACTTAAGGTAGCAATTATTTCCTATTGTATTTTTAATTTGTTCCCTTTGTGTGGCAAGGGGAATGAGGTTAAAAGGAGGCAGGAGAAAAGAGTATGCTCCTTCCTGATACATTTAAGGTCTACCTATGAAAATAGAAATAGAACATTCCATCTAAAGCGTGTCAAGAAATAAGCTTGGCAATATTTTGAAGATGATGCTGACTGTTAAATGTAGTTGCTATAGTGTTTTATGTTTAAAGAGAGTTTGTTTCCAGATATTTTTAGTCATGGACTGAAAAGGAAGGAAAAACAGTTTCCTTGACTTTCCTTTTTAGTGCATGACATTTGTTGTTTTGGCTTATTTGTTTTTGATAAGGCCTGGCTAAGAGTGTTCGTAACTGTTCAGTTTTCAAAATAGCATTTGAAGTTCTGTATGAAATGGTTGTTATTCTGTCAAGTTGCATAATCACAGAAGGTGCCAATACATAGTTTTAATTATTCAAGACTACAGAGGACATCTGGAAATCGCAGAGAAATAGCAAGACTTAAGATAAATAGCAAAGTGGTGACATGCAAAGTCTGATATTGGCAAATAGAAGGCAATCTCCTGTTGCCAAGAAGAATTAATAGTTTGAAAATGGAAAACAGAAATAACAGAGTCCAGCATGTTTACAGTGTCATAAACTTGTAGAAGGATGGAATGAGGAAAAACTTAGAAAGATTACTATAGCAATCTCTTATAGGCCTCATTAAATTGTATATTGCAGTCAGCCCAAATTAAAAAAGCAAGAGCAAACAAAAAGAGGAAGGAAGCAGGTAAAGAAAACAACTGATAAATATGTTAGTTATAATGTATATAATATGGAAATTCTAAAGATATGTTCTGTTTAAAAAGAACAACTGTGTAAGGAAAGAGAATAGATTTATTTAGAATATTAGAATCATAGAATCATTAAGGTTGGAAAAGACCTCTAAGATCATCGAGTCCAACCGTCAACCCAACACACCATGCCCACTACACCATGTCCCTAAGCGCCTCTAATATTAGAACATTATTGCTCGTTATTAAGAGTACTAAACACAGTAGAGGGCAACTCTTAAATCCCTGAAAGCATTTTAGACTGGATTAGTTTAGTACTGCTAGGTTGTCTACAGTTGTTTAATGAACTGTTGATATATAGCAAGTTGTGGCTTTAAGGCAGGATTAGAAAAAGGTAAGGGCATCCGTTATTGTTGGTTATGGTTGGTTTTCTTGTTTGTTTTTTTTGAGGTGTTTTTTTGTTGTTTTTGTTTGGTTTGGGGTCGTTTTTTATTTTTTAAGATAAGCCATCCCCCTTGACAGGGATGAGGAAGAAAATTGTCTTCAGATTTATGTCATTCTTTATACCTCTTTGGTTCTCTGGAAAGATATACCACTTCAACTGTATCAATACTTATGTAGTATAGAAGTTGCTGTAGTCTACATCATATTATACGTATAGCAGGACACTGAATTTTCACACAGAAATGCAGTTCTGGCTGAGGTCACACAGGCATCAGAAGTTCTGGCTAGAATGTAGTGTATAAAATAAATGTAGTTTTTGGAGGTTTAGGAGAAAGGATGGCTTTTTTTCAAGATTCCTGAAAACATTACAAGGATTTATTATGTCCTTGTCAGAATTGAGTATAGACTTTCTGATAAGTTGCTGTTAAAGCTCCTGGACTTTAGAAGGAGTAGTCTTACTGAAAGCAAAATAAATTAGACAGTGTTAAAAACAACATAATTACCTGTGATAAGTCAGTAAACATTAGAGAGATGCTTAGGAATCTACCCCAAACAGCTCAGTTATCACATCTTCATTTATTCCAAACAGGATGAATTAAACCAAGCTGACTCAGAACTGGAAAACAGTAAACGCCGTTTGCAGCACTATGAAGACAAACAGAAAGAACACTTGGCTGGCATAAAAAGACATAAAGAATTACTAGCTGCCAAAGAAAAAGAATTAGAGGTAGATGTGGGGTTTTTTCTTTATTGAAGTCAAATGGTCATGATCCTTCTAATATTTAGTAATCATTCCAATTGTACAACATACAGACCATATTAATACTCAGCTACACTGAGTATTCTCTCAGCTGTGTCTTAAGCTGACTGCATATAAATCAAGTAATTTTGTATAAATGAATCTAGGCCTCTTTTTGTCTGGCAGAGCACCATTTCTGTCTTGACAGATAAGTTAGGGGTTATCTATCTAGGACTCTTTCTTCTGTATTTTGCAATGAAAAGATTAAAATGACTTAACCTTAAAATTTGTGTTTTAAGTTCAATTGAATAATACTGTTTTTTTTTGGATGCTAGTTTTTTCCTTGCACAGACCTCATACTTCATCTTTTGAAGACTTATCTAATCAAGCTTTATTAACTAACTCTGAAATCACATCCACAAAGACTTTTGGAAGACTGTCCTATTTAAATATGATGAATTTAGTTCCTTATTTATCTGTATTAGCTAAATAACTGTGAACATATTAAAGATCTCAGATGGCTACAGTTCTTAGCACCGAAATAACTACCTATCTATAAATGTTGTTAGTAAAATTGTTAATGATAACTAGGTTTGCTGTGATAAGTACACAAAGAACGATACAAAAACATTGTTCTTGCTTGGAGACCTTGTTTTTCCATAGCACAAAATATTTGTGGTGAAGACTAAACAGATTTTTTTTAAAAAATGTAACCATTAATTGAGTTTCAAACGTTACTTTAGGAAAAAATTGCACAAGCTAGGCAAATCTACTCAGAGCGCATAGAGGTCAGCAGAACTGTTAAGAGTCTTGATGCAGAAATGAATCGCTTGAGAGAGAGGATAAGTTCAGAAAATGATCGCCATGGAAACAGAGAAGAAATAGTACAGTAAGTCATCTTTAATGTCTAAAGTAGTTCAGGTAAGATGGAAAAGATACGAGAAAGAAGTTTTCTTATTCATTCACAATGCATTTATATGTGTTTTTAGTACTTAAACCATGTACGAAGGTATGGAAACATGCTGTGCTGATTGCTCAGTCAACCAATACTGAACAGGCTGAGGACTGTTGAACTACCCTCTAGTGATTTTAGACAGTGTCTATACTATATGTATATGAAGTTACCAATAATTAAATACCCTCTTAGCTTTTAGATGAATCCTAATTATGACTACGTGGTGTGAGCATAACCTGCCATTGTTCTGGGATACAGTGGGCGTTAAGCATACTCCTAGTTTGAATAACTAATGCAGAAGTTAGGTAATTACTTGAGGTTTTGACTGCAGTGTATTTCAAGGAATCACTCACCTCAGATATTCTTGAGCATGGGGCGCCCAGTCATTCATTCTTCTTAGTGTAAGAGTTTCCTTTCAAAAGAATTAAAAATAGAAATAAAATTTAATTTTTGATCACTTTTCATTTGTGAACAGTGTCTTACTTGACACATCAAATGCTTTTAGCTTTAACATAGATGCTCACAAGAAAGTTTTTGTTTGAATGTTTTGATTATTAAATTGATTTTCAGCATTTACAACAATAGCTCGGTTTTAATGTAATGGATGTTGATCCTATACTTTCTATTAATTAAAACAGGCAATATCATGATGCAAAGGAAAGATATGAGGATGCAAACAGTAAAGTAAAGAATTTAAAGACGTTTATTAGGCTGCTGGAAGAAATAATGACACAGAGATTCAAAATATATTGGCAATTCTTAAGGTGAGTTAATTTTACTGTAATTTCAGGTTTCAGATAAACTAATACGTAGATCTAAGTATGTGCCCATATTCCAGGGTGAAAATTATAGAGCAGACCTGTGAGAATGAGATATCTTTAAGGTGGTATTCACAACAATCTTTCTAACTTAATCTTGCTCCCAGATCCAATACTATCATGCCTGACAGTTTAGAGGCAGCCTGGACTGACAACTGGAAAAACACTGTCATCAGTGGAGGCTCTATTTTGCTTCACACCAAAGGCCTTGACTATGCTGACTTAATCCAAGGCAGTTCTGTTTCAGTGTTTCAGTGCTGGTTTTGGTCAGCAAAATATCAGCAACATACTAGCATTGAAATCATCTGGACTGTCAGTCATTTTCATGGAGTATAATTAGTGGTGCTGTGCTCATGTAATTTCATTGTGGGCCAAACACTGCTTCTCTGCCCTGTGCTGAAAAAAAATTCAAGATCTTTATTCAGATTCTGCAATTTTGACAGCTGCTTCTGTCATGGAGTGTATGTAGTGGGAGTGCACCCCTTCTTTCTGGCTTCAGTCGCTTAGTATCCTATACCTATCAATAAAGATTTTGTGATGGCCTCCCTTCAAAAGGACTGATGGTCTGTTTTCCAGTGCAGTCCTTTATCGTTTATCATTCCCTTCAGCAGAAATTGAGGGATATCTGTGTTGGCGCTGCTTTTTGTACTTTTTGATCTGGGATTTGGAGGTGGGGTGGCAGTATGATCCTGACAACTAGTAATGATCAGGAGAATCCCAACCTTTGCAGGTGGAAGTCTAGAAATACTAGTGGGTAAGATTTACCTGCAGAATCTGGTGCTTACCTTACGGTGCCCATATATATCAAACTGAATCTTGTTCCTGTTGCCCAAATTTGAGTACGAATCCCACTCTAAGATGTGTTAAAGAACCATAGTTCTTTAAGGAATTGTGATATATTGTCCATTAGGGGAATTATATGCTAGAATTTTGGGGAAGGGGGTGGGGAAGAAATTAACATTCAACACTTTAATTCCTGGAGTATAGCAGAGTCCACGTACATTCTTTACTATCCTTACTGTGCAGTCCTAAACTGGATAGGAAAGAAGTGGAATGTGGTCGTTTTCTGTAGAAGTTGTGGAAGAAGAGTGTAAAAAGCTTCCAGTCTATTGAAGTGGTCTTCTAGAAAATACAAAGCCTATGCTTTTGGATTTCTTACCTTGTAACTTTGTGTCAGTGATTCTCTCCAATATGTCCTGTACTGAATGTCAACTGTTCAAGAATGTAATTGATTTGGGAAAATGTTATTAATGGAGCAGGGCTTAATATTTAAGATTATGATGTGGAACTGTTGATAAAAATCTGTTGTCAGATATTTGTATTGTATTGTAAAACTGACTGACCTAATGTTTATTTGTTTGATTTAACTGATTTAAGGCTCCTTTCTTTACGATGCAAACTCTACTTTGACCATTTATTACGTGCTCGAGCTTGCTCTGGAAAAATACTTTTTGATCACAAGAATGAGACACTTTCAATAACAGTAAGTTATTTTATATTACTTTAATTACCATAATATATAATGAAAATATTTTTTTTTTAGTGTCAGCTGCTAGAACATGCATTGCAAAGGATAGAATAAATTGTTTTCCCCTCTCCAGAATATGATATGCTAAATTGTAGGATGTTGTTGAAAACAAGCAAGAACAAAAACCATATTACCATCTTATATAGGCATGTTGCTAGATTACATGAATAAATTTGGTCTTATGCTGAAGATAAGAATTCACTAGCTGATCATCATAGTCAGTCTTTCGAAATTATTCATTCCTATTTCATTGATAGGAAGTTTGCCTTTATTTGTGTGATTGTATAATTGATTGGCTCTAGTTGTTATTTAAACAACATTTAATGGCTGAAAGCTTCAATATTACGTTTTTTCTGTGTATTCTGTAAGTTCGTATCTTTTAACATATCTCCCAAAAAGTTTTAGTCATGGGGGTATTTACTTTTGTTTCTGTGGGAGACTTCAGTTTTAGGCATTGAGGGGGAAAATGTGTAGTGACAACATAAATATGTGTTGATACAGTCCTAATTAAACAGGTGAAGGATATGTATCAAACTCAATCCATGAAACATCAAGTCATTACCTGGCTTTATCAGAACACTTTTATAGCTGATGTTTTATGTTTCTCATGCAAGAGATCTATATTTAGTCTAGGAAGGTAAATTTACAAAAAAGAAAACACACCTGCTCTCCCTCCCCCTCCCCCCCAAAAAAAACCCCACCAAAAGATCCCACTCCAAAATAATTCTTATTTTCCTGCTTAGCTTGTTAAAGGTAATATAATCAACAGGACAGGAAAATGCTTAAGTTTAATCTTAAAGCAGGAGTGCCACAAGGTGTCATCATAATCAGTGGAACCAAAGGTCTGTTCACAATGTTTCATGTATTCTGGTAAAGAAACTGTTCATCCTTTAAACTCCTGCTGTAAATCAGTTACCTGCTTTTCTATTGTAGCTGGTAACCATTGGATTTTACTGTAATATAACTACACTGGTTGACATTTATTAAACATTGTTTAATAGCTATTAAAAATAGAGAATTGAATAAGAAAACACTGGCAGAGTCATTCAATCTGTTCAATGTATTTTACTGTGGTGGAGAAAGTTACAGCGATCCTGGAAATGTGTTATGAAATGGTTAGGAGCTGTCCCATTCCAGAATGGCAGTGCCAGTGGAGTGCATAAAATTGTTCTCAGGTGATCTCTATCTGTTCATGTGTGATGTGTTTGCCGTTAAGACTATGATTCTGTTAGTAAGTCTCCATCTCGGGTTTAAAAATTTTTCTAATATTTTTATTTCAAGGTTCAGCCTCGAGAGGAAGACAAAGCTGCCCTTAATGATGTGAGATCTTTATCAGGAGGTGAACGTTCCTTCTCAACAGTTTGTTTCATTCTTTCTCTGTGGTCCATTACCGAATCTCCTTTCAGATGCTTGGATGAGTTTGATGTCTACATGGTATAGTTTGAACTTAAACTACATTTGCTGTTCTGACTTGTATGAATTAGTGAAATAGTTCGGTTGTTATTTGTATTTGATTAGATTTTAAAACACTATAGTTAACTGTAAATAATAAATAAAAAAAAACAAACCCAAAAACCAAATCCCCCAAAACCCCCAAACAAAACTTGTTAGGGATCTTGTTCACTTTGCTTAGTGACTTTTGAAGCTTACTCTGTTTCTGAAGTTGGTACCCAGAGCTATGAGCATCTCTGTTACTTTACATGCTTAAACCTTAGTTTAGCGCAAAAATCATAAAATACAACTTTTTATTAATTCACCAAGTAGTTGTTATTGTGTTTGTCACAGGTTGCCTCTGCGTATTGCTGTGGCAGTTCTGGGCTTAGCATGTGCTTTGGCTTCTACCAATTTTGAGATCAATGTGGTTTCTTCAGAGCAAGCGTAGCAATCAAATTCACTGTTGCTACACAGAAACTTGTTTTATACTTCACCTAGTAGCATCTTTCCAAGATGCTGAAATGCAGAATAATGAATAGTAAATACTAATGTCAGCTAAAACTGATAAACCTCACCTTTGTGTACAGCTTCCCTGGATTAACCAATTTTTTTAATATATTTTTATTTCATTTCCTTCTTATTAATATGCGGTGTGGTATGGTTTGAGAAAAGAATTAGTTCTGTGAGACAAAGAGTTGTTACTGGATTCTTTCATTTTGCCTTCAGTGTCCCTTCCCTATCAATGATTTATGTACTGGGAATCACAGACCCAGAGGGGAAAGAAAGATAATATACTTTATATATAAAGAATTTCAAAAAGGAAGGTATGCATCTAAGGTGGTCAAGCAGTCATTTTTCAGCCGACTTCCAAAGCTTAGGTCCTCTTTTACAAGTTAGTTGTGCAGAAGTTTATCCATCTGTCCAGAAAAGGGTGGATACTCAGAACTGTAGGCCCTGCAGAGAACTTTCATGTCATCTATTTCATAAATAATTCCACACAACTTGTCTTTCCACTGCTGTGCCAGTAAGTGCAACCTTACTGTCTCCACGTTCTGTAGTTACTTTTGGTGTAATCCTGGAGACCCACCACAAGAGGACTCCATCAGCATATTTGCAAGGGAGACACCTGGTTTCACGTATAACTGTGTAGAAGCAGAGCTTTGTGTAACCCCTGCTAATAATAGCTTCCCATTACACATCTTTTTCAGTAAGCCTAATGCCTAAGATTGTTTTCAAAATAGTAGTAAAAATAATAACAATAACAATAATCATCAAAATAAAAACAAGCTACATAATATCTTAGGTTTCATGCAGCCCTTAAATCCTTTTGGGTAATTTTGAGGCAGGATTTTATAGGAAACATTACTAAAATACCGTTCATTTCAGCATACCAATAAAGTAAGAATTACTAAATGTATATCAAAGCTGATAGGAGTATGTGATTGTTCCGATAGAAACTTTCTATTGTGCACGTATAGTAAAAAGTAGAGTTTTAAGAATTTCCCAGACTATAGTTTGTAGCTTTTAGAATTTAACCGTAATGTTTCTCCAGCTTAGTTTTTATTAGACTTTTCTTTAGCTAAGCTTTACTGTATATGAATTAATTCCAGTAGGTTTTTCTATTAAGGTATTTTCTAAGTAATTTATTCTTAAGCATTTGTCCTAATTTGTGCAATAATAGGCCAGTGAAGTACACAGTCAGTATCACTACCTAATACATCTTTTGTCTTTAGGACATGGTTAACAGAAGAATTGCAATGGATATGATTCTTAAGGTGGCTGACTCTCAGCATCATCGACAGTTCATCTTGCTCACCCCACAAAGCATGAGGTAATAACGTTGTGTTATATTTCCTGGTACAAGAATTACAAGGAAGTTCTATTGCAAGGAGTATAACTTGAAAAAAGTAAATATGAGGAGAAAGAAATTTTGCTGTTTGTAGCAGTAGAACATCAACAACTAAGCAGTTCATTGCTGATGGTTCTGGGAATTTAATAGGTTTTTCACTCCTCTTTACTTAACATCTCTTAATATGGTAGTTTAGTGGAACTTGAATCAGTTTATCTTAAGTAGAACAGCTTTTTGAAATGTTTTATTGTGGTAAAGTAGGCTTCTGGTAGCTTTTAGTCCTGTATCTCCCTCTCCCCTCCCAAAATTAACAGAAGACACTGCATTTTTCCATTTTTCCTTTTAATACTACAGTACTTTCAGGAAGTTTGTCATTTGAGTTGATTTTTTTTTTTTAAATATCACTGATCTAGAAACTAATAACTTATTGCTTGTTTTCTTCTTTTTGATCTAGTAGCCCAAAATTCTTTAAAAACCTCCATGTAAGTCCCTGGCAAAGCTATGCCCAGCTTAAGGGGACAGTCACTGTCTAACCTTACACAGCCAACTCTTCTCTCTATTAGCCAAACGTAATCAGTGAAGCCTGCGTAGGATAGTTAAGCAGTCTTCAAAATGAAGTTGATTTACTCTTAATTGTCTTCCCTTACTAAAATCTATAAAAAGTAGAATAATGGTATTCTACTTCTTGTTGTTTAAGTGGAAATGCTTTGGGGGGAATTTCTGAAACTGTATTGAATAAACAATAGGAATTTTCTGTATAGTTACTGTTTAAAACTTTTTAATAATTCAAGTGCAGCTTGGTTTTGTCATATTTTGTTAGATGTTGCATGTTCAGCCAACATTTAATGTAACAAAAGTACGGAAGCACCTTCAGAAAAAATACATTTAGGATAATCAGTGGAGAAGCATAAACATAAATGTATGTTTAGTAACTTTGCTCATTCTTGGTTATAATGTGAGTGATTATACATGTTTAAAGTGTGTGCCACTTCAGGATCTGTAAGGCAAGTATGAACTGTATTCGATCATTATTTCGTTTGGAGTTTCTCTTTAAAGTACCTTTTCTATAATTAAGGTAGGCTAATTGTTAGAAATCACATGATTGAAATCAGTCATTGTCTTCACCTCAAGCTTTTACTGAAGTCTGGCTCCAGTATCAGTTCAGTGAAGCCAGAACTTCACCCCATGTTACTGTTTTTTAAAACTGTCAAAGAAAAAAGATGGAGTTATTTAAAGGAAAATATGTAATGGAAAGAATCAAATGGAATACTAAAATTTGTGGAGAGGAAACACTGTTTAAATGATGTATACTTTATTTTTAGTTCTCTGCCTACGAGTTCCCGTATTCGAATCCTCCGAATGCAAGACCCTGAAAGAGGCCAAAAAACATTGAATTTCCAAAATAGGAATGACAAAGAGGAAGATCAATAAGTATCTCTGTGTATGAATATGGTATACTATTGAGGATATATGTGTAATGATGTGTGTAAATTTTTTATGCTGGATAAGAGGATCTTTTGTTAGATACCCTCAGAAAAAGATGTTCCTGTATTTTTTTTTTTAAGAATTACTGTATGTGTACAGACCAAGAATAAGCACAGTTTTGATAATGAGAAAATCCTGAATGTTCAGTTGATATTTTTAACTACCAACTAGTTAGAATTCTAGTACCAACTAGTAGAATTTTTTATCAGTTGTTCTGTTTCTTCTTCTGGAAAATATGAAATATATTTTGTATAACTATGGAGTAATATTTTAATAAACAGTGAGAACTGATACTTGTGGTAATGTTTTAGTGTCTCCACACACTTAAAATTAGCATTAAGTTAAAAGTGTTGGTTTCTTCCTAGCTCAGAAACTATTTGTACTTATACTTTCGTGTATACTTTCATAATTAGAGAAGTGACGAATTTATTTGCAGTATGTTCTCTGGGCAGGAAAAAAATGCTTTTATTTCTTCCTAAAGAGTTTATAGGGAAGAGTTTGAGTTTCTTTGCACATGAGCTTACAAAACCTAGCAAATTGTGGCTATATAAACTTAAATTCTTAATTCCAATAAACTAAGTTCTTGCACAGTCTGAGTTTGCAGGTATAGACTAAGTTTGTAGATATTAATTATATTGTAACAAACTAAAGTGACAGAAGTCCTTCCAATACAGACAAATGACGTGGAAGAATAATTTTGGGAAATAATACAGTAACTTTTGTAAAGCATTGTAGGCCTGCGTTTTGTTGGGTGTCCCTGCCTCCCTCCCCTCCCACCCTCCCCCAGGACTATACTAGAATAGTTAAAATAAAATAAACTTGCTTTATTTAAATAGTACAAGCATTTATTGGGGATAAGAGGGAGAAAGAAGAACCAGGCCCCAGATTAACTTTTTTTCTCTTCTGTTCTCCTTTTTCCAGGAACTTGAAATTATTGGGAGCTCTTCAAAAACAATCACTTTTTAGAGTTCAGCCATTAGACATATTTTTTCTTTTTTCTTTTTTTTTTTTTGGCGTTACGGGGATACAAAAGCCATTGAGACTATTCAGAGAACACTTCTGCAGTTCCTACAGTTATTTACTGAATAGCAATTCCTCAATAAAACCTCATTGCTGTGTAAGTTTTAACTTGACTTTGTAGCCAAATTTGTTTTTAGCCGCTGCATGGTATTTTGTGTTCTTCAATGTTGTTTAGTTTTTACGCAAGCATGTATTAAACTTGTAGGTATCTCTAAAATATGGAAGCTAGTGCAGAATTGAAGGAAATACACTGAGAAAGCTAACTGCAGTTCTAGTGCATTCTAACTTTAGGAATTAAATCTAGTGATCTTTTAAAGGCTTCAGATATTTACTTCTGAAAGCCTGGGGTAATGGGCTAACAGACTCAGAGCAGCCTTGAGGAGGTTACTGACAAAACAGGGCTTTTTGTTGAGACAGACAGCGGTTATAAATGGAAGTGGGGAGGTTCTGGCTGGATAAACTGGGGGAGAGATTGTTCATGATGATGTGAGGCATTTGAGCATGTTGTCCTGACAGGCTGTAGAATCTCCATCCTTGGAGGCTGTCGGGGTCTGAATAGGTTGCTGCACCTCCTTCAAGCAGGGGGTTGAACAAGACCTCTGGAGGTGCCTACCAAATGAAACAATTCCATAATCCTGTGATTTGATAGAATATATATTAAAGATACTTACAACTTGTTTTAGGATTATGTGAAAATATCGGGGGGGGGGGGGGAACAACCATACAAAGTGCAAAACTTTGGAACACAAGCCCAGTTTGTTTGTACTGGGAGTCACATTCAGTTTGACTTGATTTTATAATAAAACTAGACAGACCCTTTTACAATATGAAATGATAGAGTGGCAACGCATTATTTCCTCCTGATTTTCTTCAGCATCCAAAAAAATAAAGCAAGAGTGCAGCGGCAGGAGAGAGAAAAGCATTTATCTTCATTAGTACTCTTATAACGACTTGTGTGGAGAAAAGAGCTTAAGGAAAATTATCACATTCCTACTGAGCTAACACTTCAGCTTTCTCCCAAGTTTTCTATAGACTTAGTTGAAATATTGGAGCAGTTGGCAACATACTGGTCTTTGGTTCAAATCAATATATTGTATTTATTCTAATCTACCACTGTACTTGATGAAAATGTGTGCCTGACTGTATAATTATTATAAGCAACCGTTTTCATGGTAGAGGATTAGTTCTGAATAAACAATTACTGAAGCACTTGCTTGGATGCACTTATTTTTGCAGTGACCCTACTACGGTCTCAAAACAATCTTATTCTTGGTACTTTAAAAACAGAGTTTACTATACCAGCTGCCTCCAGAGAGAGCTGCAGTGCTGATGTTACATTCTGTGACTGTGTGAGAGCTGTTGGCCATTTTGGATGGCAATGCATTGCTTAACACTGCATTAAAGTAAATGGAGCCTGTCCAGCTACACGAGGTGCAAGGAAATGATGAATGAGGTACTGCTTCTCTAATAAGTATATGTAAACCAGAGAGGCATATATTCGCAGGACTATTCAACATCCTCTCTACAACTAGTAATTTAAGCCAAAGTGGAAACAATGTCCTATCATTCTCAGAAGTATGTATCATTTTCAGAATGTGTGTTTTATTTTCAAGTTACAGCCAAATGTACAAAGTATACCACTCTCTAATTTGCTAAGACTATTACCTGTGTAGTCTAAGTAAAATTCTGGTATTAAAAAAGGTAGTTGAAATTTCTGCCTTGTGCTGTTTGCTTGGAATATGAAGAAACTTAAATATGAGAGGATGGCTATGGTTGTGCCAATAATTGCTTCTGTGTTTCCCCCCCCCCCCCATATTTGTTAGCAAAATGTGTAAAACTGTTTTTTGTTGTTGTTTTTTCCCCCCTCAATTTTAAGATGAGCTTCACTTTTTAAATTTGAAAATACAGAGAATTATTTAGTTTGTGTCATGTTTTATTGTTTGATTTTTAGCTATTAAGAGTACTGTCTCGTTGCTTCATAAGGTAAAGAAGAAATATCAAACATGCAATTGTAGGATGTTCAGACTTTTTTTGTAATCCTGCAAGCAACCAACTGTTTAAAGTGACTGGGAAATGTGATGTAGGAAAGATTCTTATCTGCAATTTCTGCAGTCTGCTAGTTCTCGCTGCTTTCCCAGGGCTGTGCAGAACTTGTACTTGCCACAGTATAGAGATAAACTTGATTGATGGACATAGAATTAGGAGGAAGGTGGTTCCCTTCACTATACTTCTCAATCGTCATACTTTATGGTTAATTTATCAGTAATGATTTTTAACAACATGTCTGTTTACATTAAACCTGGGGTAGTTTAGTGTCATATGGTAAGAGGAAAGACTCTTACTTAAGGAGGGAAAAACATTAGAAGACCAGGTTTAGGCCAAGCAAATAAACTGTATTTCATTTCCAGCTAGCTTAAAAAGCTACATAAGCACAGGTCTAGGAGGTATGCTGTTAAATCTTAGCGTTAGCAGTTTAGAGGATAAACAGCTGCTCTGCTGGTAAATGCAAAAACTACAACTTCTGGTTTCGTATAATATGACTCTTCGAGTGAGTGAGTGAGTGCAAAGAAGTTTTCTTCATGCTTTCATAATGAAATAGGTATTTCCCAGTAGTACAGCGACAGATAATTAAAGAGATTGAACTTTTTTTTTCCTATTACCGTGCTGAAGACATGAAATAAGAATTAGGGGAAAAGGTCAAATGTTATAAATTTATTTTGGGACATATATATTGCAACCTCTGTGGAAGCTTTTGAAAATTCAGGCAAAGATCAATACACTTCCAATAAAACCTTTAAACTTCCAATAAAACAATATTTTAAACATTATATATATATATTTATATATATTTTTAATTAAAGGGATCATTTTAGCAGAATTTTCTTTTTTTTTATACTGCATTCCTCTGACATAGCTCTTTCCAGATTGAAGGGATGCAAATGAGGTAAGAATTAAGGCAAACCTAAAAGGCATGCAAATGAAGTACATTTATATCCACTGACAATACAAGCACATGTGTGGATCAGACTTAAGAGCTGAGGAACTCTTCCCCTCTGTCTGTCCAGTACTACTTTACAGCAGAATGGTGACATGATTTATAATAAACAGTTAACATTACCATGGGAATTCAGTGTCACTAACATTACTCAGTCTAGGAGACACAGAGCTAGCATCAGTAAAACATGAACAATAAATAATATAATTCACTGCAGCACAGGACTGCTGCACAGGCTTCAGAGGAATAGGGTTGTTATGAAATGACATTGCACACATCACGTTGTGGCAGTTTATTTTTATAATATATACTTTTAAAATTCTTTAGCAAATGACATTCTCATGCACACAAGTGTTTCAAACACAAGAAGCAAGTCCATTTATAGGTAGTCCAAGCAAATTTTTGTGTGTGTGGAAATAGCTGCAAACTGAATGGAACATTAAACTTCTGTGCAGTCTATGACGCATTGTACACAAGCTCATTTTTGAATGTCACACTGCAGGAGTAATACGATGGAAGGATCACTCTTTGCAGCTTCTTTGAATTCATCCAGTGTGATCTGGTCGTCTTTGTTCTTATCCATCTTACTGAAGATCTTGTCTACCCGTTGCTCAGGCGTCAGACCATCCTCATTCATTTTCATCATTATCACAGTGCCCACCATTTTGTAGATGGCCTTTGGAAAGAAATCAAATAGAAAATTCAACACACAAATTCACCTGATTTTTCAATGTGATCAAATTCTGGGAAGATATTCCAACAATAAAATGATTGTCAGTTTCCCTAAAGATTTTTTTTTTTCTTAGAATCTGATGTCCATATACTTAAAACAAGGAAGAATGTGTTTTTACTTTCTTTAGATGTACATTTATTTTGGTGGTTGCATTTTACATCCTGGAATGAATTTCTTTGGCTTTCTGTTTCACAGTGCAAAACTATTCTCTGTAACCTATTCTCTGGATCAACTGTTCATTTGGCTTTTAGTCACTCCATTGAAATATTTCACATAAATTCTGAATAATCAGTTTTAGAAGTAATCACCTTTTAATAGCTTTTTATGTGTACATGTGAGCAAAATCTGGTATTAACTACTGCAGTGAGTAGCCGGCAGATGACGAGGGTGGTAAACTTATCCTTCCTGTTATATGCTGTGGTCATCTTAAAGCCCATCTGTGAGAGCTCACTTAAAATAGTGTGTTGTTATCCCTGCAAATTTCTGTAATCATCTAAAGTTAATCTCCAGTAAGGTTTCAGTTACTTGAGCTACAAACCAGCAATTTCATGGGTGTCAAGTGATTTTGAGATGGGCTTTGGAAATCCTTTGCTGTGCTGTTCTTATGGTTAATCCGTTCATCAGAAAAAAAAAATTACCTCTTGATATTTAAAAGCTTATGTGCACATATGTACTCTGCAATTCTCAAAGATTACATCTATTAAAATGTTAGTGTGCTTGCATCAGTTAGGTATGAGTCAGTATAGGAGGAATGTATGTAATGTATGTTTTTAATGATCCAGTACAGCCTCTTGTGCGCTTAAAATCTACACGGTATGTGAACAAGTAATCAAACTTTACTAATGTTCAGACGTGTTCTTTTTCAGTGTCATATTGATCTCACCTCTATAATTTCCAGCATTTCCACTCTTGTAATTTTACCATCACCATCCAGGTCGTACATGTTGAAGGCCCAGTTCAGCTTTTGCTCAAAACTGCCGCGAGAGGTGATGGACAGTGCACAAATGAACTCTCTGAAGTCAATGGTCCCATCTCCGTTTTTATCAAAGGTTCGGAAGGCATGCTGGGCAAACTTTGAAGCATCTCCATATGGAAAGAACTGCAAAATAAAATAATAAATAGAACTGTGGGCAACGCGAGGGAGCGAGCTATGTGCCTGCCTGCAAAACAGTGAAGTGAGGCATTTATGAAGAGTTGCTGGTGGGCTTTGTGTGAAACTGAAGATACGCAATGTAAGCTTCCATAACAGTTACAGCGTAATGGTTATTAAAAACTCATTTCTACAAAAATCTCTTAGCTTACTGCAAACCTTATTACAAATACATTTAACCCCAATTTAAAGCCTAATTAACTACATGAACCTTCAAATGAAGTTGGGTGTAAATGGGAGATTCTATGAGTATTTTCTGACTGAAATACAGCAACCAAAGTGCATTTTAGAAGCATTTTTTCTGCCTGGGAGTAACCAGCCCTTGACATGTTGCAACCAAGTAGATGTGTGGGCTTGTTGTTATGTAACTTTATTTATTAAAAAAACCCAATAAGCCACACATAGCATAAAAAAACAGGGACATATGTTCTCTTCTGCCAACCAACATAATACAAGTACGTAAGATGAGAACTGAGATTCAGTTAAAGGACAATGCTTGTCATGTTTAATATCCATTATCAGTGAACATTGCAACTGACTGTAGCTTAACAAAATCTTTTAAATGACCATAACATGTAGGTTTTCAGGTGATCATTTTTTCCTCTAAAGTAATGTTTGATTTAAGATATTTGAGACAGTAGTTGTTCTTTCTGTGGCCCAGACTCAAGAAAACATACCTCCTAAGAAAGGGAGTTTTAAACCAGTGCTGAAGTCCCATTGCAGTGAAGGGATTGTACACAAGTAATGTTTGTTTCTATATTCCCAGCACAATTTCATGGAGGTTTTCATGCTGCTAAAATATAAACGTGCATTACTCCCAATCTGAGAGGCATCTCATTTTGTGCTTTTTCGAATTCCAATTCTTAGTAACTACTGCATTTAATAATGTAAGTTTGAAGGAAAGACTTCAGTGGCAGCCAAGGAAGTGGATCTGCATTTTAAATTTTCCATTTCCCTGTCCAGAGCCTTCACTGCAGGCTGATGGTTGCTGCGGTCAGCTGTGAAAGCTCTTGAACAACACACCCAGATTCCACGGAGGATCTTAGGGATCTCACAGCGTATACAGAAATGGGTGCTACTAATTGTCTGACTAAATACAGATGTAGAATATGGCAAGCCTTTGCTGCTTTTCCTTTGAGGAGGCCAAATGACCATTTGGATACTGTATCTTGCCCTAAAAAATGCAAAACTTAGCGCACTGCCTGCTGCTTGCAACAGATTTGTGGCCACATGGGTCATGTCAGGAGCCACTGCTGCATTGCCAAAGGGGTCCTAACCTGAAAGTTTCCTTTAAACTTACTGTTTTCTCTGACACTTTTCAGACACAATTCCAGATAACCTTTGCGTTGCTGTAGAGGTATGACTGCTATACAACCTCTTCTCTGGCTCAGTGGCATTATAGTCAATACAGAATCTTCCTTAAATTTTGCCCACTTCCACCCATTCAGAGTATTGCCCTGCTGTGAATTACCCCCAAAGGCATGCAAATCTCTGTATTTTCCCAGAAGAGGTATCAAATATGCCCATCTCAGTTCCCAAGTATCTTTTTGGGAAGATATTTGATCATGTTGCGGAGGCATTGAGAGAGAGGGACGCTGTACCCATTCCAGTGGTATTTTGTCCAGGTTAACATTGCTGCTGAAGTTGCTATTTTCTCATTTGGCTTTGTATGGATCAGCATCCACCTGCTGCTTCTACGCCCCTTCTCCAATAGCTGAAAGAGGCATTTGGTACTGTCTCCTCCTGAAAATGTAACTTATGTGCCTCTGCTCAACCCAGCCCATTTCTGTTTTGATCATCCAAACTGATGGAGCTGTAAATACCTGTTGCAGCTCTTTCTGTGCTTTCTGGTTTTTGAACTTGAAAAATTTTTGGACTCTGGTATGGTAAGCATGATTGGGCTCGTGTCCTGGTTTCGGTTGGGATAGAGTTAGTTTTCTTCTTAGTAGCTAGTACAGGACTATACATATGACTGTTGCGGTTTAACCTGGCAGGCAGCTAAACACCACACAGCTGTTTGCTCACTCCCCCCCCGCAGTGGGATGGGGGAGAGAATCGAAAAAAAGAGGTAAAATTTGTGGGTTGAGATAGAGACAGTTTAATAGGACAGGAAAGGAAGGGAAAATAATAATAATAATGATAAAAGAATATACAAAATAAGTGATGCACAATGCAATTGCTCACCACTCACTGACTGATGCGCAGCCAGTCCCCGACTAGCGATCGCTGTCCCCCGGCCAAGTCCCCCAGTTTATATACTGAGCATGACATCATATGGTATGGAATATCCCTTTGGCCATTTTGGGTCAGCTGTCCTGGCTATGGTCCCTCCCAGCTTCTCGCTGGCAGGGCATGAGAAGCTGAAAAGTCCTTGACAAGCGTAAGCACTACTCAGCAACAACTAAAACATCAGTGTGTTATCAACATTATTCTCACACTAAATCCAAAACACAGCACTACACCAGCTACTAAGAAGAAAATTAACTCTATCCCAGCCGAAACCAGGACAGCTCATAAACACATACAAAGACATATGGATTCTCTGATACAGCTCAGGACTGCAGCGACTACCAGACCTTGCTGAATTGCTCTTCTAGTGCAAACCTCAACCTTTTGTCAAAGCAAACGGAGCTTCCTCCGCAGGAAGGCTCTTCGGCTCACAAGTCTAGGTTCACCTGTGTCAGTACAAAGTTATGTGAATGTTATCCAAAACCTGAACGTTATTTGCAGGTTATTGAAAATCCTGCTCCTTGCTTTCTCTTCTTCATGATCTACCTTTCCCCCGACTTCTATATCAACTGGAGATGTTAACGTAGGTGATATTTATTTTTACGTGTGTGTGCGTATAAATGTATGTACACTTCTGCAGATCACTGGTGGGAAGTTAAGACGTGGCTCTTGTGCCCTGGCTCCACCAGCTCTCCACTGCCCCCCCCCCGTCATTTCTTAGGAGCTTGCTGGCTGTTCAAAGCTGAAAAGACAATTGGAATAATCTTTTGCTTTTTAAATCTGTACTGATCACTGTCCTGTGACGTATAGGTTACGAAACAAAATACTTCAAAATTTTATGGTTTTCCAAGCATTTTGGTTAAGAGCTGACTGTTGCTGAGGATGCGGCCCGATCGGTATTTCTGTGACTCTCAGTCCGCAGCCTGTAACAGAAAGGCAAGCAGCCAGAGGGAATTGGGATTGTCCTTTTCACCATCCAGAGAAACAAAACACATTCAGGTGCTTTCTCCTATGATCCAGACTGAGAAATGGTACGAATGTACTGGTGGGACCAAAGAACTAAACTACAATGAAAAGGCTCACCTACAAAAATGGCTAAGAAGTGGTAGACACCCAAAAATACTCAAGAGCCCAAGAACGAAGTGGGGGATTAGGAGGGGTCAGTGGCTGGAGATGCCGAAGACCATTTCTAAATTATTCTTGGGGAAACAGAATTATTCTTGGGGATAGAACGCCTCTCCTATGAGGAAAGGCTGAGAGAGCTGGGGTTCTTCAGCCTGGAGAAGAGAAGGCTTCAAGGAGACCTTATTGCAGCCTTTCAGTACTTAAAGGGGGCTTGTAAGAAAGATGCGGCAAACTTTTTAGCAGGGCCTGTTGCAACAGGACAAGGGGGAATGGCTTTAAACTAAAAGAGGGTAGATTTAGACTGGATATAAGGAAGAAATGTTTTACAATGAGGGTGGTGAAACACGGGCACAGGTTGCCCAGAGAGGTGGTAGATGCCCCATCCCTGGAAACATTCAAGGTCAGGTTGGACAGGGCTCTGAGCAATCTGATCTAGTTGAAGATGTCCCTGCCCACAGCAGGGGGGTTGGACTAGATGACCTTTAAAAGTCCCTTCCAACCCAAACCATTCTATGATTCCACGATTCTATGAAACACGAACATATCATTCAGCCTCCCATCAGAGGAGCATAAACAAGCTGTGCCTACCTCTTGTGTCAGTCATAACGTTAACCTCACATAGCAGGGAGAAAAGAATCCTTCTAAATTTTTCATCACAGGCAAGAGGACAACTTTTTCTCTTCTGAAGTAAGAAAGGTGGTGGCACTGCTCAGAGCTAAGCCTTGGCATTTACAACCTAGTAAGGTGAACAGATGGAAATGATGCCTTTTTTTTTTTCCTTTTTTTTCCTCTCTATTTGCCCCCCTCTAGGGAGCAAATGCAGTAAAAGGTCCTTTAGGGACTGAAGGCACTCTTCTCCAGTCTGTACCTGCTGATTTGTATTATTTTTAGCTCAGAACGACTAAAAAACATTGCCAATACTTGTTTAAAAACCTACTTGAAGACTTCCATTGGCCGGTTTTGAAATGATTCATAAATAAGAAATGGAGTAAAAGAAAACCAAAACAATTGCAGAGCAGAAGAAGCCAGCTCTGGTAAAACATTATTTGACTATTAAAATACAGTGAGGCCTTAGCAAGGTGTAAAGGCACAGACTTTAACTACTTTAAGACTAGCCTGGGCCAAGTGGCAATAGGAAACAGGGATCTTTGGAAGACAAACACCCGTTTTTGGCAGGGGGAATATGAGGAGAGTGGTTTAGTCCGCCTCATATGGCACTCTGGCACGAGCTCAGTGAACGCCTCAGAAACAAGTAAAGAAACACCAACTTTTCAGAGGCTACAGGGATTTTCAGAGGCTACAGCCACTGGGTAAGTCAGTGCCTTCAGCCTTTGGCCTCCTCTGCAAACCCTTGTGCAGGTGATCGATCTACATATGAAAGCAACTAGTTCCCTTCTGCTGTAATGGTACCACTGAGAAGTGCACTCTACTCACCAGCATTATCTCCTGCTTTACCCTTTTCATCCAAAACCCAAGGCAAACTATACCTGCCTGGGCTTTTGACAGCAGTTAGTTCCACAGGTGGCCAAACACTCGTCATTCCTTCGTTTCTGCTTCTCTAGTCTCATCTCTTGCTTGGCCTGTGCGTTTTCTGACTGGTGAGATCAACATGCTGGTGTGTAAAGAAAGTGTTATCTCTACAGACAACTACCAGTTAGGAAAGGAAAAAGGAATAGAAAAAAAATCCCTCTTATTCTGCTTCTAAATTTTGGAGGAGAAGATTGTCTTGAAGATTCTTAGCTCCCAGAGTGTTTCTGGACACCCTTCTGGTACATGGGGGGCTTTCAAAGGGTCCTAGAATAAGAATATCTAGTGAATAGCATCTACAAATTTTACATAACTTAAGTCTTGGGTAAACTGAACAAATATCTAGAAATATTTATCTGCTTGGCTGCAGATGCTTCAGCATCTTTGAAGTGATGCTGCTCACAGACAACTCTGTGACCAACTCTATTCAGATCATCTTTGGGAGGGAGTTATCGAAAAAGCATAGAGCATATGCTAAAGCATATGGCTAAAGCTTTAGCATACGGCTAAAACGTAAAGAAAAAAACAAAACCAAACCCAATACACTTCCCCAAATTCCCCAGTAGTGGGGGGGGGTCCAAAAAAGAAGGGTCTCTCCTTGATTGGTGGGATGAGGCGGAGAGACTCTATAGACAGGCCTGAGAGGTGCTTTGTTTTTCATGTGATGTTTTATCATGTTTGAGACGCATTTCTATTAAAACGGAAATTCTGCTATAAAACAGAGAAAACCAGAATTAGAGTAGCGTACAGAAAGCTGAACATGCTGCCTACGCATGCCCAGGTGACGATTTGGTCACTGATGTAAGGTCACAGCTTCCAGCACCGAGGTGGGACCTGGAGTGCAGCACAGGAGAGCAGGAGGTGGTATGGGGCTTCTGTATCCCAGGCTTGGAGAAGACGGAAGCAGCAGCTGCCGATTCCCCCAGGAGCTGAGAGGCCCCGGTCGCGGCTCAGCACTGCCACGCGCTGCCGAGGGCTGAAGCAGCGAAGAGGGACGAGCGGCACGGCCAGTGCAAGGAGCAGCATGAGCATCGTCGGGGCCAGCGCGGGGAAACAAGCCGAGCAGTCGGCTCCCATGGGAAACACCTTATACAATTGTTTCTGTTACACTTTAGGAAGGAGTTACTTACCCTTTTTATCTACTTTGTTAGGGTTTTCTTTCCTCCCTTTAGTAAGTTTGCTAGGCACCCGGTTCACCTTTGTGAGTGGAGAACATGAGCACTCTGAGAATCAGAAAGTTTGGCTGCTGGTAGAAGCTCAGACTGGTCTTTTTTATAGCAAACCTCTTAAATTTGAACCCAGGCGCTGATAGCTGCTGGTCAAGCCCCATCTTACAGATCCTCAGAAGTGAGAAACCCTTTGAAGTATTTGCTCAAAAGCTGTAATAGCTGTTACCGACAACCTTTTCT
This sequence comes from Calonectris borealis, assembly GCF_964195595.1. Classification (NCBI taxonomy): domain Eukaryota; kingdom Metazoa; phylum Chordata; class Aves; order Procellariiformes; family Procellariidae; genus Calonectris; species Calonectris borealis. The sequence continues at coordinate 12,760,531 of NC_134314.1, forward strand.
GTAGAGGGACCAAGTTCAGACTTGAGGATTTATCCCCAGCTTCGTACGTCATCAATCAGATACGGTCTCCCACTCTGCAGAGCCACAGCGTTAAATCTGCTTGCAACTACCGTACATGAATGCTGTGGGTATTTTCACTATGAGATAAAGCTGTGGCGATATTTTGGTCACTGAGGGGGATGCCTGCGATGACTGGGGAGCAGGTTGCTGCTCACTAGTTTTTCAAGAGGATGAAGGTCTGGGCTCCCGCCAGCAGTACAAACACAGGAGTCGAGGAGATAAGAAAAAAGAGTACTTTTAAATTCTCTCCTTTAGAAAAAATAATTGTAACTTACTATAACATACTGTGCTCTTGCACTTCATGTGTTAAGGCATGAGAAGGGGAAGAGATGTACAGGCTGCGACCATCGGGACCCGTTGGGAAGGTTGTGCCGCGCTGGCACCAGGGTGACCTGCAGGGCTGCAGCCTGTGCCCGCCAGCACCTCCTTGTACAAAACTGAGAACTATTGTAACAAGAGCATAACCACAGCAGCACAAAAAGACACAGCCAGTACATTTGTCCTTCTTCTGGAAGAGATGTGACTGCCCTGGGAATACACAGCTCAAGGGCAGGTCAGGACAGATTCACCTTTAAAATAGATAAAGACACATTTTCAAGACTTCCTGAGGACGTGTGGATTATGAATGGACAAGGCACAATGTGCCCCTCTTATTCATGTTATATCTCACCCTTATTCTCCGGAGCAATGCCAGTGAAATGTATGTGACAGGTTGTGAGCTGCCTCCATGCCCAGCGCTGGAGCAGAGAGGGCTGGCAGAGAGCATCCCCGCCAAGGGTGGTGGGGACCAGTGGGGAGGGACCAGGGACAGGGAAGGCCGAGCAGGACGGGGCTGTGAGCAGGAACGCCTGGGGTGTGAGAGCCACAGCATGGCCCTGGATCAGTGCCGTGCATCGCTCTGTGGTCGATGGAGAGAGGCTTCTCCAAAGAGCCACCTGAAGCGGTCAAATTAGGTGTCAGAGACTTGTCCCTTCACTGGCTGTTGGGGGAGCAGAGGGATCATTAAGCTCAAATAATGTTTTTTATTGCAAAGTCAGTCTTCTCAGTGCTAAGCGGGGAGACTTCTAGTCCTTGTAATTCTCAGTCTAGGCCTCTTCTTAGCTATCTTCGACATACTTTTGGCTGAACAAGCGTTTTCAGTGCTTGCCTACAAAACAGGCTTTCCAAAATCACAGCAGTGGGATGATGCAACACCCTTTCCCTGCTGAAAGGTCTCAGCTTGGACGTGGACACCCCACACTCCCTTCCCTCCCCTATCTGAGACAAGCCGAATGGGCAACTCAGGAGAAAGCATCGGCTACAGCAGAGTACGGATCAGGGAACGATGAGTTCCCAAACTGGGAACAGCTTGTATGAACTAATATTAAAGGGATCAGAAAGAGAGCAAACTTTGTTCTTAACAAATTAGTGGCTGAGGAACTCCTTCAGGAGAGAAAAGATTTGGATTCTAGCATTTCCCCCACTAAATATATTTAAAAATCCACTTTAACTCAGGTGATTTTCACAATTCTCCTTTCCTCTCATCTGCATCTAAACTGCTACAATACTAAGCACAATGTATATTATTAGCAGTATGGGCCAATGCAAATGATCCAATTACTTCAGTAGGTTTTGAATTGGGCCTATGATTATGCTAAATCTGAAAGCATTTCCATACCACTTTCTAGTTCTGTCAAAGGTTTTTCCCTGAGTTACTATTCATTGGATGAGATCTTTAATGAACTGAAACACATCCAAATATTGTTATTCAAGTCCAGACCCCCGAAGGCCTTTAGGCAACCAAGGCAAAACCCACGAAGGGACACAGGCAGTGAAGGGTACTGAGCAATTGCCTTCATAGCCAGGTCTCTCACCACTTTAAGGTGTCCAAATGTTTTGGCTGTAGATTTCCAAGGGCTTTCCTGACACAACTCTTCTGTCTAGACTTTGGAGATCCTGTTCCCAGAGGCAATTAACCACCCCTTTCTGTGCTGAAGTCCTTCTGTGGCTCCTATCCCCAACGGCCCTTTAAATGAAAAGCATTTAGATGCATTTAGATAACCACTGAGGGTTTGAGTCTCAGAGCTCTCCAAGACAGAAGTTTACTGCAGAGACATATCAGGCAACGAACGAGCACACAAGAATTTGGCTCCACAGAAGCAGAAGTAATTTCAGCAGCTATGCATGCTGCCAACTTAATCAAACGTTAAGGGACTTGGATCCCAGAGATACAGATGTTCCTGTCCTGTTCCCAGCTCTCAGCCACAAAGTAGCAGCACATCAGCACAGTCAGGCACATCACATGCCTTTGAAAGGTCTGGGGCCGTCTTCTTCATATGCATTGAAAATAACGTGAGGATTACAACGATTTAATTTCATTACTGAAATCAAGGGGGTGGAATTGGACCATGTCTCTACACTGTGCTAGAGTTGTAACAGATGCTGTAACGGATCCAGACACGATGTTCAGATGTGTGGTACAGATGGGACCCTCTTCTCAGTCTTCTCCTTATTCTCTGTTCCTCCCCACTCTACATTATCATGCCATTATGCAGAGAAACCCTAGGAGAGGTCTAAAAGCTCAGCACTGAAGCCACTGATCTCCACGTGAGCTGAAGCAAATGCTGCACTAATGGGGCTGATGGGGATCCCGGGTCTCTGCTCCACCACGGTACAGCCAGAGGAAAATGGGCAGGTTGGCTGGGTCTTGTGGGTTAATGATGCATGTAAAAACTGCCTGGAGTAGCAGCAGGGTTTTGTGGAAAACGTCTCAAAGCTGAGAACCTTGTCCAGCCACATCTTGTGCATATTACCAGGCTAGTTAGCTTAAAAATTTCTTTTGCTCAGCTATTTTTACTTTGCAGATGAAGCTGGAAAGAACAAGCATACTCCTAACAAACTCTGTTCATGGTTAGTGAATTGTATTTCCTCCATCTTCCAAAATACAAATAAATGAATAAAAATGGTACTACTGTGTCAGAGTTTGTACCTTTTGAAATCCAAGCTCAATGTATTACTCTTAGGCACTAATGTAACCCATGAAACAGCAAGATTATCAAAGCAGACGATGATGCTTAGACTGTCCATGTGTAGGACTGCAGCTTCTGCTGATGGAATACACAATGAAGCAACTGCATTGATGTATTTTTTTCTCTTGCATGTTAATATAGCTACACGGCTTCAGAAGTCGGATTCATTTTGTGTTCCTCCTACAGCTGCCTTTACTGGGAGTAAAACATTATCAGCTTTCCTGTTTCTGCCTCTTCTCCCAACCAATCTTTGAAGTGTTATTATCTCCTTCCAGCTTGTCACACATGTACCAAAGCACTTCACACCCAAAGCATGTGAGTCCCTGCTCAGCATCTGGGAGAAAGGCCATTTTTTGGCTCGACTCTAGCCTTTTTACTGTGTTTTACACAAACAAAAGGTCCACTGGGCTGACCTACTGGAAAAATGCAGGATCGGAGCATGCAATACCACAACCCAGTACTGCAGGTCTGCATGGGTTTTACCAGCCAGATTCCTTTGGAGCAATCAAGTTCTTCTCTTGAGTCAGCCAAAAAAAAGAGTCTGATTATGTTTTGCTGAGTATCAGGAAAGAGATTACCCCACAGGATTACAATGGATCGACACGCATGAATCTGGGCTTCGGGCTGACAGGATACAGACCCGAACCTTTCAACACTGGCAAAATTCATTGCTGCAAAGCAGAAACCAGCACGGTATTTTCTGCAGCGAGGCGAATTAAAAAAAGACATCAGGGATAAAGCATCAGTTGCAGAGCAGGAACGATACAGAAACATGAGAAAAAGAACCTTATACACTGTCCCAGAGCTAATCTTCACGGTAAAAGCCCTCTGGCCTTTTGCCCCCATAGAGGCTGAGTCTGGTATAGCTGCACTCTTAAGCACACCCGCAGTGTAAGGTAGAAATGTCCCACCTAGGAAAACTGCCTCCAGCCACCTGGTTTCAGCTTGCCGGAGGGTCCCAAGGCAGTGGGCAGCATCCACAGCCGTGGGTCTATAGGTTTCAGCAGCAGCTGAGCCACGGGCTTGAGCCTCTGGAAAGGATAATCTCGAGGACCATCAAAGACCAGAGTCTAAATGACTATTTAGATCCAGGTCTCAGACCTCCATGTGCAAATTCGTGAGATGTCCCCCCCTCAGAGGTGCGCTGTGAGGATAAACACAGCAATGGATTGCGACTGTTTCAGATACTGCTGCAGTGGGAGTCATGCAACTAGCAAGAACTAGGGAGAACTGCCAAACCTCATAGATGTTTACTGCTTATGTCTCTGCTCAGTAGCTTTAATGCTGTGAACACATATGCATATAGACACACGGGGGAGCTTATAAGCAGCTGTTAGTTCTTCACATAAAGAAGAAATATTTAGAAGAGCCAAAAAATCTAATTTCTCCCCTTCACAGGGAAAATTCACAACTTGTAGAGGCTGAAGTGGGATCAGAGAAGAGTCTCTGCCTTTCCCAGATCTCCAAGGACAGTGACTAGCTCTTACATTATTATTAAGGACTAAGTCACCCTGTCCTGCAGATGTTTTTAGCCACTGCAGAAATGCTCATTTGAAGGATATGGAGAAGAAATATATGAGAATTTAGGAGCTGACCTTGAATTATCAATACCAGTGCCTTGCAATTGTGTGAGACACAGGTTAAGTTAAAAGACCAGAGAACAAGCGCACACCACAGGCTATGGTAAGGCAAGACCCACAGTAAAAAACAAAAAGCTACAGCCAGCATAGGCCAAGAGGTTGGAGGAAGATGGATGGGAAAACAGAAGCCACGCTGCTGCTTCTCCTCAAACATCCATCTGGCAGGGTCTAACTCTAAAAAAAACTTTCAACCTGAAAAGTTAATCTCTATATTCACATTTGTGGGGAATTAGTCATTAACTAGCAGGAAATGAATCGATTTTCAATCTCAGTTTTTCTCTGATTAGATTTGGACAGTAAGAAACTTAATTGAGCTGTGGTAGTGCTATAGGTCAATACACTAGCAGATCAGTTATTACTCAGTGCTAACAAAAAAAAATCTTCAGAGAGAATTGTCGTCAAAACAATTAGTATTGCTAATGCATAACACCACGACTACTGCTGATTAAATGCTATTTCTCTTTGATCTGCCTTAACTGAGCAGCAGCACTGGAACACTTTATTTATTTTAAGTTTGGCACAGTCTTCCACTACCCCAAGGTCAGCGATAGCACAGGGCTATGACAATGTCAGGATCCTGCTGTGCTGTAGCTATGCCCCAGCCTAATTACAACATCCTTTTTCTTGACACCATGTTATCTCTTTAGGAATCTGGGAACATACCAGATGGAGAATACACTGATCTGGGACATTTCTTTTTTTTTTTTCCCCCTCCTTTTTTTTTCCCCAGTAAAGATCATCTGACTCCTTTTTATTTCTGAAAAAGGCTTTATTTTCCCAGTGAGTTTTGGCTCCAAAGGTTCAGAGTATTAACTTGAATGCTGTGCCTGCTGTGTTGTGAAGTTCTTAGTGCAAATTTCCCAAAAGAACGGGACTGTAGAAGCATCAGTACGTGCTATTTCTAGCCAAAAAGGGATTTGAAACACGAGTCACTAAAGTCTGAGACAACCATCTTATGAATATACAGATGGAACTGCAGAAAAAATTCTCGTGCCTGAAATATCTGACTGTCTCATGTACTTATGTAATATGTCCTCCTAAAATTCTTATACACACGGAGTTGTTACAGCCCAGTGCTGCAGAAAGGAAACTGCAGAGAGAGAAGGACAATGGCTGTAGCTGGGAGTATCAGAGAACTGAGGATTTGAACCTCAAGATCTCAGTGAGTGCTAAACTACAAAATCGCTTTTCTTGATATTGAGTGCAAAACCTGCTAATTCAGGAGTTACCAACAAATAACTGTAACTTCTGGGGAGAACTATAAATTCCCTTACAAGCACAGCTCACTCCAGGGCGGGGTGGACTGGTGATATCTGGTGGACTCAGATACCTTTTCCAGTTCATAAAACCTTTGGCCGTAGAGCAGTCTATACACCTTTCCATCCAAGGAAGGAAACTACAACCTGAAGTCCAGAAAGACCAAAGAAGTGGAAAAAGAGGAAAATTTTATGGTACCACGAGCACCTTGAGAGAACTTGGTCTGCTGAGAAAAGCACTGAGTACTCAAGGAGAGAAAATAGGAAGGGCTGATTGCTCCCAAAATCGGTGTGCCCTGCTGCTCGTTGCCATCACAGGCTAGACAAGGGAACCTCAGCCTGCACCTCCGGGCAGCTCGGTCCCGATAGGAACCCAGGTAACAGGATAAGTAACCGGACTACAGCCACAGTCTCCAGGTCAGTCGGCGTGCAGCGGCGTGCACTTCATCCCTCTGTGCCCAACCAGCCCTAGGCAATGGACTGGGAGTGGCTATTTTTTGTGTTGTACCCAAAACATTTAACAATGCCTAAGGGCTAGGCAGAGTTAACGACACACCTGGGAACCCACCTGGGTAAATGACATCTCTTTGCTTGGAGTCCACACAACATCTGTCCCTACGCTCCTGTGGTCTTGGCACACAAACAGATACCTGATCAGAGTTGAACAGAAGAATAAGGTTTCCATGCGGGACAAAAGGGAGAAGCGCTAAGGGAATGGAAAGGACCCCAAAATTAGAGGTGAGAGGCAGGAAGGATGGTAGCAATAGCAGCAATATTTAGCATAATAGGTAAGAGGCAGGTGGGCAATGACTTGGTATCATCCTTCTTTTCCCTGTTGTCCCTAGGCATATCTTATTGACTTTTATTTTCACTACTGAGTTTCAAAACAATCCAACAACTCACAGAGGAACTGTGCTAAAATGAAGTTGCTAATCATTTGAAATTGGAAATGAGTCCACATTGCTAACTGCTGCAAGGCCTGTCTCAAAGCTTTTCTTTTGCAATGAAGCTGTGAGCAGATAGGTTTTCAGGTTTCCTTCTGAAAATTTTGTACAGCCCTACTCAGGAGATCCATCCATCTGTAATCCTTCCAATTCTGTTCTTATGAATAATAATAATAAAAAAAGGACTCTCTAAACACAGTCCAGTTTTAAGATTCCAGCTTTGCAAGACAATGTATTTTCTTCCATTTCAGGCTTTCTCTTATAACACAAACCTTTTGAAAGGTCAATCCCAAGACTTACAAGTCCAATAGTATATAAAAACTTTGAAATAGCAGCATTCTGGTGCAAAGGATCATGCATATAAATATGTATATATCTATATATATATAGGGAGTGGACTAAATCAGTTCTTGCTTAGAAAAAATGTCTTGGAAGACGACAACACTCTTGAGCCCACTGACATTTAAAACAAAGTTTTATTTATGTGAAGTGTTGTGCACATGTGTAGTTCCATGTGAATAACAGTACTATTATTGCTGTTATTGATAATCATGATATCTAGGAATCTTGGATGAACAGCATTTGGATAAAACCTAAGGCTCAATATAGAAGAACAAGAAAGAAGAAAGAGGAAAAGTCAGTGCAAGGAGCCTGGAAGGCTCCAATGGGTGGGAAAGGAGAAGGGAATGACACAGCCCACTGTGTCACCTTCTGGGAATTAAGAAGTATGGGCAGGTCTAGAATAAACCACAGGTATTCAAACAACGACAGCTCTCGGGTACACTGTCTCCTTGTCTATTAGCTCCACAGATGAACTCCCCTAAGGGGAAAGGATCTTGAACAAAGACTTTCAAAGGATGAATGGAAGGATGTAAAGGAGCATTACATTCTTGTTCCTTGTCTAAAACGGTGCAAGAGGGGGAAATCCTCTTTGTATACAAATTATTTTTTCCATCAGTTACGTTCTTTGCCATCTGTAGAAAGAGATGTAGAAAAACTCCCTGTGGGCCATATGGGTCACTGCTTTCACACAGAGATACCATCTCCCTGGATATGCTGTTTCTGTGCTAGTACTGACTGTGCTAGTGAGCCAGTACAGATAAAACATGGATATTGATGCCAGCGATACTCAGTACTAGATGGTTCTCCAAGGTGTCTACTTTTTAGGCAATTGGCCAGCTAAAGAAGTTAGTATAATCCCACAGAGTAGAGCTTCACCCCAGTTTCATCCCTCCTGCTCCAGTCAACTCTTGGGGGATGCAGACTTCTGAGATTAATTTAAATGAACCAGATGTTTGGAGGGGGAAAATTACCCACAGATTCTGTTTCCTCAGTACTGTAACTTTGTATTACCACCTTCCAGTAGGTTTCTATGGTTTTATTCACTCTTCCAGGTATCAGACATGACCACAAAGGCTCATTTAAAGAAATCCGTAAACCTATTAGTATAAACTGGAACATGCTGCTTGTTGATTTAAAGCACGACAAGCGAGAGGCAGGGTTGCCTTCTCTCCTGCATTTGCCTGCTTAAGTAACTTAAATCCTTGGCACATGGTACCTTTGAATTTCAGCTCCTTTCTGCCATGAGAAAACCACCATCATACATGTGCTCCACCGAAGCAAAAAGCTACAATGGGTAGAGCAGCCTCTTTTGTTACAGGCAAATCAAGCAGCTGAGTTTACCTGCCACTTAGTTCCGCTAAGATCTTATAATTATTCAAATACATAGTCTATAAATGACTTAACACTAGAATGCAATAAGACCTGCCATAAACAGCCATACAAAGGGATAGTATAAAATAAATTCTAAAATCTGTGGAGAACGAGTCACCTTTAATTAAAAATTACCTTTATCTAAAAAGGTGAACAAACCTATACTAACAAAAAAGATACATCAATATGCATGCTGCAGAGAAAGCTGCTATCCAGGCCCATTTTTCCAACACCAGGATACCTCATTGCATGCACTATTTGACACCATTATAATGACTGAAGTTTCAATAACATAATTGGAATCAGCTGAAAAGAAGACACAACAAAAAGCACTTAAGCAATATGTGTCGCTAATGCTGATTCCTTGCTGCTTTATTTATCACACAAGCTCAGTGTAGCTACACGTTCTCCTTTGGATTAAGTTACCCTCTGTGCACCAGACCAACTGAAGACACCAGTACCACTTCAGTTGCGCATAGAATTCTGAGCCTGACAAATGCAAAACCCATGTCTTCACTGTAGTGGTGACTGCAATTTCGTTTCAAAATCAGATCTATTTGAATTCTTCCCCTCAGCTACAAAAAATCTCTAAAAACCTGAAAGCCCAACTAAATCCACTTGCAAAGAACAAAATACAAGGTCTATTTATAGACAAGGCAAAGCATAACTAGAGGGATGTATCAAAATCAATGTTTCCCATTAATAAACATTACCTCAAAAATATGCTCAAAAATGTAGACTGATGCAATTTGAACTGCCCAGCAGTATAATTACGGTAACTAGCTCACACTGGGGAACAACTGCTGCTTTTCCACACTGAGTAATGAATGTGAGTAACAGATTTGACTTTTCCCCCAAGTATTCTGGTAAACATGTTAAATAAATCAGGTTGTAGGCTTTCATGAATACACAACAGCTACTCAGTCCTTAGCAAGCATGCAACAATACAATAACAATAATAATGGAAAAAAAAGAGTTCAGTACTGGGGTGAGAATTCGAAGGAGGATTAGTCATACATGCCTTTGGATAAATTAGCTCTCTTATCTTATGAGAGCAGCAGATCACATCATCTTTAATATTCCTGTACCCCAGAGTCAATAAAGATGAATAAAAAGCCCTACAGACATTAATGGTTGAACAATAAACTATGTAATCATGTCCAAACTATTATGCTACCAACTGCTTTCCAGAAGGATGATGGTTTATGCTTGCCAAGAGGGATCCTCCCAGGAACACTGTTCTTGGTGATGCCAGTTCCCAAAATGTCCTTTTAAAGTTTACAGCTGGGAGATACAGCCCAATTCCTGTCACTCCCAAGCTCCTTCATATCTCCTCTATGAGTCGACTGCATATAATGTTCTCTAGAGACAAGTTATTTCTAGAGGAAAAGTAATGACATATATTTCACACTTATTTGATAGACTCACATTTCATACCAGATGTAATTAAGGATGAAAAATAATGAGCTAATTCTAGTAAGATGTTAAATTCTCAAACAAAAAAAAAAAATTAAAACTAAAGTTACAAGAAAATGAGAATAAACCAAGAAAGCATTCTCTCGACTGGTTGCTAGTATCATACAAGTAACAGTTAGGCATCTTCTCCAGCGTGGGGGCTTTTCTGAATTTGTCCTGCTATTGCATTCCTTTCTCATCACATGCCTGGCTTAAAGGGTCTTCTTGGTGGTCAAAGGATTTTCAAGCCTCTAAGCGCTACATAAATCATCTGCGAGAGGCATTCAATGAACCACTCTCTGAAGGCAGCTGTCTCTAGAATGCAACTAGTTTCACAGAGACTCCATGTGGCATCTTATTTAAAATATATGACAGAGTTGGCATTTCGTCTGTTTTAGAGTTCACGCTCTCATAAAAATAGAGCAAAGCCCCCCTTCTCATAGCATGAGTTCTTTATGGAGAGGTGGCAGCATCTCCATAACTAAGGTTACAGTCAGATTTCCTTCTAAAGAAGTCTCAAAATTCTTTGCATCTTTCCTCAGTGACGACCAAATACCTAAGGGTGATAATACTGCCCAGGCAAAGACCTTCAACAAACCAGCCAGGGAATTCAGTGTCTGAGGACGTAACAAATACTTACCCAACAAGAAACACAGGAGAATTGTATATAGTCCCTGTTAAAGAATAGGAGAGAAGAAACTTTAAATATGCCTTAGACAGGACATGTCTAAAGAAAAGTAATAGCCAACCAAGCTAATGGGCACCAGTGTTTTTTAGTGCTGTCAAAATATGGAGAAGATTGTCTTCCAGGCTGGGGTCTAGGGTCCAACTAGAAAACACAACACTGGCATTTCTTCCTGCACCTGGGATGGAGCCCAGAGGATACCTAGTCCAACTGCCAGGGCAGATGTAAGCAGCATCATCTGCCATGACCCTGGGCAGAGACAACTCATGAGAAAGAAGTTAAATCCTAAACCACAGCACCAGAGCTCTCAAATTGAACATTTTAAGCACTCACCCAAGCAAACACCATTAGCAGTCAGCAGCAGTATTTTGGGTTGTCTGAGTACGCTGGAAAGAGAATTCTGAAAGCACCGAAATCTATGAAAGTCAATCAGAAACTGCTTTCTAAGGTAGCTCTGTTCTTCCTTTCTACGCAAGTGTCGGAAAGGATCTGTAGCTCAGATAGCTCAGTCTCTCCTGCTAGAGTGTAAGCAGACCACCAACTCTTAGGAAGCTCCTAGAGCTCAATGGTATTTTCACGGAAGTTTGCCAATTGGAGACTCCTTGTGTCAAGGTTTTGGCTCTCTTAATTCGGAGAACAGTGGGAGTACACTCAAAGCAAGCACAGAAAAAGGTAGATTTTTCACAGCTGTCCAGGTTATTCATGAAGAAAACCATCTAAATTCAATCTAAATAAAGCCCTGCTGGCAGAGAAAGAAGGTCTTAAATTTAAACATTTCCACCTGCTGTCAGCATCAATAATTCTTCCAGCCCCACCCCAAAAACCATTTATGTCGGTTCTCTTATTCACTAGATTTCTGACTGCCACTCAGCTGTGAACAGTCCTGATATCTGATCGGTACCACAGTACCTACATTTGTCACCTGTGAATATACTATCTCTATTCTGGTAGCACTGTTTGCTGAAAAAATATTTTTGCAAGCCGATGTGTTTAAATGTTCTGTCACATTTAGTTTAACAGCCAGCCTGACAAATACCAATTCAAAGCTCATTGCTTCATTCTTCTTCATCAATGGAAAGAGATGCTGCATCTTGATGGGGTGATATATCCCAAGACAGGTTATATATCCCAACAGCAGGCGTGACCTGAATCCCACTCCAGGTGAGCACTTTGTGATTTCTTGGGTTATGAAGGATTGCATGACTATAGGCTGAATACATGAATAGTTCAGTGAAGAAGAGGATTTTAATTCTCAACCGAGATTCTCAACTGATTCTAATTCTCAAAGTGTTACTTCCTCATGATGTCTTTAACAATGACTTACCTATAACCTTTCCAGATTTGCTAATGAACTAGACAGTCCTGTTGCTTTTCCAGTAAAATTCATAAACATCTGCAATCTCCAACAAATTATTCTAACTGCTGATATGAAATGACAGGGAGAGAAAGGGATGGTTGGCACTGAAGCTTGAACGCGATGCAAATTTGAGGTCACAATATCACGTGTTTGAGACCTGTCATGAAGCTGAAATACAAGTGAAGCTGTCACAGCGAAACGGTGACAGTACAGTTCAGCATGCTGATGAAGTGACTAAAATCCAGAATGACTGCAGAGCCAAGGGAAAAAAAAGCTGTTTTTTTTCCTACCCTGTGTACATAAATAGGAAAGATTTGGTCGTTGTCCTATGAGCACACTCTCTGAGATGTCAGTCTAAAGCAATGACTGACCTGTGCTATATTTATAGAGTGGCAGAATCTGTTGACTTTTCAACTGAAATGTATCCTTGGATATTTCTATTGCTGCAGCAGAGCTCTGTTTTCACAAGAGGACAATGCACATTTTCTAGTCACAGCAAACTAGTTTGTGCTTTTCCCTTGACAGATATCAATGCTCCCATTGCCTCAGCAGAGGTAACAATCTGTAGATTTAGCTAGCTATACCAATTTGTAAGATGTGTAGTTAATAACGGGTTTTCAATTTTAAAAAGAACTGTTTTCACACCTACAGAAATCTGAGTGATCCCAAAGTGCTTTGCTAGCATCAATCTAATCCCACAACTGCCCACACGGGTGGACACCAGAGTACCAGCAAAGCAAGGCAATAAAACAAACAAGCTTGCGAGATCATACATAAATAAGCCACCTACCAACTCCACCACTTCTATACCTGACCTATCACCTTATTACTTTTTGGGTCCATCTGCTTGGGACTTTTGGGTGGAAAACAGCATGGAATATTTGCTTTAAGTAGCCTTTAGGAAAACTCAAATTCCCAGATAAAGGGCCACCTCGCATTTGCAGACTGAGTCCCCAGTGAAGCACAGCAAGTCTGACAGGTACCAGGAGGACTGGAGTGGCTGCCCATGCACTGCAGAGTCAATCTGCACATGTACAACGCGCCCAGGGCTGACACCAGAAGGTGCAAAGCTCATTGTTTCAGTGCAAATTAGTTATACAGCATATAGACATTAGTTATGCAACATACAGATATTAGTTATCCAACATACAGATATTAGTTATACAACATACAGACATTAGTAGGTGTCGACCTGTTACTCACACTGCATGGTGTGGAAGCACGTAACTCTCCCCAGGAAGACTACCAAGAAGTCCAGACACAACTATGAGAAACAGCATTTTTTGAATTTTGGGTATTGGCAAGAAAGAGCACAGCTGAATCATCTACCTCTTGAGTCGTGAGAGCAAACAGTGCACTACTGACAGGGCAGGCAAATTTCTGGCTGCTCCCAAAAGACCAGGAATTACAGTTTCCATGTAAAGCAGGTGAGATCTTGGTTTCTACATACCTTGGATTGTGAATCTGACCTTCTTCCAAATTCTCCATGGAAAGGTTGGTTTTTGGTTTTAGGCATTAAAAACAAATGCCAAGGCCAACCAATGAGCTAAGATGAGGCTTTTATGTCTGTGTTATGTTTCCGAACAAGTCCCAACCATTTACTTAGTCATTCACATTTGAATACTGCATCATTCATTGCTTTACATTGCATTATTTAAAGCCAGGTTTTCAGCTTTACTTAAAGATTGTCCAAAGCTAAGGGAGAATATGAAGCATGAAGGACCTAGTAGGAGCTTCCACCGTGGGGGGCCAGTTTCGTACTGCCCCTGCGTCTAACACCGCTTAACATTTCTGGGCTGCTAAAAGCTAGGCAGCATCCAAATAAGTTTCAGGGAATTGGCAGAGCTCCGGGGCCCTGAAAATAGTGACCGTTTTCACTGGAAACATTTATGACATTGGAAGGAAGATTCCCCCACCCTCCTTAGCTTGCCCCGAGATCCTGTAGGCTTGTCCTCCCTCTGCCCGGGGAGCAGATACAAAAAGGCTATGGCACTGCTCTACCTCTAGAACCCCCTTCCACCAACATCTCTTTTCAGTTTAACTTGAAAAGATAAGAGCAATTTAATCTTTCCTGCCTTCGACTTGAAGGTTTTGTTCTAAATGTATTTTGACAGCAGAAATAAAGACAAAGTTTTAATAGAACTAACTGAACCACAAACTGAATTATGTATTTCCATTTCAGGAGACAATCTCACTGCTAATAACATCACTCTCCTTCCAAAAGCACGCATGACAGAATTCAAAGCATTTCTCTGTTCCTTCACGGTATTTTGTATCTGGCAGTAGCTATGCCGCATACAGAGCTCCCTCTTACACGTGTATGTGTCATGTGTCTCGCCCGCTTTGTCCAGGAGTCGGGGTGGGACCATCTGAATTGCTGAACCAGTCTGTCTGGAAAATTCGTATGCTAGCGGATTAAAATGCAGACTGAACCCTGGCAACGACCCCGCTTTGGATCTTTGCCTAGAACCTTTATTTCTTCATATTCAGTATTCTCTGGAAACATGCAGCAGCTGCAGGCTTTCTGCAGGACCCCCACACCAACAATCTTCCCCCAGAATGGAAGCACATGGCAAGGCAGGGTCTGAACTGTACTGACAGCCTGGAGCATCTTAATTTTCCAACACTGGATCTTTATTTGGTTTCCATCTTACAGAAACGACTGCAGTCACCAAGCAGCTTACTCAACCAGGGTCAAATCCTGAATAGACGCCTTGCTCACAGATTTGTTCTTAATTAGCCCAACACCCACTGAAGTCACCAGAAGTGCCAACAAAATGAAGGCACATTTCACTTTGTGACCACAAGGAAGAGGATTGAAAGAATTTACATCAGCTGCTAAACATATGCTGTAATGACCACCACTGGATTATTAGTAGCGACCTAGATGTAAAAAGCTTTGATCTTCTTACTCCTGGGTTATTATCCACTTTCTAGATCTCTTAAGGACGATCAGAGTGAAAAAAAATTAGGATGGGTGAAAATTGTGTGCGATACAAGAGAGAGGACCATGGAATATCGATCCCCAGACATTCCACTGAATAAAGCAGGCAGATACCAGCAAACATGATTAGTAAGAGCAAGCCAGGAAACAGCATTACGTTTCAAAGAAATCTAGGGGTGAATAGCTTGAGGTAATGAGATACAAAGTCTTTCACATGTAGGTCACCAGTTTTAATCCAGCTCTGGTCATAGCAAACTCCAGCCATTAATATCTGCAGCTGTCTGGCAGCGACGTAGAATGAGATGGTGGTCCTGGTTTAATTGCTAGTGGTATCTGCAAAATAAAGCGTATCAACAGAACTGTAATGCTGTTAAAAGTCTAGGCAGGAAGGTCAAGGACTGACTGGGCATTGAGAGAGGACCTCTTACCGAAAAGCTTACCGAAAAGCTTCATTTTCTATTAGTGTCAACTTGAGATATCTCAAGGGTAATAAATCTTTGTCAGGGAACAGAGGATAAAGAAAGCAAAAAACAGTTCAAAGAGAGCTGTGGAAACTCTGCTGTCTTGAACCCAGATCAAGGGCCAGCTCCCCAGCTGGTGCTTCCACTGACGTGCTAGCGCTACGCCAGTTCACGTTGGCCCAGGGCTTCTCCCTGCTATTTTCAACAAGAGCAGCACAGAAGCCAGGACCAGCAGATGAGGGGCAGACACATGGAGCCATGGAGCCAGGGAAGGAAGGCCGAGAGCAGATCAAGGCCACAAAAAAGAGACTGAGAGGGAAGAAGGAGCTCTGAACAAGCTTAGAGGATGACAACACAGAAGATTACCTTAGCATGGGTTTTCCCCACACGGAGCTCCCTGGTTTTCACATCTTGGTCCAGAGAGGAGTTTATTATGTACACTGCTGGTCCCACTACCGTCTCTGAGGTGGGTCGCAGCGGACACCACGGACTGCACGAACAGCCCATGTGGCCACGTCTCGCTAACCTGTGCTGCCCCTCAGCCCAGGGTCCCTCTTAAGAGTCACAGCAATACACCAACCGAGAAGTAAGGTGTGGGGAGAAGATGAAGTTGTGATTCACGTAATTGGAATAAAGGGTCCACCCAGAAATGATGAATAAGAAACAGAACTCCTTACTGCTGCCTTTTCAAAGCCTTTTCTTTAGAATAAGAGAAAGGCCTGAATTTCCAGAGCCCATGTGAAATATCCAACATTAACATCAGGAAGTGAGAGAAGAGATTATCCTACAGCTTGGAAGACAGATCCTCCCAGTTGCAGATCAGAACAGAGAGCTCTAATTTCTACATTTAACTAAAAAATAAAAGGATTTTTCTTATTTTTTACTTTTTTTTTTAGTAAAGGCTAAGTTTAAAAATTCAACTTTGACTTGGAAGAGGAAATTGTGATTCCCCCCCCAATAACTGTGACTTTGTTGTTTTGGATGAGATTTATCTCACTTTATCTGTCCCAAGATATTCCATCTAAGCTAGTTATCAAGGTTCCCTCGACAGTGATTGGAGAGAAGCAATCACCTCCAACAGGAGACTCATCTGTCTTAAAATAGGAGGATGCTTGGAATAGGTAGGATGAATTCTCCTCTCAGAAGGTGGTTAGTGGAGGTGTCCAATGTATAACTAGCTTAGCCTCCAACATGACAAAAGTTAAGTGAGTTGAACACAATCTTGTCTAACCAGACTGACTCTTCAAGCATTTTATGGACATCCTGCATGGATATTTTGGGTTAAGCCTTGAACAATGCACTCTTCATGCTATTATATGAAGCACAGCATTTTTATATGTGATAGTCAAATTATCTGAAGATATTTGTTAGCCAAAATGACAAATCAAATATATGCCTATTCACAATAGCTTAGAGTTAAAAATGATGGTTTTAAGACTTTCTTCCTCACAATTACCAGTGCTATTTTATCTGCTTAGCATAAGAAACATGCCAAAAAAGAAGTCATGCTTTGTTTTTTTATTTTCGTTTTAAAACTCTTCCACTCACTTTTGGAACTGTGTAAGTGACACACAAGAGTCACATTTCCAAGTATTTTGCATTCATCAATTTCTTATAAAGAACAATGCTCTTTCATATTGTATTTTAGAATTGTGCAAGTTCTATACTGATCATTCAAATAGCCTCTCCAGCTGTTAAACAGAGATAGTCTTATCAACAGGATTAGATTTTTTTTCTTTGAGTACTTTCCCTAAGTAAACAAATAAATGATACAGAAATGTACTGAGGTAGAACAGACCCGGGTGAGAGTTTTCCCAATTTCCAGGATAATTCTGCTTAGTACTTTCCAGCCAGCTACCCATCAAGCTGTAAGGTAACCACTAGATGGTGGTGGTGTATACCCCACACAGAGTACCGGACACTTTTTGCTTGGCTTTCTCAGAAACCTCGAGGAAGGAGAAACATTTCGGCACACTGTACAGACCTCCACTGGGGTGCAAGTACACAATACCCTTCCCAAGCAAGAGCCAAGTGTTTTAACTTGCTACAGGCTGTTGTGTCACAAAAGCTGCATAGCAGAAAGTCTTAATACTTTGGAAAAATGCCCAGTGTGATACAATTGAGCGCTGCAGGACATTGACGAAAACAAAAATGAGGAATTCAGGAGTTTCTCTAGATTTCATTTAAAATAATCACATTCTGCCCATCATGCTACAGCTGCCTTTGTTGAATTTAGCTCCATAATTGGCAGTGGAAACCTTTGCTTTCTCTCTTATGGAATTTACATGTTCTGCTGCTCTTCCTTCAAGCAATGTAATTAAAAGAACCTGCTTAGCATAATTAATTTGCAAACAGGTTGGATGAAATGGGATTGTATCCCAAAGGCTTTTTCAGCGTTAAGTGAAACTACTTTTTTCAAGCGTACTGTAGAGTCTCCAGTATATCAATTTCTTGCATTTTGCATTTTAAAAGCTCTTCATTTTGAAAGGTGCTACAATTGGTAGCCCAGTTCTGAGTTGTGCTGCTGATGTCTAGATTATACAGCTCATTCTGCAAACCATGTCCCCCAAGGGAGGCTGTGTAGTCAAGAGCTCTTCCATGTTGAAGAGTTTTTGCTGAAATCGACTTATCTTCCTCAAAAATCCTCACCCCAATCTGATCTGAAACAACAAGATGGCATTTTAGATGTTAAAGGGAATATTGCCGTCAGTCCTGCACAGCCAACCAGAGGAACGGGGAGGGAACCAGGAGGGAGGAACACCTTCCTACAGGGAGCAGCTGGGACCTGCACGACCACTTGGACCAGCTGCGGTCGTCCCCCGCCGAGAGCAGCTCTCCCCACTGCGCCAAGACTTGCCACTATTCCTCCCTTGTCTTTAGGGTGTCCGTAAGGACAAGGACATACGGAGGGGCCCTTTAGTGCATCACCCTCACTGGCACCTGCTCCACCTGAGCAGCTGAGCCATCGCCCACCACACCTGGCACAAAGCCCACCCACAGGACCCTCCTGCCCTCCCCTGCCTGCGAGCGGCTGCAAAGGCACCCACAGAGCCCCAGCCCTTCTCAGTGCTCCCTACTAACTGCCACAGCCACACTTAGCTTCTTTTTAATTATTTATTTTTTTAACTAAGAACCTGTCGCCTTTGGTCTGCAACGGAGAGATTTCAGATTTCTCGAGCTCCCTTCCGTGACAAACTCATTTCCAAAGAACGATAATAAATCAATCATTTATGGCATTAGCAGCTTAGCTCTAGAGACTTTTAATTTCAATACGATCACCACTAGCTGATAACAGCAGGCAAATGGAAAGCCCTATCCCCAAACCTCATTTAAAGCTGGTCATCCCAGATTAGAAAGACAGAAGGTTATTTTAATGATCTAACCTGAGAAATGATCATTTGGGTAGTTTTACAAAGAGGGGAGTACATTTATGACACGACACTGATGGACAAGTGATGCAGAAAACATAGCCCAGTCTCCTCTGGCGTATCTTTCAACCGCTTGAATTTACATGGGGACCAACAGACTTGATGTCTGGCAGTGGAAGGGATCGGCGTTATTCTGTACTATAAGACTGATGTGTTGCCTGCCAATATTATTTCTATTTAAAACCTAGTTATATTGCTTTTATAAGCGGTTCTTTTCTCATACAGGCTATACAGTTCATCAGGCAGTGAACTGTGTGATGCTGCTCAAGATATCTCTGATGGGGAACACTTGGAAGTGAAGTCACTAGATATCATCTGTGGATTCACGACTGGAAGAAATGAACATACGTGATGCTGTCTGAGGCACTGAACTGTTCATTCCTCGAAAATCAGACATGAATGCCAGATAAAGGTCAATCTAACAATGCTTCTAAAATGTGGGGGCATTTGAGCAAATTCAGTTATTAAAAAGAGCTATTACCTTTATTAATGAAGTCCTCTTACACACACACAATCACTGTATCACATCACTGGAGCGTTAAGGGATACAGCACAACTAAAAAGCCATGAAAATAGTCTGTAGTGCATACCTGAAGCCTTGATTTACAAACTTACAATAGATAGGGAGGTTTATCAAAATCTGTATGTAAGGCTATTAATTAAAATCTAGATTTTAAGCAATAAATTTAAAATCAGAATAAGAAGACAAAAATAATTTAATACATTTTTATCTTATTTTAAATTATTAAGAGAATGGGAGAGAAACAAGAACTTGATTGCTTCCATAGGCTTCATAATCTTAATGAGTTAGTATCAAATATCTTATTAAACTCTTTAATAATTGAGTTTCATTATTAAGTACAATATTTAACGAGCTATTAAACTTGTTAAACAGCGGACAGATAACCTCTTGAGCAGCAGACTCAGAGAAACTCATCATTGCATCTCACAATTAAGTGCCCATGTGAATTCTCTGATATTTAAGAAAGTTTCAGTGCATGTTGGTGTCTTTCCTCCGTGAGGGTATTAATAGGCATGCCTGGCCTCATGTGGATATTTATTATACAAAACTTGCAGGAATTTTTTTTTTTTGCATTGAGACTTTTATTCCTCTGTCCAAATTGCATGAATCATGGACACAGATTCAAAACTCATTAGGGGAAATCAGAAAGACAGATGCAAACACACACACAGCTCAATCACATCATCTTTATTTCCTTAAGAAAGGAGACAGCACATATTGTCCAGACAGATATAAAATGACAGACTAACTCTAGGACCGACCAGTGACCTCGGCCAGAAGCTCTGACCCAGGACAGAGCAGTGCTGCTCCCCTTTGTTCAGCATAATGTAGAAGAGGTTGAGGGAGACTGACAAAGACACATTAACACCAAGTGTCAAGGGACCTTAATGGGAGTGTGGAAAACGAAGTTTAAATCCTCTTAAGTAGGGGTAAGACTACACGTCAACCCCCCGGTATACTTTAGGCACTACGCTGGGGGCTGTAAAGGAGGCAGAAACACTACTTTTGTGGAAAGGCTTGTATTTGTTTTGGTGCCTTGCTCCAGGAAGGGCTCTCCACTCTGGGATCAAGAACTGAGGGACACAGACGCCTCCAGCACAGGTCACGGGACGCAGTGTTTCCTGGGAGCAGGGCTTAACCTAAAACCCCCTCCTGGACATTTCCCATTGGAGAAGCAGCTCTCCACTTCAAAGATTGGCTCAGGTGTCTCAGCTCGCCCTACCCATCGAGCAGGCGCCTAGACACACACCTTGTGTGAATTAAAAAAAGAAAAATTAATTCCTGTTGAATCTGTCTGGTTAGGTTAGTTGTACATTTTTTGTTTCTTTAACATTTATATTATGCTGGTACACCCAGGAAGTCTTGTGCACGTCTTTTGCACAAACTCTCTCCTACGTTATTTTCCTTCTATGCAAACTGTTTATGTTACTTTTTCCAAATCAGACCACTGACAAGCAATTGGCAGCTCTTGCTTGGGAAGTGCTTCATCTCCTTTATGCAGATTGTTAGCACCCGGATTTCACTTCTGAAGCCAGAGCATAACACAGGGATGTTTAGGATGTAGCACCGAATCATGCGTTCCAGCTCCCTCTTTCTTGTTGAAGGCAGATAAAGTATGGTTTCCTCACAAGTTAGCACAGAGAAAAAGAGATCAAACCCAAGCAAACCCACTGGAATAAATGGGAGCCTGACTTGTAAAAAATAAGGCTCGCCGTGCAGAACAGCCACTGCTTACACAGCTTATTGATTACACACATCACATGTTGAGCCCTCTGCTAGCAACAGAAGGCAAAATAACAACCACATGCTCTTGGTTGTGCAACATCGTGGAGGGATAGCTCACTGACATCAGTAAGCCTTCTTGTCGGAAAAGTGCTTTTATATACAAAAGGAAGATGTCTTTTAAAGATTAAGCCAACGAGAGGAAGACATGTCCTAATGATTTCAAATATTGCTTCACAAGACCAGCCAATGATTTATTTCTTCTTAATTTAGTGATGGGTGGTTCTCCAGAGGAATTAAAGACTGTTTTGACAGGTGACTGAAACCATCACAGCTTTTAGACTATTTTTTCCTTCTATCTGTCCATTACTAGAACTGTCCATCTGATTGTGACTTCTCCCTCTATTAGTAGACTCTTCCTATTTTACCAGTAGACTATTTTAGCAGCAGACTGCTCCTATTTTATCTGTAAGTGAAACAGCATTGCCAGCTTCACAGCACTGTTTCTTACTCCTTCAACACAGAATAGCAATTTGCAAGGACACTTTGGGGTGATGGTTTGAAGAAGGCAGGAATAAAGACTACCTGCTTTTTCTGGATCTGCCCTACGGTCCCAGCTTCAAAAGCTGCTGGTTCAGGAGCGATAACATAATCCCTGTCTCCCGGGAATCCCAGCTGGGGTCACTGCGAACACAGCTGCCAGCAAAACCACTGGCAAACACAACTCCCCGCTGTCAGAGCAGATGCAATAGAGGCTCTGCTCTCACCCGAAATCAGTGGGATTAAGGAGTTCATTCTCTTGGCTACTTAACCTAGGGGCACAGTTCCTCCATTCTCCACTTCAACAGGGCTACTGAGAAGAACGATAAGTGGTTGCCTTGACTGATATTATCCAGATGTGTTTTTTATAGAATCATAGAATCATTTAGGTTGTAAAAGACCCTTAAGATCATCAAGTCCAACCATTAACCTAACACTGCCAAGTCCACCACTAAACCACGTCCTGAAGCACCACGTCTACATGTATTTTTTAGCTGTTTTGGTTTTGTTTTACTTACAAGTCTTTTATTTGTGACCCATGATGCTATTTAGTCTTAGTGTTATCTTGCATTTCAACTTCCCTCTGGGTACATTAGCTCAAATTCTTTCAGTTAAGTTAAAACACATGAGCCCAGGTGAGAGCTTTAATGGAAGTGCTGGCATGAGAAGTAATCAAATTATTTAGAGGTTTATTTTTCTTCCCATGGCTTTTCTCCACTGGTGCCAATGACACAATCTCTTTATTCCAAGCACTTCAGGTTGGTGCCTTCAGGCACTGCTATTCAAGGAGTAATAAGATCCCCCTTTATGAATCATAATACACATGAGAACAGAAAAAGGTAGCCATACTCCGTGAGATATCAATTACTGCTCTGAGAATAGCAGCAAGATTTTCAAATGAGATTACCATTGCTTCTCCTTACAGCTTTAAATATATCCCCAGAAGAAAAGACAGTTAAGGCTGAGAATACATTGCCCTTTAAAACAGCATTAACATATTATATTCAACAAAAATAATAAAGCATTGTGAAACACAGGAATCCAGAAAATCCAGTTAAAGACCCAGCATGGATATTAAAGGGAGCAGTTGCAAAGGCTGGGGTTATCCGAGGGGTACTTTTTTCCCAGAGGTCCTCTGTAGTCAACAGAGAGTGACAGGTTTCACATGGGATCAAATCAGAGAGCTTAAATGGGATCCTTGTTCTGGATGATCCTGGGGAGGAGCCTACCTCTTTTCTGTAACTTGACAAAATCTAGGAGACACTCATTTCTCATTTTGGTGAAGGGATTCATCAAATTCTTTGGAAAGTAAAGTAAACGGTATCAACCAGATCATCTTTATGCACATGCCCACCTACCCCTGCAGAGATCTCTAGGAGGTGAGGAAGGAATACATTGACTCTTCCCCAGCAGACTGTAAATACATAAATCCCAATGGATAAATTGCAGACTTCATACTAGTGATTCTGACAGGGGAAATATAGCTAAACTGGACATAGTTACCTGAGTGCTGAAGGAAAAAAAATCTCTGTTCAGTTAGATTGAACAATTGATTTAATCTGATTTCTTGTATGCCACTTTTTCCATGTCAGTTGCCAATTTTTTTTCTAAAAAATACAGTGCAGTTTTATTACAGAAAGATAAACTTGTCCTAATTTTTTAAAATTATGTTACAAATTCAGTTCTTCTATTCTTGTTTTCCACAGCCATAAATGTGTTAGTATCATTTCTTCTGCATAATATTGTGTTTCATTGTTTTTCACAGCCTAAATATTTTGCCCCAAATATCACAACAGTTTTGTTGCCTCATTTCAACAGTTTTGTTAGTAGAACAGTGTGTACCAAAGTACATGAATACATGTGAAAATGCTTTGTTTCTTACAGCTCTAGTGTTAAGGGATTACATGTATACACATCATTTCCAAGTAAACCAAGGGAACTAAAGAAAGTATTAGGAATTTACTGCATAAACTACCTGTCTAAAATGACATTTTATGATGTTATATTCTCATCAGACTGTGTCTTGAAGTGCAGGAAAGAGTAAGCATTTTGTAGGAAACTTCTCTTAAATTCTTTAATGAAGACAGTTAAACACTTTACTTGGCTTGTTTTGTTATTCTAAAGGAGGGAATGCCTTAAAGAATTATAAAATGCTTTCAAAAGCAGGGAAAAATATGAACAAACTTCAGAGAAGAATAAAGAACTTCTGCTTCTCTTGTACATGACAGAAATCTGACATTTTCTCTGTCCAAACAGTTTGAACAGTTTGAACATTGACAACGTTCTCTGTCCTACAAAAATTTATCTTTCCACTGTTAACACCATGCCAACACTGCTGCAAAATTCATTTACCTGTCCTGTCACTTCAACCTGCAGCCTTCGTGGTACCTCTTTCTTCACTGTACCAAGGCACAAATGCAGACCAGCTCTTCCCTTCACGCAGTGATGTTGCCTGTCACTGTCTGCAGTTTCGGAGCAAGCAACATTACGCGTTCTTCCAGTGCACACCCACTGCAGGGTATTTGCTCCTCTTCAAAATGTCTTTTTGAAATCTGTCTGTGGCTACCCAAGGCTTGACAATGGTCAGCTTGCATTTGGGTTGTGACTTCTGGGGCTCTTGGTATTGTTTCATTATTGACTTTTATTCTCATGGTCCATTTCCCCCTATCCACCGCCTCCTTCTTAAATGCAAACTATAAGGTCTGCAGGGTAAAGACCATGTAAAAGACCTTGTCATGCACTACTCATCAAAAGACTACTCATCATGCACCCTTAGACTTCAATGCTAATGATATGAACTGCAACAGCATTTCTAATATCCAAACCATTTCTTAGAAACAGTTCTGCCCTGTCAAGCCAAAGGCATGAGACCGAAAAGAAAAACACCAATAGAAAAGAAAGTCAAGCAAGTCTTTGAAAAGCACTTGAGACTGACTCATTTCTTATCCAAACATAAATACATATGTCTTTAAAAGAAGAAGCAAAACCACTATACAAAAAACTACGAATCAAACTTGCTCTATTTAGGAATACTATATGCATTCAATTAAGTTTTCTGCTTCATGTTCTCCCTACTCCTTGCTCCCCATTATCTAAGATTGCATGTAGACCTAATACTTCGTGGTAAGATTCGGCAAAGCAAAACCAGTCTATTTTCAAGAACAAATCACCTAAACGTAACAAATTCATTGACTCTCTAAATTTTCCCTAACACATTACATTACCTTTATTTACATGTTTCTAGAATGGAATTGTTCACATTTCTACGTATTTCCAAAAACGCATTCTTCACTTCTTATTTTAAGTATATTACACAGCTATATTTCTGTCCATCCCTTTTACAGACCTGGGATTTAAATCCAAGCTTTGGCAGGTAACTCAGCCCTGTTGCTTAGCAGCAGCTGAGACACATGTAAATGCAATAATGGAAATTCTCGCGGTTACAAAAGTGGAAAGCTCTTGCCTGCTAAAAGTGGAAGTTTATAAATCGGCTGGAAGCGGAGTAAGTGGCAATATTAGATTAGAACAATTCTTTCCAAACAAAATACAGCCTTGAATACAAAGCCAACCAGCCTGCCACAGCCTAAATAATAGAGAGACTGAGGTTAAAAAACCAAGAGTCAGTATTTAATTATGATTGGTTTTATGTATTGATCACTCTAGTATTTTAACTGTCATATGATTACCAGTATAACAGACCACACTCCATTTCATTTCATGGGTGAAATAATGGATTCATGAAAGTCAACTGCAAAACTTTTGCCATCTTTATAGAACTAGGATTTCATGTTATCTCCATTTTTTTCATTAAAACTTATTTTTAAAAGCACTGATCCAAGTGTCCATGTGGATTCAAAACCAACTGCTTAGCACTCCATCTCTGCTTAAAAAAATACCTGGTTTAATCTGTATTTGACAGGTTCATATGCTCACAGAAACATGTGGATTACAACTGAAGCTTCTTCACTTTATGATACCATCAGCAAGAAGGAACCTAAAATGGTCTCCAGACTGAAACAAATGATCATGAGCCAGGTCAATGATGAGGACTGTCCCCTCCTACATGTGCTTAAGGATATTCTGCATTGCTGGCGCATAACATCCTTAAGGGTTGTGCCCATGCTCATCATTACAGACTTAAGGCCTAATTCGTTGCACATGGAGGATGCAATTTAGCTTACGCATCTAAAAGCTAATTGTCCAAGTCTGAAAGACAGCTATGAAACTTGAGAATCCCTTTACAGTGAATGGAGAACGGCATTTCCATAGTATCATTAATTTCTTCAAAAAATAAATGTTTAAGATCACATTAATTCCTTTGAGAACTCTTCTTCAGCCCATTAGCTGTTAAAGAAACGAAGGTGTTTTGTGTATAAGGCAGACAAAAGGAATAATCTTCTGGAAACGCCTCCCTCTTTCCATTGACTCTAGTGGATCCTAAATGACAAACTAGCCTTCAGATGGCAAAATTAATCCTAACCCTTACATCTGTGCTGAAGCTCAATGGCAGGGATGAGGGTGATTAAATAACAGCGATCTAGTGGAGAACATCCTGGATTTTAACTCACAAGCTCTGAATACCATCCCCAAAGGTGCTAATAATCTCCTGAAAATTAACTTAAATCCATTTCCACCTCTAACCCAGACTGATTCTTACAGTCTTACTCTTAAAGGAGTTCTTTTCATACCCAGATCTTGTTTGGGACTCCTTTGACCCAGAGATAATTTAAAACATCATATTTTAGTCTACAGTGCCACATTCCCTGAGTTCTAACTCCATTTGTTGTTTATACATTGCAGATTTACACATTGCACAAGGTTTTCTTCCCACTGAACTCTGTTCAGCAGAAAGGAAGAAATAACGGATTTTCCTGTTCTGAACATTTGACAAAAGATTTTATTTATTCCAACTGAACACCATTTATTTGTGATTTTTTCTCCCTTCTAAATATGATGGTTTGTCAGCTTCTGTCACTCATTCTCTATTCATTTCCATCAGCTGTGTCTCTGGCTCCCATGAGAACACTTCAATTTTGTTGCAGGGCCCAGAAATATGATAATCAACAAATATTTCTAGGTCAAATCCATTGTCACAGTGTCAGCGTGTTCATGAGAAATACTGATGCAATTAAACACTGATTTGCTACTCCAACTACTGGCAAGACAGATATAAAATACAGTTTGGTTTATATAGATATTTTTAAATTGTCGCCCTTTAAGAACCTTGTGAAAGATAACCAGTTATACTGAAGAACCGAACCAGGAAAAATGCTTAATACTTTTATGGTGTTTTGCATTTTACTGCTGTACAAACATTAACTAATTAAGCCTCACAATACCCAAGTGAGTAATGGAAGGAAGCATTATTATGGTTATATATTCTAATTATACTGTCTCATTTAGAATTTCCTGGCTTGTGACTTTTAAAGTAATTATTATAATTATCATAAAACTAATAAAAAGTCAGAAACAACCTTTTTTTTTTTCAGTATGAATGTGTTCTAAGCTAAGCAAAGGAAGAGTTTACAAATGCCTAAAAGTATTATTCTTATAACTTATTCTTCATATATCTCAGTTTCTATTTTCCCTTTGTCCATATGAGTCCACAGGACTTCATCTTGCTTCCACCAAAGGGGAAGAAAATCTTGCCAATGACTACAGTGTGTCCTTCATTTTAACAACAATCAACAAAAAACGTGTGAAGTGAGTTTATCTATCTCTGTGATTTTCACTATTTGCTAAGAAACCATTATGAGATCTTGATATAAAACATTCTTATATGTTCCAAACAACATTATAAAGTCTCTATGATATCTTGTAATTGGGATTAATTTTTAATTTATTATGTAAAATTGTTTTTCTCTCAAAAACCTCTCACCAGTGTCTGGATTCCTCTTCCCGCTTCTAGCCATTTAACAGCTCGCTGGCACCCTTTAGGTACAGGTAGGTAGGTTCCTTCCTGCCATCTCTCTGATACATCTATCTTGTAATGAGATGATTTGCCCATTGGAGATGCCTTTGCTCTCCAGTAATAACATAGTCCCATGTGTTTCTCCTATAATACTGGATTTTTCAAGGTCTATGTGGACAAAATCCATTTTAGGAACTATACAAAAGTGTCATACAACATTTGAACTTTCAGTTGGCTCCATCATGTTAACCAGTCACTGCAAATTCTTAGGAGTTAACCACAGCTGGATCAGCCTCTGGGAGAAGCTTCTTTGTAAGGCTGTAATCAACGGAATGATAATTTGGAAAAGGTTCTCAGGTAGTTTCTTCTAGCTGGAAGCACAGCAGTTGTGATAATTTCTTTCTTCTTCTTCTTTTTTAATTATGTAGTATAGACTCAGTGGTACTAATGTACATACAGTGGATTCAGCGGAAGAGAAGAAAGAGAAGTAGTCTAATGAACCCAGAATATACACAATACTGTTTTGTTGACAGCTGCTGGAAAAAGAAACAAAGAAGTAAAAAGATCTGATAATATCAAGCAGGTCAGGCCAAGATTAATAGAAGATTAATAGGAAGATTAACGTTCCTAACTTGCAATCCAGAAACCAACCAGAGCACTACTTAATCTTCTAGGTTGCTACCTACTACCTGCATACCCCAACCGTGGCTGGACATGGTGCTCAGTTCATCTGCCTATTAGAAAAGGAAGACACCATCAAATGCCATAAACAGTGGTCTTCCATAATATAACTCCTTTTCTGCAGCAAGTTGCCAATACAGTCCCTGTGCTAGTTGTAGATAGTATTTTGACTGTACTTGCCTCATGACACTAGAAAGATCATCTGGCTAAACGAACACTCAGCTATGCCCACTCATTCCATTTTGCTATACAGAATCTTGCCAGAGCTTGTAGACTCATATTTTAGGAAAGTTTTCGGCTATAGGGTCCTCCTTTACATAAAGAATTGGGCTGGCTTTCTGGTGTTGGACTGCCCTTTTCTTAAGGGCACATCATAGACTCAATGAGCACAACCAACAGCAAGCTTCTCATTATGCTGAAGTCCAGCATCCCTTGCCCAACAAGGCAGAGTTGCAGAAATTAGAAAGCTGGAGAAGAAAAGGACAAAGGTACACATACCACATTGGGCTTCACCATTCATCTAGCCAGTGCCCTAGGAAAGACAGAGCGGAGCTAGCTGAGAAGAAAAGCAAAGCAAAGCACATTACGGTTAAGAAAAAGATGGGGATGTAGCTCAAGACTCTGCATGCCTGACCATCAGGATTGTGCAGAACCTTGGAGATGCCAAGGTTGCATCTTCTGGCCCACTCCAGTATGAAGGACGGCACTTTGTCCCTCAGGGGAGAAAACTTTTGCTTTCTTATTATATCGCATTCTGTGAATTTACCCAGTGATAGCAAGAATTGAGGCCCTAATACAATAAATGAGTTTTAACAATTCAAAAAGTGCATTTTTAGTCCATCATGGATTATACTGGCTTTGGTCAAACTCTTACCCTCCACCATAATGCTTCCACTTCACTATACGTGTGACTTCTGCACTGTTACGACTCTCTTTTGTTATACAGTAAAATGATCTACACAATAACTAGGGATTGTTGTTTCTTGAAAAGAGTTTTTTTCTCCCCTTGTTCTTTTGGCTCCAAGATACGTATTCTTGTCTGCACAGTAACACATCTTCAGCTGTCCCCTGACCCAGCTATTACACCAACGTGCTGGCAGTAAAACCTGGGAGACACTTCTTCAACCAGCGAGCTACATGAACACACTCACATCACCCATATATAGGACTTCCATGGAATTTTTATACCATTCCAGGCTTTTACTCAACATAAAAGGAAAGGAGAAAAGTGAAAAGTGTTCTTGCCCACTGGTGTACTCCGTAGTGACACGGGCCATCCCACAGAAATCAGTGGTCCTCTTACGACTACGTACTTGCTTTCATAACATTTTATGTAGAACATTATTTCTATGAATCTGGAAACTTAAAAATAGCCCAAAGTATTCTGGCAATATGTAAAATGCATGTGCATGAGCCCAGAATAGATGAGAGCAAAGAAAACGACTGAGATGAACAATCACATGGAAATAAAGAAC
This sequence comes from Calonectris borealis, assembly GCF_964195595.1. Classification (NCBI taxonomy): domain Eukaryota; kingdom Metazoa; phylum Chordata; class Aves; order Procellariiformes; family Procellariidae; genus Calonectris; species Calonectris borealis. The sequence goes on from NC_134314.1 coordinate 12,790,334, forward strand.
ACTGGGTACATGTATAGAAAATGGAAACAAATAACTGAAAACTGCCTGAAGGCAAGTACTATTGGCGATAATGCAGGGATAATGTTTTCATAGAGATTAACTGTTCCGGAGCACTTTTCCCATGTGTAAAGCACAACATACTTTTTATTCAGATAGGTTGATTTGGCAGCTTCTTTATTGCTAGCAAAAACTATTTATTGTGCCTGTGCAGGAAAAATTCCACCCTCGGACAGCCAGAATGCAGTTCTTTTATCTCACACTGACAATCACCCGCTGGATAGAGCTCAAGAGCTAATTTCCCAGCGATAGTCCACTTCTATATGGATGCCTCTTAGAAGTTTGTGCCAAATTAATAATTTTCAAAAGTCTTTAATAAATTTGGCTACGTGTTAATGTAATTTTTATACTGAATGTGTTAAACTCTGCCTTTGGAAACAGATTTGATTTCTTTGGGCAAAATGTCATTATTCTTACAGAGAGGTAACAAAGAGGTACATCACTTTAAAAGAAACTGCTGAATACAAGGACGACTTCTTATTTCCACCATTTACCTTTTGTTAGCATTATGTTTTAACTCAGCGTTATTGCCCTGGGCCTGCTGGTGATTTTCTATATGAGCCACTTAATTTTCTGAGAGTGAAAATAGGGTTTCCTTACATGTTGTTTTAGAGCATGTGCTCTCTTTCATGATTTTTCATGTTTCAAAGATACCCCAGGGTAGTAGATACAGGAAGCAGAAACTGTCCTTACTCTCCCTACTCTTGGCTGTACATTAGAAAAACCCCAGAATTTATGTCTCTGTGAAAACAACATCAGGCCCATTAAACACCATCTTCCTGCTATACAGAAAAACTCCAGGGGAAAAGAATCTTAAAAATAAATGAGCGGATAGACTAATACACCACAGGGGCTAATTTGCGGCACGGAGTTTGCAATTCTAACATAAGGCCACTAATTTGTTGGGCTTCCCTTGTCATATACCGTATTTAACTGTAGCAAGAACTAATTGATAGATAAATACTTGCTTCTTCAAGCCAAGATTAATATGACTATTACTATTATAAATTCCTAGTTTCAGAATCCTATTTCATATTCCAGCATTTCTTCCACCTCAAAAAAAGAAAAAAAGAAAAAAAGACATTAGATATGCTTTAGAGAGCTGTTCTAGACTTTAACCGCAGTTTTCTTGCTGATTTTTTAAGAACCACCATATACTGGACATCAGAAAATTTACATTTCTCAGGCCAAGTATTATCTGAATTATTACTTTTCTTCAAAAAAAAAAAAAAGAAAAACAAAACCGCAAACAAATTCCATGTATGGATATTATATTTTTAAAAGTCAAGTATTGGGAACTATGAGTTCCTAACGCAATAAATGGAGTGTTAAGGCATCGCTTTTCTGGACAAATGAGCAACAAAAGAGATAAGAAGAAAATTGTGTGTGCAGTACCATTACTGTGAAGCTGATGCTCAGCTGTACCTTTCTGTGGCTTTAGATATGCGTGAAATGGTACGACTGTATTCCTCCAAGAAAACTTTGGAATTTGGTCAGCACTAAGCAACTGTGAACTCACAGCAGTGGACTACCACCTAAGTGACTTGTCCTAATCAAGAAACCAGGAGAAGTTTAATGTGTGTCTGTAACGTTTGTACCAAGTTTACCAACCCACGTGTAATATAAGACTCAAGTTGCTTTATACTGAAATGGAGAAATTGGACCCTGAGGAAAGGAGATGTGTTTTACTCCTGAATGAAGTCAGGAGTGTTAATGGAGTACAGGGGATGGCACCCGACCTGCCAAAGTGACACCAGCATCTGTGAGAGGGAAAGTGGGAAGCAGTGATTTAGTGGGAGGAACAACTGCCTCCTCTCCCACCGGGGCTAAGGCACGTGTGCGTGGGTAGGGAGACTCTGAAGGGAACTGAGGACATCTGCATTTCACCGGGACCACATCCAAAGAGCATCACCTTCCAGCTACCCGTCTTTAGCAGCTGGCTGAAAAGCAGCTGGCTGGAGTTCATTCTGGTGAAAACAGATCCACGTTAGAGGGAGGACATCTCCTGGAGTCATCTGCAGGCTTTACCTGTGGTGCCCCATGAGGCTTTCACAGCACAATTTCTTGTTTTAATTGGTCCATTCTTAGACAACTCATCATTTCAGTTACATGGTTTAATTACATAATTATCTGCACTGACACATACTATAAAATAAGGCACTGTAATTGCTACATTAATAAACACCAACACAATTAAAAGTGTTTCCAGTACCAAAAAGGTATTTAGAAGGGGGACACAGATCTAGTCAACATGGACACAAGAAGTAGCGGTAGCTGGAGCCTGCGAACATGAAAGCAAATTCAAGGACTGCTCCTTTTCCGTTCGTGTGTATTTGGAATTAGCACTAGGGACAGGAATCACATAGTCAAAACTCATGTGTATTGGAACAGGGCTTTAACCGTCTCCCAGGCGGATCAGATTGGCAGGGAGGAGCAAAGCAGTGAATACTGTTCAAAGAAAGCTGTGAAGAGTCATGAGTATGCATACAGCTGTGTAATTTCCTAGTAAGGGATAACTAATTCTAGGGTATATCCTTCCAAACAAAAGGGGACATAGGCATCTAGAAATAACTTCATAACTGAATATACTCCTGTTGAAAGCTGCTGACAAGGTCCATATCAAATCTTATTTTAATTAATGACCTCAGAATTTTTAATTCCTTTTTGTTTTAATAGCTTTGTTAACATGGAAATAATCCCCACTTTAATATTCACTTTGAGGTGAACTGTAGTGTTGATTTACACTTCTGCTTATACTGATGTTTCTCTGGACTACAGGGAGATTTTATTTAAAGCTGCGTATTCAGTTCTGGGCTATCCATCCAACCAGACAGCCAAACTTCGCAACTTCTCACACAGGTGGATTTCATACCAACCTCTTCTGAGAATGTCTCATATGTATTTCAGCAAAATGGGAAAATCTCCTCCAGTCTGAATTTCCTTGTGTTAACTACTTTATCTTCCAAATCACATGTTTTTCTCATTTTATTTTGTTTGTGATTGAATATAAAATTAAGATAGCTAGCTAATTCTCATGCGGTAAGTCATCTCAATTCAGCAATCAATAGGTTTGTCGGTGCAAAGAGCCTATTCCTATGAGCCTTAATTAAACATGAAAAGATGGAAATTTACTCTCATTGAAGAAAAATAAAGTTGATATCCCACGTTCTGGAAACGTTCAGACTATGATTAGTAGAAACCTGACTGGAATCTCAACTGATGTCTACCTAATAATAAAAACTGCATTTAACTTGGTAACTAAGCGAGCTCCCAAATGTCTCTCCATACCACAGAACCCTGTAAAAACACCTGATGTTTCATTACCTGCATAGCTATAGCTACCCACAGCAGCGTGCGTGGCAGTGGTAATAGTGATTTGCCATCTCAAAGTACCACGAACAGATGGAGCAGGCTGAGATGCAATGCATGGCTGCAAAAGCCACGATCCAGACTAACCGGGGCCCTTTAATTTTTGGAGTATTCATACCCAGCTACAGTGACTCGCAACTGTCCATCTGGGAAGCTCTGGAAGTACATATCACTAAGGTAATTTAATTTCCTGAAGGACCAGTGAGTTCCCCAGGAGGAGAGGGGGAGGTGAAGCTGAGATATGGAGTCAGAGACGTCGCATCAGGGTGAAGGGACTCGGTTCAGAGCACCAAGTTCCCGTTTGTAGCTTACGAAACAAGAACGCTGTTTTCAGCCCCAGCCTTGGTACAAGTGAGATATTGGAAGCAGACTCTAATACTAGAGGAAAACACTTCTGTGTTTTAAAACAAAATACTTTACATCATATTAGTTTAGGCCGGAGCTGAAATGAAGTCCCCTGGTGTCAAAAGCTCCTTCAGGAACCCTGTAATACCAAACAGCTTTTTTTATATTTTAAACAAATAGAAATGTTTACAGTTCAAGAAATGTGACAAGCTAAAGTCCCTGAAAGACCTTAGTTCACTTTGTCTCAAGTAACAAAAACACATGCTTACTAGCCTTCAGAACAAGTTTAGGATGATCCAGTTTTCCAAATCAAAGTTACTGAAGACCTAAAAGACAGGTTTCCACTAAGATGTGGTCACAGCTTAACTGTAGACTGCAGATCACAGTGTACATCTAGAGTAGACATTCGATTAAAGTCTGACCAGAAGTGCCACACTAATGTGCGTGTATGAACCCAGCAAGTGAAAGAAACCCCATCCCATGCCATTCTGTAGGGAAAAAAACCTCCCTGCAAAGAAATAAAATAAGGGAGGTTTATATTTTGACCTGTGAAATAATTTCAATCCTGACCTTGCCAGAGACATCAAGCAAGTGGTTTAACCTTTTTGTATCTCACCTATCCGTACATAATATGGAGACTTTATATGCTGCATTCATGGCTTTTTTATTTAGATTGCAAGAGAAGGGAATATCTCGGAAAAAAGTACAGCCATTATCACAACTCCCTCTCTCCACTGCACATCCTCAAGGTTTTTCACTGGTTTCATGAACACCCTTCCTTGTGATGAGAAGGAAGGCGCTGCGGTGGTATGAAGGGAGCTAGGAAACAGGAAGTTTCAGGAGGAAGGAAGTCCCAAACACTTGATTTTTGCAACAGGTTGGGTAAAGGTTGTCAACCACTGATCAGTCTTGACGACTGCTGTGAGGACTACCTAACAATGGTACAGTAAGTACTGTTACAACAAATAGTAGGCCTGAACACCATAACAGCTATGGGACTTGGAGCTGACAATTTGTTGGGTTTTTTTTTTCTTTGAGGTCTTTGAAATTTTTTGTTAACAATGGCTGTCTCCATCCAAGCTGCACCACTCCTTCTGTATTACCCTTCAGGGAAAGCATAACCATATTAATGAATTCAGTGTTTTGCTACAGAAATAATTACAGTATCCCAAATTCATCGTTTTGATTTCTCTGAGAAATCCAACACAGAGCAAAGGTGGGCTGTAATGGAACAAGGTCCGTTATAAAAATGCATGGCAGTTTTTGGAACTGGTGAGCTTCCTTCAAAATAAAAGATGAAGTAAAAGTCATTTGCATGTTATTGTTGGAAAATTTACCCAGCCTGGATTCTTTTATCAGACTATATGTTGGAAACTAGAGCATGCATGTACATGGTGAGATTTTTAAGCATTCCAGGCTAGATCATCTTGCCCTGGCCAGACATACCCTCTTCAATGCTTTGGACTTGATGTTAGTTTAGAGTGTCTCCAGGAACCACACATAACCACAGAATTACAGAACTATTCAATACTTAGTAATAATCAGAGGTTTTGACTAAGCCTTCACATCCCCACACATCTGCTAACTCTGTGAGCCCTGGAGATGCCTTTGGACAGTCGGACTGCTTTATGGATTCATGTGACCGTCATTCCTGCCTCCCATGGAGGGGGTGTCAGCATACGTTACTGAATTGTTCAAGCATCAGGAAGATTCACCCACAAGGCTGGACACTCCACAAGCTGCTATTTGGAGCAATTAAGATTTAGCTATTTAGATTTCATCTCTTAGAGTTGTCCGACTTTCTCATTTTCTAGATTCAAAGTCTCCAGAGATCGTCTGGAGGATATGGGGCATTACATGCTCCACAACAGAAGCAAAGAAAAATATAATGTAGTCTTTAAAATTAGTCTCTAGCCATAATGCTGCAAAAAGAAAAGGACTTGTCCTGCTTTGCCTCTGAAATTGTTTTTCTGCTAACTTCAGGACCCTTACTCTCACCACTCATCCATACAGACTTAGTTTTTAAATAACTGCTGCCTTTAAATGACAGCTAGCAATGTGTACGTTCTTTACACGTGATGAGAGGAGCTCTCCAGACTCTAGATCCAGCTTGTAGGGCTGGACGTTAATGGAGCTTGCACCAGACTTCACAGGACTTGGGGCTCACGATGATAAACAATTTCAAGATCTTAAATAAGGATCAGGAATGAAAACTCCCATTAGCTTCAGTGAGATTAGGATTTCAATCTAAACTGACTCCATTCTACGTTATTAAAGGCTCTTAGTACTCAGTGTTGTGATTTACAGCCGTGTTTTCAGAACAGTTCGCTATCTAGTGTGCTGGTCCTCTTGTGAAAATTACTGTTTTCATTTTACTTTGCAGCTTAAATGAGAATCCATGTTTATCTACTGTATTTTATTTTTCAATATGGTTGCTGATCTTTAAAGCTCCGTTTACTAGAAACAGATTTTAAAAGATGTTCCATAAAATGATATTAAGTCCAGCCATTATTTTTCCTGGGATCAGTGCAGAGGCAGAAATGCAGCAGGAGGGCACGCTACCAGTATCCTCCCTTTCCCTGAATCAAAGTCAGCTTCAAAGTTAATACTGCCTTTGGGGTTCGTTTCATTCTGGTTTTATATTTAAGAAGCATTCTGGCCCATTGTTTTAAAATTCATGCAGCACAATCTCAGCTTCTGTTTGAAACATATAATAAACCTCTTATGTGGTTTTCTAGTAGACCTGCATTTTGGCACAGCACCTGCCTATTCATGTTTATAAGGAGAAGGAGGAGGAGGAATAATGGCAAAAGCAGTTTTGCATGGAAAACATCCAGGCAACAAGACCATGCCTTTTTTTTTAACCAAGTCCTGTTGAAAAGCAGTTGCGATCTCTTTTGTTTTTAAAGTTATCAGAACCCAATTTTAATACAGCTTTGGAGCACTAAACATGAACTTCATTCTGAAAAGCACTCCCCTGTGATAATGCTGGACCACAAATACATTTGCTTTTCAGCATACTGCCTTTTGGATTCTGCTATATTAGTTCTCCTTCCACAGGAACTTTCAGTGCACTTCTGGTGAAAGGTTTTTTACTCTTTAGGAGCATTTGTTTCTAATGATCTTACTGTAATTGTCTCAAACGTGCAGATTTGTATTAAGTGCCTAAAGAATGCATTAAGAATCTTTACCTCATAGATTGTTCTACAGACCCCCGCAAAGTAAAACTTCACTGATGCCAATGATGTTACTGTTATTTCTTTCTTGCCTCTATGTGTCTATCTACATATGTGCTGCTTCTTATAGAGCCGCCTTGTAATGTCCCTGGATCAGAGCTATTCGTTGCTTTACTTGTTTGCATCCAATGCCGTTTCTAATTGTCTCTAACGTAACAATAATAGTTTTATTATTCCATCACTGTTTTAAAAATTCAGTAACACAGCAGTACTATTAACCTGTTTAAGGATTTTTGAGAGTTGTGTTTATAAATAAATACATATCATGTTTTCTGTGTTGCAGTTAATTTTAGGTGGTGCATCCAAAGAAAGTACTGTCATACTGTCCAGGAAGACTGCTAGCACCCCAGATGTGATCTTCTGGAAGGGAGCCACAGCGTGGGCTAAAATCATTGTATGAGTAGATACATCAGTATTTTCGATAATATGCCTGATTTCAAAACATGCTGTTGTTCTTTAGCAATACGGGATTGGTACAATATACCTAAATATATTAATTAGATTGGGTATAATATACCTAACTGTGGTATAATATAACTAAAAAGTACTCCTATTATAGGGAGAGCTTAAGCGGCCAAACCGCAATTGTAAAACCAGCACAGCTCCTGCAGTTAAAAGAGATGATCCCAGGAAAATCAGTTTCTGTCAGTGCAACTGCATCTATGTTAGGGGCATCTGTAAACACAGCTGTGCTGTTCTGGAATCCCACTTCTTCACAGCCACTGAAAGCCTGAAACGCAGCTCTAACCTAACATTTTGAGGAGCTCTGTGCCATCTTTAGAAAGATGCTAGTCTGTCTTGAAAATGTGGATAGAGAAAAAGAGGCTGCAAATATACCCACTTAAATTTCAATAGATTTTTGAGATTCTTTTGTTCTACACATATTAAAATGAGGGACTAGAAATCAATTCCCTTCAAGACAGGAAATGTGAGATAGAAGCCAAAAATATGACAAACCATTTGATTGTAATTAATCAAATGGCGTTACTATTTTTTTTATTTAAACATTATCTATAAAACCCCAAAACATAGCTAAATAATAGATGTGCAATAAATTCACAAAGCAAATTACTTTATTTAATGCTAGCATTATATCATGATCACTCCCAACCCTACCCTTACAGTTAAAGGACCGTTGGTGCTTGTTTCTGTTATTAATCCAGAGGATATGCTTCTCATGTTCAGTGACCCAGTTCCAAGAAGTATCACAATATAGAAGCCTATTTTCCACTTAATAAACATGCATAATTCCTGTGAACATTAGCACTGATTATGCACACTTACACACTCTAGGGCATATTCATCTAAACCCAGTGAATTCAAAAGATCTGAAGGAAAATGTATTTGGCCCTCTAGACTGCAAGAAACCCTAAAGAACGATAGGAACAGTCCAGAATGTTTCATTGGTATATTTTATTTTAATGACTCTTTTGCATATTAATTCCTTCAGCTCTCTGCCCACAATGCTAATGATGTTTTATGTAAGATAAAAGAATTAAGGACTTTTTAGGATAGAAAAAAGGAAAATGAAGAAAGCAAGCAAGGGTTAAGCTTAATAGTTAGGATATTCATTTTGAGGATGGAAACTGTAGGTTCCAGACCGTCCGATGCTACCTATCACTATTTCCTGCAGAAAAAGGGGTTCATTGGGATATTGCCAGCAGCCCAGAAGGGCCTGTCTCATCACAGGTAGAACAATGAGAGGGTGAGCAGTGCAGATTCAAACTCTTTACAGGGACATGATAATTGATTCAGAGTTTCCTACAGCTTGATGAGTACTTAAACCACTGTGATAAAGATAAGGCATTCACATTATCTTTGTTATTTAAGAGAGGAAGAAAAAGGACTCCAGTCACTTGATTTTGCTTTGACTTCTAATGTCCTAGATAGTTCTCTGCAGGAGAGGTTTGAAAGATGCAACTCCCATAGGAAAACAGATGCATATACCCTGGAGAAATGTAGAGTTTAATACAAATTCCTGTCCTGAGCATTACCTTGTGGTTTTGCATTGGCACATTTGTTTACAACATGCTGGCTTGGTTTTCAGCTTTCTCAGAATTGTATCCACAAATTTCTCCCCCTCCCAACCTCTGTGCAGACTGTTAGGGCAGCTAACTCGGTGTTTCAGCATTTAGGTCTCTTTGTGGCTCTGGGCTTAGAGTATATAAACAGTTCTTCAACAAACTATTTCAAAAACTGCTGAAGCATTCACCTCATGCAGTAACATGGAGGGAAACATGAGCCCTAATAGCTTGCCACAGATTCTGGATCCCAAGAAGAATCTATCCACCCAAAAATGTACCAATATTTTTTACTGAATCTGTTAGATGGCCAACAATGCTAAATATGCAACAGCATAAAGTATATTTCTGCCTATTAGCTGCTTATTTAAAACAGATATTCTTGACTAAATATTTTTATAGACACTTCCACTAAAAGCACTGCAAGCAATTTTTCTGTAGAGTCCATTTGTATAACTGCTATTTATTTTAAGCACTGCATGATTTGTATTCATAATGGAAACTTCAATAGCAAAGGCTTCCAAGCCAAGCTAGAGTAATTCCCCCTTTAGTCAATACAGTCTTCATCTACATCAGTAAACAGCACAATGCAATTGATGCAAATATGTAGAGTGGAACAGTTAGTGTTGAGGACCTGACACCCACATCACACATGTTCTGGATGTTTTCTTTCAGACCAACTCCAGCTTATTAGCAGGCACTAGATACAGCAATACATTAGGTGTGATCCCAGGACACATCTTCTGGTTACATTTCTTCAGAAAAAATGAAGTTTCTGTGCCCCAAGATTGTGCACCCCACTCTGTAATTACGATGGAAGAGCAGTAAGTTGAGATAATCAGGAAATTCACCTCAAAATAGTGCTCCCGATACAGCCTAAAATGTTTTTGCTCTTTAAGCTAAGGATATTTTCTATTGTGTGTGAGTAAAAGAAGAGCTTTCTTTGCATCTTAGTCTGATGACCAACACCCTTTTATCAATCCACATGGAAGAGCACTACACAACTCTCATGAACAAAGAAATGGTGTCATCTTAAGAAAATGTAAATCTGAACTGAATATAAGTCTTGTATTTCTTTTCCAGATATATTTATTGATGGAAATCTTCTTCAATAAAATCCAGTTCAGACCAAGAGATAAAATGTCATCCCTCTCAACTATAAGTTCATGCAGAGGAATTTTTAATCAATACACGCTTCATACATTTTCACCCTGAATATGCATTAAAGGAACTGAAATGCTGTTAATATAATCATAATGATTTGGGTCTCCTGCTGGTGGCTCCTCTTGGAAAGATCAAATTTTGCATCTGGGGTTTTGTCTGCAGCCAGCAGCCGGGGCAGGCAGAACGTCCTACATAGGAGAAGTCGCCACCACTGACAGCACTCAGACTATTAGCTGCTCGGAGAGCCCAGGGCCATTATTTTACAAGCATTTCTGTGACAGAAGGAGAAGTAAGGCTCTGGATTTACTACAGCTAATCATATTTCTCCTCTGCAAAATTACTATTTAGCCCTGTATATAGACATTATATATAGAATGACAATAAACTGGACTAAATATATGACAGTACCATTACAGAGCAGATCTCAAAACCCATGACTACCAAAGCAAGAGAGACGATCTTATTTGATGTGCATATCTAAAAATATATGAGCCCATAAAACTAAAAGCCAGATATTGCATTTTAGTAAGACTACAGAGCTGTCTCCAAATTTCATGTGCTCTTTGTGTTATTTTTTATACTACCATTTTTGTAAACATGATATTGAATTTACTCTCTGATATTTCTTCATGAGTGAAGTATCTTGTGAAATATCTGTGAACACTTCGAACACCCCTTTGCAGGGAGGAAGTCCTAACAGTTTCGAGCTATCTCTCCCCACAATACACAAAATCATTAAAAAAAAAAAATTAATCCCTTTACTGTGATTTGCCAAAAAGAAAATAATGATTTCTAGAGTTAAACAGTTGACGTACTTTATTAGTAACCCCTATTTTGTAAAGGCCATTTACTTTCCTCAGAAACATGTAAGAGAAATTATTAGATGTCTGATCTTGGTGGATGTGCACCAAGTACTGTTTAAAATGGAAGCTGTAAATTATCAGCCAGTAACAAGCACAATACCTGAGGCAGTAAAAATTCTTTCATCTGAAAATAACAGTTATTAAAAAGTCAGTCGTTTCTTAAGAAAGAATTGTGAGGCAACATCTTGAGCTATAAATATTAAAATATGAAGACAGAAGCTTATTTATGTAAGCTGGAGTTAGCAGTTTTTGTTAGACCATTCATTAGAAAGAAAAAGGGCCTAGTTAATAATTCGCAGAGTGATCTGGTTCAAGGCTGAAGAAATTTAGGAAAGGACTGTAGCAGGCATTTAAGGGGAAAGATAGTCCCACGTGTTTGCAGAAATTGTCAGTGTGCTCAATATTAACTACTTACATTTGAAAAGCTTTTTTATTTTTATTCAGCCTCACATTGTATTTATGAACCATTCTGATCCTAGTGTTCATCATCACCATCCAATATTTTTCCTAATTAAAATTACTTTGAAGTCTCTGACCTTTAGGCAGACACTCGATTCTGAATTAAAATATAATTATCTTTGTAACACGAATACACTTCTTATGCTGCCCCCATGCTCTTCTTGTTACAGAATAAATACATAATAAATGTAAGGAGAAGACTACAATGAACTTGATAAAATAATGGAAAATAAGAAGAAAATAAACCAAGTAGCCTGGTTTTCCTTTCCTATATAACGAGGGCAAAGAGACAGTAGGGAAAAAAGTAAGGCAATACTTAAAATTTAGAGAAAGAAATCCTTTGTGCACAGTGCATAATTTATCTGCAGGACTTACTGCTACAAAACTTCACCACTTTTGCTGAAACCAAAAGAAGTACAGTCTTTTATATGAGCAGGTCCAGCAATCACACGGTTTATATTCCAGTGGTACTACACAGGTACAGTGCGGTTTATTGAACAGGACCACAACCACTCTTTGAAGATGAAAGAGAGGACAGAGAGTATATTTCTTGTGAGTAAATCACAGCTTTTTTCCTAAACTTTTGGTTCTGATCACTGTAGCTATACGAATGGCTGGTATGATGAGGGTTGCACTCCCCATTTATCTCCTTGTCTTCACCATTGCTTCCCCTAGCAAAGGCATTCCGTGGTCTAAATGAATGGCAGTTCTTGATGGTATGTTTGCTTTACATTACTTTGTAACCTCTTCTATGGCCATATAGTAGGAACTTATTAACTTACTTTTACGTAGAGTTGCTGAAACTCCTCAAGGTTCAGTCTACCACTTGGACAGTCCTTTAGAAATCCTTTGTACCACTGTTTTAGCTCGTGTTCATTGAACTCCGTGCTCTTCACCAGATCCTCCATCACCTCAGGGGCCAGCTTGCTATTCTGTTTCCCCATTCTGCCTTAAAAAGAAAGAAATTCATACAATTAGCCAAGTTGCTGTGAACGTTTTAAACTGGAATTAGTGACAGCTCGAACGCATCACTTGTTTTGTACTCACTGCTGCTTTTAGTCAAACACAACTTCACAGATTCATTAGTGAACAGGAACCTAAGCTATGTTTGAATATTAGAGGCTGAAATGGTGAAAAAGACAACATTCTTCTTTCATTTAGAAGTCTTAAGGCCTGGAGACAGAGTTATTTGCCTTCAAGTTAGGTAAATTCTAGCTTTTCTTTACACTAAGGCTGAAAAAGATGACTTCACTTTTTCTTTGAATTTAACAAAACTTTTCACAGATTCAGGGATGTCCACAGAATTCCTCTTTATCTTTGTCTTGAAAATCTCTCCTGATACGACACCAATGTTTAAGAGCTGCTCCTCACAGGTACAAGGCTGTGGACAGGACAGATGATCCACGGGGAGGAAGCAACGCGAGAGTCCACACACTTGGTCTCAAAAAATGATGAAACCAAACTGGAAAAACAAATGTAATTTTTATATATATGCACATATATGTGTATATATACATATATATAACTATATTTATATGAATATATTTACTGTATAGTTGATACACAATAGATGGTTTCTGTCCCATCACTGTTAACACTGGAGATATCCACTACATTTGTTATACACATTTTGTATGCATACTTACAAATATTAAACATAAAACATACAGAAACACAAAATATGCATGTGTGTATAGACAAATGCAGTAATTTCAGTACTACTCATGTTGACCCCTTGAGATATTTCCAGGTCCTTTGACGTTTGACCAAAGATGTCCTGTGAGAGAACTTTTGAGAAATCCTTTTTTTTAAACTTTTTCACATTGTACTACAGTTTGTTTCATGACAGGAGATGTCCTTCAGTTATTTTTTAATCAGATGACGGACAGTACTTAACTTGTCCTGTACAGAACCTCAAAGTGATGAACAATTTCTTTCCTGAGCTTAGCTTAGCATTTCCATTTTTACCTTCCAGTATCTATCTCTAATGACAGCACCACACTGAATGCATTGATTTCTAGTTCGTATCACCAACCATTCCTGATATTAATCTATTGCTTTTGGCATCTTCCCCTATTTTGAAGGGGAAATTCCTTTCTCCTCAGAAAGACATACTTTGCTCTGTTCCAATGAATCAATATATTTATATAATTTCCTTTATGGGAAACTTCCTTGAGCAGGTGCAAAGTTAACCATTCCTCCTGGTTTGTGTGTGACCAACACATCCCCCGGTGCCATACTACCAGCGGCACCAGGTCTCTTCCTGAAACACCTCATGGCACGTCACCTTTGGCAACGTCCCTCCCTGGTCTGCTCTCACCCCCTCCCACAGCTCCCAGCCCACCAGGACAAGCAGGGTTGGCAGCAAACCCCTTTGCCGAGACAGCACACGACTTGGCCGCACAAACATCCCCGACACCGAGAAGGAAGGTGTCTTTCGTCAAAGCACTCAGCTGGTACAAAGTTGGGAAATTCGGTCATCAGAAAGAACAAAATGCCACAACCCCTCAGGCTAGAAACTCCAGCCAGAAATGCCTCAACACCTTCGGGACGCGGCTGCCAGACAAGTGCACTGTGCTGTGCACAGATGTAACTGGAGGTGGAAGTGAGCCACCATTTCTTGGGGTGCTTCCAGCAAGCAGATCCTCCTTCCCCCGGCTCTGCACATCCTTCCTCCACCAATGCTGTGAGATGCCACGCGGCTTTCTCGCTCGAGGCCCTGCATCCTCTCTGAACTACAAAAACCCGCGACAAGGACCCACCCAGCTGTTAATTAAAGGCAGCACACTGCTTGCTCTAAACTGACTTTGAAGCTTTGCCAAGCTCCCATCCACACGTTTTGGTAAATTTAGCACAAATATGGGAGAGTTCAACCTTTCAGTTAATTGCCATAGGCCTAATTGTACGCACAGATGTCCAGAAATTAGCCATTTTGACTAAACGACGGGTTTGCAATTTATAGTATTTGGAATAATTGCCCCAGCCTTACCTTTGAAGTTCCCATCTTCTCATGTATGACATTGAATTTGGCATAATCTGAATTTAAATCCCATAGAGACTAAAGTGGACTAATACAGTTATTTCTCTAGCTCCAGCTCAGATGGCTTTTAAGTGAAACAATAGATTGTTTTATTTGTTTTAATCTTTAAAGGGCCTGTTTATTTCCCCCTTTTTCTTTTTTCTCCTTTAAACTGTGTTACCCATTGCAGTCATAAGGTGCTTTGCTTAGGAGCCAGAGGACTCTTAAAGATTCCCAGGAATTACAGTAACTACCTTAGGTGGATTCATAAGGCATCTTTTGGCTCTCTTAATTGAGCCAAGTGTGCTTTTACTTGACTCTTTTCAACTGGATTCTTATCCCCACTAATATTTAACTCCACAACCCTTACGCATGAAAAAAAGCATCTTCAATGGGCAAAAATCAGGTGGTTTTGACTGACAATTTTTCTGTAATTAATAGCAACTTTTCTGTATTTATCGTGTTAGCTTTACAGCCCTCAGACCTGGCACTACACAGACGTGGAAGCAGACAGAACCGTGAATCTCAGCACCATCTTCCAAAGTTAGCGATGTTGTTTTCAGTAATGTGGACGTAAAAGACTACAGAAAATGGAGTGTGTCTACACATATGTAAGAATACATGAATAAAGAGCTGGACAAACATATCCACACATGACCTTTTCTATCATCCGATTCAGCGAAACAAGACATCAGTTTTCTGCCTCTGTGATACAGGTCCCTAGTTTTGGTCAGCTGCTTGTTCTGCCATAGGTTGTCCAGTAAGTCCCAAACACCTTCCAGCCATCCCTAATGTACCTCGCCATATAATATCCTCTAGTAAATGAAAACCACAGCTGACACCTTGATCAACACTTTCAGAAACTATTTTTCCCACAGAACCAAACCAGTATTGGAGGAAGGTATGATCTGGGACTGCTGGGTTCTGCTATCTCTTATCTGCTGCTCCAGCACAGTACCGTGCGTAATCTGCCGGGCTCTGCTTGAGACGAGGGACTGAATAAGCTGACCAAGCCGGTCACAACGCCTTCCTGCAATTAGAGGCACTCATTCTTTCTTCTCATTTTAAAGTTCTCTTCTTATGGAATTGAATTACAATCTGCAAGAAAGCTCAAGAATCTCGTATAATTATCAAATATAAACTCACACTTCTGGCTCTGGCAGATCCAGCTTATTTGGGAATAAAAACTCAAATACATAGATTATCTAGTTAATCATATTCTAACATCTTCTAGAGTTTCATTAAATCTCTTATTATTATTGAAAAAGTACAATCACCCATTAGCAATGAGTATGCCACTGCCAACACATTTAATTTTCTAAAATGAAAACTATTTTTAATTAACTTATAACCATGGTTTCCCAAACATGTTTTTTCCTTCTGAAAAACTATGCATATGCATTAGGAAAAGACAGGAGAGAACAGCTGCACAATCACTAAGTTTTCAAGAGGAGGAAAGGTCACTCTGCAAGCATTTCTTTGTTCAGTAAATTTTATTCTTTTAAATAATAAATTTGCTTCCAACTTGCATGCGTCCAACCATGCAATGTGACAATCCAAGCACTGTTATTCATCTCCTGTTGCATTTTCTGATTGGCAAAAATCATGAAAGGGAAACAAACAAACAAGAAAACAAACAAAAAAGCAACATGCTTCGATTCCAAACCATTGTGGGGGAGAGATTCATGATAAACAAGGGACCAGGTACGTGGGTGGCACTTAGCATCAGTAAAGGTGTCAAGTCTGTTCCCAATGAGATTACTCTGGCAGGAGAGTGCTTATTAATACTAGCAAGGGCAACACAATCCAGATTAGAGATCAAGAAAAACACTAAAACTCTACTGTTGTGCCACAAGTAGCAACAGCAATGAAGGTTGAGTTTAAAAACACATCCTCTTGGCTGAAATGCTGCAAAGAGGCCATCTGCTACCCAGAGAAACAAGCTTTTCAGAAATGCTTAGTATAGTAGTACTTCAGTACTTCATTAAGTAACACCTTAATTGCTGCTTTTGCAGGTCCGTAGGAGGGTCAGATTTAAAAGATGGAATTTTATTAAACAACCGATCCCAACCTGAAGCCGCCCGGGCTGTGCCAGCAGCAGGCAGGGACAATATGAGGATGTCTTTGCCTGCTCTTTGCCCCGCTGGACCTCAGGAGGTCCACGCCAGCCAGCCCGGGAAGCAGGAAAGGGCTGCAGCAGCAGCTGGAAGTTATTCTAAAATGACTCAGCAGCATGGCTTAGCAAACTGATTTTATACGATTTACCGGGGGCTTTGGAGGTAACGGGCATTAAGTCACAAGCAGGAAGAGGAAGACGGTTCCTCCAGTTTTAAGACCATACCTAGTTTTAAAAAAGATTTTCCCTGTTTATATCTTTTGTTTGGTATCTTTCCTGCAATGCTATCACATGTCCCACACATGCTCGTGCTGTTTCAAAAGCTCTCCGCTCTCCACACCGTCATCATCCAAACCTCCTGGCCAATGGCAAGGTTTCTTCCCTGGAATATTTTACAGCAATTCCTGCACAGGTTTATCAGGTCTGCCTCTCCCACTTGGCTTGCCACAACTAAACTGCCAGTGTGAGCACAGTTTTACAAACCAAAATTTTATTAAAGACCTACGAAGAAGGAAAAAAAAAGTTCAAGTTCAATAGCCAAACATGATTTAGGGAAGCTTGTTTGCTGTTTAACGATTTCAAAACACCCCCAAACTGTTGCTAACACAGCTCCATTCCCACCTGCTTCCTCTTTCCCCTCCTCTCCATTCCCCTTTGGCCTCCTCGGCAAGTGTTCAATGTTCAAAGGGACCAAATGCAAACAAATATAACTCCGGCTGTTCCTGAGGAAGAGTAAACTGCGTGCTGCTGAAGAGCTCGTATTTGTGCTGAAAAAGGACCCAAATTCCTTTGAGAAGCAGCACCAACAATGTCCAACCATGTCCCTAAAAAGCCAGTTCTGTGTCGTTTTGCTTGCTTTCCTTAAACCCAGATATAGAAAACCATTTTCTTTTCCAGCTGCATTAGGAAAAGTGTGGCCAGCAGGTTGAGGGAGGTGATCCTTCCCCTCTGCTCACCACTGGTGAGACACATCTGGAGTGCTGGGTCCAGTGCTGGGCTCCCCGTACCAGACAGACATGGACTTACTGGGGTGAGTCCAGCGAAGGGCCATGAAGGGGACGATGGGACTGAAGCATCTGTCATACAAGGAAAGGCTGAGAGAGCTGGGGCTGTTCAGCCTGGAAAACAGAAGGCTCAGGGGGTCTTATCAATGTGTGTCTAAATACCCAACTGGGAGGAACAAAGATGGCAGAGCCAGCCTCCTCTCAGGGGTGCCCAGAGAGACAAGAGGCAATGGGCACAAACGGAACTTCAGGAAATTCTGCGTGAATGTAAGAAAATGCTTTTTTACTGTGCAGGTGATCAAACACTGGAACAGGTTACCCAGAAAAGTTGTGGAGTCTCCATCCTTGAAGATACTCAAAACCCAACTGGACACAGCTCTGAGCAATAATCTCTAGCTGACGCTGCTTGACCAGGGGGTTGGACTAAAGAACCTCCAGAGGCCCTCTCCAACCTCGGCGATTCTGTGATTCTGTGAAACAGCTAGGGGGGAATGGGGCAGTCATACCTCCTAACTCTTGGTATCCACAGTAGCTGCCTAGTTTCACTACATTCCCTCCACGGGTAGCTGAGAGAAAAAGGGCTCATCCAAAGGATCGTTTGGAGAAGATGCGCTGATGACTGCGGTCACCTCCCTCCCCTCACTGACTCCAGGAGTGCAGGGAGATTCGCCTTATGTCCCTGGGCACAGGCACCTAACTGAACAGGGCTACCCCAACTTATCTCCGTATATTTTGGCTGCTTTGACACCTGCCCATGTTCATGCTCGTGTCTTCCCAGTAATCCTGCAAGAGCTGAAGGGGTTAGTCAATCAACACCTCTGCAGCCTCATGAGGTTTGTGCATTGAGTTCCCTTGTACGGTGCATGTTTTTCTTGCTCTTCCCTGGCTCTGGGAAACAGGAATGAGTCGTGTGGACTACGCCAGAAGCAAATGACAACACTCGCTTTGCCAGCTCAGCTGTGCTGGCAGGCACTCATTAGGTTGGAAGGAAAGCTGTGCTTCATCCCCACCCCTCTGCCCACTCCCAGCCCACAAGTTCCCACAGGAACGTGCTGACTCCTGGGGACTACATGTGAAATCCAGGCATTGAGCAGGCGAGTGTGGTGGGTGTCTTTGCAATCTCTGACACAATACAAATCTATAAATGGTACATTAAACACCATATAGACTCCAACATACATACATATACAGGGGTAACAAAACCAAAAACAATTAAATGCTGGGGAAAGCAGAGAACTATGTGTATAATCTACAGTAACAGAATAATTTTCATATTATTTTTGAGCAGGCTGTTTATCAAATTTCCAGCTGTGTGCTGATAATAACTATAACTCTTGACAACTGCCAGCATTGTTCCTTTCTCCTCAGGCTACTTCTGACACTGCCTTTTCTCTACTAATGTCAGCATGAAGGATAGATAGAAGCAGGCTATCAAGCCACATAGATGCTTCATTCCTTCAAATACACTTACTGTTTCACAGAAGAAGAAATCCGGAGCCATAGCCTGTCTTTCACATGCAAAAAACGCAACGATCTCATACCCAAAGCTGCATGGGAGTAAGTACCCAAGGAAGAGTACATGTGGAAGAGAAGAGGAATTTCCCCATCTGAACCAAAGGCTACAACTAAAATGACCTTGTCCAACAGCAATGCTTCAACGGTAGATAACACCACACTGAGTGGTGCAGCTGATAAGCTAGAGGGAAGGGGTATCATCCAGAAGGACCTTGACAGGCTGGAGAAGTGGGCCCATACAAACCTCATGAGGTTCAACAAGGCCAAGTGCAAGGTCCTGCACCTGGGTTGGGGCAATCCCCAGTATCAGTACAGACTGGGAGATGAGTGGATTAAGAGCAGCTCTGCAGAGAAGGACCTGGGCATACTGGGGTCCTCAGTACAAGACATGGACCTGTTGGAGTGGGTCCAGAGGAGGGCCACAAAAAATGATCAGAAGGCTGGAACACATCTCCCATGAAGAAAGGCTAAGAGAGTTGGGGTTGTTCAGCATGGAGAAGAGAAGGCTCTAGGGAGACTTTCTTGCAGCCTTTCAATATATAAAGGGGGCTTATAAGAAAGACGGAGAGAGACTTTTTACCAAGGCCTGCAGTGACAGTACAAGGGGCAACGGTTTTAAACTGAAAGAGGATAGATTTAGATTGGATATAAAGAGTAACTTTTTTTTTTACAATGACGGTGGTGAGACACTGGAACAAGTTGCCCAGAGAAGTTGTGGATGCCCTATCCCTGGAAGTGTCCAAGGCCAGGTTGGACAGGGCTCTGAGCAACCTGATCTAGTGAGAGATAAGGACTAGATAAAGTTCCCTTCCAACCCAAACCACTCTATGATTCTACGCTTCCTAGGCAACTTGCGAAGCACCTCCTCTCATCAGTTGTCAACACAATTTCTAAGCCAGCTTGCATGAAACAGGGACAACCCTGAGCCCTGTCATATACCTTGCGTAACAGAACCACACTCGTTAATATACTTTGCTGATATTGGTATATTGCCCATCAGTGACCTCAGGAACATGTTGTTCTCCCCACTCAGAAGCAAAACTCACCCTGAACTACCAGCTTTCTCCTTCACACAACACATATGGTTCTATTCTGAGATTTTAACCAAACTTACGCTTCCCATCCCAAAATGATGGGAAGTCCATCAGTGAAAAATAAGAAGAATTTGTGTGTTTGTGTAACACCATACTGAAGTCAGAAGCAGTCACAATTTACTGCTGATAACATAAACCTCAAACTAAGGGTGAAACAAACAGGCTAGGTTCTGATTTATATTACACTACAGCAAAAACTGGAATAAATCCAGTGATTTCAGATTACTTTACTGGCTTTACCAAAGATCAGATTCAGGCCTGCAATCTCTCCCGTGTAAAAGAAATGGGGAAAAACAGAGAGTAATGACATTAAGGAATACAATTATCCAACTGAATTGAATAATAAATGGAGAGAAGAGGTTTAAGCAAAAGAGAGAGATATCTTTTTAAATTTTATTTGAAATGAGATGGATATCCAATTAGATTCAAGCAATAAAAAAAACATTTGAAAGGGTAAAAGCTGTGCAGGAGGATGCTCTAACATAACAACGACTGCTATGTAGGGCTTTTTTTCCTCTAGGTGAATTTATTTCATTAGAAGTGTGGATTTGTCTTCTGTTGAGTCTGGTATAAAACAAAAAGGGAGTTCTCTACATTTTCAACATGAAAATCAAGGTCAACACCAGACTCACCAGTAGCTCCACTGCTGATGCACCCTTGTGGGTCACAGTAGGGCTCTATTCAAAGCCCGATGCTGAAGCCGGTAGCTTGTGTATAAACTAAACTGCAGACACGTGGCCTGAAGTACATCGCAAGGTCTTATTTCTGCCCCCTCTTCTCATTTGGGTTGGGAAACTGTTTACAGCATGCCATAGCTGGCTTTCCTCCTTTGCAAGCGGACATTGGAGGAGGTACGTGGCATAAAGCAGAGACTTATCTGGGTTGTTCAATAAGACACAAGTGCTCAAAAGAGCTTCCAAGCTCTACCACTTAGCTTTAGACTTGGAGAGACAGGGACAAAATCCCTCTTTTGCTTGCTCCTTCTCTCAGTCTCTTTTTAGACCACCAGGAGGAGAGTGTTCATATTTTTACAGAAAGCTTGGGCTCTGGATGATCAGTGGTCCTTAAGACAATTTTTATTTCCTCGTTAACGCCATCATTTAGCTTTGCTGCATGCCATAACTCAAACTTGTTTTTTTTTTTCACATCCACTTCTCCAATATTTCAACAGAATTTGGTGACTTTTAAGTTCTAGAGAATTTAGTGATTAATTTCTGAAAAGAACAATATGCTTGTTAATGCTGAGTGTCAGACAAACACATAAGTACACCTGTTGCCATAGTTTCCTTTTGCTATTGGCCCAACTTCTATCAGCTGTGGTCATCAGTAAGGAACAAGGAGGTGTGACTTGAGGAAGAAGCCTCATTTTTCAGCAGTGAAATGAGTATTTTCTTCACTGGTCTATTCTCTTCAATTTTGTCCTTGTAAATAATAACCTTAAAATGCATGCAGAACATTTACTGTACCTTTTTGTAATAATTCATATGCTGAATATCATTCCAATCACCTGAGTGATGGTTAGTCTGATTATCCAGAATGCTCCAACATCAGAGCCTTGATTGCTGTGACAAGTTTGTTATATGCCTTATACCAAATATAACAGGTATTGATTGCTTTCTCTGAGGTTTTATTCTAGAATATGGTTTCCAATAGGCCTTCCCTCATGAGATGCCCTGATATGTTAACAGAGAAATCCGTAATTTCCTGGACATCACTAGTTCAGAGTGGCCACGGAACAAGTTATGCATCAGCACAGATGATCACTTTCCAAGCCTTGCATTTCAAAAGAGGGGCTTATACAATTTTTAGATATTTCAGAGATCTATCCACTATACAGTATTCCACCTCTTCTGGGATGGTTGCTGCAAACTTCTCTTTTCTGGGAGGAAGATTGACAAGACATGCCTGAAGATTATCGTTTCCCTGAGTAGGTTCCAGTCTGCTTCTGCAACCATGGGACAACATTTATGGAGACTGTAAACATCCATCTAGTTTTGTTATGCCAGACTAGATCAACACTTCCTCTGCCTGAGATACAGGATTTTTGTCAATTTGTAGAGACTCGTGTTAAATAAAATGCTGCTTTTCTTTGAGAGAAACACTATTGATGGTTCATGCTTGGCGATAAGGGTTTTTAGACTTTAGCCATTGCCTTGACCACATTTACATATATGCATCCATTTTTTTTCTTAGTTTTTGTTTGTTTTTAAATATATACTCATTTATTCTGTTGTAATTGCCTAGAAAAAAAGTAATACATGCTTTCTCTCCACTTGTATTACAGCAGGTCTTCTTATTTGCTATCAGTTTGCTTTCTTGTTAGTTTGAAATGTCACTGTACCCTGATGTCTGATATGTGCAAAACCAAATTCTCTAAGTTGGTATACTTACCAAGCGATACTGTTACTGCTCACCTTCCAGCCTCATTTTAATTTGGGTTTGAATCCATCACATGCCTTTTTTGGACCGAATCTCTGACTCATAAGTCATTAGGCTCTCCTTAATGGTACAAGCTCCACTCTTCATTTATATCCATATTCCTCATCACAGCTCTTAAACAATACTGCCCTACTTTTCTGCAAAGGATTAATCGCATCAAATGTTAGCTGTTTGAAAAGTCAGTTGTCTTTGGTCACTCTACAGTCAATGGAGACGGCCAGAAATTTCAGAGTGATTCACCCCATGCAGAGAGAGATGTCTGAAAGAGGCAGGATGAATATATGCATGCTTATTTTAAGACAGGATGAATCACCTTCTACAAGGGTCTCTTCCTTTCTGCTGATTGTAGAGGCAGCCTTCTAAACTTGCTTAGATCTGAAACTGAGTTTCTAAATGCTTAAAATGAAGCAAGAAAAATCCTACCTTGCCCATCGACAATGGATAACCTAGAACCAAAATGCCATTCCTGATCTCACTAGGAAGGATATACATTTGCTGAGGTTGATTGTTATTCCTATGTATCAGAACCTGTATTCAGGTGTGATTAATGCCATTACAAGTACAACATGCTCGTCTACCAAATCAGGCAGTCTTTCCTGAACTGCTATTTACTTCCATCAAAGCAATGGAAAAATTAACTCTTTTCCACCCATTTCCACACCCCCCTGCGCCCCAAACCAAAATAGTTTTAAGTAGCTCAACTGTAGAGATCAGGCTGCTCAAGATTGTTTTATCACGCCCTTGTCATTCCCTGCTTTTTCCTTAGTATAGTTCTTAGCCAAGCAAAGTCTTGACCTCAAAGAGTAAGATCATTTATTATTATTAAATACAGTATTCTTTATAAGAAATTTCACTCTGGCCATCTAAATGCTATATTAAAGTTTGGTCTTCTCCAACCCATTTCTAATACCCAGCTCCCTCTTTATCCACCACAGCCTCCTTAGCAGCCATGTCCAGTAGTGCAAGGTACTGCCTCATAGCTCTGGATTCACAGGGAGAGGCGGGTTTGGTGAGCACTGTATGGCCCTCCTCCAGTCTCTGCTGGGAGTAACAGCAGCAAGATCAGTGCCTAGATTGTTTCCTCTCTGTTCCCAACTCACAAAGCAGCGATAGGGTCTCTTTTTCATCTTGTTCATGCTCCTGTGTCCTGTAATGACAATTATGACTGACAAAGGCTGGAACAAAACTCTGAGTAGCGATATTAGCATATGGTCTATAAATACCGTTGTGATAACTGAAATATATATAAGCTAATACATAAATCTTTTGCTTTCATTCAATTTCTACACAAAAAAGGAGCACTGAAGACTCTGGAGTTAGCTCGCTCTTGCACACGCATCTATGACAGCTGTGAATCAGCTGATTTCAACTGACGATTTTGACCTGTATGCTAAACAACTACATTACTAAAACCCACATGACTATATTACGACAAATATTAACAGAAGTGGTTAGCAGGAAAGCAGATTACGTTTTTTTATTTTACTAAAAACCTTTCAAAGTCAAAACAAAGTGATAACATCATTGTGGCTAGTGATCCATTGGTGCAACGCTTTCCCCAAATTCATTATAAACCAATCGTCCAAACTATCCCTTGTGACTGCTTCAGATGGAGCATGATTAAATGCAGAGGAAATACATTACTGAGAAGATGAATCATAATTCTGCAGAATGAAATCAATGGCTTTACACTTTTGAGTTGGACATTGAGGGGTGGTCAAAAATGTTACTCATACAAACGAGTGAGCAAATGAATCATGTAAACAGCTTGAACAGGAAAAATATACACTTAACATTTGACCAGCAGTAACAGTGACTATCAAAGAAACACAGGAGAAAACCTGAAAATGTTTTCTTAAGATAGAATTTTCACATAAATTCCTTCATCACACTACTATGAAATGCAAAGTTTTTCCATCACTTTTATTTTTATGGTTTGGAATAAATGTAATAATTTTACTTAGAGTGGTTTGATGGCTCATTTGAAATAACATTTCAGTTCCTTCAATCTAGTTCTAAGCAGGCAGGTTGGTAACCATCTCACAGCAACAAGAGGACGAGATGCCTTAGCGAGTATCGGTCGGTAGGACTTAAGCCACTCAGGTCAACTCAGCTGCCTAGACACAGGGTGTCCCGGTTGGTGCCTGCGTTAGTATCTGCTAGCTCCACGTGGATGTCTCAGACACCCTAGGGCCTTTCAGATGGCACTAGACACCTCTGCTTAAGCAGCTGAATCAGTTGAGTGAGATCTTGCCCACCTAATTTAGACAGCTAACTTGAGCCTAACAAACAAGCTAAGTTCCAAAGCATCCTGTTTTGTCAACAGGGAAAAGCCATCACAGAGAAACCCTGCTCACCTAAATTAGTTCATCAAGCTTGTATCTATAGGCTCTCCCTCTGGAGTCCATGAAAAATGCCTGCCTTCCCTTACTCCCCATTTACGCTAAGAGGACGGCTTTGTTATGCACCTGAAGGTTAGGTGGGAAATAAGGTGCTTCTGATCTAGCTTAACAGGCTGATGTTGGTGTGCCATGCTGTGTTAACCAACGCACTGTCAGCCGTCCCGGCCGTTCATGCTAGCACAGATGCAACCAGCAAGGAGCACAGGCAGAGTCAGCTGTCATGTCAGCAGTGCCAAAAGGAGAGCTGCTAAGCTCACCTGTTGTTTGTGCCTGCCCATATACACCGTCCCCTTTGCTATTTTATAGAATAATGCACAAGAGGTCCAGGTCATAGTTGATCTCAAAGTCATCTGTTGGCCTTGACTAGTATCCTCGATGGACATTGGAGCAAAAAGGTCAAGGCTGAGAAAGCGTGAAACTGAACTTAGAAGTATTCATTGTGCTTCCTCCTTTAGGAATTTCATTTTCCAGAGCTGCCAATCCGATTTCTGTCATGAAGCACACAATTAATTAAAAATGTAAAAAGGGCTTTAATGCAGATTAAGAACATGAGTTCTTCAGTACAGAATATCTGTTACACGGGCAAACCCAGCATCAAAAAGCAATAATGCACATAATCATTACCTAGTACTTCCTCACTAATTAGCACACACTAGTAATATTGCTATTTGAAATCAGACTGACAGATAATATAGATGAGTCTCACAAACCCTTCTTCCTGGAAGAATTTAAGTATTTTTACAGATGACAGAGCTCCTAGCAAGGTTATATATTGAGGGGGAAAAAAGAATGCACTCTGACAGTAATATTGATAGAAACTGCAAAAAAGAATGCACTCTGACAGTAATATTGATAGAAACTGCAAAGTGAGCAGAAAGGACAAAGCAAAAGGAAAGCTGGCTGTCTCTGAGGAGACTCTGTGTCCCCAGTACAGGAACCTCATTATTATTTCACGACCTTAATGGCAAGCCTCTAAGCCTTGCGTATGTCCTTCATAACAAAAAATTAATTACAAACACAAAACAGAAAATCTCAGGCATGCAATAATTGAAAAGCTGTTAGCTATTTCTTCTAGTTTTGAATTCATTTATACAGTACAATAGTTCTGAGAGACAGCAAGGTAAAACATATAACTTTTCATAAGTCCCAAATATGAATCACAGCATATGGTCTTTCTGTTAAAAGATAAGCCAAAGGGAGGCAGAGAGAGAGAGAGAGAAAGCCTCTCATGTTAAAGGACTGCACAGTTTTGTAATTTCATACATTAAAAATAATTGGAACAATTTCTTCCAACTGTTTTTCAATGAGAGCTCTACTGGAATAAATTTTTATAACAACTGGTTATTGTGGCTATGCTAATAAAACTGATATACTTGCTCAGCTGAATCTGTGTGTATGCACACATGCTTTTTTTTGGTGAAATAATAAAACATAGACAAAAAATAAGAGAGAGACAGAGTCTAAATTTCAGTAGTATCTACCATGGCCAAGAACAATAAAATCTATACTGAGGAAAGAGGAGGAAACAGAGGAGACCTATACAATGTATCACACATTTGTAGTACCACAACATCCATGAGAACTTCAGTGCCTCAAGCTGCAAAGGATAGTCTATTGTTTGTTTTTTGGTTTTTGGTTTTTTTTTTTACTTTAGAGATGCTTGCTTTTCAGATTACTTTCTAAAATGCTGTTTTTCTAGGACACACAGTTCAGGAGTTATCTTTATGGCGATGACGGAAAAAGGTGAGCAAAAAAAAATGCTAGCAACATTTTTGATTTGGACATCAGTGCATGCAGAATTCCTTCAGCAAAGCACACGGGAAGCTGTTACAAAGGAACACTTCAGGAACAGGCCATAGCAATGCATCCAACAAAACTGAAAAAAGCAATGGTGATGCAGATAAAAATATGAAAGAAAACAAATGAAAGCTATATAAACATTTAAATTATGAAATTATGAATTTCACCAAAAATACTGGCTGAATTCCTTGAGTTTATCATCCACCAGGATAAAGCAATTGATAGAGGTTGCTAAGCACAGACAAGCTGACTCAGAAATCTTTTCAAAGGTCTCAAAATTGCAAATCCAAAATACCAGTCTGCAGTTCCATTAAATGGTCTAGGAAAATAAAATTTTGTTCTGATTCACTGCCTACCTCTGGTAGATAAAGACGCCCTGGAAAAACTACTTCAGAAAACCTAGCAAGAAAAAGACATTATTATAGGCTATGAATCCTGGAAAGCATGACATATAACTCTAATTCTCAAGGGGCAGGATGTTTCTTCCTAACTTAGGGCTGTCTGTTGCTGAATTGTCCATGGGAATAGTCGAGGCCCACGGACTTGGACCACAAAGGTGCTGGACAGAAAAGAAAAAATAACCATAAAAAGACAGTTCCATTTTAAAGCAGGGTTGCACTTGGTGGGACAACCTTGAAGGTCCTGCTGAAGTCGATCAGGGAGTATCTCTCCAAGTCGAGGGGGAATTGTTGGCGGTAACAGGCAAGGACGAACAGCCTGGACAGCATTCACGCGACTGTACCTTTCACAGTAACTGCTGCTCCCAAGTGACAGGAAACAGCAGTGGTGAAATGTTTTTATTCCCAACCATGATACTAAGCAGCTGCAACTGCATTGACAGCTACCCTGGACTATTTAAGTCTGTAGAAATATCAAACACTGCCTTCCTTGGCATTACCTCATGATTACTTCACTCATCACTGGAGAATGTGGAGGTGAAAAGGTTTATGATAAAAAATGGTTTTTGCTCTCTCTAATGATTCCAGAGACTGGGAGTGACTTTGAGGATGATATAATCTCTTTCATATTTCTCATACTTCTGCAGTAAGGTACACAAGTTAAACTGCTGCTAAGAAAGAACAAAAATATCTTGGATGACAAATGGAAAAATATCCTTTCTTTATAGTCAATGTCATGTTCACCATTTAATTGCACCCACAGCTTTTTTAATGGCAAAAATGCCCCACAACTTTAGTATATGAATATAACATCTACAGTGGGATCAAAATCACCTGGCTTTAATGCTCTCAGATTTTGGTGTCTACACTAAGATAGACATTTAGGCCAACAGAGACACAGTCATCTCCAGATAGGGATTCAGCAAGTTGATCTAAGACATTTCTCCTAGGATGGGATGAGTCATACTTTGGAGGTGCTGTTCTCTCTCCATTGACTCTCCAGACTATCATGTCTAATAATCACTGATTAAATTAGCTTTCCTGAATTTGTCTGATCCCTTTTTGACCACATTTATATCTCGGTCTCCACAACATCCTGTGGAAATCAGTTTCATAATTTAATTAAATGTTATACAGCAATTTCATCGGTGACCCTATTTCTTGTACTGTGAGCAACAGTGACTATTTCTGATTCACTTGCTCCTCATCAATCATGAAACAGTCAGACTCTGCCTAGCCTATGCTCCATGTTCCTAACCAACTTTACTCCCTTTTTCTAGACTTTTTATGATTTTACTAACGCTTTATCATACAAGTGACTATAACTACAGATAGGATGCTCCACATGCTTATACAGTAGAACATTCTTCTACCTCTGTCCTAGTATTTCCTAGCCATTTTAACTGCTATTTGTCATGAACTGGTAATTTCAGAGATCTATCCTCAGTAATGCCCAGTTCTTCTCCTGATTTCTACTACTTAATCTATAATCACCAATATATTTTGTCCCATGGACATTAACTTCCTCTTATTGCCAACAAATCCACCCGCCGTTTTATCTTCCCAATATTCAGTATTACATAATCATGCTCCAGCACTTTATAGACAGATTTAAATCTGACTGTTATGGGTAATCTCAAATCATATGCAAACTTTCTCACTTCACTAGTCAACTCCACAAGTCATTTATAAATACATTTCATTTTTTTCCCCACTCTCCATAAATTATAAAAATGTGTGATAACTTTTTATGCCTACTATCTCTTACCATACTATGCAGAAAATTCAAAACTAGATAGAAGATGGTTTAAACACGTTGCTATCATTAAAGGCTAAAAACTTGATAAAATATTTCATAGATTCATGTATTTTAACAACCTGGGAAGAAGTGTTGTGATCGTTTAGGACGGAAATAGTAGAATTTCACAGACAAATTCCTGGTTCATCTCCAGTCTTTGTCATTGAACAAGAGTACAGTTTGTAGAGAGGCACCTGGTCTTGATTTAAAGCTTTAAAACAACAGATAATCTACTAGGTCTATAGTTGGATCAGGCCCTGCTTATGCTAAATGCTGCACTGGTAGAGCTGTTAACTCTCTCTGGTGTGACAATACAGGGGAAAAGTTGAAGGAAATGAAGGATACAGTTTAGGAATAAGGTGAACAGTGGAATAAAATACATAATAACAAAAAATCCCCAAATCCCCAAAACCCAGCAGCAAGAAACAGAGTAATCTTAAAAGCTATTGTGGCACTTGCCAGGAGCTTGGAACAGCTAGTAAATCAAGTCAGAGGACGCAATATAAAAACTGTTGGCTGCCAGAAGGCAAAGAATTGTTTGAGCTGGTTATAGTTGTAGCACTCTTTTTTTCTTTCTTTTTTTTTTCCTAAACTACTCCAAAAAGACTCGGTATGAAGAGAACCTGTTACAGAATCTCCTCTGGAACTGAACAAGACTCCAAATGATGGACTTTCGGTACCAATATTTTTCAATCTCCAAGACAAAAGGGAATACAGAACAAATGATATTCAGGAAATCTGCCTGCTTTTTCATGGTGGAAAA
Organism: Calonectris borealis; assembly: GCF_964195595.1. Classification (NCBI taxonomy): domain Eukaryota; kingdom Metazoa; phylum Chordata; class Aves; order Procellariiformes; family Procellariidae; genus Calonectris; species Calonectris borealis. Next base: position 12,820,196 of record NC_134314.1, read on the forward strand.
AACCTCTTCATCTTTTCTGACCAGAGCAGCGCCGTTACTAAGGCCAAGGAAAAGGGGAGGGGAGTGAGCGTATGTCAAGAAACAGATTCAGGGAAAAGGATCAAAAATCTCTTTTCTCACTTATAAAAACTGTATTATATTCTGTGGGAAAATGCATGTACCTTGGAATGGCAAAATGTAGGCTTCAAGGCAAGTGGTGTAAGGAGCCAGACTTACAAAGACATGCAAGGACTTCTATAGGCCGGGACTACTGGCTAATGTAGATGCTGTTGTCTAATTGCCTTGGTTCGTTTCTATTCAAGTAAGTCAAGGTGACGTTCAGTATAAAATGTATCAACCATCCCTCTGGCAGCCTGAGTGCTCTTATGAAATCTCATCAAGTACCTAAATAGCTATTCAAATCTCATCTGAAGTATTTAGCTGTTGCATTCCCTGCTCAAAATGCAACTTAAACTCTGTCCCCTCTACTTTCTAAGAATATGACACCAGCATACAAAGCAGGCCAGGCACTGAACTTCATAATGCTAGCCTGTGCATCCATGCCTTGTTTTACGTGGTACCACTTCTCAGCGTTTTGAAGGTCGCAATTTCTCACACACTGCCACTGTGAAACATTCAGGTTGGCATTTGATTCTTCATAAAAATAGCCAGGCACATGAATAATCATATGTCATATTAACGTTAGTCCTGGGGAGCTGTGAGTGCCAAGCTGTGAGCGCACATTAACAGAGTGGGGTAAGGAACGTGCCTGAATAGCCCAGTAAAATTACTGGCTATAACGTTGCTGAGAAACAACGACACGTATATAGATGTACACATGCAATAAATATAGGCTAAGCTGGTTTTACGCAGACATGCTTAGCATTAAGAGCGTCTACACTGTATTACCATGCCTCTGCTGTCAGATTAGGTAACAGTAAATTGATTGTGAATCTCAGCCCCAAGTTGTCCCTCTTCTTCCTCCTTGTCCAATCTTTTCCCTGTACCTTTGGCTTCCTCCCCCTCCCTGGCAGCACGCTTGCCAAGCCAGTCCCAGTAAATCTGTACCAGCTCATCCTGACTCCTTCTCCCACTTTCCTTCCCTCCCTCCTTTCTACCTGGCTCTTATTCCCTACCCAATGCCAATTCTCATCACCCCTGGTGTTTTATCTGCACTTTTTTTTTTCCTTTTTTGTCTTTTCATCAGCAAAAGCAGTGAGAGCAGCTATTCATAACATGCAAGGTGTATGCATAAGGAAAAAAAAAGAGGTAGGCTTGCTTAAACTGCAGAGAAATTCATCTGGGCAACATCGTATTGACATTTAAACAACCTTGGCATCTTCAGGCACAAAGATAACACATCCACTCCCGATGAGCGGAGAGGGATGGACGCCCAGGCTGCCAGCAGGGCTGTCAGCATCTTGCAGAGGGGCGGCCGCTGAACGGGAGGGACCAGGGGCAGGCCTCAGCACATTTAAATGATGCTGCACGCTATACAATATTTGAGAGCATTTCATGTTAAAAAACAGGTTGTAAAGTTAAGTGAATTATGCATCTTATAATTATGTTGTGTAAAGCTTAAACAACCCAAGGCAGCCATCTGAGAAACACCGATTTACAGGTGTGAGATGCAGATGAAGGGAGTAAGGCAGGACTGATACAAATGCCTCCCTCACATGTGGGTTTGTATGTGTATGTGTAGTCCTCCGACTACCCAAAATCACTGTGGACTAGTCGGAGGAGAAGACGCTCACGGAGAGGAGCTGTCAGGGGGCAGGAAGAGCAGGAGAACCAGCTACGTTCATTAGCGGTAACGGTGAGTGAGACGCACGGCACAACGTTTTCAGATCCTAAAGGGTCTTGGTGAATCTAATCACCTAAAAAGTGGCATAAGAGGAAGAAGTGTGGGAGGAGTTAATATCCCTAAGGAAGAGATTAATTTTGATATCCTCAAGTAGAAAAAGAGAATTCAAACTACTGGGGAGAGAGGTTGTTACTTTTATTTTCTACATGTTATTCTATATCCCTTCTTCTCCAAGCCTAACAAAGCAGTGTTGAGTGAACCTATTTGTGTGTCACTTGTAGCAGACACCACTGTCCACCCATCTCATCGCCTAGGTTTCTGGGTGGAGGCTTGAACTGGTTTTGTTTGTTTGTTTTTCCCTGAACAAATGCAGAAATGAACCTGACTCTTGCTGCTGCCAATCTGCCCCTGACAAAAGGATAAGATGGAAATGGAAAAGGCATTGGGGTCAGAGATGTCACTTGCATTTGTACTTTCTCTTTTAAAAACTAGCCTGAGAAGTTTTTTTGAGAAGTTTAGACTTCTTTTCAGAACATCTAGGAAAAACCTTTTTAAGGTTAAGAGGAACAATCAATTCGTTCCTCTGCTCTGCTTGCAGAGATCTGTTGGCAAAAAAAAAGGAAAAAAATCTTAAATCTGACAGGCATGGGAAAGCCCTGAGGAGCTGCAATCCCCCAACCAACCAACCTATTACTGTCTTGAAGTTTCCATCAAATAAGTGCGTGCCACCAAATAAAGCCACTCAACAGTCTGCTCATTCTTCGCTGATGTCATACTTGCACCCTATTCCAGTATCAGTGCGCCAAACTTTTTTAGAAATATTATTTTTCTGTAACTTGAAAGGAGCTAGGTTGATTTATGACTCCGAGAACATGGCCAGAATCCAGGACATCAAACTGTCAGTCTATAACTTAATCTGTTCCCTTAAGAAACGGAATGAAAATGGTTTTTTTACCATTGATGATGACAGTAAATAACAAAAATCAGACACAATTTTTAAAACTTTCATGTGACCAGGGACTACAGAAAACCAAGCAATTGTACTATTAATGCCAATTTGAAATGATTGCAAAGAAAACCAAGAGAAGACTCTTTCTCTAACACACCATCCACAAATCATGCACAGAATAGTAACAGGGAACTTATTATATAGTCAGTAGCAGGGAACTTGATGAATCCAGGTTATTTCTACCTGGGGGGTTGCCATTAGAAGTGGGATATCTAATCTAAACTAGTCATCAAGGCTCCAATGCGCAATGGAGAGGAACAGGCACCCAATTCACCAAGAGGCAATTCATCTCATTCTAAAAGTATATATGCAAGATAAGTGGGATTAATTGCTTTCTGGAGATGCCTACTCTTGTTTGACTAACGATAAAGCCTACACAATTAGTTTAGACTAAACACTTAGCTTCTAGACAGCTAGAATGGCAAGAAAAAAAATTCCATCTCTTGAGCTCAGGCTGAGCTGACTCTCCCAGTTCGGGGACAACTGCAGAGCCCACAGCCAAACTGTGCTTCAATCCTCAATACCTAGGTACTACCTGGCTGGTGAAGTCCAGTGAGGAGGCAGTAGATCTTGGCTGAATTTGTGGGATAAAATACCGGCTCGACGTTACAGCAGCCCCTGCACAGACTCTTCCCAAGAAATTGTCTTTCTGCCAATACAGCCAGTTACCAACCTGTTTCAAACATTCCAGATTTACTAACAAAAATCACACAGCTTTATGTTCTCCGATTTCTCTGGCCCTTGTATGGCCATTGTCACACGTTCATTCAGTTAATAAGCTTCTCTTGGATGAAAAATGGGGACTATGTTAACTTTATTATTTTTAAAGGTATTTTTAATAGTTTTGACAGGTTAGTACTATTGACTTGCTGACACTGCCATGGGGAATGGCTTAGTACCAAGTGGTTCCAGTCCTTGGTAATTCACATACAGGAAAGAACACAAGCATTTCTACAGTATCATATTTCCATAATTCCATAAACTCATTTTGTATGAATGTATCAGTAAAAGGCAACTTTAGAAAACAGCATCTATCTGGTGTTACATAAAGAATTAGTTGTAACACCCCCACTGCATCTACAATGCTTAGTTTCAAGCACCTGGAGATAGGTAGATATCCCCTAAGTCCTTCATTTTAAGAGGACTAAGTTACTATGCATCTAAGCACAGGGTAAATTAATTAAACACGTTGAAGCAAATCCCGTCACACCCAAGGGTCCCAGTTCAGCCACCGTATAACTCTCTTTACTTCCAGGTCTCATGGTACGTTTCTCTAGATTCTTGCTTTTCTTAAAGAATTGTCCTCTGAATATAGAAATTATATGCAATCATTGCTAACCTCAGCCTTAGCTAAACTTCAATTTACTTTCAACCATGACATATACTCACTTTGTCCTTGCTTTTGCTCTCTACAGCAGTTTATAAAACTTGAAAAAAGGACTGCTTTGTATCATATGGAAAATAACTGTACTGTAAGGAACAATACCAAGGCTGAAAAGCCTAAAATTAGACCTGCAAGCTTTGCTTTCATTGGCAGCACTGTGTGCGCATTCATATTGTCCCAATCCTACATTCTACCTCTTCTATTCTTGCGAAACACACTACTTTCTGAAAAACACTGAAGTTGAAAATTAGCAAACCTCTCTGATTCAAGGGTATACTGACCTTGGTGATCAGTTATTTTGATCACATTCCCCTTTAGGCTTTAATAGCGAATTACAAGATCAGCTTATTTTCAAAAGCAGTAGCAAAGAAAAAAGCATTTGCAGAACAAAAAGCTGAACATCTCTGAAATGGTGCCTGGAATAATCCTGTAATTTCCAGGTTGCTTTTTTTTTTTCCCCTCCTAAAAAAACTCGAACACAAATACAATAGCTGTATTTTTCTACCCTGAAAGCAAGCTAGTGAGGAGATATGCACTATATAAAGTGGCTGGTGCTGGGCAACATGGGACTAACAGGTATAATTTAGTCATAACAGGTTAGCATCTACGATATACCCATTCTCTTCTCAGCTACATCCATTCAGTTCCCACTGTAGACAACGGGGGGGATAAATAAGAGCAAAATGTATCCAAAAGGTCAAACTTCATGGATTTTCAAAAGAAGAAAGCCACGGAGAGGCTAAAGTGAAACCAATGCTAGCTACTACCTTAAAGATAATGCAAGCTGTTTCTAGTGTAGTGTTTATTTTGAGTGTCTCCTCCTGGAATTTCAGGATAAAATATGAGATTGGCAGTCAGCCTGAAGGGGGTATAGTCAGAGCAGTTCAATTTCAACAGACTATCAAGATGAACTGTTGGGAGTTATTTTACAGGTTTATGGCTATAGATCACGCTGAAGCGCAGTGCTGTTAGTATTTGTAGAACACTATGATATAAATAGCAAAACTACATCCACCACCTAGATATCTCTGACAGAGATATGCTCTGACAGAGCACTTTTTAGATAACTAAATACCATTAAATGTGCCACAAATGCTGTACCTGAGTTACGATATTAGATACAGATATAAGTAATGCAACAGTTACTTATCCATCAAAAAACGCTGATGTGGATCTTTAATGTAGCACTAGCATTAGCAGCCTTTGGCACAAAATCGGGGTGATTTTCCATCAAAAAACAGAATTTAATTCTAGCACTGTTACAGTGAACAAGGAGCCAAATAGTTTCTTGGAGTTAGGACCAAGGGAAGTCTAGACAAAGCTGGTCCTGAACTGCATTCAGTGTTCCCACTGGAAAACTGTGGCCATAAAAAGTAATGTTTTCAAAGTAAGACAAAGAGCAGCCGGAGAATACTATTTATTTCATCACACTGATTTTGTCAGTATTTCCTAATGTTTCCTACACCCTGGAAACTGCGTAGGCTGTCCTTCAAGCTTCACTTACCCGAGCAGCAAGCTCCACGGGTCACACGGTGGCATTTCAGACAACGTTGAGCTTTCGGAAAAAGAATTGAGGCTGGTTGCGTCACTGAGACAAAACGGAGATATTAACCACCAACTGCCTCATGAGTGGGCTGTCACAGCATGGAAACCCTGAGAAAGGTAAATACACCTTTCTCAGGGCCAGGAAGTTTTGTCCTAGTTCCAACCTCAGGATGAGGTAATTTCTTCCTGGGACAGCCCTTCTTTTGTGCCTGATTAAGCCAGGTAATTACCTCCTGGATTTTGTGGGTAGGAACACGATGTGCAGTAAGTCCATTTATGGAGCTGTGGTTTCAGGCTCAGGCTTAGCTTTCTATTCTTCCATATAGAGAGTTGCTTTTACTGCCTTGATAACTGCCATCTTTCAAGTTTCTGTAATTCTTCCAAACTCTTCTAATAGCTCAATCACTATGGACATGCCTATACTTGCATATTAATTCAGACTAAAATCGGTAGTGGATATGAACTACAAAAGGTATTCCTGAGAAATTCAAGGTAATAACACTCTCATCCCTTTCTTATTCTTCAGAAAAGCATCTTATTAACATAGCTGTGTTTCCAGAGAATAACAATTTTCTAGACTAAGAGTATCTACACATGAAATTATTTTGGAATAGCTTTTCCCAAAGAACATCAGGAACAGGAGAGCTTCTCTTTGCTATTCACTTTGCTACTTAAACATGATCTCTCATTTTACATAGAAGGTGTAAGATCCATGGACCTAGATACTTACAGAAAGGAATTTCATATTATTTATTATTGATTCTAATGGATAATCAATCGTAGAAATGATTCTACTATGGGATTTTATCAGAAGTGCACTGGAAGGAGGATTACCACATAAAAATAATCAAAATTGTTAAAGATCCTGCAGTGAGCTGTAGATTCCTTTTTAAAAGATTTAAATTAAATTAAATTTAAATTAAATTAAATCTATTTTAAAAGATTCCCCACAGATCCCCACACAAGCTATGCACACTGGTGCTGAATACTTTATAAACTTTATATACTCCATATTATACCATACAGAGGTTCTGCACAGAGATACAAGGTAGCTTTGCAAATTTCTTCACAAATAATGTAGAGAAAAGTAAGTTAGGCTCTTCTGGAGCCAACTGAGAGAGCAGAGGTAATGGCATGATATCCTGAGTCTGTGTGAGAAATAGCTGAGTAAGAAACTCTTCCTCAAAGCTTCACACAGACCTCGGGGACATGCGAGGTTAAACTTGTGACCTGAGCATAAGTGATGCGGGATGTTTTTGTCTTAGGAAAAACAGGTTATCCTTCAAGCTGTCCGTGGTGTCTTCGGGTCTTTATTCACTTCAAGTGTCTTCGAAGGTAGGTGCCAGCTGTCATTAAACCGGCGGGTGCTGAGGCGAGTTGTGTGCTGGAGGGCCACGGTGCCCCAGCTCCCAGGCACGTCCCTGGCTCTCCCCAACGTGCCCGAGGCAGAGGCTTGGTGCCAGCAGGCTGTGCCCACACCAGATGCAGAAGCAGGACCCCAGCAGCACCCTCTGTGCTTTACTCCACACCCTCCATTCCCCAACCAAGGAAGTACTTATTTCACTCCAAAGCAGTCTAGACATGAGCTAATATATATACAACGCAGATGCACAGGAGATTATCACCTGACACAAAACCAGAAGAAACCATCTGATAAACTTAAGAGAAAAAATTTAGACAGGTTGCGTAAGCTTCATGCTAGTGCAGCATATATTCCTATCATAATCTCCTTTTTGAACAGCTGCTTCATCTGCTCACCGCAGAAAGGGCTGCTTGCTGCTTCCCACCAGCCATATTCTGCCTTTCCTCTCCTCGAGGCTTGCTTTTATTTTGGCTGAGCGGAAGGAAGATTTGGAGAAATCCTTGCAGGAATGGCAGAGTGCAGGGAGCTGCCTGGCCTACTGATGGATGCATGCTGCCCAGGAGGAGGCAGGGTGAGCGCTGTTGCCTCCGCGCTGGTTCATCTGCCCCCCTGGGAACAAGCAAAACTGCAGTGACACAGCATGTGCTGTCATGTGCTGTCAAAGTGCCTCAGGCAGAAAAATAAGCGAAGCATCAAGTGACTGAGCCCCTTCAGCCAGCCATGGGATGTAGGGCTGTTCCAGCCAAAGTCCCACTACAGCTAAACCATACCTTTAAATTTTTCATTTAGAGTGATAAAAAGTCCCGTTGAACGGTCTGAAAATACAGGTACAGAATAAAACTGGCAAGCTCTTTTGCTGAAAAACCGCCACACTGTGGAGTTCTACTTTCAGAATACACACCTAAGCTGAAAAGTTTGCTGTACGAGCTCCGGAGTCTTGCTATGCTGAAAAAAAATTGTACAACCAACTCTTACATATGGCAAATTTTCATCTTTTGTCTTCCATAATGTGGACTTGGCTGACAGCACTTAATAACAACTCAATGGAGCCTGATGGAGTTGAATTGGCTTATATCCAGTGTGATTGGTGCTCAAATGACTCCACTTTTAAATATTTTGCCATAATAATAAATGTGAAGTAACGATCACCCACAGTTGGCCAAAGAAACAGAGATTTTTCAAAGGAAAAACAAGCAACACACAACTCCTGGACCATTCCACATAAAATACGTACCTTTCCTTTTCTTCTGTTCTAGCACTTTTTAAAAAACTGTTTTTACCAGATGTCAGTCTTTACAGTGTTACACCCATTCCCCTCTGGAACAAGCAAGAACAGATAATAGTCATTTCTGCCAACACTTACTGTAGCGACAAATCTCGGGCACAACCCATAGATTAGCAGAATGTAACTGGTTATGCCTGTTTACTGCACCGTACTGAGAAATCTTCACATTCCATTTTATTCACAGTCAAACTGATTTCTAGGTAATGCTTCACGTGTCCAAGGGGGAAAGCCACAAAGCCTGTCTAAAATGGAATTCAGCTATAAATTATAGGAGACCTCTACCATTTTATAGTCTGCCATAAAGCATACAACTGAGAAAAGGTCAGTTGCTGGCTTCTTTCTAAAGGGTAACTCCAAATCCAAACAGGAAACTGATCTGGGACCTTATTTTTTCATAGTACTTTGACAACTGTGTGTACATGAGCAGTTTTCATATGTGTAGTGGAGTGCTGACACCTGTATTTTATTATGCAAAAACCTAAGAAGAAAAAATATGTCAAGGACTATGGCTAAACTGATAATTAAAACTGATGTAATAATTGTATGTAAATGTAATATAGCAATGTAATTAATCCAATGTAATTAAAACTCAGAGATAACGGAGACATGCATCTCCTCACTATCTACTTGAAGAGCCCAATCCGTGCTCTGCAGCCCACTTCCTCATCAGCTCTAGTCCAAGTGGATCATCATCATCACAACACCACCCAACTGAGATCTCAGCAGCAAAAGCATAGGAACCTGGGAGAGATGTAAATACCTGCTTATTTCCACTTTATAAATATTCCAAAATTAGACTGGTGGTGGCCTAATCATTTAAATTTAAAGTATACAATAATTATTACCTTTAGTTCATTAATAATTCTATTTCATGTTTAGTTCATCAACTACACACAAGTACTTCCTTGTGTAAGAATTTATAAGGATAGCCAATATTACTAAACAACTGCACTGTTTAGCTTCATACCAAGTATCTGAGAGAGCCAAGAGGAAAGACAAGCCTCAGGAGCAGGTCACAGAGAGTCCATAATCACAGCTCTGTATTGGTCCCATTACTCCATGGGAGGACAATTACATAGTGATTTTAATCTGACATAATCTAGTTCTGCTGCCAAAAAGGGTTATACCCTCCAAAGAAAACCTCTCTCATTTTTGGAAACATCTCCTTGCCTAATGTCTTGTGTATACCCTAGGATTTGGATAGCCATGTGCAAGGCATTATAAAAGAAAACTGGCCATGCCCCTTCACCCCAGAAAAGAAAAAAAGGATGTTTTGGTGAGATAAACCACAAAGGAATAGGTGGTAATAGGGAAGCGAGGCAACAGGGAAAGCTTCCCTTTCTAGCAGATGCATGTGATTCAGTGACCATATCGACCCACCCGGGAAAGGTTGGGTTGCGCTGGATGGAGAGCTCAGCCCACGCTGGTGCCACCATTCATCCTCCCGCTGCCAGGAACATAGATCATCTGGTGCTGGGGTACTCAGATGTCGCGTTTCACTTGGGACAGACCAGTGTCACACCAAAAGTCCAATGGGACATTGTTTTCACCCAAATTTCTAGGTCTGCATCCTCATCATTTTCAAACCCCAAATGTGGTCACTCCATCAGCAGATCTTGTATTAGTCGTCTCACTGCCAGATGCAGAAGACAATCATCAACATGGGAACACTACCTGAACTGTATGGGCAACTCTTTTGAGGAAAAGATTGGCCTTTACTGATGTACAGGAGTGAAACACTTGTAGCTTATCGGTGAAAAATTTACACAAATGCCAAACGTTTTTCCACCTTCACTTGTAACAACTAGAAATAGGGTTTTCGAGGTTTTGCCCAACCTCTTTCAAATTAGCAGTGCAAACTGAGTTCCTCCCACGAAAGGAACTTCACTATAGCACTGTGATCAAGCAAATAGGTAAAACATGGTCTACAATTCCCTATGAGAATCAGGGTCTTGGATTCCATCCTCTGTTTTGCCATCAATTTTCTAAAAGCTCTTGGACAAGTCACGTTTCTTCATCATGTAATACAATGTGAATGAAATCATGTCAAATTCTATAAATTTGCCAATACTGTAGGTGTCATATCCCGTTCAAAACTGACATCAGCAGTGAAAAACTACATGGCACATAAATACAAATGCAAAACAATGAGCAACTTGTCATTTAAATACTTCAAAATCAGGGCCCCAAACTAACAGCTTTTTCACTGCAGAAAAGCAGGATTTTTAAAAGCAGCAGTTCAGTCATACGATCAATGAATCATATGATGAGAGAACATATAAAGTCTTATGCAAATGCTTCACGTTTTATTTTTCAATCCTTCTCCCCACTTAGTTTCATGACCCAAACGCCTCTAGAGGAGCAAATTCCTCTGCACCCACACAGAACTCACTGCCAGAGGGAGACTGCACTAGGGGTGCTTCTCTGGTCATTTTTAGGACTTACTTGTATATGACTTAAAACCATCTCAATTCCCCTTCTTCTTCCCCAACAGCTACATCTGTCGCCCATCTCACTCACACATACGTATAAAAAAGCTACCACAGCTCAGCTAGCTAGCCACTGGCACCTGGGTACGGCCTCCTCTAAGCACCGAACTCAGCGAATGCTCTTGCCCTACTACAGTCTGGTAGGGCTTGGCTACCATTACATACGAAGAAGCAGTTCAGAGAAAAGTGGCAAGAATCAGCTAGATTTATAACTAAATTCAATTTTTCCTGGCAACTCCATTTTTCCCAGCAAAGTTTTCTCACAACACCTATAAACTGTGAAAAGGGGTGAAACTGTTGGTAACTTTCCATTTTGAATTAATCACCTCTTTTGTGAGAGGTTCTCCACTCCTCAGTCTCTCAGTCTTTCTTAGATGCTGACATCTTTACTTTCTGCTACCGTCAAATGCTGTCCTACTCCTTTTCCTCACTTCCCCCTTCCTTATTGATACATTTATCATGTCTTCTCCAGAGCACTGAAATCCTCACAGAGCTGGTCCTGCCTACATCTCTGACATGATTCACGATCACACCTTCTCCTTTTCCCCAAGTCTCATCTCCTTTAGGCTTTGAGCTTGCTGAACACTTACACCTACATTTCTAGTCAACTCTATGTGTTCAGACCAATAGCTTTTCCCATGTATTTAATTCTAATCACTCGCAGAAGTGTTTTGGTTGTTCAGAATGTACTTTGCACTATTCAAATCCATTCCCTGATCCAATTCTTCCAGTAGGGATCTGGCAGATCACCTCACAGAATGAGTCCTTGTATTTGTATGGCGTTGGACTCTGGGCCAGCTACTTCAGGGTGGGATTGATTCAGAAAAGAAATTTCCAGTTCACATTCAACTCTATGGGAATTTTTAATAATGAAGCACCATCAAGTCACCCTTCCATTTGCTCCTAAATATTTCCTGATGTCTGTGCTTGTCAACATCGCTGCTAATGCCACTGCCCACTGATGGCATACCTTTCCTTTCACTGTACAACCACATCTAAGTCACTTTTACTGTAATTTCAATTTTTGCACCATGGCCAATTACCATACCACGGTTGACATGCGGTGACTTTGCCCCTATAACTTGTGTGAATACAATCCTGTATTTTTTTTTTCTTCATTCTCTTAGATTCAACATTTGCAAAAGAGTACCTCATTACTCAAGTGTCCAGAGTGATACCACTAACTTTGATCATTCAGAACAAATGAAAAACTGCCAATTTCTGCAGACTTCTTAAAGGTATTTTCAATGGAAAACAAAAGTACAAGACTGAAATGGCTATTAGCTGCTGTGTAGGTCTTACTAGAATTGGGAATCTCATAAATTACTATCCTCAGCGACAAAATGCAGAGTTGCAGAAATAGGGAATATGTAGTTGTCTCACACAGCTTCGGATGTTGAAGCCCTTCTGAGTATATCAATGCTGACAACAGTAAACAGTTGGGTTTACTGGGCGACACTGAGAATTACAATCTCCAAATATCTCTGCTACATATAATCCCAGAACAACCTTGACCGTTTCATGAACTCTTTCTTTTATCTGTAGATGAGCTGACATTGATATATTTTTATTGGTCATCACCAATACATTCCTATTGGCAACAAGGGGGTGCATACAGCTGAAATGAGTCACATATTGCAACACCTTGCAATTTATATGGAAAAAAGTGGAATTTTCAAAATATCTTTCTGTCTTCTCCTCAGCTGGAATATAAGACACCCACTAAAACTCAAGCCATAGTTGGACATAGGTATTTTTCACATACTTGAAGCAGATGAAGTTGCAGGATTTTTTTTAAATTAAAACAACAGCAATACAAAGCAATGATAGGACTGTCTGATACCAAAATATGAATTACTTTATTATTTTATGTTTGCCATGGTTTTCTCATGCAACAATTCAGAACCTTGTTAAACTGTTTCTCATTTATTTATAATTGCATATGATGAAAATAATAGTGAAAAATATTTGAAGGAGGTAGTAATCTAAGGTAATGTATCATCTTATGAGCAATTAACTTGCAAACAGTTCTCCAGCTCATTCTTCTCTAAAGAAAGCAAACTGCTTTGTGGCTGAAGAACTCACATTAATAGATTTTGTTAAGCTTATTAATAACATAGATGTTATGGCATTACTATGTCATACTGATAGAAGGACCATTGATAACAGTATGTAGAAATAAAAAACACAGAATATGTTATGCTAAATTACTGCAACATTTTCAGTCGCCTACATCTTCCTAGCCCGACATTACACAACCCAGAAAAAAAAAAATTAAAAGAAATACATAGGCCCCGATCCTACTGCACAGATTTGCAAGCAGCTACATCTTGGGCCTTGCACTAAGGTACGGGGAGTCAGGGCACTGAAGAGAGTGATTCAATGGACAAAGCAGACAGACACACAGAAAGAACACAGCAGTATTCAACATCTGTTCACATTGTACTGTGACTTCTTAAAGACTGCTCTTTGAAAATATCAGTCTAGAGATATTTGGATACAAACCCAGCTGTTTAGAACGTGTTCTAGGGTGTATCTACATTGCAGCCCCTGCAGCTGGAGCAGAGCGTGTGCCTGAGCCAGCTTTTAACTCGCTGGCTTTGCCACTGCAAACAGCCCCGCCGGGGCAAAGCAGAACGTGGCGTAGGCTGTGCAACCTGCTCAAGGGCAGGATGAAGATCTGAGCACATAAGCCATGCTAAGCGCTGTACTGCTGCGTCTGGCTTGCTGCAGGTCCATCACACACTTGGTTTAGGGCTAGTTTGAGTATGTCAGCATACTTCATTCACAACCTTGCGACTGCAGAATAAATGTATCCTAATTAGCTTTGCAAGAGATGGACTCAGTCGCTGCTATCAATCAGACATGGATTGGTTCAAAGTCACTCCATGAAATCCCTGAATGTGCACCTTATCTTTCTGCACAGGTTGTATTTACAACATCTCCTATATTGTTAAAATTTTAATAAAGATATTTACCTTTATAGCACTGTAAATATACATACAGCTGCACTTCCTAGAACATATGCAAAGGCCAGATCCTTGTTTTATAAAGCTCATAGTCTAAAAAACAAACACAAAAGCACAGTTAAAAAGCAAGATGAAGAGAGCATCCACCATGGTGAAACATGCACAGCCAGGTATTGTTAAGGAGAGGGAGACTCTTAGGCAACAGGAGATTGTTGGAGCAGAATCAAAGAGAGGAAGCAGAACCAGAAAGGGAGGAAAAAAGGGATCAGTAAAAGCTGAAGGATAAGATAAGACGTGAGGCAGAGTTAGTATCTGCTGACACTTCAAGATTACATTCTCATGTAACAGACTGGGAAGCCCAGATGAGTAATGTTCAGTTCTTAAACCATGTAGAAACCAGTATTACTTATTGATCCGTGTTTCAGTTGCACTTCTTTGTGCAGGCACTTGAGAAAAATAGAAAGAATCATAACCCCTTCCAACCCTCCTATTTCCCCAGACAAGAATTAAAATAAATAAAAAATAGCCATTGAACTGAATAGCTAAGCACTTGCCCAATGTGTACCATAGCAAGAGACAGCTCTCGTAAACAAAACTTTTTAATGAAGAATGATGAAGTCTGCTTTGTGATCTACTTACCTTACCTGAGGAGGAAAATAGAGCCTTAGTAGCTACTTCTCTTAAACACTCTGGCATTTCAGTAATACAGCTGTATCATTAGAAATTCATTGACAGAAGGCGGCAGACATACTTCATGTACTTATATGGGAAAAACAGTTTGTGATTCTGACTCTCCTCATTTAAGGATGCATAATATAAAAGTTTTAACAAGGCAAAACATCTAATATTCTGATTTCAAGGCCAAAAAGCATGCTAATCTTCTAAACTTCCTCATTCAGCATGGATGCCAAGGACCAGATTCCAAGCTTGCTGGAGCACATAGCAAAGCATCCTTTGACCTTACAATGATGTAGTTGATGTGATCAGATCCTAGCGTACTAACATATCCAAGTGCAATTCAAGACAGGTATTTCAAGACCATTCCTTAACGTCGGTACTCATTTGTATCATTTGAAAAAACTATACGTTAAAAATTTAAAAATGACTGCTTTAAAAAAGTACAGTCTATGTTCTGTTGTAATGAAAGCACATCAACTATGGCAACATCGACTGGTTATGTGCTGGATATTAGCAACACTTTCACAAATAAATCTTTGCAGCATTATCCATTATGTAAGCTGATTTTATTTTCAGTGCTAAGGCCTTGTAAAAATGTCATTTTTACTAACTTATCAAAATTACATTTGTTTCGATGTACATCAACTTCTGTTAAAAAACAAAAGCATTTTAATTCAAACTGCTAATATCCCAAATTTCATTCTCTAAGAGTCTTCAGTTACTTTGTATTTCTAAATATAGCAGATAAGAGTACGCAGAAATATGCTGTATTCTAAAAGCTTTTATAAACAAGATGTTCTAATTTTAGAGGACTCCATTATGAATAAAGTCTAATTAAATACACAGATATTCTCAAATGCAGTCCACAAAAGGATAATGTTCAGCTCTCCTCGCTGCCATTTAATTCTATCTTATAGTGAATGATTTAATACCTACTTTTGAGTAAAAATGTTTTCTACTAAGTGGAACACTAATCTTTTATTAAAAAAAAAAAAATCATTTCCAGTAATATACTGCCTTTGTGAAATTATTTTCAGATACTAAAATCAGGTCATAGATACTTTACACACACCTGGCTCAAGAGCTGACATATTTAAGATTAATATTCTTTCAACTACTTCAGGGATTGATTGGCTCAAAAACTGGTCATGAAGTCCAGAACCAAGACGTGAAGTGTACGTTTTAACACTAAGGATAATTAACTATTAGAAAAACTTAGGAAGAACTGAGATAAATTTTCCATTATCTGTGGTCTTTAAATCAAGACTGATTTTTTTTTCCCCAAAAATATGTGGTTCATGAACAGAAGACTAGGTAGAGGTATCGCTGAGTCAAATGTTACGCACTGTACTAGACACTTGGCTAAAATTCTCATTATTATCCCTTGTAGAGTTAAATATTTATGTATCTGAAGGCTTTCACCTCTAGAACACAACTTCCTATTTAGCTACAAGTTAAAACTAATTAAAATAATTTTCATCAAAAGGTTTAGAGCCTTATATTTATTAGTCTAAAAGGTCTGTAAATTACCATCACAGCTTGTTTTCTTCCTGAGTATACATTTTGACTTGTACGGTGCTGCCAGTATATTCTTCATCAAAGTTTGAACAACCAAGGTAACCCCATTGGTTGTTGTTATTATACTGGTTGATTCAACTCATCGGGAGGTAAACAAAATTCCACTATTTTCTTATGCCTAACTATGGTATGAAAATATCTCGGTAGGACCAGAAAAAAATGCCATTTATAAGTCTTACCATCATGGATCTCAGTTTTTACGTCTTTTCATCAATGAACTTTGAGAAGGTCTAACTTAGTGAACAAGAAATAGGTAAAGTGATTCCTTCTGGTATTTAGTAAACTATACAGTGGAGCTGCATAAAAACAATAATGCTTTTCTGAAATCATCAATCATTTAAAATTAAATCAGCTTTAAGTCAAAAGCGATTAAAGGTCATTTTAATCAAAAAGTTTAGTGTCTCATATATATTCGTGTAAAAGCTATAAAAATCACCATTACAGCTTGTTTTTTTCCTGCACATCAATTTAGACTTTTGTAATGCTGATTGTGTAGATATTTTTCCTCAAATAGCTTTGTGATGATAAAGAAAGTGATTTTAAATTCTTTATCTTCCTAGTAGGAAATTATTTTATTATAATTATCTTAAAAGAGCCACTTGATTTCCTCAAATTATCGCTTCTCATGACTTCAAAAATCATAAGATGCGACAAACTCAAGAATGTATCAAACTCTTGCTCTTTCAAAACAGTGAAATTGGGGAAGCTATATTGTTAAATTTGTTAAATTTGTAGTCTGGGATTGAAAATGTGACTTAATGGGGTTCGTTCCAGGCAGAAAATCTTCGGTAAGCTCTGTAATACTTCTTCCTTTGTCCTCGATATCAGAGTTTCAGAATACATCACTTTTAGGTCAACAAAAGATGCATTTGTCATCTCACTCCCAATGAACACTGTTTATTTCAATTAACTGTGGTTTTACAAGTTATCTTACAAAACATATGCTGTTCCTTACCCTCCTCAGTAAGTGATTACTCCCCTGAGTAATCACAAAGGAAAACAGCTTGATATTTTTATAAACACATCAGTGAAATTGAGTATCAAGTGATTTCTATCTTTTCCTTCTCTTTCAACTGCCTCCTTGAAACTACTTACTTTTTACAACTTTCAGCTATAAGACCATCTCTAATAATCTGCCTTAATTTCCTACATGTGTATTATTGTCCTTTGGGTCATATTCATATCTAAATATGGAAAAGCTCCTGAAAGCAGAGACCTGTGAATAATGTCCACGTGAAGTTTAAAACACAAATTGAAAAAATACATATATATTCTTAGCAACTTAAATCATAGCTTAAAAAGCATTATGGATTTGAAACACTAGCCAGAGATTTTGTATTCCACGAACAAGTACCCTTCTTATTATCTGTTTCATTATCTTTGGAAAGGATTATAGCTATTACTCTCAGAGCAATAGTATAAAATTCAAAAGATAAGATTCTCTCTTTCTATGAATAAAGACAAGAGTGGCAGCTGAGGTAAGAAAGCGCCTCTCTGTGATGGAAGCCCATCTGGATCCTTACATCTTACAGCACTACATATGCCCATAGCCTTCCCTACTCGTGCTGTATTTGTGTCTCAGGCAACGCTTTCCGCGATGCCACGAAGAGAAGCTATAGAGTAAGTCATGATCTTTCCCAAGGATTAAGGGAAATAAACAGTGAAGAAGATAATTGGTAAAGCGAAAAGGCATCCAAAGATGCAACTAAGGCACACGGAGATCAGAGAAGAAACAAAATTACACTCCAAAGGAACAAAGAGAAAGGTAAAGGATGTATAGAATGGCAAAAGGTATGCAAATGCAGGTAATGTGGACCCACAAGAAAATGGGGACAGATTAAATGGTCTAGGTTCATTACAGTGAAGTCCGAGTCAAAATTAGGCATGGGGAATAATGCAGGAAGACCACATGGTTGCTCTTCTCTATTAGTGTTAGACAAAATTAAAGTGCAGAATCCACTGGCAATCAAAAACACTGAAAAAAGCTTCTTTTTAGACCACTCTAATGGCAAAGGGTATTCAGCCCCAATCCACACTGGTAAAACAATATGCATTAAAAACAAGGGGTGAAGACCAGTGCTGAAAATGTTTGACACCACAGACAAAGAGCACAGTTTCTCATGGTAAGTGCTATGTGTTTAAATTCTAAGTACTTTAAAAACAAATGCGCCTCTCATATTTTAAATTTTCTAACTCTAATTTCAATTAGTCTATGTTGCTGTTTAATTCACAGTTAGAGGATGAGCCAGCATTATTTGCCCAAGTGACATAAACTTCTGGAAATCCACAGGAATCTGCAAAATTTACAGAACTGAATACCTAAAGTACGAGTGTGAGGCACAGATATAATACAAAAAAAACACAGGAATGCACAGTGCAGCCAGACATAAAATTAGAATTTCAAAACTAAAAAACAGAACCAGAACAACAGCTTGAAAAGTAAACAATTTTGGAAGCTCCCATAACAAAGTTCACCATATTCCTGTGTTTGTTAAAAGGAATTTGTTCTCTTAGCTTTAGATCCTGCCTGCAGCTGTACTGGGAGTACAGACAGAAAGAAAAGTCAAGAGGGCTATACCATCCCAACACACTGAAAAGACAAGAAACAGGGCGCAGTACTGCAGCCCACTCCCCATGCCCTGGAGAAGGACCGTGCTGGCAGGCACGGGGGGATCCCCAGCACACCCCCGGACACGCTGCAGTCAGCAGGATGTCACACCCTGGGACACATGCGGCGCCTTTTCCAAACAGCTCCAAAGCCAGCTTCATTGCATCGCTTCCGTCCTACACAGCCAGCCTGATTTCTGCAAGCCGAATCGGCAGCCTTCTCTTCCGCTCTGCTCTGCCCCGTCCATCCCATCACATCCCAGTTAGACTTTGCCTTACCATTCTGGCCAGAGCCTAATTTTTCTTCCGGTTGGTACTGCAGTGCGATATCAGCTATGACTCTTCTGGTATATTACACCAGGGGAGCGCACATAGGGAACTGTAAAATGGGACTGACAGCAGCAGGGACATCTCTGGCATTTGCTCTGCGGTTGTGAGGTTACGTAATGCTGTGATAGTCTGAAGTAGATGTCGCTCGACGACACAGCTGATGTGCTGTCAATAGCTGGACGTTCCAGAACACGAGGCATGTCGAAAAATCAGTGGAAAATCAGTGGTGTAATTCTATGTATGGGTATGCATTTGTATGGGGCAAGAAGATAGGGCAATGTAGAAAATTGATTAAATAATGCAGTTTTATGTCAGAAAAAATTGTGGCTAAGTTCTTTTTGAGCCCAACAGGATAAGGATTCAGTCCTTAATTAAACGGCAGGAATAATACACAATGAAGATTAAGAACATCTTTCCTTATTTTTCCTTGACAGCAGCATTAGCCCAGACTACTTCATGCTTTGTTTGAATGGAGAAGCAAAATGTAATTAAAGTTTTAATTAAAATTGATCGCAGTCCACAAACCTGAAATGGATAGTGCTGTTATAACACTGTACTGGAAGACCTTCCAAGTAAACTGATGCTCTTAAATAAACTGCGTTCTTTAAAAAAAAAAAAAGGCATTCTGTCAAGTAAAAGGGTAGTAGTGAAAACTAATGAGTTTGAAAATGTGTCATAGAAACAAACTACTAGTAAGCATGTATTCTGAAAGGGCCAGTGAATTTTACAAAGACTGAGCTTCCTCACATACTTATTTTTCTCTGACTGTGAGGATTCTGTTCTTTATCATATTCCTGTTAGTAAATATGTGCATCTTCTTCATAAAGAGGTGGTGGTACCTCTAAGAGCTGAACTTTCTAATACATTAAGGAAGAGAACACCTATCCACAGAAACACTCCCTACAAAATATTGCTAAAAATATTTTGCTAGCAGAATTGTTGGGAGGAGTACCTGTATCTCTTAAACACATCTGCTACATTAACATCTTCTGTACAAAAACATGGAATTTATTCATACATTTGGCCTTTTGCTAACTGGCCAAGGCTCTGGCATGCAAGTAACCACATTTCAATTTTAATGAAAAGGGCAGGTTTTTTAATTAACCTGTTACCTGCACGGTTTCTTTGTCAGCCGAAAAGCCCGATGGTGTAGGTAATCGCCGCCCCCCTCCCCCGGCCTTGCTGCGCTGCTTCGGGCGATGCGGGATTTGGGAGCGCGGTTGCCCCCGGCGGTCCCTCGCAGCGGGCGGGAGCTCCGGCTGCCCCGAAGGCTCCGCACGGCCGGGCTCGGGCTCGGGCTCGGGCTCCCCCTTCCCTGCCCTGGGAAGGCGGAGAGTTCCGTCCCACCTCCGAAAAGCCCCTGAACAGGCTCCTCAGGGGCGGGAAGGGGGGGGTCTGCAGTTGCATAAGATCAGGCTCCCCCCCCCCCGCCTTTCCCCCAATCTCCGACCGTTTCTCCTCACGTCGGGGGCCGGAGCAGCCAACCCGGGCCGGGGCGAGGCAGGGGAGCGCCGGGGGGGACACCCCAGCAGAGGAAAGGCTCATGGGGTTGGGGACAGAATGCAGAAGGGGTGGGGGGGGACCTTGCAGGTGGCTTCATGCAGGAAGGGGACCGCCCGGCTGGAGGGGGGGGCGAGGCGTGCCCCGTGGGAGCAGTGGGGAGAGCGGGCGATTCCGGAGGGCTGGGGACACCCCCGGGCGGGGGTGTGGAAGCCTTGCACCGGGGAACCCGGCGGCACGGGCAGCCCTGGCGAGGGCAAGGAGCAGTGAGGGGGCGCGGGGCGAAGGGACCCGCGGTGCGCGGCGAGCGGGCTGTGCGGGCGTGAAGGCAGCGCTGGGGGGGCCCTTCCAGCAGCCCCCGCCGGCGGGAAGCCCGCCCCGCCCCGCCCGGCGCAGAGCCCCCGCGTCCCGGCGCGGCACCCCCGTGCGCTGGGGAAGCGTCCCCGCCGCAGCGCGGTGCCCAGCGCGCTCCCCCGACACCGCACCACCCGGATCCGGCGCTTCCCGGCGGGGGCCGAGGGCTAAAGAGCCCTTCACGGCGGGGGGTTGGGAAGAGGAGGGAGAAGCCCCCCGGAGCACGGGCGGGCATGCCTCCCCTCGCCCCCGCACACACAGCGCATCTCCCCGCGGGCGGACAACTCATTTTCAAGCGGTGCTTGCGCGCAAAGTTGCGCCGGCCAGGCGGCCCCCCGCCCGCGCTCCCTCCCTCCCTCCGCGGCCGCGCACGCCCCCGGCCCCCGCAGAGCCCCCGCACTCCTCTCCGCGCGGGTCAGCGCGGAAAACGCCTCGCTTTCCCCCACGGCTCCTCGCGATCTGCCTCAACCTGCTCCTCCTTTTGTTTTGATCTCTGGAAACGAAATTCTCTCTCCTGTCGTCTCCTTTCCCTCCTCCTCCTCACGCCTTCGTGTGGGAAATGACTCGGACCGCACGCCAGCTTTTGCTATCTCCTCCCACCTCCATTTTCACTCCGACTGATGCCCAAGTAAATAGCAGGAGCGCGGCACCTCCACCCCGCACCGACCCCGCCGGAGGGGCGAGGCGAGGCGAGCGCACCCACTCGCAAATGCAACCCCAGGCCCGCCCTGCAAACACCTGGCATGTTATCCAAAATAAAATAATAAAGTAAAAAATCTCTTACAGGCAGCAAGAATATCAATAAAGCGATCGCAAGGATGGGGAGCACTTCTGCCTTCCCAGTGGTGTGATGACCTTGCGAGGACTGCTCCTGCTCTTCGGTTTCACACGGTCTGTTTTTTTGTTTGTTTTCCCCTACTGGAAAAAAATAACGACCTTTTCGCGATCTCTCTTCAAACGAACCAGAACGCCAAAGACTTCCACTTCCACCAAAACATCTCCAAGCGCAAATTATTAAGCGACAGATCAGCGCTTCCTTGCGATGCTGTCGGTATGTATATCCGGATCGATGCGGGATTCGGTCTCTTATCTCGCAATAGTTCACGGCAAATCGCAGCGGACACGACTTCCCTCCATCTCGCCCGTGAAACGACAACTCCCGCGCACGCAGCAGCCAGGACCAGCCGCGCACATCAACTTTCCCGGTGAGGACGATCCCCGAGCGCCAAGGAGCGGCCGCGCTGACCACGCCGCCCGGGCAGCCCCCGCCTCAGCCCCGCCGCGCCCCCGTCCCGCCGCGCTCGCACGCACCCCCGCCGCCTTCCCAGGAGGAAAAGCCCCGC
The DNA here is from genome assembly GCF_964195595.1 of Calonectris borealis. Classification (NCBI taxonomy): domain Eukaryota; kingdom Metazoa; phylum Chordata; class Aves; order Procellariiformes; family Procellariidae; genus Calonectris; species Calonectris borealis. The sequence continues at coordinate 12,842,413 of NC_134314.1, forward strand.
GCGGGGCAGCCCCGTCTCTCCCGACCCGCCGCCCGGCGGGCAGCTCCGCCGCCGGCACCCCGGGAAAGGCTCCCGCCCGCGCCGAGCCCGGAGGCCCCCGCTGTACCCCCGGGGGCGCACTTACAGAGGGCGCCGAGAGCTGTCCGCGGTGCGGAGGAGGGCGCTGGGCCGCGGGGTCCCGCCGGGGTGCTGGGGCCGGAGGGACGGCGCCTCGCTGCGCGCCCGCCCGCCGCTCGCGCCGCAGCTCACTCCGCGCCGCCGCCGCCGCCGCCGCCGCCGCGCGCGCCCCCGCTCCGCCCCGCGCGCGCCGCCCGCCCGCCCCGCACTGCAGACCGCCGCCCCGCGCCGCCCCGCGCACGCGCCGCCCCGCGCCCCGAGCATGCGCGCGGCCGGCCGCCGCCACCGCGGGCGTGAGGGAGGGGGAGCGCGGGCGCGGCGGGTGGAGCCCTCGCGTTGGCGGGAAGGGACCGCGAGCGGGAGGGAGCGGGGAGGGAGGAGGGGAAGCCCCGGGGCGAGCGGCACGGGGGGCCGGGAACCCGTGGGCAGTGCGGGGAGAGGGGGCAGGACCCCCTGCGGGGGTGGGGGCTGCTGCCGCGGCCGCCTCCGCGGGGTGGGCTCACGGTCACTGCCGGTGACTGGGAGCAGAACGGCGGCACAGCCCGCGGCCTGCCCAGGCGCTGCCGGTGCCCGGCGTCGTCCCTAGCCGCCAGGCGTGCGCGGGGACGTGGCCTCGCCTCGTGGGCTGCACGTCACTTGGCGGCTTTCTGATCCAGCGCCGGGACCCGTCCGTGCCCGTCACGCACGCGTGGGGACAACACGAGGTAGTGCCGGCTGCGGCGGGGTTGATGGCACTTGCGTCCCGTGCGTGGAGCCACCTGTAGCCATCACGCACGTGTGGAGGCGTCATCTTGCGCTGCAAGCCAGGCTTTCGCTGGTGGCTCCTTGCCACAAGCTTCTTGCAACAGCGTGGAAGTTAATGTTAGATGGTTTAACTTGCGTGACTTGCTCAGCCCTTCGATATAAAATCCAGCTGATCTTTCCCTTCAACGTAAAATCCATCTGATGTTGCCCTTCCCTCGCTGATGCTGTCGTAGTAGTTGCTGTTCCGTAGGAGTGAAGATCAGGGCTCTTTCAGTAGATACTGCACAGCATATAACTAATCGGTAGGCCCCTTCTAAGGCAAAGACATACATGAATGTTTACTTTCACGCATGGCAAGTTCTGTTGCTGACTGTTTACAACACATAAATTAAGAATATTTAGCATGTCCTAAGTGTAGTACCGGAAAAGCAGATGGATACGGCAAGGAGGTGAAAGGAAGGCAAAATAATGACATATATAAAAAAGAGTCATGCCCATTTTTATCTTGCTACTCATTATTTCAGGAAAAAAAAAAAAACGTGAAGACCGTATAATACATGATAGATGGTAAGAGTTTTTATTTTGTTGAAATTCCGAAGAATTCAATTATAACTCAAACTGATGCGTTAAATATTGTACAAATGCACATGAAGATACAATATTTTCACTTTGCTAATATAGACAATTGAATTCATTAGTTACCTGTGTGATAAGCAAAAATCATTAATTTTACACCCAGATTTACTTTTTTGCCATAAGACAATAATTTTATGATTTTATGCTCGGAATTTCCCAGAGCACTCCTCTTCCTCAGATCGTATTTTGATTTTCTATACGTGAAAAAATGCAGCCTGAAAATGCTAAAAATTTAGGTTTATTCAAGCCATAGCACAAACAATCAGTTGGGAGGTGATTCACTTCGCTGAGTATCTCTGAAATTCCTGTTTTATTTGTTCTGATTAATTTAAATTATTTCCTGTCATCTTCATATTTTGCTACCTCATTGCTTGCTCGGCGCCAGATCATTAATAATCATCTTTAGCATGATGAAAGTTAGAGTGCTGTGGCATCTGCTTGATAAGTTTTAACCACATTGTTCCCTCATATTTTCTGTCTTTCGTTCACTTCTTTATAAGTTTGTCTTTTACCATCAGAGCGCAGCATTAATTCTGTGTGACCTATTTTGATTGTGTCCATATTGCAGTTTCTGCATGACTTCACCTCATCTTGGTAACTCTTCTAGTGGCAGCAGTGTAGCTGTGGGAGTGCAGAGCGCTGTGTTGGCTGTAAGACCAGGTATTTACTTGGTGTCTTAGTTGGGTTTTGCTGCTGTTTCATTCATTCATTCATTCATTCATTCACAGCTACTGAGGTCGCAATATATCAGTCAGCTGGTTGAAAGCTAGCTTAGGGTTGTCTGCTGGGTAACTGGCACTTATAGATGACATGCCTTTCAATATTGTTGAGGGGCATGCTTTTCAAAAAGGTGCTGAGCATTTCCTTGCCCTCAAAAAGCAAAAAGTATAGGTTGAATTCTAAAACATTTTGGCTGCTGCACATTTAAATAGAACTTTTCATATGTGGTAATTTTTTTTTCATTATTTAATTCAGTGGCAGAATTCCCATCTACTGTAAAAAAGTGTAGATTAAGCAAAAGATACTGTGTAGTGTGTTTTCATGGACGACTTTCCTGGTCTATATTTAGATAATTCTGTATAAAATCAGGTTACTTAGACAGTGTTTTCAAATGCATTTGAAAACATGATACTCATTCAAAAAAAAAGCACTCTGAGGTTTTATTATAGAAAAATTTGGCTTATTTTTTCATGTTCACAGTAACAATGCAATACAAAATCCCATTTGAAAAGTAAATATATATATAAAACCTCCCCATTTGTAGTATTACTGCTTCGTCCACTATGCCCATGAAGAAGCTTCATTTTGCCTTAAATCAACAATTTAATAAATGTTGCCTATTAAACCGTGCATAGGGTTATCATTAAAAAGGTAATAATGACATTATCAGCAATTGTGCTGTTATGACATGTCTTACACTCTCCTGTCCTACACCTGAAGGCTTTTGTAAGCTGGGTGTGAAAGTTTACCAGTTCAGACCATTGGCATTTTCAGCCACTTAACATTCATTTTTAATCTATGTAAATGATAATATTGTATTTTAAACTGTGGAGAATTAGAGCCACTACACTTGCTTATCACATAAATAATTGTAGGATTTTTCATTTTCTTGCTATTCAGTTCTCTGCATTTTGCAAATGAAACTAATTGTCGCCATTTAGCAGCTTTAAATGGTTTTTAAACCTAAAGAACAGATTGCTCATAATGGAGCTACAGCAATTTAAACAAAGTGAGGATCTGACCCAAGTTTTCTATTTAGTGTATATTTTTTATTTTAGCATCAGAATGAACAGTGTAAATATAAGAATTCTTAGCATATGAATGAATAGCACAAAAATGTAGGTACATGCTCCTTTTACAGTCTGCCACAGCTTACACGGGTCTCCTTTAGGCTTTGAATCCTGAACATTCTGCTTATGCCTTTGAAAGAAGCCAAGTGATGCCCTAAGCCTCTGATCTTGTCAAGGGAGATAGATAGGCATCTCTAGAGGGAAATTCAAAATCTAATGAACTCGAGGATCTTCCTCTCCTTTTTTCTCTCCCTTCTTTGCTCCAGAGTAGAGAATTCAATATTAAAAGACACAGTAGTCTCTGAGAGGAGTCACTGTCTCAGCAGGTGGCTTACTAGTAATGAGATTTTTTACTTTTTTTTAGCATGACCTCCTGTTTTACGGATACCAATTTAATAGCAGAATACCTTTTCAGGGGTTGCATTTTTCCCTCTCCCTTTTATGCTCAATACTTGCTAAGAATATATTTGCGTATATATTTTACGAGATTCAACACCAGTATAAACATAATGAGAAGGGATTTGGGTCTATATGTACATCAGTACCTGTATACTTTATGATCTGCCAGGCCTTTTGAAGGAAGTATTTCCTTTCTCCCTTCTGTGTTCCCTTCATGCAGTTTCTGCACGCTAAAATACTCTTGTCTGTTACATGGGGAACTGAAAGCAGCAATGCGGCTGCAAGGATTGGCAGAAGGGAGCTGCTTCAAGGCTTTATGATTAAAAGAAGCTGCTGCAACACACTGCATTTGGAAAAGGGTGAGATTCTTGATACCCAACAGCAAACAATGAGTGTGACCGAGATTATCAGTTTCAAAATGACTGTAGATTGTCTTGCTTCTTTAATGTGCTATGATAATTATATGAAAATTACATTTTTATGTATACGTATTATCCTTCACATTAATCTCTCATTCATTTTTAAATAATGCCTCTAAGAATATAGATAAACCAAAATGTACTTACTTTACTAATAAATCCAATTTTTCTTCCTTATGAAATGTAATGATTTTATGTATACAGATCACTTTTGCATGTGTCAAACCAAATCATTTATAATTCAGTCTTTTTATTAATGAGATTATTTATTAGTCTTCAATTTCTCGGGTTCATGGAATGAAATGTAAAGAAAGTAGCATTTATGTAACATTGTGGCTGATGTTGTATAATACAGTCACAACTGTGGAGTACACGCAATGCCTAACTTTAAATACCTAAATTTGATAGCTAAATTACTTGCCTATTTCCTTGCATTGCCTCTGGTGTCAATGAAAATAAAAAGAAGCTCTGACAGGGTGATTCAGACCGGGAACCTGGCTACCAAGAGTCAAGAAAAAATATATTTAAGTTTAGGCACCTAAATGAAGTGTCTAAAGCTAAATGGCATGAGCCCAGGTTTTACCCCAGCAGGCTGTTTCCCACAGAAGCTGTTCCAGTTATTCTTCTTAAGAGAGGCATTTGCTCAAGTGGAAATAAAAGGTTGACATTCTAGACCTGAGAAATATAAGCTTCAAGTAACTAATGGCTGTTTAGAAGGATAGGAATGACAAAACTTAGAAGCATTTCATTTTCTACAAATGTCCTAAACATAGCATTGTGCTTTCCTCTGCCATTTAGCTCAAGGCAGAACTCTTACATATACAAAATAATTCCTGTGAAGTCAAAACGGTCATGCAGTCTTGAGATGTTCCAAGAGGGCTTTGTTTGCTTATTTGATCCACGAGTGATTGTCCTTAGCTAAAATATTATAATGGTGACATGTTAAAAATTGGAACGCAGCTGTAGAAATAATAGTAAATAATAAAGGAAATAAAAATAAAGGAAAAGGCCACAAATTTCAGATAGGTTTATTAATAATTAAATACTTAGTTTTACCAACACACATCAAAACAAACAAGATGCTACCTAACCTATTTTTGGACATGAGATTATCTTACTCAGCTTGCTTGCGTTTTTGTCATTATTTTTATTATTAATGTTTGTCGTACAGTCCTGTGTGTTTAATAATACACTTCTATGCTGTGATATTAATGTACTTTCTACTAAAAAATGGCAGGGAGTGTAGATGAGGAATAAAGATTGCAGCAGGACTGCTTACTTGCTTATGGACAAAATGTACTCGAATCTTGGTGGACATTTAGGTAGTTTTCTTTTTATAATTAAACTGCACTGTTAGACACGATGACTTCTCATAATAGTCTGTATTTCAGAAGTAATACTTTTTAATATAATTTGGTTTGAGGAAGCAGCAGTGAATCAGCACTCTTGGACCATAATCGCAAAGGCAGGATGTACTGCTAAGAGTGGAGATGCATCTCAGAAAGTAGGCTACTGGACATAAAGTGAGTTCAAAACCAACAGACAGAGGTGCTCATCAGAGAGAAGACATGTTAAACAAAACATTGAAAAATTATTTCATAATTTCATTTGCAATGAAATCTTGCCATCTGTAATACTAGGTCATCTTTTTCTATATCTATTCACCCCTAAAATAAGTGCCAGTCCTCTAAACATACCCTTCTAATTGCCAACATCTCTGTTGCTCAAAATCATGCTGCTCTTTCTCTCCCCAAAATACATCGCACAGCATCTAGTCTGGTACGTGGTATCGGAGTTGTCAATTTAAGAAAAGCTTATTAAAAGCAAAGCAGTTACACAATGTTTCTTTCATGAGAACACCACCCTTTCTAGTAGTTTCGAGGTTAGGAACATGCAGGGCTGGAGTTTACATTTGGATCAGGACACTTAGCAGGCATTGTTAGGGCCACAAAAATGGTCAGAAGGCTGGAACACCTTTCCTGTGAGGAAAGGGGCTGAGAGAGTTGGGGTTGTTCAGCCTGGAGAAGAGAAGGCTCCAGGGAGACCTTATTGCAGCCTTTCAGTACTTAAAGGGGCCTTATAAGAAAGATGGGGACAGGCTTTTTAGCAGGGCCTGTTGCAATAGGACAAGGGGGAATGGTTTTAAACTAAAAGAGGGTAGATTTAGACTAGATAGAAGGAAGAAATTTTTTACAATGAGGGTGGTGAAACACTGGCACAGGTTGCCCAGAGAGGGGGTAGATGCCCCATCCCTGGGAACATTCAAGGTCAGGTTGGATGGGGCTCTGAGCAACCTGATCTAGTTGAAGATGTCCCTGCTCATTGCAGGGGGGTTGGACTAGATGACCTTTAAAGGTCCCTTCCAATCCAAACTATTCTATGATTCTATGATTCTATAATTGATGAGCGTCTTAGTCATTAATTTGTCATTATGAAGTAATTTATATCTGTGGTTTCTGTAACTTCCTATTGCAATGAGTTCCACAGTTAACTATGCTTTAGATATTTGAAAAAATATTCACCCATAGCATTAATACAGAACCCCAATTTATTTCACATTCAGTGATGAAAAATGTATTGCCACACTGAAAGCAACCTGTGCAACATCAGCATATGAATTTGAAGTAACTTTTAAAATACAATTTTATAAATATTTATAAAAATGCATAATATAAAAATATTTTAAAATTATTAATACTGAGATAACCGGATTGATTTTCATTCTTCTCTATGTGACAAAAATAAAAAAAAAACACCACCACTTTTTAAGCTTGTAACCAAATATTCTGTAGCATATCCTATCATCATGTGTGCTTGCTGCAGAATTCAAGGGCCTTCCCCCAAAGTCAGACCTCAGGGAGCACCTGGGATATGCAAGTGCTGATGTATTATTATATTTGATGGGGGAGGATGAAGAGGGGTGGTGTTCTCAGAACGTGCCTCCTAAAACTCTGAGCTTGAAAACTCTTTACATGTGAGAACCATCCTAGATGGTTTAGCCCAACATCAGATACTATTATGAAGTGTTTATGCTTCCCTGAGCCTTTCTGAGTAACTTCTACTCCCTTTTGAAGCCCAGTGGTTAGCCCTTATTGTTAAATCTCCACCTGTTCCATCTTCCCTCTCAGGTCCCCGTCTGACCATCCTGCATCACTGTTTTCTCCTTCATCCCTGGAATCTACCATGCTCTCTGCTGCATTGAATAGCCGTTACCTGGGGCACAAGCCCTCTTCTAGAATGGCTGGTTGCTTCCGGAGGCGGGTTATACCAAAAAATAAAAGAGACTAGCTGTGTACATATTATATTTTAAAGTTCAAATGGCTTATTATCTTATTTAAGAGAAAGAGAATTCTAATATTTTTACTTGCTCTTGCGATTTGTTTAGCATTGTTAGAAAAGTAAACTAAGCAAAAGGGGCCACAGTCCGTGTGGCTGTCATAAACAAATGATTCTGTAGCAATACAGACTTGAAGACAGAACACTTCAAACAATACTTTGCAAAACTGTTGTCTCAAATAAGCATTGTCAACTTTTCTAGCTATGTTTATTATTCTGTGATTGCTTGAGATATCTATGTATCTGGAGATTAATGAAAAATATTCATGCACTTTTTAGCTTATCCAAATTAGGTATAATATAGCAATAGTAAATGTTTGCTATGTGCATAAAATCTTTTTTCATCTTTAACACGGATTTTTAATTATTTTTAACAATTTGGTAGTTTATTTCATGTTATACAGTACTGTACGCTGTACAATTAATCTTCCTTGAATTTTCAGATTCTTTACTGATCATGATTTTTGTACCCATAAATATTTTCTACATGATGTCTAAATTACTGGTCAGCATACTTCAAGTCGTTCCCAGGTGCTTTTTTGTTCAATAATGAGGCCATCAGTGTTTGTAATTTCGGAGGTGAAGCAAAATTCATGGAGTAAGTTGAAATTAATTTAAAATCAACTCACTGCAAAAAAAAGATTGCCCCTAGCTCATTATTATATGACTGCCGGTTGCTGCTAACTGGGTAGTGTATTGTAATATAACACTGTACCACGGCATGAACAGCAAAGAAATGAAAGCAATATTGAGTTGGATGAGTTTTAATAAACCCAGAATAGATGACTTAGACTAGATATTTTAACTTACCATTATTTATTGTATCTTTTCATCAGATTTAACAAGGTCTAGGGAAATGCTGAATGTATTTTACTTCATGTAATGTTATTAGACTCAACAGTCCTGAGTTTTTGAGCAGTAGTTTGTCTCTCCAGATCAGAAGTGTTAGGTGAGTAGCTAAAAAATGTCTCTATAATACACCTGTCATCCCTTGCCTTGGATAATGATTTTAAAAAGAATTTTATAAGGAAAATGGTTTACTCTGAAGGCTGTTCTAAGTCAAAAGAGCTAATATCTTCCCAGTTAAAAATTTGTGAGCATAAATAATTTTAAAATAACTAGACAAGAACTGAATAGGTCTATGAACACAGCAAACCTATTTAGACCTGTTCCATTTAATTTACTGTACTTTGGCATACATTGTTAGACAAAGATTCATCATACCCTGTACACGTATACTAGGATGTGTATGTGTTTATGTGGTGTATATAGGTAAGATAGATCCTTTCTTCACATTTCTTCAGTACCTTAACCATGAGCTTTCCAGAAGCTGATTACAACATGCAGTTCCTGTGCTCTTAACTAGTTGCCTTATGAAGGGACAAGACAGAGGAGGGAGGCAGTTCCTCATTCCTTTTGCTCTGATGAGCTGTCCACTAATAAATGCAGAGCATGTTCTGCTCTCTCATTTACGAGTAGAGCAACTCTGCGGGCATGCACAATCTAGAAACTCAAGAGGAAGCCCAGACAGCTCAGCCTAAATATCTGTTGCAAGCATCGGTCTCAGTGAAGATAATGTTTCCCCCTGTGATCCCGCTGAGCTTGCCTAGTGGAAAAGTGACAGCTTAACTATTGGTTAACAGTCAATAAAAGAACAGTGTTTGTCAAAAGACATGTCTGTGCTTCATGATGCTATTCCAGAGAGAGAGACCTAATCCTGAATGAGCTTACTTAGGTTCCAGCAATAGGACAGTCATGCTAATGCATCCCTGAGTCCAGATTTATTTATCCCCTGGTCCAACTGCTTCCTATACGCAAAATTTTTTAAAGTTCATGACCTTGCATTCTGCAATGCAGTTGATTACACAATCTTTTGTTGCATTATTTTCTCTCCAGCCTTTTCTGAAGCAATACCTTACTAACTTCTCAAATGATTAGCATCTAATTGCAAACAGGTGGGCTAAGATTCACTTAACTGAGTTTAGACATCAGAGTAGCCCTCTACGTTTGAGTTAGCCACCCTGTGCTGCCAGTATAGTCAGTTAAAACAAATAGGCATTTTTAATCGTTTCTCTCTTCCTAAACATCTAAAATACTTGAGATTTAATGTCAGCCCAGAAATGCCTATTTTTTCCCACTGTCTACAGAGGGAACTTTGAGTGGTTAGCTCAGATGCAGATGTCCTAAATTAGGTTACATGAGAAGCACCCTGTAGTTTTCAGACTGGTAAGAAATATCGCTAATTGTAAAAATGTCAGTCCTGGTGCTCAAATCTGTGGGATCTACCCCGCTGACCCAGTTGCTTCACTGTTGAATTTGCATTAATTTAGATTATATCTTCTCTTCTGCAGATATAATGTATTTTAGAAAACAGAGGGAGATCCAGTCCATGTGCCATCATTTGAGTCTAATAATCTGTTAATCAGTACTCTGGTTTTAATCTTATCTTTTAGATAAGTTTGGTAAGAAATGGGTAATAGGTCAATTGCAGATTTACCTCTTGGACCTACAGCATGTTGATCTTTCAGCAGTTTAGATGGAAATAATTGTACCTAATTTAATCTTTATGGTAAAGAAATTGCTGTTACTGTAAATGGGTTTACACTCTCTCTGTAGTTGGGGAGATACCACCACATGGCAACACATCTTTTCTGTTTTAGAGACTTAGATGAATCACCACCTAGATGAGAGTGTCCCACACTGGCCATTTAACTTTTAAATTACAGAAGTGAGGTGATAATTAGCTACACAGTGAAAGGGCCCAGAGTTTAGAGCTCATTTGTTTATTACCAGGATGATCCCTTTAAGGTGCAATATTCTAAGAAAGCAGTAGTTTAGGTTTTAATGTCATATTCTGTTCTAGATTCCTTGTCTTTGCAAAACAGCTAGTAATTCATGATCCTTCACTCTGATGCCATTTCAAATTAATGATAAACTAATAAGTGTTTTGACCCATTTAATTTAATGTGAACAGTAGCATAACTGAGATTCTGTTGTTTCTCTTGAGAAATTTATCTTATGGTCTATCAGAGTTGTTTAAATGTGGGTTAGTATATATATGTAATTGGTGCGTGTATATGCAAGTACACACACACACAAAAATGTTAAATCTACATTATTTACTGCCCAATCTCATGTGTTAAATGATTTATTGTCTTCACCACAAAATTTGTTTATAAAATTTTTAGGCTGCTACTTACCTGCCTCTTAATTGTTTTTTAGGCAGCTGGGTAGTTTCATTTTTTTTTAGCCTTTCTACGGAGTGGCCCCTTTTACCAATTTGTTGAAGTTTAACAGGATATCTGAACTATTTCATAGGTGTTTAATCAGCTTTCTTTTCTCATCTTGAGTCTATTCTAAATTTCTATCCACAGTTGAAATGGGGGTTGCATGTAGGGGTTTTGTAAAGACCTACATAACCGTCATTTTTAATGTATACCTGTGTCTACACATAAGAATGCATTTTATATAAAACTATAAATGTACATAACTATGATATACAATAATATATATAATAATTTTGCACAAGTATAAAAACTATATATATGTAACTGGTGTATCTTTTATGTGAGAATGACGCTGATCAGTTTAGAAGATACTTTATAATAAAGAAAGAAATGCCTGCAGTCTTTCTCATGTCATATGTTGATAGTTGACCATGTTTAAGATTGTGCCAGGCAGGAGCTGGAAGCTATCTAATTTTGCAGTTGTTCAGCATGAACCTCAAGAAAAAGCTCCATGTTCTTAAAGATTTTTTTTCCCCCTAAGGCTTTTATTGAACACAAATTTCTGATTCATATTCTTGAAAAAAGAACATTAAATTCTTCCTGGATTTATGGACCCAATAGACCTTGTTCAATTTCTTTTTCCTCCACCTTTTCCTTTTTTTTTTTTTCCTAAGGCTGTGAAAAACATTTAAAAGGGAGATTTTGATCAAAATAATTAACTGATCTCTATTCATACCATGAGTATTACTGAAATTCCATATCTCTTTCAAACTACCAACACCTGAATATATGAAAACAGATTAGAAAGAATAATTGCTGAATTTAAAAGCAAACCGTTTATTAAATCAACATAGTCTAGCAGTTGTTTTAGCAAGCAGTCAGTGTGGAAACCATTTACCAGTTGCTAGGATGTCTCATTTCTAGCGTTGACCTTCAGCTATATCAAATCACTACACGCTGTGAAACACTGGAGAGGCATAACCTACCTACCTGTACGCTATGCCTGATTCCTGGGCTTGCTGAAGACAGATACCATGCTCTTGCAATTTACAGCAGTGTCAGGAAAGCCCGGAATCACAGGAAAATATACTCCCATCCAGCCCACTCAACAGGATGGGCAGACCTGAGTGCCGATGAATGGACGTTTTATCCCTGTGTTTGCCTACTTTAGGTACTTTTCCCTTCTTCGAGTGTTTTTCTGTGTCTGTGACTGGAAAGAATTTTGTAAATAAATATTTGTGTATAAATTAACATTGTAGCTACACTGTGATTTCATGGTATATGTCAGAAAGCATCTTATAATGAAATCACATGAACAAAGGGCCACTATTTTTTTTTCCAACATAATGAGAAAAAGCCAGTGATTGTTATTATAATAACCCATTGTCTGATTGTCGAAGCTTTAAAGAAATAAAAAGGAAGAATTCTATATTGTTTTTATGTTGTAGAACCACTGCCTAACAGTGGCATTCTACGCTGTTCCCTTCTTAAAAACAAAAATAACTTTTATTTATTTTTGTTTATTTTGTATTTATTTTTAACAGGTAAAGGATTGGTCACATTAATGGTCACATAACATTTTTTATCATCACTCCCATGCTTTAACGTATCATGTTACTAATTTTTCCTATTCTTTGCAATCTTACATGCTAACAAATTAAAATATGCATCTTGATCTACAGTATTTTATATATGTTGTTATACTATGAGAGTCTCATTCAGACTAAGATAACTTTAATAGATACTAAGAGGAAAGTGCCATCCATTATGCTTAAAATTAACTTAGATAAAACATTTTAGGTTCACTTGGTTTCACTTTACAAATACTGCACAAGATGTCTAAGTGTTATTATTGAATATTCCAAATTCAACAGATAATTGTGAATTGTGCTTCCACGGGGAAAAATATTTGCATTTTGATTATCAGCCATTTAGAGCATTTCATCATTATAACCTACAGTTTCCTCAAATACTAGCAACAGTATTCATGCCTTTGTGATTCTCTGTTAAGTGAGTTTCAGCTTTGTCAACATTGTTTACATCATTCATCTTTTAGTCATCATTTTAAATATAGTAGATAATTTATTCACAATAAGCCATAATCAACTCCTAATGGTTCCATATTAAATGCATGAAAAGACAGTTTTTAAATGCCCAGTTATACAAACTATGTCATAAAAAGGGAGGATCCAGTACATTAAATCAGCACATTAGTAGATGTTCTGATGTACTAGATGTACCTCATCTAGATGTCCTAGATGTGCCTCTTTGTTAGATGTTTTCTAAACTAGAACCAAAGAAACATAAGAATTTCAGTTTCCAACATACAAGGCTCATACAGATGTGATCCATATATTATAAAAATGCTTTCACTTTGGTATGATGATAGTAAACTATATTTTGAGGTGACAGCTGAGACCTAAGAGAACAGTTTTTTCTGTAGTTCAGAAGCAAAATCTTTTCCAGTTTTTGGAACACCAGGAATCAGCTTCCACCCACATTATTTATATTAACAGCCACGACATCTGGAGACTTTACAAAATTAACAGGGAACACGTAAGTTGCCCACATGCTCAGTGACACACTTCAGCTACTTATTAATTCTGTGTGCCTGCCAAAAGTGAACCCCCGACAACTGCATTTTGACACCTGACTAAACAAATGTGTTTTATGCCCACATTTAATGCTCACAACTAATACTATTTATTAGATCAGGATGGTGGGGGAGAATAAAAAAGAAAAATAATGCGTCTATCAATTACAATTTGCCAATTCCCTTACAGGGTAAGCAATACATTTGATTTGTTGATATTTAAATCTTGCTTCATGGTTGGCAAATGTGTTGTAATCACACTAAATTAAAGAATTCAGAAAATATTTATCATGGCTGATATATAGGAACAGAAGAACATGTGTCTGGAGGAGAGCTTTAGTCATGGACTGCATATGTGAATAATTGGGAGTAGATATTTTACTAAGAAATATTATGTGCGATCCCATTACAGCAAAGAGTTTCTGATGTCCAAATAAGACATTTTAATTTTGAAGAACTTATGGGATGCTAATGTGTAATGAAAGCACCCTCTGAAACTTTTGCCATGGAGTAATGTGCTCTTCAACTTCCAATCAATTGCTCTCAAAGTCAAAACCTACCATTATGCTCTTCTGCCTGCTGAAAGATCAACATATCTTCTTTTTTATCACTGGAGAAATATACTTTTTGGAAGTAGTCAAACAGGAATAATCAAAAAAGAAAGGAAGAACTCATTCAAAAATCTTCAACAAATTTAAAGAGGAATGGATATTCAACCTGCATAATGGGCATTGAGTTCGTAAGGCCAGTCTTTTACTATTTCATGAATAATTAGGCTTGATTACTTTTCATAAGTAGCACATTTCAGAATACAGTATCTTCTTGAAAATGTAAAAATACGGCACATTTTTTGAAGCATTAATAACAATCTGAAATACAAATCTAAGAAAAGAATGTAAAAATGGCCATACTGGATCAGATGTATATGTCTGATCTGTATACAGCTGGTACAGTAGATGGTCTCCAACACTGGCCAGTAGCTGATGCTTAGAGAAAGTGTATCAGAAACAATGCAAATATAAAATAATCCTTCACTTAGTACCCTCTAACTTCTGACAATCAACATTTTGCAATTTTCTATATCTTAATTTGCAATCAAGGCGTTGTGCTTAATAGGTTATGGAAGTATCTTTCCTGAATTTCATTTTATTAGTTTTGAAACCTCTTATACCTTTGAGCCTCATCACTATATGCTACCACAAGTTCCACAATTTCATTATATATGAAAAGTACTATATTTTGTTTGTGCTAAGCTGCTGGAACAGTGATTTTAGTGATACATCCCAGTTCTTGTCCTGCAAGGAATTTCTCATACCCTATTTGACACATCCAAAAACGATCTGGAAAAGGGAATGCATAGCAAGGTGACAAAGTTTACTGATGATATTGACTTATTTACAGTAGTAAAAATGAGAACCATGTGTGAAGAACTGTAGAAGGACCGTGTGAGATGGGGCAATAAACTGACAGTTGAAATTCAATTTGGAGTAATGTAAACTGCTGCAGAGGAGGAAAAAACAGTCCTAGCTTCAAATTTAAAATGATGGGCTCTGAAATGACCTTTATTGCAGAGGAGCCCGCTCTTCAAGTTATGATAGATGATTCAATGAAAATGTCAGTGATCATCAGCAATCAAAAAAACAAGCTGAATGTTAAAGATTATTAGGAAAGGAATAAAAAACAACCAAAGAATATTCGTCTACTGCTGCATAAATATGTGAAGCACCTGCAACTTTACCACTATATGCACTTCTGATCCTTCATCTTATGGAGGATATGGTAGAATTAAAAAAGGCTCAGAGAAGGGCACCAAGCATGATCAAAGGCGTGGAATTGCTTCTGTAGTGGGATCAACCAAATAAGACTCTTCTTCGATCTAGAAAATAGATACCTGATCAGGATGTGATACAGGTCTGAACAACATGAATAGCATGGCAGGGGAATACAGGGATTGAGTGTTCACTGTGTCTTTCAACACAAGAAAGGGAGGCGTCAAAGCAGAGCACTTGTTCCAAATAAATAAAAAGGGATTGTTCTTAAAATTATTGAGGTTAAGCTGTGAAATTCTTTGTTGCCAAATTTTGTGGGCGCTAAAAGTTTATGTGGAATTAAAGGGAGACTGGAAAGAAATCTATTGAGTATAGAAAAGAAATCCATGGAAATCCTGAATACATAGACAGTGACCAAACTAGAAATGGTTGCAGACTGAGACTTCTTAGGAGATGCACATGTTTTATCCCGTTCTTATTCTCTTTACAACATGCCTGAGCTTTTAGTTGCTGTCAGATAGGATGCTGGGCTGGACTGACCTGAGTATGATCCAATATGGCCACTCTTACGTTTCTATGAATAGTCCTTTTCTTTTTCCTTGTTTTATACTACCAATGACTTTATAGAATCGTATCTTGTTCCCCATTAATCATCTCCTTTCTTCAGTTAGAAGTCCCAGTATATTTGTTTTTTTCTCATAGGAGAGTTGTTTTACATTGATCATCACTGTTGCTTTTTCTACATTTTCCAGTTCTATTATATCTTTTTTTTTAGTTGGGATGACTGGAGTACCACTCATTATTAAAGATTTGGACATACTGTGGATTATAGAAATATAATATTGATAGTATTTTCCTGATAATTTCGTACTTTTACTCCTTTTTTTCACTGCTGGTGAATGTTGAATTACTGTTTTCAGAGATTGTCTGCAGATTCCCCCATATCTATTTTTCCGAGTAGTAGTAGCTTGTAAATATATACTAAATGTACATGTACAGTTAGGGTTATTTTTCTTCTACATATTAGCTCTCATTTATCAATAAAGAAATTTATCTATACTTTTATTATGCGGTCATTTAGTATTGCAGGATGATTCTGGGATTCTTCGCGATCAACTATAACTTTGAGTACCTCCAATAACTGTGATCTGTCTTACGCAGTTTTCCAGGTAATTTATGAGTATGTTGAACAGCATAGTTCCTAGCACAGGTTTTTTTAGAAATAAAAAGAGAACAAATAAAGGCTTTGTCAAGCCCATCAGTTTGTTTTCATATGAAGTTTGATGGCCATAAGTAGAGACTAAATACACACTATTAAAAAGTGCACTTCAGTTTTTGATTTTCCACTTCAAAAGGCACTTTCATCTTGCACATTTAATTTTCATCTTGTTCTCACCAATGAAAAAGGAATTATAATCTGGGTAATTTTAAGAAGCTAGATGGGAAGTGGCTGAACAAGACTTCAGAATTCCTGATAGTAGAACTAGGAGAGTTTTTTATTTTCCTGCCTCTGATACATCCCCAAACTACCATGAAACAATACATTATGCACTTTGCCAAATACCTCTGTGTGGAAGTTCAGGAACCAAAATCAGTAATCTGCACTGCTTTTAATGCACTGCTTTTAATGCCATAAGACAGTAGAGTACCTACTTTAGTTGTCTTTTTCCTTGTCCAGGAACTGAGGTGCAATCGATACAGGGAAAACTATCTCACAAAACTTCTCAGTTGCCCCATGGATATTTTGCACTTCGATTATATGCTCTGGCAGAATGTTATGTGGGTGCAGCTCACACTTAGCTTTTACACTGGGGACTTCCCAAGATAGACTGTGCTTCCTGTGAGTTTCTGCAATACGTTATCACCTCTTAAATGGCTCCACTTGCCTGAGAAGCTGCCTGAGCAGCTAAGCCCTGCAACTTCTACAATATACCCAGCTAGTAATGGCAGAAGGGGTGCTGTGTTTGTGGTTAGCCAGGCTTATTTCCAAGGACATAAAAAACTACTGATAAGCAGATATGGCTAACACTTAGCTTTACCATGTGACTCTCAAACATAGCTTCTTAGCTGTAAACAAAATTCAAGAGGAAAGCAGGAATTGTAGATTTTTGTATCTTCACAATGTGTTTAAAGAAGAAATCAACATCAAAGAGTTGTTTAGTTAAATGTAATCTGTTATTCTTAACTAGATTTTTATCAGAAATAGATACTGCTATAAGACTAAGTGAATACTCATGTATTACACATGGTTTAGTTAGTCTGTACATGATAAGCATCGGGACAGACTAAAAGAAGACAGCAACACTGGAGAAGGGAAGATGGACTGCTTAAAATTTAGTGCTATAACTACCGTTTTGTAGCAAGCACCCCAGAGGCACTGCGGCATCTCCAACCATAGAGATACTCAGAGCTTGACTAGAAAAGCCCCGAGCAGCCTGATCAAGGACTGAAGTTAGATGCAACTTGAAAGTTGGCTCTGCTCTGAGCAGAGTAGTCCAGACGATCTCCAGAGGTTCCTTCCAACCTAAATTTTTCTGTGGCTCTATGAAAAAGCCTGTATGTTCTATGCAGTATCTTGAGCAAAAGTAAATCAGGCTTAGGGATCATATGGACTGAGTTAATTGCCCTGCTAGCATGAAAAGAAGAACACTGCATTCCGAGTGCCTTTGGATGTGTGTGACCTGAATTCAGCAGCACTGCAGACTTTCAACAAAGAGGTTTTGAACTGTCTGGCAGGCAGAACTATTTTCACTGCCCTTTATGAAGAAGGTGGATAGTGGCGGATAAAATTGGATGAAGATCCTTTGTATCTCTGTGATTAGTGCTCTGTATAGAAAATGCCTTTTTTACTACTTCTGTTTTGGAATTAAGCTACAAACAAGGTATTTCAGCTGGAAAATGAGAACACCTTCGGGATTGTACAGGGAGTTAATATAATAGAGGATGATATGGTCACAGCAATGGAGCGTATCATCAAACAGTGTATCAGGTGATAGGAAGAGAATGTGTCCAAAATATCAAGTCCAATAAACAGCAGTTTTTATTCAAAGTGACAGCTGTCAAATGTGTAGGACATGAGGCAGTCGAGCACTGACTTCATAAAGGGGTCATAGAGGGGTATGATTCACCCTACAGTTAAATAGGGCTGGCGTAAGTTCTTAAACGCCATTTAAGCATGTTCTTTTCATATCCCTCAAGATGTAGAAGAACCCCCTTTGAAAGCAACAGAAGAGTCTATTACCAGCGGAAATCAGAGCACCAAACCATCTTCAAGTCGTCGTCGTGGCAGTCAGGCAGCAGTGACAGCCCAGTGCAGGGAGAAGATGGTCTGTGTCAGACACACTCCCTTCTCCAAGGGCTGAAGAGGGGGCCTTTGTCCTGCACTTCCCTGTTACTCTTAGCTTTAGATACAATGCCTTCTGGATTGCTCCCTGTGAATCTTCACATGCTTTGTTTCCCTTGTTTTACAGCAGTATTTTTCTTTCAATTTAACTCTGTATGAGGCTACAAGAGAAAACAATTTTGGAGCAGCTTTCTTCTTTTACGAGGGCTACTTTGTGATGGTCATGAAAGAGTTGTCACCATTTATAACAGCAGAAACAAAAAGGAAAATAAAAAATGGAGTACAATAATGGGAGGAAATATAAAAATAATAGCATCTCAAGAAATGCTACTGAGCAGTTAGTAGACTTTTACTAAATAACTTTTCAGGGAGTCTGTGATTTTCAGGACAGTTTTATTCTGGGTCCAGCTTTGAAGGACTAACATAACTAGCACTGAATCGCTCTAGGACTGTCACTTGCATACACATGGAAGTAACATAGTGTACGTCCTACATGATGCTTTTTCATTGTTAGTCAGTATGGACACTGCTGAGAATAGGGAATTAATACATGCAATGCATACAGAGACACATTAGCTTCCTTACGATTTAAAGTACATTGGATAAAGTTGAAGTTCTATCTTTATTATACCAAAGAACCTTTAGCAAGCTTAACAGTCAGTATTAGTTATTGGGAACAATATGGATTACTCCGGAACAGAGGGAAGAACTGAAGTTTTTATTTAAGTTATTTCAAAATTACATGGATAGATAGTGTCCTGGTTTCGGCTGGGATAGCGTTAAATTTCTTCCTAGTGCTGTGTTTTGGATTTAGTATGAGGAGAATGTTGATAACACACTGATGTTTTCAGTTGTTGCTAAGTGCCCTCCTAGTCCAAGGACAGCTCCTGTGCCTACTGACTGAGCTAGGTACACAAGGTGGGAGGGAACATAATCAGGACAGCCAGCCCAGCTGGCTAATGGGGTATTCCATACCATGTGACGTCATGCTCAGTATATGAAGGGTAGGTGTGATCCAGGAAGTACCGATCGCTACTTGGTTATCGGTCAGCGCGGGTGGTGAGCAATTGCATTGTACATCACTCATTTTGTATATTCTATCATTATCATTATTATTTTCCCTTTTCTGTTCTATTGAACGGTCTTTATCTCAACCCACGAGTTTTTCTCACTCTTTTACCCTTCCGATTCTCTCCCTGTCCCACTGGGAGGGCAGGGGGAGTGAGCGAGCGTCTGCGTGGTATTTGGCTGCCTGCCAGGTTAAACCACGACAATAGGGAGTACGTGAGTTAGGGCTGCAGATACAGCAGTTGTGATAGAAAGCATAGAAAGCATTTTCACACACCAAATTTTTTTATGAATACTTTTAATGATGAAGTGATTGTGTGACACGCAACAGTCAGATGACAAAAAAAGGTAATTTGTAAAATACAGTTTTAAGAATGTTAATGACTAATATCCTCTTCATAAGACAAGTACCAAAATGAACCTTTTCCTAGTAAAGCAGCAAATTCCCTTTGGAATCTTGATTATGACCTTTGATGAATCAGTGTTACAAAGTGAGCTACTTTCAGAGTGGAAATTTTTGGCATTACGGTTCATGATAGAAACCTGATGGATTACAACAGTCCTTCAGTCTTGAAATTTCATGTTCTAAAAAGGCAGTTTACTTACAATGAATTGTAAGGACAAGGCTGCAATCATTAAGCTAGCACAGCTAAATTGAGATAAAGGACTTGAGCCAAATTGCACTGTTTCACTTGACAAATTAAGATTGTCAAATTTTAGCATCTTACTGATCACATAGAATAGCATAATTATTTTTGGTGCTGTCTTTGTTGGTATTTAACTTAATGTCCTAATATTTATTCCTGACCTTTCTTTTTTGATGTTTTGCAATGTTTTTCTTTTCTACTTTTCAACAAAAAGAAATGAAAAAGAAAAAAGAGAATGAGAGCTACAAAACCTTTTGTAAGAGTTTTAAATAATGGTTTGAAGTGAAGGAACATTTCTGACAATTGGTTGCTGTGTCAGAAGCCAAAACTTCTTTGCTGACTTCATCAAAAAGCTGCTTTACAAGCTACTTTGTCAACTTGCAAACATAGTATAATAATAGTTATATACCTGGTAAGTGTGATAGAGATGTAACCAATGGACAGAAGGTGAAAGTTTGAAATTATCAAAATTCTACAACAAAAATGTGGTGTTTACACCTTATTAAAATATTATTGAACCGAGTAGCAGGGAAAGCAATTATGCCTTTTTTCCACTCCATTAGTAGAAATATGCTATATTCAATTTGTACTATCAGTAAACAAGTAGTATGAATAAATTTTTTTCATGAGTTGCAAATTGAAAAGTGCAGAGCATGCAGGATATGCTTCAGTGGAAGTCTGTCAGCTTATGCTATGTATCTAAGTTATATACAACAAAGTAAGCCATAGATGTGAAACAACTGGAAGCACTCTTGATTTATAGCTGTGTAGATGCAAGAAAAAGCAGTTTTCTTTATTTTTCATGTAATTCTGGTTGTTTTCACTGTTCAAAGACATGAGTAACTTTAAACTGACTCCTATTTACTTGCAACCTACCATGCATACAAAGGGACTTCACGCTGACAGGCAAGTGGGGGAATATTCTATTCAGAAGACGTTAGAAAGAGTTGTGAACACTACAGCATTTCCACTTCAGAAGAATATAATAATTTGTCTTCGAGGAATGCTTCCTAGATGCTTTTCCAATGCAGAGGAGTAGCAAACATAAGTGCCGTGGTGAATCTGCTGCTCTCTTACATGCTTTAAAATCCTATTTCTAGTTTATATCATGACCTTCATTCCATATGGTTTTTTAAATGTTTTAAAATGTGAATGTAATTTAGTTGATTTCAGTCAAACTATTTGTTGCCTGAAAATAGACAGGGACCATATCTTGTTAACTAAAGATTGATTCAATTAATACTATTTCTTAAGTATTAGACAGCAGTTATTAGCTAGATTTATTTACAAAAGCAGAAATATTGAAGAGAACACTATTTCAAGGCTCAGTTCTATACAATTCCTGTGTGTAACATTTACTACCAGGAACAAGGGATCTGTTGGGCTTCAGTGGATTTGTTCACTGTAGTATGGACGATAAACCTTAAAAAAAATATTTGCAGCAACAGGCCCTAAGGATGTTTCTATTTTTATTGCTGATCCTCAACAGTATTAAAGCAACCCGCTGGTTTAGCACAAACTTTAAAAAATAACCTTTTTGAAATGAAATTTCAGCGCTTGAAGAGGAAACACCTATTTCAAAAGCGTGAAGCTGTATGAATGCTTGTTATTTTTGGAATAAAGTCCTTGGCTGAATCAACGCTTGCTACTGTGAAAAAAAAAGATGAGGGAAGCAATGTCTTCCCTGCTGTGTGTTAATCAGGGAAGGGTTGTGGAAAAGGGCTGCAGACACGAGCATTTGCACGTGCAGGATCTCATGCGTCTGGATTTAGGCAATTTAGAAAAATACATCCAGCTTGTAGAAATAACTGGCGGCAGGTTGCTCGGCGCTGGTCGGTGACCCTCATTGCTCAGGCACCAAAGAAAGGATTTTCCAACCAAACTGCAGTTTCTACAGCGTCTTGGCAGCCATGCGCCTCAGTCTTTGGTGCATAAATCCCAACTCACCTTTCTCGTTGGGAGCCCGGGGGCGAGGAGAGGCCACCGGCCTCTTTTCTTTCGGGCGGAGGGACACGCCGGTACCGAGGCCAGCGCCAGCCCTCAGCCGCAAGGTTCTGCGGGAGGAGCGGGGCGGAGGGATTCTTCCCGCCTCCGAGGCTCTTCCCGCCTTGGGGCGCCCGGAGCGGCGGAGCGGGCGGGTGGCAGCGCCGGCGAGTGGCGGTGCGGCGGCGGCAGTGCCGCTGGCTGGTCGCTCCGTCAGGCCACCGCGAGGGTCGTGCTCCGCTTCTCCAGGTTTCCAGCTGAAACGGACCTGTGTCCCCAGCTCAGAGGGCAGCCGGGGTGCTGGGCAGTCAGAGCCCTGGGAAGAGGCGGCTGGGGCGGGGCGGGGCGGGCAAGTTGGCTGAGGGGGTGCTCGCCCCTGAGGGGTGCACCGAGGAAGCACCTCAGGGCGGGATAGGGACTCAGAGAGAAGCGACCCAGCTGCAGGGAGGGGAAAAACAGTCACTGTGGAAGACTAAAAAAAAAAAAAAAAAGCTCACGAAGTTACACAAACCAGGAGGGAGAGACGGCTTCCCTCACGGTAAAACTCGATCCGATGAGGAGGGAGGAGGGTGGCTGTCTACCAGAGAGCGAAACCACTTCAGGGACAGGGCAGAGGGGACCTGTCACCTTCAGCAAGGGGGAAGCCTCCTCAGAGAGGGGAGGGAGCAGCCTTGTGATGGGAGGCGAGAAAAACACAAGCTTTAGGATTCATTCTCTCTCTGCATTTCATTGGCATATCCCGCAATCACGGAACTGTTCCTGGATTTTCCTGTGTCATTAAAGAAGTAAACCTGTCCAATTAGGAATGCTACTTGATTTTTGAATCATGCAGTCCTGGATAAAAAATTAATTCCTTTAAATATATACTTCATGAAACGTTTTGAATGCCTTCCTGTTGGCTCTCTGAGGCCAACTCTGCACGGTGACTGGATTGTTCACTGATGCTGGTGAACCAGTCTGTTACAAGTATAATAAAATCCCTCAATCGGTATATCAAATTGCATTTTGCTCAAATTATGTTCCACACACTAGGTAGATCACTTCTTAAATGAAGCTGCTGGGTGCATTTAACTTGAAGAGACGTGCACGTAAACATCGCAAGCACCAATGCATTTAACAACCTAGATTTGTGCCTGCGGCACCACTGTTTCTCTGTACATGAAGATACAATCTGATACAATGTTTTGTCATACCTGAGGACTTTTGATAAACTTGCCTACATTCCACATTACAAATTATCACACAGTGAAGACAAAACTGGCAATTTCTTTCAGCTTTTAACAATTTTAAAAGGTCCACTCCTCTGATTCAGCAGAGTTCATCAGTGGGCATTATTTTCTTGATATTTGTTCTCAGTGTTCATTTTTGGCAAAAATACACTGTGACAAATGCATGAAAAATGCAGTTAATCTCTGCAACGTGTTGGCACAGTGAAATTATCACCCATTTTAATTTTGTATACATCTGCAACTTTAGTAAATAACTTCTATCTTAAATTCTAGATCTTGGTTTTAAATGTTCAATGATCCTGCCTTTATCTCAGGCCTGTAATGTATACAGAACAAATACCTATGTGGTAACATGTATGGATGATAGAATTACTAATTTTGTGTCCTGTACATTTTGGAAATCGTTCAAAGATCATTTATGCCTAACACTTTAATATTTCTTTAACTTTCAGGACTGTCTCAGCACGTATAGAACTTACTTTTGTGAGCATGGAAAATACATATTCTGAAAGATTTTTATCTGCATCATCAGATGAAACTGAATGCTACCTATATCCAAAGCGAATTAAAATAGAAACTAATCAAAAAAGCATAACGAAGGAGGAGCAGCAATACTTAGAACAAAGCATACATAGTGTGAACAGATACCAAACATCACCACATGAACCTATATATTTATCAGAAAGACAAAAGAGCTGGTCATTAGAAAAGCAAAGTTGTGATACAGCAAGAAAAACTTGTATGAGGGAGTTTTTCTGTTTTCAAACTTGTAGTAGTGAAAGATTGCCATGTAGAGTATCAGAAAATAAACTGTCCACCAAAAAATGGAGTCCTGAAAATGAAAACCAAATTACTATGGAAGATGACATTTCTTTGAATGTGCATGGATGGCCTCTTGAAACAGAATTACACAATGTGTGGAATACCGCTAACACATGTAAAAATCTACATGCACTAAATCCACCCCAAGTGCAGCAGAAGAACAATATAGAACAAAATAATAAAGGAAATGGTGATAATGAACTCAAACAAAATTCTTTAGTTACACCCTTAAACAGAAACCTGTTTCAGATGGAATTGTTAAGTCATAAGTCTGTCTCTGATAAAAAGTGGAAACAATACCAGCTTTTGCAAATTCCATTTTTATGTGGTACCAGTTCTGTGTTTTCACACGTAGAACATGAGAAAAATAATTTTCTTAAAAAAGTATGTTCTACAGAAGATAAAGATTATTCCAGTAGTGATAATGAAACTACTGCAGAAAGGGATAATAAAGAAAAAAATAATTCATCATATATAATTCCAACATTAAAACCTTTTAAAAGTATACAACCACTGGAAATCCCTAATTTTCAACTTCCCAGCATTTCAAATAAAATAAATAGTAAAATGCCATCAACTAACTTGAAGGAGACGGATTGGAAGAATTTTAAAGGCCAACCATCTTTGATGCAATCTAAACAGATATATGGTGTGCAAAAAATGTCTGAGATAGGGAAACAGAAATTGCAAAATGATAAAAGCAGTGTAAAAGCTTCAACTGCTGTTTCTGAATGTAAAGAAAAGAATTACCCATCAATTAGCAAACAAGGGCACAGTGCTTTGGCAGGAGGAGGAAAAGTATCTGTAACTTATTTCAGAGGCAACAGTGCTGACATTGAATGTAATCAAGTATTTGCTGAAAATGATTTCAAAGATAAAATGCTGGAGAATTCAGATGGTGATGATGACCAGAAGTCAAAGATTCACATTTACATTAGTGCTAAAAACGTTCAGAATGAGAAATGTATCAGCTATAATGATCTTCTGAAGAGAATGGGGAGGAAAAGCAGTAATGAGAACGCGGGAACATTTCATGTACAGACCAGTATTCCAGTAATAACAAAAGCATTAGAGAAAAATAAGTTTGACATACACGGTGGTGTGCATAATTCCAAAAGTGATATTAGTTCGTATAAAGCAGAGTCAAAACTCCCTACAAAAGAAATACTTGATTTCAAAAGATATTTAACGAAAAACTTTATATTTGAAAGTAATTGTCTTTGCATTATTGTGCAGAATTTTCGAGATAAGAAAGTGAGTTACAATATATTTAGGGGAAAGGAAATGTTCAAGTTAAAGTTTTCATTTCAAAACATGTTGTTTGGATGGGTCAGGACATGGACTGAATCTTTATATAAAGATATGCCCATGTGTCAGGATGGCAGTATTGCACATTTGTTTCATTTTTGTGAAACATTAAACGAGCAGTGTGATGCTCAAGAGCTAGTAAAGAGCAATATAAATAGGAACCACAATAATAAAATATGCATTTCTTTGCTGGCTATTGTCTCAAAGCATCTGAAGGTGGAATTACTAAAGACAATTCTTGCTTCCTTTTTCAATAGCATAAATACTTTATTGCCAACTGAAGGGAAGTCTATGCAAGTGGAGAAACACCCTTTCTGTGGCAGAAAGCAAGATCAGTTAAACTCATGCACAGATAATACTTTGAGGCAAAACACAGAATTTCATAAACAAAATGAACCTTTTCCAGACTTTGTAAGTTCTAAATTTGTGGAAAGCATTGGTTTTGAATTACATAATGAATGGCAGAGAAGACATTTTTCTAGATCTTTAGGTGAAGGAGAGTCCACTTTCCTAAAAAGGGGAACCCTCTTTCATAGCCAAAAAAGTGGCTTATGTAAGGGAAGACATGTCAGAAAGCACCACCTCTTATCCAGAGGGAGTGAAGGGTTTAGCACCTATTTGAGGTCGGTCAGTCACAAAAACAATATGAAAAAGCAAGTTTTAATTTCTAGATGCCTAATCTTTCTGCAGGGCGCTTTTGATTGTTCTTCACTAGACAAGATGTATTGCTGCAATATCACAAAAATACAATATCTGATAGGAGCAAATCTTAGATTTTGGAGTTACTTTCCTCCCCATTCACAACTGAAATTTGAAAAGTTAAATAGTAAATGTACAAATCAGAATATATCAGTCATTACAGTAAAGCAGGAGAAGAAGAAACCACGTAAAATGTTTAATAGTTCTTTTCATGGAGAAACATTTAAAGCTTTCCCTTTTGTTTCATGTGAAAATAAGAAACACGATACTACCGGATGTAGAAATTGCATAACGTCTACAAATGAAGTCACAAATGAAGTCACATATACCATGAAAAAATATTTGGGTACTTCTGGTTATATAAATGATCACAGAAAAGAATGTAAGTCAAAAGAGTTGCGAATAAATTCTCATAATTTTCTTTCTAAAAAATCTTTCTCTATTTTTGACACATATGAAAAAATTCCCCTTATTACTGATTCTGAAGACTTTGACCAGATCCTGGTTGTAAACCAAGACAATTCTGTCAAAAAAAAGTTGTCTGAAGAAAATGCAGTCACTAGTTCAAAAGAGGTTCATAATTTGCCTGCTAAATCAAATGATGTCTTAATTCTACCTGAGCAGTCAAAAACAACAATGGAAAAATGTAATTCTCTCTTGTTACAAGATAGCCAAACTATCAAACCTGAATATTGCAATAAAACAGATACACATAGCCCACATTCAGCAAATAAAAAAGAAAGAGTAGAAGACCGAAATACTTATTTAAATTTTGAAAATTTATTTCCTAGTTCCTCAAATGATTATCAGTCTGTCACTTTGCCATTAGGTAGCAGCTCTTTTGTCAATAAAGATAGAGTAATAAGTGGAGATGGACACTGCAGGAGTTCCCCAAGTGCAGACAAACAAAAACAAAGTGAAAAAAATCATGCCACTATACAATATCCATCCCCAGGGAGTCCTACCATGACAGATGCATACTTGCAATTACAGGCTAAAGAAACAGTGCAGTTTTCTTTACAAGGGCATACGCAGACCGATAAGGCAGTCAGTTTAGAGCCAGCAACTTTGAAACAACATCTTGAATATGTAAAAGAACAGGAAGAGATAAGTGATGAACAACTGCATGTAACTAATGAAAGTCAATGTGAGACTGTAATGAATAACTTGATTATGTCATATTCAGAAGATGAATCTAAAACATTCATTGCTGCAGAAGAGAAATTAAAAATGCATTTATCTGTAATGAACAATGGATGTCCTGAAGATGTAAAAGATAAGTATTTACCTTTAGAAAATAAAATCACAGATGAATTTGAACTGAAGAGAAAATTTGATTTAGTCCTAGAAGAGCTAAATATGTTTCATGAAATTAGCAAGGGAAATGAAAACAATTTATCTAGTTTGGAAACAAACTCACACAACAATTATTGTGAATTAAATAATTCTGAGGGGATAGATGAAAATGTTACAAGTGTTTCTCAAAAGAAAACAGATTCTTCTCCAATCTGTGGTACTATAGAAGGGCAAAACATAACTGGTGGTAATGAAAGTTCATTAAACGAAAAGATATCAAATGAAAATGAAGACCAAAAAGTATCTGAGGAATACCGTATTTCAAGACTGTCAAGTGAAGAATTGCTGCATTCACCTATTGCAGAAGGTAAGCACATGGTATTATTGGCTATTATGTTAATAAGCAAGTTTAAATTTTAGGCAATATTTGGTTTGCTTTAAAGGTGTGTTTCTCAACTCAAATAATTCCATAACAATAACTGAGTTTTCATGAAATTTTACAAGGTTTGACGGACAAAAGGTACTTGCCTATGGGTAGCCAAATACAAAAAACCTACACTACTACTGCTACCTGCACACCGTGCCATAGCAGTTGTAGCTCAGAATTCAGTCAGTCAGTTTCAGGCTTGCTCAAACCTGTCTTAATGCAAATTCCATTACAGATTATTTCTCTTGTCCTGCAGTTCATCATAATAAGCCCTAAAGTCTCTAAAAGAGTCAAAAATTCAATAAGATGCACATTTACAGAGAGAAAAGGCTCAATTAAAACATGATACAATATTCACAAAGGAGATAACAGTTTCCTTACAACTGATGTCATAGAATCATAGAATCATAGAATAGTTTGGGTTGGAAGGGACCTTTAAAGGTCATCTAGTCCAACTCCCCTGCCATGGGCAGGGACATCTTCAACTAGATCAGGTTGCTCAGAGCCCAGTCCAGCCTGACCTTGAATGTTTCCAGGGATGTGTTCTACTGAAAACTTTTGTAGTGTCATGAAAATCAGCTTCATCTGTTCAAAATGGATTTTGCATAATATTCAGAAGACCATATTAATGAGAAATCAAATAGTCACAAAAAATTCTTTTGGAGCTAGGTGATCAGTGGTGACAGTCACCTGTTAAATCTCTCTGGTTTGTTTAAGACCTAGAAGTGAACACAACACTAGTCTTGCAACCTTTACGTGTTTTTGCATCTGACATGGATACTAATATCTCCTATTTAAAGAACATTAGTTTGGGAAAATAGGCAGTTTAACACAAGTTCATGTAGTAGATTAATAAAGATACATATGAGTATATTCATGAGTGGTAGGCACTACTTGTCATGTGTGATACTTGCATATTTCTCTAAAGTGTGTGGTAGTTACCTGTCCTCAGTAGTTAATTCTGGGCCATAGATCCCAGATAGGTGAAGGCAGTTTGCTGCACTAAGGATCTTAAGCTCAGAAAGCAGCAGTAGGTTTCTCAACATATTCTGCACTTAATCTTTCTTATGGCATTGCCCTAAGCAGTTCTTGCCTAGTTCATTGCTTGTAAAGCCGCCTATTTTGAAGGACCTAACTTTTTCCATCCACCATAAAGGGAGCATATGTGCCTCACTTATGGTTCTGGCTTCCAGGCCAGGCACTCAGAAAGTTTAGGCAGTACTGAAGTTATGTTTGTTTAAAGTTTAGATGCTGCCTTTTTTTAATCTTATTTTTTCTTGAAGAAACCGGATCCCCACTTCAAACAATATGTGGGAAATCTGCTTTGTAATCTCTAACACTCATACCCCATTTGCCACAGAATCAAGAGGTATTTAATGAGTAAGGGAGGACACCAAGAAGAAAACCATCTGAATGCTGTACCTTCTTTTACAAATAGTGATAAGTAAATTATTCAGCCACTCAACACACTGTGTTTATCAGATTTTGTACTGAAATTCAGTTTGCAGAAGTGATGAGTTCTCACAGCTGCAAATAAAATCAATAAGAGATATGCTTTGGTCATATTTGGTAAATTCTCTGATAAAAATGCAGCCATCTCAAATTTGGCCTCTGAAATCAATTTCTCAGGGACATGGCTCTAAATTTATAAAGTG
The DNA here is from genome assembly GCF_964195595.1 of Calonectris borealis. Classification (NCBI taxonomy): domain Eukaryota; kingdom Metazoa; phylum Chordata; class Aves; order Procellariiformes; family Procellariidae; genus Calonectris; species Calonectris borealis. The sequence goes on from NC_134314.1 coordinate 12,871,920, forward strand.
AGAATTGCAGGGGTTTTGTGAAGGTAATTAGTGTTTGTGAAGCAATTAGAAAAGTGTCACAGAAAAGCCCCAGAGGGAATTCTGTTCAGTAGAGTTTTAACAGTGTAATGTGCTGCAAGTTACACCTGAATGCCTTGCCCCAGAGAATGAAAACCTAACTAGATACTGGATAAATTGCTCACTAAGTGATCACTTTTCTGCCTAAGTCTGGAATAAGAAGATCCAAGTGGAGAAAATTATATGTCATCAGAGGATTAAAGACTGCATCATTGCATCTGTCCAGTGAAGTTCCCACTGACTGGAAAAGAGGAAACATAACCCCCATTTTTAAAAAGGGAAAAAAGAAAGACCTGGGGAACTACAGGCCAGTCAGTCTCACATCTGTGCCTGGGAAGATCATGGAACAGATCCTTCTGGAAGCTATGCTAAGGCACATGGAGGACATGGAGGTAATTTGAGACAGCCAGCATGACTTCACCAAGGGCAAGTCCTGCCTGAGTCAGGCAGGGGCATAGTGGCCTTCTATGATGGAGTGACTACATCAGTGGACATGGGAAGGGCTGCAGATGTCATCTATCTGGACCTCTGTAAGGCCTTTGACACGGTCCCCCACAACATCCTTCTTTCTAGACTGGAGGGGTATGGATTTGATGGGTGGACTGTCCAGTGGGTGAGGAATTGGTTGGGTGGATGCATCCAGAGGGTAGTGGTCAACAGCTCAATGTCCAGATGGAGACTGGTGACAAGTGGTTCCCTCAGGGGTCTGTATTGGGACCGTACTGTTTAATATCCTCATCAGTGACATAAACAGTGGGATCGAGTGCACCCTCAGCAAGTTTGCCGATAACACTAAGCTGAGTGGTGCGGTCGACAGGCCTGAGGGACGGGCTGCCACCCAGAGGGACCTGGACAAGCTTGAGAAGTGGGGTTGTGTGAACCTCATGAGGTTCAACAAGGCCAAGTGCAAGGTCCTGCACCTGGGTCGGGGCAACCCCTGGTATCAATAAAAGCTGGGGGATGGAGGGATTGAGAGCAGCCCTGTCGAGAAGGACTTGGGGGTGCTGGTGGATGTAAAGCTGGACATAAGCCAGCAACGTGGTCTCGCAGCCCAGAAGGCCAACCGTATCCTGGGCTGCACCAAAAGAAGTGTGGCCAGCAGGTTGAGGGATTCTACCCCTCTACTCTGCTCTGGTGAGACTCCACCTGGAGTTCTGTGTCCAGCTCTGGAGCCCGCAGCACAAGAAAGAGTTGGACCTGTTGGAGCAGTTCCAGAGGAGGCCACGAAAATGATCAGGGGAATGGAACGCCTCTCCTGTGAGGACAGGCCGAGAGAGTTGGGTTTGTTCAGCCTGGAGAAGAGAAGGCTTCGGGGAGACCTTATTGTGGCCTTTCAGTACTTAAAGAGGGCTTATAAGAACGATGTGGCAAACTTTTTAGCACAGGACAAGGAGGAATGGTTTTAAACTAAAAGGGGGTAGATTTAGACTAGATAGAAGGAAGACATTTGTTATGATGAAGGTGGTGAAACACTGGCACAGGTTGCCCAGAGAGGTGGTAGATGCCCCATCCGTGGAAACATTCAAGGTTGGGTTGGACGGGGCTCTGAGCAACCTGATCTAGTTGAAGATGTCCCTGCCCACGACAGGGGGGTTGGACTAGATGATCTTTAAAGGTCCCTTCCAACCCAAACTATTCTATGATTCTATGATCTATGCAAAGGAGAACTTCATGAGATGTATAGATAGCTTTTGGCAAGCCTCTGAGAGTGAGACTTTGTAGCTTCATTAATATTTCCCATAACATGTATATATGTTTTACTGACATCAACAAGAAGTACAAATTAGTAACTAGATGAAAAAAACTTAGTTATTTGTTTATAGAAATTAGTTAAAAACTTAAATGTCGCATTTATGCTTCTCCTTTAAGACTATTTTGATGCAGCTGATAAAAAGCCATACACATGGGACCCTGCTTTTTTACCCTGCACACTTCTTAAGGAACAAAACTATTATTTACAGAAAGAGGGAGGTAAGAGTAATACTATTCTGTTATTTATACCACAAATACCAGTGCTAATAAACTTATTTCTCAAACATTTGATTTGTTTCTTCCCTTTTTAGCTTTCTCTCTATAGCAATCACATTTTGTTTAATTGTAGGTTACTAGAAAGCTGTCCTATCTTTGGCTTGGGTCACAGAACAAGTCATGCAGCCTTTTTGTCTTCGGATAGAAGAAAAGAACTCTAACAATGTGGGGTTTCCTTTTTTGCTTGTTTGGGAGCCATTTGGAACAAACATCTTTGGGCCTCCAAGCATTGTGATATAGCCAAGACATACTACAAGGAGAACATGATTTGATATACTTTTCTTGGAAGAGTTGTAGTTTTGGACACATTGTGGAAGGAAATTCAGAAGGATAGTGCCAATCGATCTGTTAGGATTTCAAAAAACATGCTTTTGCAATTTTTCCAACACTTGGAAACATTTAGTAAAACAAGGCTATTGGTTTATTCTGAAATGAAATACTAAAACATTGTAAGGAAAAGGCTATAGATAACTTCTGTTTCACTAAGTCAAATTGTGTATAGATATTTTCACTTTTATTCCCCATTGCACCTCTTAAAACTGATGCACACTTTACTGTTCTCAGAATTCAGAAAGTTGTTTCCTTCATTCAGGCCATTCTGTGAAATAATGAGACTGAAAATCTTGAACACTTACAGATGACTTCTGGTGTTCTTTTCACCTGTTTTTTATTGAAGATGTGTCATCTTTTGATAATACTTCATATACCAAATGCAAAATTTTACAGAGAATACTTCTCTACTTTTTTACTGTGTATCACTGCTCTATAACGTGGTGTTTTGTTTCTTTTTTTGAGGTAGGTGGATTCTAGTTTCTGACTTTTGTAGTAGGTGTTGTTATTGCTTAGGGAAAATTCAAATTCCAGAATGCTATATTGTGCGTAACAGCACAAGGTGGTTGATATTAACATCTTTTTCTTGGAAGTTTTGTTCAGGTGGCATTGAAACTTGCTAGATGGAAGATTGTAGCTCCTGCAGAAGATCAGAAGATTACTGAACCTGGATCATCTTCCCTTTCTTCTTGCCCTGTTGTTTTGGACCACAAGGCCAAGGGCGAAGAAAAACAGACATTTTCTCCATTGCCATTAGCAGTAACTATTCCCTTTACATTGCTTCCTAGTGTTTTTTAAGTTCCCATCTGAGCTTCTCCGGAAATGTTTGGAAGGAAACCTTAGCAATGAGTGACTTCTTTTTTCCCCATGATTGCTGAGAAATCATGCAGATTTCTAGGGCAATGGCAGATTTCTAGGGTGATGGCAGATTTCTAAGGCATTCTATATCTTATTTCCAGAGCTTTGTCAGAATCAATGGGCATCTAATATGCTTCCAGTAGAAGGAGCTGAAAAAATGTAATGTTCCCCTCATCATTATTCTCAGTTGATAGCAAACAGGGAATTGCTGAGTATATTCTTTCCTTGGGGAGGTACATTGCTTCTGTGCTGTAATCTATGGTTGGCAGAGACAGTTCTCTTCCATTTACACTGAACATTGCCTTAGAGATTATTCTGAAGCAAGGACTATATCTGTTTTTGTCAGAGGAATACTATATTTACTGTACTGATAGGAGTTAATGTCAGTTTTGTTGATGTATGGCTGGCTCCCTCTATTTTTCAGTAGGATTCTGAGCCATCACATGTGCTCTTACACGATTGGGTTGGTTATGTATCTTGGATATGATCACTCTGTTTCTGCTATGGAATCCAAGCCTGTTAATTTAGCCAATTTAGTTGCCAAGACTCTGTGGCTTAATCCAACATATTGCTCTCATAGTTAGAAGATTAGGAGGAACAGGTTTTATACTGCTGGTATCAATGAGTTCTTTGTTTTGCATCCCACTGTTTGGTCACATGAAGTGACTGTTGCCTCAGAAACTGTGACTGTTTTGGAAAGGAGATACCTAGGTGGGACAAGAAGATTTATACTTCAGGAGTTTTACAATTCAGCATGACTAACTACCGTGATTTACTGGCTACGTATAAACCCATAACACTTGATTGACTTTTAGTGCATGCAGTTCCTCTTCCAACTCACCCTTATGAGTCTTATAAAAGACATAGCAGCACTACTATCTCATCATTGACTTCAGAATGGAGCTATGGGTTTTTTCTCATCCCATCATTTGAAATTCTTGTGAAAGGCTTAAAGATTTTTTTTTCTCTCTTTAGTAGGATTCCAGCTGAGTGCCTAAGGCTCTGATGGGCTCACTATTTGATATCCTAGCTAATGGTTCAGTGCTTCATCATTTTATAGAATAATGGAAAATAGAACTGGAAAGGATCTTGAGAAATGTGACACCTTCTTGTGTGATTATTACTTCTTCCGATGACTCATTGTCCTAATTTCTAGTTTACAAGGTCATGGTCTTCCATTCTTCCCCAGTGAGTATATTATTTTATGCAAAACAGAACAGTTTCTAAAGGATGACTGAATCGTGCTCCAGATTACTAGATGGTGTGTACCTTACCTAATAGACTATGGAACAGAAAATCCACATCCTGCTGTCCTACTTTCTGTAAGATGAGTGGCACAAGACGATCATGATTATTATCACCAGAAGAGTGATGCCCGGCTCTGCAATTTGGATTTGTACATCTAAATACCTCACACTAGTAGTAGATATTAAAGCACGCTCGTCTCAGCATGTCCCCTTTGTCCCGGAATGGTAATTGGTTCAAACTATATGCTTTTGCCAGTCTGTTAGGAAAATTATGTAATGTTAGGTTGAGGATCCTTCTAATTAGAAGGAATCTACATGTGACCCAGCTGTCAGCATTTCAATTTCAACCCAAAAGAATATGTTAGACAGCTGAACAAAATGGAGATGGGACAGGATGTAGTAAAGGACTGAGAAGCTGCAATTAATGTTCATCTAATTTACATATCTTGGCAGTATGTAATTCTGGTGTATATCATATGTAATTCTGGTTTTACTTTCACTTTTTATTTCCTTTTTTTTTAATATAGGATACTTTCTGTCACGTGAAGTTATAAGAGTACAGCCTCTTAAAACATGCAAGGGCCCCATCAGGATTGGGCTGTCAAGAAAAGCTCGGCCCAAACAGCTTCATCCGTATCTGAAATGACTTACTGGATTCTTTTACCAGTCTTCAAATAGAATCACTCTGCCTGAAAACTGTTGAAATGTTTTTATGTTAAGTTTTTTTGTTGATAGTTTGATCTTTGTGGTCTATGGGATTTTTAGATATTAATATTGCAGTATTTGCTAGTGATTTATTTAGGAATACTCCTGTGAATATTTGATAGCAAAAGGATTTATAATTAATATTTACTAGTAGAAGTTTTAATGGAAAGATGAGGTCCTTTTAAAGTTTATGTAATATTAATAAAATTTGACATGTATTTCTTATCTATTAAAATATACAGTTGAAATTTTCTGTCATACTGAGACATTCTTAGAATCCTCTGTGTGTGTTTATATATTTTTAAAAACTCAATTCATATTTTTAAAGGGATTTGTTACAAATGTTTAGAGAGGTGTAGAAGAGAATTTCAGGAAGCTAAATTTAGATTACTAAATAGGAAGATTATGTTTTAGGCTTCATAATCGTTTCCTCTGATGTACTTTCTGTTCCATGCACTTGTCCCATTAGACAAAGAAAACTCTTGAATTTCAGTGCAGAGTTGGGAAGGAGGAAAAGTATAAATGTTACAGACAGAATGTCTTATTCTGAGGGTACAGATTCCATTGCATACAACATGGAGGCAAAATAGCGGTACATAAATTCTGGAAGCTATATATCTCAGAAAATGGGGAAACTTGGGCTGATCTAAAGCATACAGATATTGGTTAGGAACACCTGTTAGTAATTGTTAATAGACTGATATTTGTGTTATCTAATAAAGAATAATGACAGTTTCAACTGAATAAGAGCACAGCAAGAAAGCAACGTGGGTGAAGTCTGAAAAAAAAAAAATCACTGAAGTGTCAAAACAAGAGTAATCCAGTAACAGATACCCAGAAGAAAGCTTTTAACCCTCTGTATGTGATTGCACAAAGGTTTTTAGAAAGAGCATATTTTACATTGCAGTGGATGAGAATTTCAGTATAACAAGCATTACAGAATAGTGATGGAATGATGATAAACCCCAGTACAAATAATACTACTTGGTTGCAGTTGACACAAGGAAAGCTGAGCAAGTTGAATTAATAGCGAAATACATCTAGATAAATTATTCTACAGAATCTATAGGAACAGTGCAAAGATTAAGTCACTACACAGTTTAATCTATTTAGCAGCAACCTTCAGAGTATGTCATATATAATAGTAAATATATCAGTATGCTTATCCTATAGGGGCTTAAATAAGAAAAGGAAATTCAGTACAAAATATTGAGAGAAATCAATGAGACAATAAAATCTAAGAAAATGGTTATAATTTGGTTTATAATTTCTATTATTTGCATATGAAATAACAAAAATGTCAGATGAACTTTTTTTTCTAGGAACTGCTGGTTCTAAAACAAGGGTTTCTAAACTTATCTGTGGACCATGGGTTGTCCAAAAGGTGTAGTAAGTGCTATGTACCTGGTCTAAAAAAATAATTTTAAACAGTAAAACTTACTAACCTCCCATTAAAAAACTGATGATGCAAGCATAAGACAGTCCATGCTAATGGAAAGCATATTTCTGGAGGTCAGAGGACAAGAAATTATCCTTCCTTTATCGGTAGACCTATTCTATGTAAAAGTTTAGCAGGGCTAAACAAATGGGCAACTAGAAAACAAATTCAGAAGCAATTCAGAAGCAGGTCCAAAGGCGGGGCCATTAGTCAACTCCCTTGGGAATGTGCAAATGAGCCTGAGGAGCCTCAGGCAGCTGAGCAGACACGGGATGGACTATGCTTTGTAAGACCAGCAGCAGCAGCAATCAGAGAGGATAACTTGGCATTGTAGATCAGGGTAACAGTGTGGAGGAGCTTGTGGACTTGTGTTTGGTAGCAACCCCTCAATGGCAACTGAGCATTGCTGCTTTGTCTTCCTCGAACTTCATGTTAGCCCTTGTAAGCGTGAGGTCGTTAGATTTTATCAGTTGTGAAGAGACAGTAAAGGGATGCTGATTTCTCAGAGCTCTGTAAGAAGTATCAGCTTAAGTTTCTCTGGATCCCAGTAAGTAGCAACTGATCAAAATTCTTTAGCTAAACATTCTTTATTGTGTACCTGGCACAGAGCAAGGAGAGCTGGTCTATGTGTAGCTGAATGTCCCCCCTGGAGTTTTGTCCTCAGTTGGGCAAACAGTTTCTTGAGTGCTGCCCAACGTGAATTAGCTTTCAGGAATGACGTCTTGACAATAGCTTCTCTATCTCAGATTTGTAAATGTTGATGCTTACAGTAGGAGGATTTCTCACAATATGGAAGTGATACTTTTGTATTTACAACACATTCTCTGATCTCTCTGGGAAAGCCTCTGGCTGTGCCATTCCCTGTCCTATACCTCCAGAGGGAAAAGATATCTTTACTCCAAGGGGCCATTTTCCCATGTCCTCCTCCTGCATTGGGAAATGAAACTTGGGAATACAATGAAAACACTGCATTTATAATAATTGTGGGGCACCTCTGATGGTCATGGCTTGGAAATATGCCTACCATTTCTGTCCTAGCACAGCCGGGCACTCCTAGTGTTCAGAGCATGGTGATACTGGGTGTCAACCACCTTAAAAAAGCCACTAACCATAGAACTTTACAGATCAGTGCAAGGATGACAACCAGAGCACATGTGTCTACCACCAGCTTCCACACCACAGGCTGATCAGAGTTTGTAATGTCCAGGGGTAAGGCCTTAAATGTCTAGGATGGAGGCCTCATAACTCTGATTGTTATTAGTGTCCAACATGGAGTCGTGAAAATGGCCTTCGTTGTTCTGAAATCAGTTACATCAATAAAAGTTGTGAAGTCATGTGTGGAGCTGATGTGACCCCACCAAAGGGTACTTGTAATGATTGTTCGCATAGCTCATTCTGAAACTAAAGAATACACTGTTACTTGAAATACCTAGGTGATTTTGTTCTGCCTTATACTAAACTTTGGGATGCCTGGAAACTCAGATTATACTAAAATCTGCAGGAATCAATCCCAAGGAAAGATTCCATTAAATTACCTCAAGATTGTTTATACAGCAAATCATACTTCCACGGAAGAACTTTGCTGTCTAGTAAAAAGTTAAGATACAAAGTCTGATACAAGATAGGAAATATCTTTGAAATATCCAAGACTTAGGTGGTAACTATCTATATTATATACAATTTTTAGAATTCAGAAACATGCTTATTTTTAAATCAATGAACTCACCTGTTTTTAAAAAATGTCTGTCTGATGCTTTTATATGAAAATACTACAATGCTCTTGTGTGCAGAATACAGGGGTAAACAGGCCACTTTTTCGGGACAAGAGACAGCCTTAATTCACTGAATTTATACTCAGTGGCAAACTTCCTTCTGTTTAATGGTGCAAAGTTTGTGCAAGAATGTCCCAAAATATCCCAGAAAATATACTGGAAATACAAAATTGTATTCTCAAACTTAAAAAATACCCAACCACAAAAAACCAGACAATCAATCAAGTAAAAGAACAAAAATCGGACCATGCAGACAAGTAGAAAGAATAGTCCAGCTGAGATATTATGTACACTTTATGCTTCACTGATGATTCAGCTGGAGATAGCAGCTAACAGCATGCCCTCGTCTTAAATAACAGAGGAAGAGTTGGCACTGGGAATGCTAGGCTGGCCTTCTGCCAACTTTAGCTTCCCCAGCCACCGTCAACTGGAAAAGCTCAGGTACCTTGTTACATTGGAGACAAGCACGTGAGCGTTCAGCTGTGTAAATCCGCGATAGAAATTGGCATTGTTCCATCGACTTCTGGAGCCGTGCGGGTATATGCCAAGCAAAGATCCCGCCATATGTCTTTGCATATTTTATTGAAGCAATGTGTATAGATTTTGAATTTTTTCATTGCAGACACAGTATCTGGTGATATTTTTTGAATTCTCTAAGCTTAGTAATGCTGACTCTAACAGAAATGCAGATGTTAAGTGCCATTATAGTTTAATAATTATGCAGAAAAGCTTAAATATAATTTCTGAATCATTTTTATCAGCTGCTAGAACAATAGATTTAGCTATGTCTTATTTAATACAAAAGGATTCAATTATAGCCTACTGAAAGCCTTGAATTCTGTTATATGTACCAATACATGTGATTTTTTAATAAATAGTAATTGAATGTATCTTTTTTGTCTGCCTTTTAAATGACTGGATGCAAAGCTACCACTGCTCTTCTCAGTGAATTTTGGATAAATGTGGGCGATTAATAAGTGAACAAATGCAAGATTGTTAAAATCCAGCTTAATAACAGCACCTGTATAGTAGAAGTATAGCTACTGTCTCTTTCAGGGAATTGAATTGAAAGAGGTGATGAAGCCCTGTTACTCCTTCGTCTGTTGGAAAACAGTTTCCAAACAAGACTAGACAACAAACTTTTGAGGGAAGTGCTGGAATGACTGCATATAAGCAAGATGGTGCCAGGGCATTTTGTGAATATTCGTTACCAAGAAGCTTCATGTAATTAAGGATGAGCTCAACTTTTGCTCTTACAATTCACATCCAGTTTTGATCTTAACACTCTGCTCCCAACATGGGCATCCCACCAAATTATTCCCACACACCACTGGAGAACATACCTGCCATTGTCCCCTAGCCAAGCCACTGAGGTCTCTTTACCTGCTGTGTTCCTGCTGAGCCATCAGTAGAGCATTTCTAGACAGAGTGTCAGGTAAACTCAAAATACATTTTAAAAATACTTGGGAAAATAAAGTTAATTTTATTCAAAATTATTTGTGTTAAGTATGATTCAAGTGAAAATGGAAATAAGGACACTGGTTTCAACATTTGTCTGTTGATGGTTTGGGTGATAGACGAAATGCTGACAGCTGTCTAAATGAAATGTAGCAATTTAACATTTACAAGTTATGATTAATTTCACAAGTAAAATTAGTTCATCATGATTTCTTAAGGTAACCAAAGTAAATAGTCGTCTTACAAAATATATGCTACCATTTGATATGTGATCTGAGTCAATGCCGTGGTAGAAGAGACTAAGCGTTGATAGCTAAAAAGAAGTGTATGTTCCATTTTGTTATTTAACATCTTCCCCTTTAACAAGGCCCCTTGAATTATTTAAATATTTTTAGCCACGAGTCATAATGAAAATTCAATATAAATTATATTCAGTGTATGCACTAAGAAAGATGCCTAGACTAATTCTCTGTTAAAATACTTTCTGTCAAAGCTTAAATATGCAAAAATATGCAAAGCTTACCAAAGAAACATGAAAAATAAGTGCATCGGCATGGATATATATATGTATATGTACATGTATAACCTACGATGTTTTAAAGTATAATCAAAATGTATTTTCATTAACAATGACATTTTGGAGCCTCTAATGCAACGTATTGACAATGATATATTTCACAGTTTTGAATAGACGTTATGGCTACACGTGGAGAGATGGGAAACGGATTGAATTGACTTGGGAAACCCCAGTCAATACAGGAAGGTAGGCTCTAGGTGACCTGAATTGCCTTTGGGACAGAACTGTCTCTCTCCATTGATTAGCGAGGGAACTTAGGGAAAGCATGTGCCAGAGCCAGTGTTTTCAACGGACTGCAAGAGTTGAAAAATCTTTTTTATTTATTATTTGTAGCTAAGGGTGAAATAGATAGCTGTTTAAAGTGTTTTCCGGCATTGAAATTCTGTTATTCTAAGGTTTGTATTCCAACAGCATCCCGGACCTCTGGTCACAAACTCACTGTTTACTGCAAAATCTTGCAACAAAGATTTGATTCCTGTCCCAAAGATCTTACAATTCATTTTTTCAGTCTGTCAATGTACCTTTTATTTATTGCTTATTACTGTGTCATTTAATGAAGGCAAAATGACCAAAAAAAGTAACCTTTTCAAAGAGAGCAAATTACTTCTACACTGTAGATAAAGGAATCTTTCCAATTTTAAAATAATTCTGTTTATTTGGAGGAGTATGTTGATGGATGCATGAGGGAAGGGATGGGTTATATATGTGCAGCAGGCAGGGACCTGACCATGGGAAAGATAATATCCTATAGATTAATCTGAAGATGGATCTCGAGTTTTATTCTTCTCATCCATTCCAAACATTCCCACCTTTTCTGGAGCAGCCTTTTCCTTGAGAAAACGAATGATGTTTTGCGTGCCATTGGAGCCAGCTCCTTGTGCCCCTTACCCTATGTATCAACTCATTCTTCTTTCTGCCTCGCTTTTTTCCCTCTCCATAGCTGCTTTTCTGACGGAATTTGCTGAAGGTTCTGGCAGCATGGCGGAAAGCAACTAGAGCTGGACTTTCCTATGATCAACCTAGCTACAGCAAAACTTACCTGCTTGGGCTTGCCAAAGTTATATGCTTGTGCCTCAGAAGTACACCATAACTGACCAGTTTTGGTGACTACTGGTCTTGTCCACCATTTTCACTTTGGGAGAGGTTCCCACATTTCTGTAAGCCTATGTTAACACTGGCAGTTCAGAGTTGCCCAGCGTTGGAATGGTTAGCAGGAATGGTTATAAAAAACCAGTAGTGTTCGAAATGTTCAGTTTCCAGGAACCTGTGGAGTGTGATGGTTGAGGGAACTTAAATATGGTATTGATTTTGGAGCCAGTACCATAAGGATAGTGCCATGAGAATTAAAACAATAACTCTTCTTTTGCTCCCTATGAAATAAGTATTTGTGGATAGTTCTATGCTCATTTTTTGTGTATCTTTCTATTTGATATGTCTATTTTATTATTTGTTTTTTAAAAACCCTGTCATTAACGATGTATCTGTAAAAAAGCTTTCAGGATGGGGGAAAGCTGTAGAAAAAATTTTTTGACATATTTTCAGAAGAGGATCTTTTTTAAAAGATGATGAAGGCTTGAATTATGCTTGTATACTACACTATGCTACTCTTCTTTTATCCCATGTATTTAGTATGTTATTTCTTGAAAATAATTATAGGGTACAAAGAATGGCGGTATGAGAAATAAGCATAGTTAATACTGAAAAAAAAAATACAAGACTGTTCACAGAACTGAAGACACAGCGTAGGACGTGTTCATCCTTGTGCATATTCTTCCTTTGCAAGTGCTGCCAAGGTCAATGTCAGCTTGAATCCTTTAATGCATACTGTAAGTGCTAGCCGTGCAGATTAGATCTGCCCAGAGCTGTTCTTATTTGTTCATACAGCTTTTAAAAATACATGTTTGTGCTCTTCTGTTAAAAAAAAAAAATCCATTAAAAAAACCAGCAGTCCAAGCTTGTATCAAGTCTTTCATTATACTCATTCTCCACCTACTTTTTATTTCCCCCCAGGAATACGTACAAACAAGTTTCCAGCTGCACACTGCTGAACATATTTTCCCATTCAAAAACAAAGGAATAATGTATTTCCTGCATCTCCCAGGTAAGCTAATGAAATTAGATTTTATAGGGAATAAAAATAGTTAAATGTTAGGACTTATTATGGGAATCTTAACGTTTACTAAAATGTTGAATGAATAATATTGAACATGGAATTGTATTTGTAATTACTTTTATTTCTAGAATGAATCTTTACCTGCATGAACTATGTCATTAATGGCACAAAATAATCCAAAGTACAGCAATATTTCATGCAGTCCCACTGCATGAAGGCTCCTATTTTTCTGAAGCTTCCAATGAAAAAGACGGTGAAAAAAGAGAGAGAATCAAGTCCTTTTTTTGATATTCTTCTTTTTATTGTTTGGTCAAATGTGAGGTTGTTTGACTATTGCCAGATCTTCCTAGGGCCATATCTTGTAGTATTTTTTTGCATCAACCTATTTTTCTCTGTCAAAGAAAATATTGGAAAAAATTCTTATTCAGCCTGATTCCTAGGTATGGTCCTTAAGGATTCCTTGAGATACTTGTCTATAGGACAGGGAGGTATATGATACTTCCTGGGCAACCACAAGCAGGAGTAGTAGGAGTCTGTCAGTCTTTGCACCAGGTCTACATACACAGTCACTTACAGCTTTGCCCTTGACAGTCTTTTCAAAAGAGCTCAGGAATATCCCTGTAACAGCGGATGGACACTTTTGGACAATACTGGGGTAGAAGTCTGTCAGAAATACTAACAACTCATTCAGGATAGTCCAAAGATGTGATATCAGAGATCTTCTGTCATCATCAATTATTCTGGACTACCAAATGCACTCGCTGTGTTTCAAGGAGGTGGTATTGGGCTTCCCAATTTGATGACAATTGATATTGTTTCACTGGCACTGAGACATCTGAAATTCAGGGAGGTGATGACGTTACAAATATCCCTCTTGATCCCCATGTTGCCATGCGACTCTCTGTCTCCTGGCTTTACTGTTCTGAAGAAAACTGTGGTTTTTAAAAGTTTAAACCACTATTTTCTTCTGCCTCTTGCTCACTCATCTATCATTGCTGTGCTTCCCGCTGCTGATGCTGGGCTGCTAATGGCTTTTCAAGCCAACCCTGCCATAGCCTGTTGACATTGCTGGGCTGTCTATTGTGGCACAGACTTTGTATCCATGGCGAGACGCTGCGTCTGTTCTTGCCATGCTTGTCCCACTCTATACTGTGGCAGTTCTTACTGTGCTCCTGTGAGTTACTGACAATTTATGTCATGCTGGTTCTTTATAAGAAGGGTGATCTCTTTTAATACTGTTCAATATATTATTTTTTGTTCGGTAGCTGAGCCAAACATGAAAAGTAATGCCTGAATTGGAGGTTGTTTTTTTTTTTTTAGAGATTTTCTTTTCGGAGCAGTTTTTTTTTGACGTTTTTCTCATATGTAATGAAAGGCTGAAAAATATTCATTGTGGATCAAGAAAACATTTAGTTCAATATCAAACATAACATTTTGTTTCCAGTGTAGATACTTCTAACAATAGAAATACAGCACTAAATTTGAAGCACCAGTTACAACACTGGCCAAGAACATTGCCCTCCGTGAGTAGTCAGGACACTTGTGCAATATGTTGGAGGCTTAAGTTCAAATCCTCCTTCAAGAAACAGCACTTCTTCACTGTCTGCCTGCCTGGTGCATGTTCTAGGTGTACCTTTACTCAGCCATTCAACTGCAGACGTTCTACTTTGTGTAATTATTTTAACAGGAACTGACAGCTGCTTGTTCCACCTTCTCAGTAAGTGCATGAGCATTGAACCCGTTACATCATTCTCGCCTCCTTCCTCATGAATTTTTAAGTATTTGTACAAGATGAAAGAGCTTCAGAAGAAGAAGAAATTGGAACAACTTCTGCTAGAACGCATTACAGTCACTGCAGCAGTCATATACTCTGTTCTGAGATACTGTTTCCGAGATCCCAGTTCTTAAATGCACACTGTAACTGCTGTTGTTATCTCCACATGGCCTTGTTGAACATAATTCCAAATGGTTTTGTTTGTACATAAAAAAGTTTTAATATTCCTATGTCACTGAGCTCTGAACTCTGCAGAGGGTGCAGTCACTCTTGGAGCAGGAGCTATGCGTGTACCAGGAGAATTTGTTCTCCATCTCAATCTCAGGTTAGTATCAGTTCTTGAAGGAGGATTAGTCTCTGAGATGATGACATTAGTAATGAGTTGTGATTCTTGAAGAATAAATTGACTTCTTACTGACTGTTTCATCACTTCAGTTCCTAGACTACTGTAAATGTTAAGTAAGAGAAGCTGAGTACTCAGTCTCAGTTTCACTGAAATCCACTCCACAGAGAAATCAAATCCAAGTATATCTGCTTAGAAAAGGTATGATTCTGGTGCCATAATGGTACTGTTGGAAAAACTGGCAATAGATTCTTACCTAGCAGAGAGTCTCCAAAACTTTCTCCTTTTTTCAGCATGATTGATAGTACAAAAATTAATAAAAGCTGTTAAGCTTAGATATAACTAAACTGGAAATGGTCTTCTGAGCCATGCTATTATTTCTGCTAGCTGTCATGATGCCAATATCTTTGTTGCTTTGCAGTCATATGCCCAAACTGCTTCTCTTGTCAACCCCAGCTGTGGGATAAATCTGAGTCTGACCCATTGGCATGGGCAACGCTTGTTCACTGCTCAAAGCACAGCTTTCTTCCAGCACCATCTCACCCATCTAAATGGTTAGTGTAAGATGGCTAATGGTCAATTGAACAAATCCCATTATGAATCATTGTTATTCTCTTCCAGTGTCAGAGAAAACTTAGAGTTGAAAGGCAACTCCTCTAGTCAATGAGTGTTTTGAAGCAGAAGTGCAACTCTCCTTTATGCTGCCCCTCTCATGAGCTGAGATGCCTAGAGGAGTAAAGGTCCTCTTTATGAACATATTTAATCCAGCAATATCAGGTGATAAACCGCAGCATTTGGGATTACATCTCTCTATGAAATTGTACTGAGTCTATTAGAAGCTTTCTTCCTCACACTGCATTCATATTTAATTAATTTAGAAAAATGGCTTCAACTTCTTTTCTCCCGTCCTTGTATTTCCTACTTCACATTATCATCTTTGTTCACAAGGATGTAATGTTTCAGTTCACTTTTATTGTGAGATTTTTTGCTTTTTTATTCCTTTGCCTGTATCAAATGCTGTTGTATCCACGGTTGAATGCTGTGCTGAATTTGTATTGGTCTTATGGAAACTACTGAAAGTATTATAATTTGTTTATTATCAGATGGAACATTCTTCTTGTTATGAAGACTGGGATTAAACTGATTTGATTGTCAAGCTCCCTACTGTCAATCTTATCAACCGCTAGTAACCTTCTCTGTAATTTTCTCGATTTAGTAAACCAGTTCTAGGAGAGCTGCCAGATTACAATCCAGGTGAAAGGGGCAGCAACCGCAGTCTCTGCAGCACTTCCTAGCCACACAGACATGCCTATATAAGCACTTTCAGAGTCTGGATCCTTTTGTATCTTCCTTAGAAAATGAGGGAGATGGACTGTTTTTTTTTTCTCATATATTTGTCACATAGAGCGTATATTAATGCTATTTTTCCTGATTATTTATCTGGGTAGAATCTAAGACACTTCAGCAGAAAATGTTCTTTTTCATGAAAGACAATAAATTCATGATGTCCATTTAATGATCCCCAAATCATTGACAACAGGGTATCTGTACTGATGTGCTCAGTCTCGTTGAAGCAGGCGGAGACAGACAATGCTCTTGAACTTGCACTGGCAGCATTGAGCACCTTCCAAGGTCCCGTTGTGAATGATTATCATCCTTCCTTGGGGAGAAGCTTAAGCAAATATCACTTGAAACCTTATTTTTTATTGATAACCTTTACTTAACATTATCTCAGGAACCCACACCAAGGTGCACTTTTAGAAGATGCACTCTACCCTGTGTTTTCTCAAGCTGCTGAATTCCCCATATTATTATCTGGTTCCTCATATCGGCTACAGGATTGCTGCCATGAATAATGGCGTTGTGTAAAATTATGAGTAATGAGATGATGAGATTATACGATGTAGATCTGGGAGTCGTACAAGCAATCTGTAAAGAGGAAGGGGGGCAAAATAAATAACAGGCAAATATGTTTTCGAAACACTGGCTCGTATTAATCTTTCCAGAAGAGTAAAACTCAACATATTTGCACAAACTTCTGAAAAATATGTACTTTTTGTGAATGTACTGTTTGAACAAAGAGAGCAGTGAAGCATTTTGTTCGTGCTGCCTGACTGGCAGGCTGCGCTTTCTGAGTGGGGGCAGATGTGAATGCTGCTTATGCTGTTTGGAACCTTTTTTTGCATAACTGAAACTCAATAAAACAGAGGAATATTCTGTAATTATTCATCTGTTCATAGATCTGCAATTTCACAGAAGTCAGCCACATGAACTCGCATATTTATAATAAGAAAATAACAGTATTTAGCAGATGAAAGTAACCGGTATCATCCAGCAGTTTATTTTACCAAAATTAAGTTTCATCTGAGATGTAGCACTTGTCAGCTGTAATAAACTATTCTTAAATTTAAGATGAAAGTATCTTCTTTTTTTTTCGATTTCATATAGATTCATGGCTGGCTTATATGTTATTTTACAGTAGATGAAAAAGCCTGATTTTCTTTTCAGTTACAACACACTAATACAATTTACTTGATAAGAATAAATTTGGTTTTGATCCTGCAAAGTAATATGAAGGTTGAGAACCTGAAATTGCAGTGAGATGAGGATATACAAACAAAGAAATGCCATGAAAAAAGATATTATCAGTACAGTCAATATAAATCGTTATTTTCTCTGCAGACCCACCGTTCTGCACCTACAATGTCTCCGCTTTTTTTAGACACACAGCAATTTCAACACATTTCTTCTAAAAGGCTTTTAAATCCTACACTTCCTCTATGTAGCACAGGCAAATTAACGTGACTCATCAAAATGTTAATTTACCAAATTCCTTGGCATTGTTCAGCTTTTATGTAACCATCTAAACATTTTTGAATTCCTTGATTAACCAACTGATTTGGCTATTCATCCCCAATTGTGATTGACACTATTGATTGGCTTCTCAAAGGGTCTGATTCAAAGCCTCTTGAAGTCAGTAGGACATCAATAATTTAGTCTGTGTACTTTGGATCAGGTCCGACGCGTAATCAGAGTAACCGATGTTTTCTTTCAGGCTGCTCTTCACTGCCACTGATTTTGTAACAGAGTGAAACCAGCATTAGCTGGGATTAAACTGTAAGCTCTTAGTTCTTCTTGTAATTAAAACATAAAGAATATATAATGAAAACATGACAAAATTATTAATGATATTTCCTATTTAAATAACAGTAACATAAAATAATCTAATAATACCTTTAGGGGAAAATTATTTGGGGGTACTATGATTTTGGTATTATGAGTGAGAAAATGAAACTAGTATTAGAAACTATGAAGATCACAGGGTAAATGAAGTCTAATTGTGGTTTGAATGAAATAACTTGAATCTCTTAAAAGAAGCAAGTTTCAACTTGAAGCTCCCAATCTACCATAATCTGTTACAAAAATTCCATTATAATACATTAACATTAAATTTACATTTGTGTTTTTACTCTAAAATTTAGCGAATAGGTTTATTAGGCAACTAGGAAGTAGCTTTCCAGTGGCCAAAACACTGTGTTAAGAAGTTTTTCTCATTAAATAACTTTTGTTCTGGAGATTCATTAATATTAATTCACTAAAATCTAGCAAAGGTCAGCCGAAAGGTAATTGTGTGAGAACTGAATACCTTTCCTTGGAACTTTCTGTACATTTTAAACCAAGTTGTTTTTTTTTTTTTTTTTACTTCTGTAAAACTAATTTGAAAGAGGACTTACTGGCTCTATCAGATCTCTCTTACTCCAAGACAACCTTTTAGATATTGTA
This sequence comes from Calonectris borealis, assembly GCF_964195595.1. Taxonomy (NCBI): domain Eukaryota; kingdom Metazoa; phylum Chordata; class Aves; order Procellariiformes; family Procellariidae; genus Calonectris; species Calonectris borealis. Next base: position 12,890,403 of record NC_134314.1, read on the forward strand.
TCTACTGCAGACACACACACACATTCATATACATTCTGTCAGGTTCCCAACAGGTTCCCAACAGTGCTGTGAATTTACAGGGATGTGTAATTTACAGTTACCAGCATCACTGAAGAGCAGCTGGCTGTGAACTGCGGCGAAGAGCACCACGCAGCAGTTTGAGACAGCAGGTAATCCCATCGTGGCAAGCAGAAGCTCCAGTTGAGTTAGGCAAAATTTTCCAAGCGCCAACTTGGTGTTTGGCCAAGGGCACTGCGACAAAAACCTTACTTTTAAAGAAGTAGTACTTGAGGATTAAGGAATTAATGAATGAAAATCAAGGAGTAGAAGAGCATTAAGGGATAGAAGCGTTCTGACTTAACGTTTCAGCCAGAAAGTAAAACCTCTGAACACAAAGGGCATGTCAGCATTGTGTGACAAGGAATGGCCTCAGCTCAGGCTCAAAATAATAGTAAGTTGTTATTTATTATAAAGAGCCAGCTGGTTTTAAGCTTGTCTTAAAAGTTCAAGTTTAACCCTAGGGGACAATTACAGATCGAATTTACACTGCTAACTCAAGCTGGTGTACTTCAGCCCGAGAGCAAAGGACAGTATTTCACTTCTGGTTGGCATTTTATCCTAGGTACAGTGTGTGATCTGGCCTGGCATCACGGCAGCGTCCGGGCAGCAGGGGAGGCCCCAGACTGCCTTTCCGAGGCTGTTGCCCTCAGGAGGAGCTCCCTAGACAGAGGTGAGATTGCTCTTTCCAGGGGAGATTGAGCGTTCGTGGAAGGGAGAAACTTCTGGAGCTGAGGGAGGAAGAGGCAGAGACCACACCGGGAGCAATTCTGCGGCGGGAGAAGCTGTGAGATTCTTTGGAGGAGCAGGCACATGATCAGGCTTCAAGGTGACTTTCATAGAACTGCACAGAGCTTTTTCATGCCAAATACTGAAAACAAGGATAAGAAAGACAAGGAGAACAGGAGAAAAATTTGCTTTTATTTTAATCGGTCTCACTGAGCAGAGCTGTGTCCTGCACCTGAAAAGTGAATTTGTTAGTTTTCATTCAGACCAAACAGCATCCGAGATTCGGAGCTTCCTGATATCTTTGGTGATAGCCTTAAGGAAAATGTGAGGTGATTCTGCAAGTCTGGATGACCTGAAGCTCACAAATCAGCTTATTCAGACTTAGCCTTTTTCTGTAAGTGTTATGAAAATGCTACCCAAACTAGTCAACTGCCAGGAGCTGCCCGACCGAACTTGCTTAAATTCCTGAAACCTCACTGTGCCACAGTGACCCTGGGTGCTGCTGAATCCATTCTCCCTCTGTAAGTCATAATGGAAGAAATTTAAGGCAGATATAGATAAACTTTTTACAACTTAGCACTCAGAAAGAACCATTACATTCTTTTGTCAAAACTGGTTTTTTGGGCTTGCAACATCCCTGGTCAAATGTTAAAACTCCCTCAAAAAGAGAGTTATTTCACCTTTCTTTCAAAGAAACTCTATTTCTAATTTCCTATCAAATTTTACATCAGAACAGACCCAAAACAGTTATGATGCTGAGCAAAACCACCTAGAGCTGGTGAGAAAAAGCTGAAAACAAGGGCACCTCTTAGGTCTTAGTCCTCTTTTATGGTCTCAGATATCTCACATGGGTTTACAGACCACCTTTGTCCTTTTTGCTCCACAGCCTGGGAAGAGGCGCTCACAATTTCTTTCTGGAAGCAACTGTGCAGGAAATATTTTCTCTACAAGAAGGTAGTCAGCAGGACTGAAGGAGGAAAGGCACAACTTGTGACCGCTGACGTGATATGTTGATAGGATTCCAGAGACCAACTCTTACCTTCCTCCCAGCTCAATAAATGTACATCTGAATGCGGTGACACATACCTTTGCATATATATACTTACATAAATACAGAATTCAGATAATTAGAACATTTCAATTTGCTGCTTTGCCTTAGATTTAAACCAACTTTTCCTATCTCACTTGAAAGTACCTTAGCAGTGAGGCTTTCCCAGCCCTTGAGGAGGCCATTTTTACCTGTAGGAAGACAGGTCCTGCACAGAGCTCACTGGACCAAAAAGGAAGGTTTAGAAGGAATTTTTTTTTAATAATTTGACCAGTAGACACTCAGCTGAAAGGGAGCCATTGATGGTTTTGGTATAGTTCCTGTTCCTAGAATTGTTTTTATATTTAATAAGAAAATGCACAAATAGTTTTCTGGAAGTGGACCAGGACACAACTCTCTGCTCCCAAGTGAATCCCCTAATCATAATTTTACTTAATGTTATTGACACTGTGGTCTAAAGAAATTTGAGCTAGTTTCTCATGGTGAGACCGTTTCAGTGGGGAGGAGTAGGATATCATTCCTCCATCCTCATTTTACCTTCAAGAATAGCTACCTATTGTGGTTAGGAGATGGAGATTTGACCTTGAAAGGCTGAAAAGAGAATTCATCCCACTTTACAGAGAAATGGCAGGGTAAAAGGTGGATAGTGCTGTCACAAATGTGTCCTGCTGGGTATCTGCTTCTGTCAACATCTGATACGGTCTGAGAAACTTTGCAGATGAAATCCCAGAGGCACCTCAGGGAGACGTTTGTTTATTCTGGGACCTTGGGCCTGGGCTGGTATCCACTTACTGACAGTAGGGTGGCTTGACATGCAGAGAGGTACTTTTTTAGCACTTTAAGCTTAAGAAAAAAAAGCTAAACAGCTAGGGAGATTAGGTTTAGCTAGCTGCTTAAAATGGATTTTGAAACCTGCATTCTGCCCCATATATCTGACATGAGTCAGGTGCTACTTACATTGAGCGTGGTAGAGATTTTGTGGTCACTGAAGAGTTAGATGTATCTGAAGAAAAATAATGCATTCTGCATGGTCTACTGGAAAAGAAAATTAAAATGTATGTGTCTGCTCTTATGGAAAGAATTATAAAATTAGGCTGATCAGTCTGATTTGGTCTCACATACTGAGAGATAGCACGTTTCCCACATTGCTCATTTCTTCAAGGATAAACAGCATCTAAAATAAAGACTGGGAATAAATGAAACTGTTCTTTTCAAGTTTAATTCAAGGTAAAGCAAGTGTCAGCACAGGCATGCATAATACCTCTACCTTTTAAATAAATTTCACTGGGTTTTTAAAAGATACGTTGCTATAGCTGCTACTAATGGTTTCCCTAATAGAAGATATGAAGACCCCCAAGAAGCTTGCTAAAACTAGGCCAATCACCCCAAAAGGCTGAAGGTGTTAACATTTTAAACAACAAACCTATTAAAATGCAGACTGTTTCATCACTAGGCATGGCTTATCATATTAAGAAACTGTTTCATGTGAAACTGGATAAGAAGGATAATGAAAACTGAGGCAGCTACAATAAATGCAAAAAGAAGAAAAGTGTATTTTCTGATATTACTGCCCTTCTTCCTCTATGTAGAGATGTTATGCCAAATATTTTACAGGGCGTGGATGACATTTCTGTAATTTATACCGGGAACTAAGGAAAACCAATCCACCAGCATCAGTTAAGATCAATACAATCCACAGCAACTGCCTGCAATGCAGAGGACACAGGGGCAGGCATTTAAAGACAGTCAGAAAAACAGGGGAATGTGAATGTGCTGGCAACAAAGAAAATTATACACTGATGCCTGAATGCAGATTTAAAAAAAAAAAACAAACCCACACAGGCCAAAGCTGTCCTCAGAGAGTAAGTGTTTTTTAACTTGTAGCAGATAGCAGTGACCTGAGTGTCATTCCAGGAGCAACAGTGACATAAGAATATGCTGCTATTAGACAAGCTTTGGACAGTAACAAGTACTTCTACATGAAGTCATCAAGTTATCTTGTTTCTCCTCCAGTTAATGTATTAAGGGGTCATTTAAAATGAAGATCCCACTCTACCAGTGATAATAGAGTTTTATTTTATCTGTTTCACATTCTTGCTAGGGAGAATTAAAAATGAAACACGTACTAAACTCACATTTGTCTCAGGGCCCATCACTGCACTGAGGAATACCTTCCCCTGTGAACTGAAATCCAATGATTTAGCATCATACATCATGTTGATAAAAGACAGACTCTTTTGCCTAAAGGACACTCTAATGATACACTCTCTGTAGTTAAAGTTGCAAATTATTTCCGTTTGAGCCTGGTTTTTAATCTTGCCATTTTAAATGGCCAAACTGAAATTGATCTTGCTGATATATTTGTTTGTTCTAGAAAATTAAAAGCTTGGTGAAAAGCTGATAAGCAAACTGTGTTAGTAAGATATGACAGTTTTAATAAACTTCCTTCAGTAAACTTCTGACTTCCTTTTTTAATGAACATTATGTCTCAAAAGCTTTTGGGCTATACTGGCACCAAATATAGTTAATTTTTATTGATCTCAGAATTAAAAGTGAACCTCTGCATAGTTTGAGATCGTAAAGTGGTTAGTATTTAAATCATCCTAAATGCATTTGGAGAACATAAATGAATTTTATTATGTATGGAATTTAAGTTACACTTTTTTATGGAATCTGCAGACTTATTGTAACATATTATTCCTGACTTGAAAGAAGAGAGGCTGAATTAACGTACTTCTCATGTAGTCCCAGCACTTATTAATGTTGTTATTAAGTATCCATGTCATGGAATCCACAAGCATTAAATTCCCAGGAACTCTGGCACAGAGGTGGAGCCATGGTCCAAGGAAGGTTCCAGATAACACCATGGTAAGGAAAATCAGATGTAGGCTGCACTGGAGTGGTAGAGTTGCCTACATATGACAGAACTTGGATCAAAAAATCTTACTCATCATCATTCAGATGATGTCTCTACTGACAAGTCTGAAAGGAAAAGCAATTAAAAATCAGGCCAATACCTTGGTCTACCATTCCTGACTTAGTTATGAGCTATGAGTGATAGCTCCCACCTCTTCCCAGCAACGTTTTTATATTATATGTTTTTGAGACTTCCATTGATTACTTATGGGCTGGAGACCTCCAGATGAAGCTAGGAACTACCAAGATTCAGAATGATTCTTCAGATCTCTAACCTTATTTCTGATATGATTAAGGTATATAATTTTGTTGTGGTTTAACCCCTGCCGGCAAATAAACCCCACGCAGCCACTCGCTCACTGCTCCCCCCCCGTCCCCCCCCCGGTGGGATGGGGGAGAGAATCGGGAGGGCACAAGTAGGAAAACTCCCGGGTTGAGATAAAAACAGTTTAATAATTGAAATAAAATGAAGTAGAACAGTAATAATAACAATGAGAACAACAACAATAACAGAAAAGCAGGCGATGCACAATGCAACAGCTCGCCGACCGCGTGTCACGAACGGGGGCGAGCCCACCCCCCCCCCCCCCGGTTTTTATACTGAGCATGATGTCACATGGTACAGAATACCCCATTGGCCCGCGGGATCAACCACCCTGGCTGTGCTTCCCCCCGCCCCAGCCTCCCCTGCACGTGGCAGGGCATGGGAGGTCGAAAAGGGAAACCAAAAGTCTCCCCGGTGCAAGCACCACCCAGCAACAACTAAAGCATCAATGGGCCATCAACGCTCCTCTCATACCAAACCCAAAACACAGCACACCCCCCAAGCCACTGGGAAGAATGTTAACCCTGTCCCAGCTGGAACCAGGACAAATTTTTTTTCATTATCTCAAAACTAGTCAGAAGCCTCACTCTTCAGACTAGACAAATAACAAAGTGGTTGTTTCTGCAAATTCAGAGATTCAGTACATCTACCCTGTAAAGCTTCAGATTGGTTTTGTAATTAATATTCTGATTGAGGTGGGCATTTTGGAGCTGTGGCTTTCATCTACATGTATGGAAAGTGCTACCATGTACCAAAGCAATAGTGGTGTAGTAATGTGACAATAATGACGATCACAAATTGTCATTCTGTATAAATTCAGTGACATATTTCAGACACATATTACGTTATTTAACTGTTAGAATTGAAACGCCTGGCACTAGACTTCAAGACTGCTACAAATAATACCACAGGCAGACATCTCCAGGCTATGCGTAATAAGTGATCCGGAAAGCCCTTTTAAAAAGATATTTTAAGCCCATTTTAAATCAATAGACCGAATGGCTGCTAGCATCACTACTGACTTCATTGGGCTCAGCCTTTGTATTGCTACTTCTCTGGTGCCAAAAAGATAAGTGGAATGACATTACTCCTTTTTTGTACTGTCTGAAAGCTGAATCAGGGCAGAAGTGCCTCATTTTCCTCAGCTGACTGCAGGAAAACTTGTTAATTTAGTTAATATAACTGAAATACCTTTGTAAATGCAAAAGTTTTGTATAAACAATGACTGCTGCTCCTTTACTTTTGTTTGGAGTATTTCTCCAGGCAAATCTGAAAGAAATGCTCTGAGGGAGATAGGTGCACCTTTCACTTAATGGCAGGCTGCTGGATCCGGGAGGGAGTTATTACACCCCTATTGCCAGGCTGTGCATGCGGGATTTTTTTATTCAGTTCTCCAGAGAGCTACACATTTCACTGCCTGATTAAAAAAGAAGCTGTTAGCACATGTCAAATTCCAACCAGGTGTAAGCCACCAGAGAAAGACGAGCAGTTACAGGTGGGAATTCATTATAAGCATAAATTGGATGGAGGAAGAAAGAGGCTGTTCTTTCTAAAGCACACAGCAAAAGGACCCAAAAGCACTGTGACATCTAGCCTTTAACAGTGACTTTGTCCCTCTGCAAAGATCAAGTTTCAAAAAATATTTAAATGGATGCTGCTTATAGCCTTTGAGGAAGTTTCTCTAGAATACAGGGGAAGCACCAAGTCCATGGATCCACTGGAAGCGTGTGTTGCCTTTCTTTGGTGTCTTCACACTACAAGGTACAGTTTTAGCATGAGGAGCAGAGAACAAACTCCACCCGTTAAAGAAGTGTATCTTTTGCCTGTCAGCTTAGATGTCCTGCCTGTAGGGGGTACAGAGTGGAGTGTTGCAGGTTTCGGTCTCTGCAGGAGGGCAGCGCTCAAGGTTGTCATGAAGAGTGGACGTACGGGCTTCACTCCAGGTGTACCAAAGCCAGAAGTATAACTTGCATCAACATCGGTGATCTTTCGTAGAATCACAGAATGGTTTGGGTTGAAAAGGACCTTTAAAGATCATCTAGTCCAACCCCCCTTGGGCAGGGACATCTTTCACTAGACCAGGTTGCTCCAAGTCCAATCCAACCTGACCTTGAACACTTCCAGGGATGGGGCATCCACAACTTCTCTGGGCAACCTGTTCCAGGATCTCACCACCTTAATCATAAAAACTTTCTTCCTTATGTCCAATCTAAATCTACTCTCTTTCAGTTTAAAACTGTTGCCCCTTGTCCTGTCACTACAGGCCCTGGTAAAAAGTCTCTCTCTGTCTTTCTTATAAGCCCCCTTTGTATATTGAAAGGCTGCAATAAAGTCTCCCCGGAGCCTTCTCTTCTCCACGCTGAACCACCCTAACTGTCTCAGCCTTTCTTCACAGGAGAGGTGTTCTAGCCCTCTGATCATTTTCATGGCCCCCCTCTGGACCCGCTCCAACAGCGATTATCTTTGAGTTGAGGCTGTTCTGTGGCCCAGAGCATAATGCTTCATATACATGAACATGGCAAAGATAATAGTTTCCCACCACCAAAAAACCGTATCTTCTTTCTCATGCAGGAAGTTACAAATTAAGATTAATGAACTTGTGAGGAGAGAGAATAAGCTGCTGGTCACTCTCTTCCTTTCTGTGACAGCAAGGAAAAACCTTGAATCCCTCTCCCCCTTCTTTATTATACATAGCTCATAAAGATATAGTGATAATTTTTTAAATCTCATGGTGATATGTATCACAGATAGATTAAATTTTTTAGCTGACCCAGTCAACTTCTTGAAAGTATTTAGAATCATTAAACTTCATTTTATGATGACTGGAAATGCTATCTTGCCACCGGGGACCTGCTTAGGTGTTGGCATAGTAAATATCAAGGTATGCATTCATTCTGACATTAAATTAAAGTTGGCTCAGAAGGATTAATTGCTCTCAGGTGTGCTCAGTTCTTCCACATTAGGGAAGCTTTAGTTCCTGCTGCAATTTCATCCATTAAACTCTCTGGTCTGAATTCAATCATGTCATCACCCTCCGTTGGATTTTATAAGTGCCTTCCTTTACAATAGACAGTGGTGTTTGGGATAGAACCAACACAGAGTTTTGATGCCTCGGGACAATTTATCTTTCTATTGACGTAAACTATATATATTTTTTTTGAGCACTCAGCACAACCTTCTAGCTGCCAGCCATCAGCCAACAGTCCCAAAGAACACTTACACTGTACATTTCCCTGGGTTCAAGTAGGATGATATAACTTGTCATGCACTTGCACAAATAGCATCCTAAGCTTGTAAAATGGTGTGCCTTTGTAGGCAGGGTGTTGAAACCATAACTGGATACAGCAGGAATCAATGCTGGACTTCTGTTTTATTTCATTATGGCTTCAAATAGCTCGTTTATACTAATCTATTTAACTTGCACTGGAGCAGAGGAGAAAAAGTGTTCATGCTGCCACATACCAGTATCAGTAGGCAGTGGCCACAGAGATGAGTCCTCTTGCCTCTCAGGAGAGAGTTGCTAGTTGGGTTTTTCCTTTTTCTCTCTTCTGCAGCTGAAACCTGTTTGACTTTCCACCACTAGAACAAAGACATGTTTGCAGAACAAACTCTGTTGGGAAGGACAACTTGGTGCTGCTTCTCTGCTGAAACCACTGTGATTTTAAATTAAACTGATTGCACTTTAACAGAGCAGAAAAAAAGAAAAACTAGTTTCAGCTGGGAAATTAGGAGCTCACTTAAGAAATGTATCCTAATTTAGGCTCAGAGCCAGATCACATTCTGTGTTATGAGTGCTATGGTGTTGCTGCTTACCTGCACTCTTTTTGGTCCAGGCTTTTCTGCTTAGTGTCACATTCTTGACTTCAGAAACGAGCAGAGCCTGAGCTGTGTGACAGGGTCATATTTCTAGGATAAGGTGGCAACTGAGTTTATCTTTCCTGAGTGCTCCAAATACAATGACGTTATTATAAAAAAAGACAGACTCCATCTTTTTCTTTGGATTTTGTTTGCTTAAGTGATCATACCTGCTTCTTTTGAGATCCTAAGTGTTGTGCATGTGTGTTAAATATGCTCTAAACAAGACGTAATCATGTCTGCTGCACTACAGCAGAGTAGAGGAACATCAAATTCTGAATCAGCCCTGGGTGGGAAACAGGATTTGCTCAGAGTACTGTGGTTTTGGATATGTGCAGAAGAACTGTAAATAACTCTAAGAAAAAAGGGAGATGTCTAGTGTGTTTTGTCTCTATGTTTGGTATAGGCTACAGCTGACAAAGTCTGATAAAACATTTTAATTGAATACAATTTATTTTGAATGCAAAATATGCTAGAAATATTACTCTCCCATTGAATTTTCGAGGCATAAAAACTATTTCTGTCTCTGGAATTAGCAGTCCAATAGTGAAATCATATAGCTCTATTATTTATATAAATAGTTCAATGATTGTTATGTCCTTGCAGGTTATTTGTCACAACAATTAGCTGCTAATTTGTGCTAACGTGTTTTTTTTTTTTTAAATTGTGCCTCTTGCTTAGTTAGTCAGCAGAGTTTCTATTGAGGTACTAGGACTGACTCAGAGGGTTTGCTCATCCCATTTAGAAACAGTGAAGCGGTTCAGGAAGTGAGATACACAGACTCTAATCTTTCATTTATTTATTTCACCAACAAACTTGCCAATTAGGATATCAAACAGTTCAATAAATGCAAATTCATCCTACCTTATTTAGGCATTAAATCAGGAATGGGTCTCCAGAGTACAATTCAAACTGTAGTTGAGTTGATTTGTTTCCAGTGATGTCCATCTTTCCCTGTTGACTTGAGGAGATACATAAGGCAATCAAACTTCTAACGAAAACACTTAAAGTACCTACAGTCAGCTGAGGTGAATATAGCGTCTAACTCATACATGGTATCAATTATTTGGATTTCTTAGGCAATGGCAGTGTGCTACGTGACAAGATGGGCATGCATATAGATTCATTGCCTATATCAAATAGTAGACAAGCCCTCAGGAAGGAGATTTATAGGGTTAGTTGAAAACTTTGTAAGTAAGTGATGAGGCGACATTTATATGAATTAGGTGTTGGCAAGCTTTGCCATAGATGAAACTTTATTGCTAGGGTTTGAAGGAGAGCCTGTCTCACTACCAGGAACAGAGCACAACACGGAAGAAGTCAGGGGCAGAAGAGGCAACAAGAAAATAAAAACTGTAGGGCTACTGCCATTAGCTGAGGGCAAAATAGGTCAGAGAGAAAGGAGCAAGAGAGGTTCTGTAGAGAAAGGCAGCCGATACAATGGGATGTTAAATTAAGTAGAAGTTGTTAGAGACAAGGATTATAACAAATAGGTCAAAGGATTATTTTTAAGGATGGGAAATGTCTGAATGCTAAGATGGAAAGTGATTCACTCTCTAATCATGAAGTTTATGTCTTCACATTATGCACTTTCACTAAGTTGCAACAATTAAGCCTTCTCATTTTGCATGATCCCCTTGATATCCATACGTAAATTTTTGTCATGAATTTGGTACCAAACAACATATCATGGATATTAAAGGAATGACTTCAAAAGCAGATTCTTGACTAGATCATTAATTATTTTTCCTTTTGAGAAATGAAGTAAGTTTTTAGTTCTGAATGCTCTGGTTTCAGACACACAATATTTCAACATATTTTTATTCTAAAATAATATGCTGGAAGGGTAACTTAAGATTGAGTTGGAAAAACATCCATATGATCGCCAAAGAAAAGGTAGCATGGCAATCCTGTCTTCCTAGAAAGGCTCTGATGCCTCAGATGACAGAAAGAAGCAGAATGTCCAGTTAGTGAATGTACAGCATGGCATTTCCTGGCTGGACAGGATTAAAAATTAAATTTCCTTAAAAGATCACCAGATGTAGGTGGGGTATCACTATAAACCTCCTTCTAAAGGAAGAAGCTCACTTTTACTTTTGTCCTTGGAGGTGAAAGAGAGTGGCAAGTCCATCTTCTTGTGTTTGTGGATAAATGAAGTTCAAATGCTTGAAACAAAAGGAAAATTCCTAAGCATGCACTGCTATCTTTTTCAGATTACGTTAGCTATGATTCATGCTGCTATCCTTCATTTTCTTGTACTGTACTCTTGGGACTGCAGGAAAATTGCAAAGGGATGAATGAACATTGACAAAAAGATGAAAGGCATATTTATCATAACCTGTTTTTTTTTGATCAGAAAATTTGTGAAAAGGGTACAAAGTAGTAAATGTTCTAGGTAGATAGATTTTCTTTTTTCTTTTGAAGCTGTGGTGGTGCATTCCCCCCTGCCTTCCTGGCCCGCTCCACGATCTCAGAAACTCCCATTAAACCTTGATCTTGGTGTAATGAGTCAGGTGGTGAAGCGTCCCTTTACCGTATCAGGAACTCGTGCGTAGCTGAGGCTGGGGAATGTACCGATCGTACCAGAAACTTCCGCTGCCTGGCCCAAGTGGAAGACGAGAGCAGGGATAATTGTCATCCCCTGATACCTTTATCTGAGTTGTAGCTCAAGTGGAACAATACTATTGTTACTGAAACCTTGAGAGTTTTGACGGATGACTAAATTCAATCATCTTGCGACCCTATAAACAGCGGTCCCAAGTGAGGCCCTTTGAGCTCTCCTGGGCCGCAGCTGGCTGCGCCCAGCATCTGCCTCTGAGTGGAACGCTCCTCAGAGTTTGCAAACTCTCGAGTTTGCAATATTCGGAGTACTGTCACCAACTGGCACGGGACCTGGGCTGCCACACTCCTCGAGGCTCAATCCTTTGCCCGTTAAGAAATGCCAAGACATTTTACATGAGTATTTCACTGAATTCGAGGGAGATTTTTAACAAGTATACCTTAGTATATTTATCTGTCTTTGTATCTGTGTGCATATGTGTGTGAATTGATGGAAATACCCGCTAGCAAATGTAGTCTGCTTAAATCTCATGATCTGTCTTAAAATCGGGAATGAACCTTAAACTACTGCTAAACACATATAATCCCTTAGACATATACCGTTGACCAAGTCTGGGACTAGGGGTAGATCCAGACGGGTCCACTCTGAACCTTTTGACTCAACGGGAGGGTCTCCTTACCCTTTTGGTATTAGACAAAAACCATTGTCCAAGTCTGAGACTAAGATTGGATCCAGACAGGTCTTCTCTGAACCTCGTAACTCAATGGGAGGGTCTCCCTTAACCTTTTCATCCTCTGCCTCTGTATAAATCATTCCAACTCAATTCCAACACGATACCCTGGTTTTGGCTGGGGTATAGTTAATTTTCTTGCTAATAGCTGATATAGTGCTGTGTTTTGGATTTAGTATGAGAATAATGTTGATAACACGCTGCTGTTTTAGTTGTTGCTAAGTAGTGCTTACATAGCCAAGGACTTTTCAGCTTCCCATGCTCTTTTCCTTTGTATGCTTCATCCATGTAGTAAGTGATCGAGTGAACCTTGCCATCGAACTCTGCTAAGTCGTGCTTTTATAAATTTCTCTTAAAATCACCTTCTGCTAATACCTTCAACAGTGATTCTTTGAGCAGCCTCTAAACCACTCATTTGCAACAGAAACTAAGAACAACCTGTTTCTATGTAATTATGCGTAAATGGCAAAAATACCAATTCTTCTGAAAGAAAGGACACACCATGCTAATGTGCAGTGTAATGTGATCAGGTGGGCATTGAATGAGGTCCTTAAGGGACATACACATAAAAGCAATACTTCTGTTGAACCTCTGTTTCCAAGAACTTCTCTGACATGCATTTACATCCAATAAAGAAATCCTAGAATATACGAAAAGACATGTCAAATATCAGTGAGTCAGGCAAAAGTTGTAACAAGGTTAATGTGTGCGTAGGTGGCAGAAGTCTTCTGGCTCTTTCCTCTCCTGGTTTCTGTTCAAATTTGTTTCTGTTCTGTTCTGTTTCCCCTTCAGAGTTTTGGAGGAGAATTGTTCTAAAGAAATGTAACATTGACTGTCAAAGAGCACCCATTGGCATGGAACAGTCATCCACTGGGATTTTATTTTCACCATCAATAGAGATCCTGAGAATGATTTGGATCCAGAAGTTACATCTATGCAAACAAATCAAACGCTGCCCTGGATCTGGGCATTGGTGTTGGGAAACTATTGTCTGTATGGCCTAATAACCATTACATGGTAATTGTTCATCCAATTCAGTGAATAAAATGCACAGAAAAGATATGTACTGATGCTGTTAGGATGAAAACAGAGCCCAGAATAAACTCATATTGTCCCATTTGATTTAGCTATACATTTAATTTGTATGAGGCAGCACAGTTACACAAAAAGTTGGTCAAATAATTATTCAGTTTTTTGTCTACTATAATCACTTGAATTTTAGAAACCTAAAATGTAAAATAAAATTTCTTGATTAAAATTCTTCTGCAAACATTTCTAATAATGTAATGGGTACTAAAATTCTGAAACTACAGTCCTAGTGCAAGCAACTTCCATGTTGTACTAGTGGAAATCTTCTGTGCCCCAAAGCTATAGGAAATATCTGTTCAGTATTTGTCTGTCTCAAGCAGAAAGAATACAATGTTCTCAATTTTACTGTGAATATATGTAAAACATAGACTCCAAGTCTAAAGCTTTTGTTACCATGATACATTTTAAAAGGGAAAGGATACATACTAAAAAGGGAAATCTCTCTGGAGTCAGCAAGAGTGATAAGTTCCCAATGAGCTTAGTATCCTCCATGGACAATAAACATACTACATGGGTGAAGAGAATGAGAAACTTATCCTCCCCTGATATACATATTCCCTATACTGATATGTGTGTTTTCATAGTACCATTAATTTCCTCTTAAAAACTTTTCATGTTGCTTATTGGTCTCAGTGGAAAATAGTCTTGCAAAATCTCAGCATTTCAAAAAAACAGTCCTGTTCTGAACTGTGATTAAATCAAGGTTATTTTCATTCTTGGGTATGGGGAAAAAGGAGAGAGCGTCCCAAAATCCTCTTTCACGTAGATGTAACATCAATGGACTTCAGGGAATCTAGGTGGATTTTCTCACATCTCCAAAAAGTGTTCCAAAAATCAAAATATAAGTGATGGATAGGTTTTTATGTTGTGAGCTGTGTAATTAAAATTTTTATTTGTGAAAATTGTCCCAGTTAAAGGATTGGGAAAGATCACACACTGGCAAAAAGTTTCAGTTCCAATAGACCAGTATTTTCTGAAAAAAAAACCAAACCAAAACAACTTTAAAAACTGCTTTGTAATTCAGTGTAATTCAGTAAAATGCAAGAATGATCATGTAATTTACTTCCACACTTTGTTATATATATTTTCCATTATGTAAGTCCATGTAATCACACCAATCTCTTCTAGCATTTGAAGATCAAAAGCAAATTGAACTTTGGTGAGCTTTTGGTGAAATCAGTTAAATTAGAGAAGGCTTTAATTTGATCCTTCGTATCTGCTGAAATTTAATATTTCACACAAAAATAAAATGTTACATGTGACATTTGAAATTTGTCTTATAACAATGGAAGGAACTGTCTTAGTGTATGAGAAATGATTCACTCAAACAATTTATAGGAATTAATGAGCCTGGCTTTCAGCTAAGTCCACAGCAACACAGAAATCACTTTCTAGACCTCAGGGAACCAACACTAGTGCATAACCAGTGAGAGTGGAAATGAAAACCTCGGTGATCCTCTAAAAAGATAAAATAGAAGGAAAAAGTAGTAGAACTGTGTGGGTAGACATTATAATTCCACCTTTTGCGGAAGTAAATGAGGAGCTGGAACCACAACCTCTGTCCTTAGGAGTTTATAGTCTAGTAGGAGTGAATTGGGGAAAGACTGATTCAGATAAATAAATGATGCTGAAACGTTCTGGTTATTTATATACTAGGATACAGTTTTGTCAAGCTATATGTAAATATTAACTACTTCCTAAAAGTCATGCATGCCTTTTTTGAAATTGAGGTAAAAGGTAAAGTGAGATAAAAGTTGAAAAGGTGTCTTTTAATAATTAGTAATGTTTTCATCCTGAAAGATTGCTATCTTCAGCTCCACTATTGCTTACAATTTGTAACTTCCCTCCTCCCAAATTAACACAGAAGATGTCAAACCAGTCAGATTTTATAAAGGTTATGTTTTATACGCATTCTTAACTTCTGTATTGTTACCGTTTGACACTTTTTGAGTACATCACTCCATCACTCCAGTTTTGTGGTGAGTACTAGTTTCCTGCTCTGGAACCTCAGTCTATATATTTGCACTTATATTAAACCAGAAATGACATGTTGATCATTTTATATTAAAAAGTAAAAAACCAAAGCCAGGTGTTTATTCCTCATCTGTGGTGTAAACCCAAAAGAGGACATGCTGGTCCTGTCTCATCAAATACAGCATTTGCAAGAACTCTTCCAGTTTAACGTCACGGAAAGTGCTGAGAATGTCAAAACTCTTCAGCTTATATATTTTCTTGGACCCTTGTTTACTGAAGGGATAATATTATCATTCAGGGTTTTTGCTTGCTTTTGAAGTTTTGTTAATTAGTGTTTAGGAAGCCTGTAAAAGAGCCACAGCGTTGTTGAGTTTGCATCTGTGACTGTCTGAGGTCCAGATGCTCAGCATGGACAGGCATTTACCTGTTTTTTGCAACCCTCTTTTCTATTCCCTCTCCTCTCCCACTCCCCCTTCCCATTTTCACTGTCCTGTAGCACAGTGAAAAGGGTGAATCAGGTTAACCTGCCAGCTTTATCTCTAGTTCTGATTATTTCTTGGAAATTGGTTTGCCCTCTCTATGCTAGCAGGATATGAAGGTCTCAGCTTTTTCTGATCTTTCCCCCCCTCTCCCCCCCCCCGGAATTACAAAAATATCACCAAGCAGGATTGGCTTAGAAATGCAAGAGATACTACAGTATTCTTTTTTTTTTTATATATATATTTTAAATGGTCATAATTTATCCATGATTTTTTGCAAACTTTTTATTAGAGTAGATCATAGCAAGAAGCTCTTTACCTAGTATTTTATAGATGTTTCAAAGTTTTAGAGAAAGGAACTGGAGAAAATTTGTACCTGGCTACCAAAAATTCTTTTCTGTCTATCATTTGCCATTTCAGAGATGCAATCAATAGGAAGATTTTTATCTCTACCAAGATCATGTTCTAGTTCCAATATTAATATCTTAAAATTCAAGTAATTTTTATTTCTAGTAAAAGAGTATGCAAAAACCCCGAAGCTTACTGTAAGAATTTGTTAGCCTTCTGGATTGTTTTCTGACATTATTAACAGAAGAGAATGCCTCAGGAATCTCACTGTAGCTGTTCAGCTTTCAGTTGCTTATCAGCTCACCTGGAAAATCAGTAATTGCGGAACAAACTTCACAGAGAATTAATAGAGACACTAGTGGTGATGGTGAGGTAGCTGCCAGTTATCCACTGTAAGCATAATGTATTTAAATGAAACTATTGTTGATAAACGATTAATGTGCATAGCTGGCAGCCAGTTTCTTAGATTTAAGTAATTCAGTGTTTTTAACCTTAAAAGCAATATCTGTGTTTGTGAAAGGTCTGAGATTGACAGGCACTAGAAAATGAAATCCTGCTTATCCATTGCACATGCACTGCATGCCTGGGAGAGCTCTGACTCTCCATTGTATGGGCTGTCAAGGTGCCTCACTCCTTTCCTGGAAGACTTGTTATATCTAATAAAACACAAATAATTTTGCATATAGTTGCAGGTGAATCCTTTTGCATACAGTTGCCTGTTATACCTAATAAAACACAAATCCTTTTGCATATAGTTGCAGGTGAAAGTGCTGATGAGTAATTACTGTCATGTTCTTGCTAGGTGTCTGAGCTGAGTCCAAACATGCTTTTTTATTGTAATTATTATTATTCGCCATTTCCCAAACTAATCAGTTGTCTGTCTCAGACACACTTGACTCATGTGAAGGTAGTCTGAGTCAATGTTGCAGGGTATCATCACAGCACATTTTGGAGTAGATTAACCAGTATACTACAGTTTTGCATCCCTTGGAAAATACAAAGATAGCACGAAATCTGCTTTGCTTGTTCTTCCCTTCGTATGTGTGAACAAAAACTTGAGGATGAGTGTCATGAATGGGTGATTTAGAGGCCGCTCAAAGAATCACTGTCGAAGTTATTAACAGAAAGTGATTTTAATAGAAATTTATAAAAGCACGACTTAGCAGAGTTCGATGGCAAGGTTCACTCGATCACTTACTACATGGATGAAGCATACAAAGGAAAAGAGCATGGGAAGCTGAAAAGTCCTTGGCTGTGTAAGCACTACTTAGCAACAACTAAAACAGCAGCGTGTTGTCAATATTATTCTCATACTAAATCCAAAACACAGCACTATATCAGCTATTAGCAAGAAAATTAACTCTATCCCAGCTGAAACCAGGGTATCGTGTTAGAACTGAGTTGGGATGATTTATACAGAGGCCGAGAATGAAAAGGTTAAGGAAGACTCTCCGATTGAGTCACTTGGTTCAGAGTAGACCCGGCTAGATCTACCCCTAGTTTCAGACTTGGTCAACGGTATATGTCTAAGGGATTATATGTGTTTAGCAGTAGTCTAAAGTTCACTTACAATCTTAAGATAGATCATAAGATTTTAACAGACTATATTTGCTAGCAGGTACTTCCATCAATTCACACATGCATGCACACGGATGCAAAGATGGATAAATATACAATGATATACCTGTTAAAAATCTCCCTCGAGTTCAGTGAAATACTCACGTAAAATGTCTTGGCATTTCTCAAGAGTTGAGCCTCGAGGAGTGTTGCAGCCCAGTCCCGTGCCAGCTGGTGACGGTCCTCCGAATATCACAAACTGGGGAGATCGCAAACTCTGAGGAGCGTTCCACTCAGAGGGAGATGCTGGGTGCAGCCCGCTGCGGTCCAGGAGAGCTCAAAGGGTCTCACTTAGGACCACCATTTATAGGTGCCCAAAATGATTGACTTTAGTCATCTGTAAATTTCCATCCTGGCCACAGTCCAAGGCAGTAGTGACTAAAATTCTGAAGGTTTCAGTGTTGTTACAACTGAGCTACGACTCAGATAAGGTGGCACCTGGGCCAGGCAGTGGGAGTACGTTCCCAGCTCAGCCATGCAGAGTTTCTGGTATGGTCAAGGAGCGCTCAACCACCAGACTCAATGCACCAAGGCCGAAGTTTCATGGGAATTCCTGAGATCAACGAGCAGCCCAGGGAAAAGGACGGGGCGGGGGGGGAATGCACCACCACAATGAGAAATCAGAAATATAAAGAACAACTGAGTGCCTTACAACCAGATGCATGGCATGAGTACAGTGTGCAGGCTATACTCTGCCTCTCCGGGTGGAGGAATTAATTTAGAAATAAATGAAGTTTCTTTCTTCTTGTTGCAAAGGTTCAGCTCAACTCTCCAGGTTGCAGGTGTAGGTCTTGTTAACGTCAATGGGAATCCACACAACAGGATTTTCAGTCTCTGGATTTACATCTCAGAGACTAAAACAAGTACAAGTATGTTTTGCTTTAATTACTGAAATATTTTAAATATATTGTGTGGAATATACACAAAATAAGGAAAACAAACTCCTCTCTCACTGAAATTTTAGGTGGAGAAATTCAGACTTGGAAAAATATATGCATTTTTAAGAGAGATTGTCTGTAAATCATAACTAGGACCATCTGCTAAGTCTTAGATTATCTTTCACCAGCAATATAAGGTTGTTTTTTTTTTAAGGTTTAAAAGCGTTTAGATCACTGAAGTCCTATTGCTTCTCTTATGGTGGAGATCATTGATCTCTTTTTATTCTATGAAACTGCCTTGTGCAACCATTTAAAGAGTTACAAAATTTAAAAATATTTTGTAGGTGATTTAAGCCATATGTTATGTTTTCTAATGTTCAGAAAATAACTGATCAGAAAAAAATCATTAAAAATATTAGGGATTTCTTAATACCAGAATACAAAAACACATCTGTATTATTAATGCTGTCAATGTGTATCGATATTATTATGTATTTTATTCAAGATAAATATACAAAGAATATAATCTATTTTCAGATTTATCTTGTTCTACACAAGGTTTACCCACAACCTAATTATTTTGCTCGGTGTCTCAAATAGCATCCTTAGTGAAGATAGCAATTGAGCTCAAATTTCCTTACATTCAGGTTCATACTCATGCTGCTGTTTTAAGAAATCCCGCCACAGTGTGATGAGTCCAGGTTTCAAGCCTGTTTTGAACAGGTAAGACATACTTTGGCAATTTTCAGAAGAGGTTTTGAAAGAAGGGTTTTAAAAGGAAAGAGAAATAACTAGCTAGCTAGCTAGCGGTGGAGTGGGAAGAGAGAGGCAGACCTTGTGGCTACGTCTGTACCAGGAAATTAAACAAGTGTGGGACCATTCTGTAGAATAGAATAGCCCATATCTGTACTATTAAATCATTTTATCCTTAAAAACATGAAGACTGCATGTTGGAAGTGCTGCCCAGTCTCTGCTAGCTTCTGAACGGTGCCCCAAAACGGTCAGGGAGCAGCCTAACAGTTTAACAGCACAGATGATCGAGTCCCCGCTCCCGTGTCCCAGCCCTGTTTCTTTTATTAGCAGAGACTTGCCCGTGGTTCTGTAAGAGGTGTTACTGCTCTGTAGCAAGGCAAAATAACTTTGTATGTTGCCAGGGCAGTGTTGTCTGGCGAGATTTAACACAGTGAAACATGTGACGAGCTTAGCACATTAGTGGGGCATTCATGATTTAATTAATATGGACCAAATCACTTTCGCATTTTAGCAAAGGTTAAAGCCATTGCATCAAATGGATTAGGAATACGTTGTGGCTACTGGAGGTTAAAGAGTTTCCTTTACATAACCTAACACCAACATGTGGTTGGTTTTTTTTTCTAGATTATAAAACCCTAGTTGTTAAGTAACAACTGTCAGTGTTCACTAATCCAACGCTCCAGCTCTGTGCTAGAGCGTGACATCCCAAAGTGACCCAACTCCAGCTAGATGCGACCGCCTTTTCACACCCAATTACCCTCAGCGTTTGTAGCTGTATTTCAAAGTATGTGATTGAGGATATGTGGACTACCAAATTTTTTCAGTGAGCTTGAAAGCCAGATTTCTTTCCAAGGTTTGTTATAGCTAATTGGAAAGGTGTGTACACCGGGTCTGACGAGGTTAAGAGGGAAATATAATATCCCGCCAGACATTTCTGTTCATACCAGTTCTTGTTCTCTTGCTCTTTCTCCTTCTCCTCTTCCATACTACTTATTTTAAAATGTATCTAAGATTAGGCTGCTGAGATGAGGCAATTCCCATTTATACAGGAACAATTTTGGGATCAATATGAAAAGTGAGCACTGTCTTTTATACTGATAGGCGTAAATGCCCCTCAATAAGTAAATATAAAAGAAACAAGACAGCAGCTAAAGCTAAGAGTATATTTCCCCCTTTCAAACTGAGAGAAACAAATTCAATCAAAAAACCCATCTAAATATGCTTTCAATGTTTTTATTTTAATTTAATTTAGAGGGGAAAAGGATAATCTTGAATATGAAAATCTTTGAATACCAGAGGAATGGATTTTTTTTTCATATGAGGTTCAAACTTCATGTCAGCCTCTCATGAAATTTCAGTCTGATTCTCAGCCTAGCTCTGATCTGACTTTGATCTTACACCATAGATTGATGTAATCCAGAAGCAAACTTTATTCCTACAGCCCACCTTTATTCTCCATGAATAAATATAAATTAAAATTTAACAAGGGAAGCTTCTGGGTTGATGTGTCTGTAATACTGATATTGGTGAACAAGGCCTTACCTGTATTTGTCTAGAAATGAGAAGAGTGGCAGCACTCAAAGGGCTGCCAAGAGCCACATTCATCTCTTTACTCATCTCCTTAAGAAAGAAGATTAACATTGATCTTTTGGATGAGCAAATGAATGAAAGAATCCAGCAGTGCAGAAGAAGCTTTCAGGAAGATGTGACACTTGAGGAAACAGTTTGGTTATCAGCTACTCCAGTGCTCCGAAGTAGATATTTCTGGTTCAGTTTTCACAAAAGTATTCCTGAGATATATACACAAATCTGCATTTATAAAACTAGGAAAAGAATGCCATAGAATTCAAGAGCATGTAATTCAATTATTTTAGTGATGACCCTTCTTCCAAATAATCCTAAAATAAAATAAAATATGAAAGCATACATTTACAGAACAACACAAAATGCCATTTGAGATTTTTTTACAACATTTTGTTAATGTAATTGCTTAGACTGCTCTGAAATGCAAAGTAAAATAAAATGCGTTTAAATTACTGCAACACAGTGCTCACTGACTATTTCTATATTAATTTTATTCATAATTGAAAAATGGAGACTTCAAAATTAATTTTAGCACTTAGTCTGTAAATTCCTCGTAACAAGAAGCCCCTTTATCTTCTGTGTTAACTCTTGTTGTGGCATTAGTGGTACTTACATAAAATCACCTTAATTATCAAGAAAATTATTCTGAAAGCAGCTGTTCTTCAAAACTCATCTCTAAACAGTATCATTAAAACATCATAGTATCCATATCCAAATACATTTCCCCTGGTTAGCATTTATCACTGAACTCTTTGAATACGTATTTTTCATCTGTGGTGCTATTATTTTAACGACAGCCACTAATTAGGGTTGACATTTCACTAGCCTTATTTCATAATTCAGTTCATTCTGACCTCAGACAAGTTATTTAAAGCTGTTGAGGTTCAATTTTTATCAAAAATGGTGTGTATTCTTATTTTTCCATAACGACTAACCTATTTCTTCATTTACAGTATTACTGTCCTATTGAATTCTGTGTGTCAGGGCAGCATCTAGCATAAATGTCTCCATCATAATAATATGCCAGGATCCCTGCAGCAATCCACAAAAGGAATTTATAACGCCGACAGACAGACCATGCCAGACTTGACCAGCCACTGGCCCAGGGTGATGTCTGCTAAAAGAAAACCAGTGATCTGGGGCAGTGCCGCTGCTGGGAGAGCGGGGTTGGCTCAGCCTGGAGAAGGGAAAGCTGATGGGGGATCTGTCCTTCTTGCCCACCGCTACTGATGTCCAGGAGGCATTTCTGGGCTTGTAATGAGCAGAGCTGGGAAGGGAATGGGTAGCAGGAGAATTGCCTCTATTTCAGCTTTACATCCTATGTATGTCCCATATTAAAAAATATGGGAAGTATAGCAAAAAGTCCCATATGTTTTTAATGCATATGTTTCTGGAGTAAGGAAATCCCTTCTTGCATGGGATGTGTAGCAGACCATGCAGTTAGAGAGATGGGAATCACTTCCATTTAACTCTGTTATAATAGGGAGCCAGGTCAACCGAGGGCAAAAATACAAAGAGATTTTCCCCAAATACCCATTTTTTGAGCCATATCATGTCCTGAGAGAGGACTATCATTTCAGAGGGAGGATGCAGGAGAGGGAGACATACTCCAATGCTTATGGAAAAGTCCTATTTTCATCTACATGAGTCAAGAAAACAGGCACAAAATATGAAGAATGGGGTTGCTCAGGCTTGCATTTTGACACCATAATTTCTGGATCTGAAATGATGAAAATGTTACACTTCAAAAGAAAGCATCAAAATAATAAAAATCAATAATATAGCTGTCTGGTTTTTATTACATGTCTTTTATTATACAAAATAGTGTAATTCTGAAAGGGCTAAATCTTTGTCTTTCACATGGATGGAAGGTAACAAAAACCTAGAGGATTAGATGGAGTGGAAATGCTGATGGTAAATATGTTGTTTACAGTTCTGCCTTTCATTGTTGCACTGAGCTGTAGCGGCTTAAACAGCTTATGGACAAATATGTGCGAAGAAACTTCAAAGGTTAATTTAAACAGTTTAATGATCTGAAAAGTGTAACAACTTATCTGCAGTGAAAACATGGTGCCTACAGTGTGTTCCTCAGGTCAAGGGTTGTGCTTTTCCCTTTCTGTCAGTGTGGCATAATGCATCATCCCACCTGCCAATCCTATGAAAAATAATTGTGCTGAAAATCTGAATTAAAATGATGTTCTTGTTTACTTCTCATGGTATTTGACTGGAGCATTTTTTGTATAAATTTCAACGTTTGTATGCAATTTGCATTCATAAATTTGATGCCAAATAAAAAGACTAGCTTTAGGAATGTGGATATTGTAATTACCGTTGGTAGTAAAAAGCTAATTCTGTGGCAGAATTAAGTTATATGGACATAAAAATGACCAAGTGATGATCCTTTCTGAAAAGATTTCACACATATCTGTTTATGAGTTGTAAATCCTCAGCTACAACAGTCTTCCTAACAAAACCCCAGCTGTGGCATAGCTCTTCTTGAGCACAAATACATTTTATTTTGCCTTCTTTCCCTATCTGCATTTTTGAGGTTTTTTTCTCCCTGCAATTTCTTTAAGATAACGTTCATGTTCTTTCTCTCCAGCACAGTCATATTTGAAAGAACAGGACAATCTCAGAGAGGTTAATGGGGAAGTGCAAGGTGCCTTCTGCTAGAAAAAAGAGTATGGAAGGGATGAGTTTAGGATGGGAGGACTTCAGGAAACATTTTTGTCTGATTCTCCTTCCATTCCATGAAACCATCATTCTTTTTACCTCTCTATTTTCTCCTAGCTTTGGAGGTAGCCACACTGATCATCTGTCCCCTAGAGCATTTGTGTACATCTGCTGGGCTCCAAAAACTCTGGCTTGAGCCTAGGTTTTAGCAGGCAGACCTTGTAGGAAGTCAGTGCTTTATTAAAGCATTGGAAGCAGACTTCTGTCTGCTTCTTTCATATCTGCAGGGCTTGTGTGCCTGAAAGCTTTTCTGCTTTTTCTGAGCATATCTTTTGGTCTAATAAAAACTATTAGCTCTGCCTACAATATTTGTTTCGCCCTGGAGGGTCACAGATAAGAGCAACAGAACCTCTATAACATAGCTATAGCATAGCTATACCTATTCACAAAAGCAAGTGTGCACACTCACCAAAGTATAATTTCCTCTTTACTTATGATGCATATTTTTTCAGTATTTTTCATTCTCAAATATAATGTTCCTTTGTGGTTTATTTCTGCTTTTAGAATTATTTCAGAAATACAGAAAAGTGAAGAATGATACAATAATCTGTTAGTAATAATGCTTCATCATTCCCAGTTTCCTGTATAATTCAGTGTGGCTCCATCACACAAAAAGGATGTTGCATAATATAAGCTTAATGTAGCACATTTTATGATCCCTATTGCCCAAATATTGGACTTTTAAATAAAAGAAATATGCAAAGAATTATATGTCCCTTTTATCTCTCCACAAAAATAAAATTTACATCTTTTAAGTATTGCAAAATTGAGATCTAAAAAGACGAAATAAATCAATAATATTAGGCAGCCCTTTTTACACTTATTAACTCTTTAGTCTCATCTAAACTGTATAATCTTTCAGTCCAAAAATTCCTTTTGAGTTTAAACACATACAGGAAGAGATAGTAAACAGCCAATTCATCTCCACTGTCTCTATGCCATGTAGTGTTTGTACATCTCTGTCATACGCTCCTAGGCAATCTCTTTTTCAGGTTTGAAGACCCCCAGCCTACTCAATTATTCCATATATGGAAACTCTTCCACGCTGTTGATCACCTTTTCTAAACCTTTTCTAGCTTGAATATGCCCTTCCTTAGACGAACAAACCAGAAATGCACACAGTGTTCCTGCATGAGTGAATAATGGATTTGTATAGTGGCACAGTCATATTTGTTCTCTTATTTTTTATTGTTCTACGAATAACTCTTAACAGTTGGGAGGGTTTTTTTTACTTTTTCTTTTTGACTGTTACTGAGTACTGAGCTGATGTTTTCAAGGAACTATCTATCATAATCTCAAGGTCTCACTGCTAATGCTCAGCTCAGAGCCCATCATTTTTATGTGAAACTAGGATTGTTTTTCCCCATGTGCATTGCTTTACGTTTATATACACTGAATTTCATTTGCTATTTAATTGCATAGATACTGAATCTTATGAAGGCCTATGTAATTCTTCACAATTAGGCCTTGTTCTTCCTAGCATGAATAACTTTGTAACATGAAACTTTGTCATAGCACAGCTCACTTGCTTTTTCATTTTTTTAAATAAAACTATTAAATAGCACAGCCCTCTATTACTGTTGACCTCTCTCCAGTATTAGGAAACCTTAACTGTTTCTTTTCTTTTTACCAATTATTTAGCCATATTAAATACCTAGCACATTTTCTCTTCTGCTAGCAAATGTTCACTTCTGTTGTGACTACTTAATTTCTTTAAAAGCTTTTGGTGAGAGTATCAAAAGGATAGGGAAAAATCAGATAATTCATCTTTATCCATATGCAGGTTGACTCATTCAAAGAACTGCAAGAGGTTTGCGAGGCAAGTGTCCCCTTTACAGGTGACTCTTCTCAGAGCTTATTTTTCACATCTGTTTTTTATTATAGCTTCTACTGCTTTGTCTTGTTCAGCTTTCATCTTACATGCCTGTAAGTTCCCCTGACCTTCCCAGGAATCTCTTCTAAAGATTGGCATCATGTTTGCTTGCCTCCATTCTTCAGGTATCAAGGAAGTTTTTGGTGAGAGGTTACACACTGCTGTTAGTAGTTCAGCTGTTCCATCCTTCAGATCTTTTTGAATACTTTGATAAATTCTTTCTGGTTTTGGTGATTTATTGGAGTTCATTTGGTCTGCTTGTACCATACTCACTTCCTCTGTTCCTTCAATTTCAGAGAAATTCACTGCTCAGTCCCTCCATCCTCCACAAGGGTTCTTGTGTGGGAATCCACTCAATTTCTTCTACAGCAAAAATTGATGAAAAAAATTCATTTAGTTTCTTTGCAATGCTTTTGTCATCTCTGAGTGCTCCTTTTATGCCTTGGATGTCAGTACTATTCAGTTAAACAAAGGAACTTGATCATGTTTAAACTGTTAGAACAGTGTCTGATTGGTTTTGACAGTCAGGCAACTAGCAAGTTCCACAATTTCAGGCTCCATTTGGGAAATAAAACAGAACAGGAACTATTCTCCACAGTTTGGATGCAGTTACTCTGCCATAAATGGTAAGATAATATATGGGTATGATCATGCTACAGCAGTAAGGTAAAGGACCAGGGAATGTGTCCTGGTGCGGTTTGTTTAGCAGAAGAGATGTAGACTTGTTCTCTATTCCATGGTCCTATGTTAGTCAGAACAGATCTGCCCAGAGTTTGCATTTCTCTGACATTAAGCTTTTCTTCTTCATCTTCTTCTGAATAACTGATGCAAGACAACTGTCTCTAGTTTTTATCCTGGCAGAGCATTTTCTTCCTGCCCCTTTCAGTCAACTCATGACGTTAATAACGTGAAAGGCTTCCTAGTTTCAAAATTTGTAAGATAGATAGAAATTAAATTAAGATAAAAGAGGTATGGCATTTTTTTTAAAAAAGAAAAAAAAAGCTGCAACATGATTATAAATATGGCTTAAAGAACATATTTCATTGTGAAATAGACACCCAGGGCAGGATACAGGTGCCTAGATGTTGGCATCTTGGGGTATCTGAGATGCTCTATGGTATCTTACCTGGTCTCTACTATGGTATCTACTGCTCAAGGATATATGTGGTGTCTTGTAGGTATTTTGTCATATCTGACAGCCTAATGTCAATGTGTCTCAAGTTCCTTAGAGCATCTAAAATAGCACTCAGTACCTACGTTTTAGTCAACTGAATTAAGCTTCTTGTCAGCTGAATTTCTCTCTAGACTCCACTGCCTGTACTAATTCAATTCATTGTCTATAATGGAAGCTTAGACACCTACCTCATACTTTCCCTCAGAAACAGATACTTAGGCAACTCCTATTGACAAGAATAATTTGATTTAAATGTTATTGGAATAAGATGAATTGGGGAGACACTGGGATGAAACAGAAAGAAAACCTTCAGGCAGCAGGTATTTATAGCGCATTTAGGAAGTTTACAGGTGAAAGGGAAAAGGAGGTCACTTGGAAAGGCAAGCATAGCAAAGTCAGTGTGTCAGAGTTGTCTTAAATATGTCGGTTCTGTGAGAAGGAATGCACCGATTAAAAAATAAAGTCTGGATTCACATTTACTCTGTGGTGCCTTTAATACCTCTGGCTGTATAAAGGGATCTAAGGCAGGTATGATACCCTCACCTTATTGCAGCAATGTGAAAAAGACCTCACTGTAACCAAGAATTCATTCCCACCTAGGTAGCTGGCACTACTGAGTTCATGTTTATTCTCTCTCAAGAGAAGTTACCTGTCAAAGGAAAAAAAAAACCCACCACAAAACCTTCAAGGTCTTTATAGCAGCCATTAATAAAAGCTTCATCTGGGATACGAGAATTATCTTGGATATGTATGAGCTTGTTCAATGTCATCAGCAATCAACATTTTGCAGAATGATTTCTGCATGCCTGCCCTACCCTGTGTAACAGAAGAAATAATGAAGATCCTCATTAACGTCTTTTCACAGCCCGTTCCTACACTGTCACTTCAGTCAATATCTAAAGGTCAGCTTCTGCCTTTGATATCACGTATGTATGACAGTAAAAATCTGAAGAAAAAGACTTTTATTAAAGAAAATATATCGTCAACTTACAAATTGGAGATATGTGGAAGTAATTCTTCCATTAAGAGTTTTTTATTTAAGTTCAGCTCATGAAAATAATACGGTTTGTTTTGTTCCGAAGGGTTTGAAGCCTGCTGTGTCCCTCTAGCCTCGTGGCTGTGCTGTATTTTCTCACATCTGACGTTATTACCAGAACATCCCACTTGCAGCACAGAGTTTGGCCCCAGAGTTTGTGGTACATAATTGTATCTATTTGACTACCAAGTGCGTTGTGATCAGAAGGACACTTGTGTGGTTGGAGAAGCAGTTGGAACAGAAGTAGAGGCTGAGAAAGGACCGACACTTTAAAAGCATACGGCACAAACTTCTGATAGCTTCACTATTACAAACAATCTACAGTCATCACAAGTCTTTCTGCTATAATAACCTGAATCTCTTGAACATTTTCTGCTAGCTATATTAAGCACCAATATATTCATTTCAGACCTTCTGTCTCTGACCTTTTTTATGCTAACTTTGATAAAATGCAACTCCATTCCCCTTGAGTTATTCCTGGATCACATCAAAGGAAATGGGAGGAGAAGCAAGCACTGGAACACTCACTTTGAATCCTCCATTTTAGTTCAAAAAATTTTCTTCCAAGTCCTAAAGTATAGCTTTTAATGCATTAAAAAGCAAGGTATAGGTTGAACGAAAGATCATTCTTGATGTACTTAAAAAAAAATGCAAAAATCTGGCATCCAAGACAACGGAGGGAGGGAAGCAAGCTGGAAAGATTTTACTTTGATTCATCTCTTTTATAGGAAAAATTGCTGCCAGAATAGAGTTCTGCACAGGGATGAATGACCATGCAGCAGGTAGGGGGAACCCTCCAGATCATGACCCCTCTTTCTACCTCTCGTCTGTACCTGGACAGAGTGTGTTCCCCATGAGCTGTCATGCTTATAAAAATTGAGTGGGATCAGAGGGACATCTGCATCAAGCTGTAGCAACACAGAAGCTAAATGCTTTGAAAGGCCATTTTGGCTGTACATTGGCTTGTACATTGTCTGTCTGTCCAGTGCTGTCTGAAATTAAAATGTATTGATGTTTTGTTCAGAGTAAGCAAACAAGGAAATACTCAAAGTTTTGGGAATGTCTTTTGGAAAGTCACCAAAACTCAGTGCAAAGAGATTTTCAGAGCCTGCTTACTAATGAGTGTTTTGTTTTGAAATGATAACGGCTGGGATTTCTTCTGAGGAAGGAACATTTCTTCGCTTCCACCTGGAAGCCAAATCAGCAAAGCTGTGCGGCAGCATGGGGCTCCTTGCTCAGAAGAAGCAGGGAGCAGTGCTTTTGTGTAGCGTCAGCTAAAATTGTTATGCAGTCCCATCTGTTATATCTCATGGCAGAGCTTGCTGGAAAAATTTTTCATTTATTGTTATCTCTAAAGA
This sequence comes from Calonectris borealis, assembly GCF_964195595.1. Classification (NCBI taxonomy): domain Eukaryota; kingdom Metazoa; phylum Chordata; class Aves; order Procellariiformes; family Procellariidae; genus Calonectris; species Calonectris borealis. The sequence goes on from NC_134314.1 coordinate 12,919,519, forward strand.
ATTGTTAAAGGAGGTATATTTAAAGGCGCCACTGTCTAGAACAGAGTACCAATATCTATACATTTCTAGCTCATCAGAGACCAGCTGATTTTGCTGGTATTGCCTTTCTCAGATTTACTTACAGAAGCCCATGACCAAGAGAACAACACATTCAGAGTTTTGAAAAAGAAGTTTTATTTATGTTGAGAGAATGTATATCTAAGCATTATAGACCTGTTTGGGTTTTGTCTTAGATTTATTTTTTAATGGTATTCCCAGAAGCTTACATTTCAACATGGCTCAGATTTTAGTACACAGTTTTCCTTGTTTATCAGAATCTCTTTTATAGCCTTTTATGAAAGGCTATAGGGGACTCAGGTTCACAGTATGCCTGAAGATAAATCTGCAAAGGAACTTCAGCATTACAAAGATCAGTGCTGAAATGCTTAACTCTTGGGTGTTTTGCTCTGTGGAAACCATGACGTATAGCATCCAATGTCTGATATCTACAGGGAAAACTCTAGGCAAAATAAAAGCAACAAAATGAATGAAAATTTGCTAGAATTGCTTAGTGCTGCTGTTTAAAATTCTTCTGGAGTTCAGTGTTCAAAGCAGGGGAAAAAAAATCCACAACAAAAAACCACAAAACCTAACTTTCCCCCAAGCAAAATCTATATACATATAGTGGTTCATGGGGGAGTTCATGGGGGATGATAAGGTACCTCTGCATATTCTGACCAGACTTTCTGGATAGCTGGAAAAAATATATGTAAAGAAGTGCTATAGGTGGAGGGATGCACAACACTCAATAACTCTATGGAAATTGCTCTGCTTTGGGTATTTAATTAATCCCTGGAAAAGGGACTTGAATCTGATTATTTTGCCTCAGTACTCGTAATACTTCTAGACCAAGAGCCTAAAAAGTCAACCTTTCTCTGTGGCTTTATCAGTAGTTAAAGAAATTAAGTGAAAGAATGTAAAAAATGGTAGATTCAGGGTAATTTTCTCAGAAAAACCAAGAATTTGGAGAATTAGAAACCTATTCTGGTGTGTGTGGCCAAGTCTTTGCTTTGAAACCAGCAGGGAGAAAAGAAGTAAAATCCTGCCTGCCGAGTAAGTCCTCTGGCAACTGGGTAAAATGGGCATAGATGTGATCCTGGAAGATCAATCATAGAATCATAGAATCATAGAATCATAGAATGGTTTGGCTTGGAAGGGACCTTAAAGATCATCTAGTTCCAACCCCCCTGCCATGGGCAGGGACACTTTCCACTCAACCGGGTTGCTCAAAGACCCATCCAACCTGGCCTTGAACACTTCCAGGGATGGGGCATCCACAACTTCTCTGGGCAATCTGTTGAATTGCCTCACCACTCTCATAGTGAAGAATTTCTTCCTTATTTCTAATCTAAACCTACCCTCTTTCAGTTTAAAGCCATTACCCCTTCTCCTGTCCCTTGTAAAAAGTCCTCTCCAGCTTTCTTGTAGGCCTCCTTCAGGTCCTGGAAGGCTCCTGTAAGGTCTCCCCAGAGCCTTCTCTTCTCCAGGCTGAACAACTCTAACTCTCTCAGCCTGTCTTCATAGGAGATGTGCTCCAGCCCTCTGATCGTCTTTGTGGCCCTCCTCTGGACTCGTTCCAACAGGTCCGTGTTCTTCTTATGTTGGGGGCTCCAGAACTGGACGCAGGACTCCAGGTGGGGTCTCACAAGAGCAGAGTAGAGGGGTAGAATCACCTCCCTCGACCTGCTGGTCACGCTTCTTTTGATGCAGTCCAGGATACGGTTGGCCTTCAGGGCTGCAAGCGCACATTGCCGGGTCATATTGAGCTCCTCATCAACCGTCATCATCATGATCTTTTGCGGAAAGTTTAGTCTGAGGAATGTTTTAAAACCCAATTGACCTGGCATCACAGGGTAACGGGGCAGGGAGAATCCAGAATGAGGATTAATCTTTTCTATGATTATAGCACAGACATAGGCACCAACAGGACTTGGGAAGTTGCAAGTGGAAGATTACACTGGGGTGTAAATGCTGGAAGTACATTTTTTCCTATGTCAGATGTATGCCTAAAACTCTTGTTGAATTTACCTTTTGAGACTAATCCTGGTTATCCTACAGGTGCATTCTACTGACTTAAAAAAGCTGACCTTACTGGAAGATCCTCTGATAACACAGGACTCTAGTTTAAAAGACACTTTGTTCCTGAGGGCAAGTGAATTTAGTTGGTGAGGAGTTAGACACAATTTCTATTGCTAGCAGTACCCATCAGACCAAAGCAAGTACTTGTATTTCTGCTGTGCTATAATGTTATCTGTGTAGTGAACCTTCATTCAACAGTAATTCTGCATGGTCTGAGGACTAACTCTTGTAGCATGGGTCTAAAGGAGTGACAGGTGCCACCACAGTTTGCTATTCTTGTATATGTACACTTAAATTACCACATTCCTCACACCTCAGAATTCAAGCTTAGACAGGATTTCTCAAAGATATGTGTAAGATGTGCAAATCAAAGCCATATGCTGCAAAAAAGGAACAGATATGTTATGCCATGCCTGTACTTAAACCTCTGAGAGAATAAATGTATCCAGAAGGATCTCCCCAATTCTGAAAATAGCTGGTTAAAGGATGAGTACTTGATGTGGCACAGAATGCAACTAATGTTCGTGCTGTGATGTCTTTATGGAATATTTAAGTAATATGGCCCAAATTAATCTCATCTAATGTTAGACACAGCAATGCACTACTTAGGCTAGAAGTGTAGTTATCTGTGTCTCCCTCTATACTCAGCGGGAAGGAAAAAGCACTTCAAGATGACATTTCACACCACATACAATCCGATGACTTTGGAAATCTCTCTTTGCTGCACGTGCATTTTGATTAGGTAGAATGAACCTGGACATCTGCGTGGAAAAAGCTTGTAGAGCGTGAGGTGAGGAGACAGAGATCCTGAGAAAGACTGGGAACAGATTGCCAGCTTTTGCAGTGTCAGGATTGTCCTTGCTGAACAAGGCTTTGGATCTCTGCTCTGCAGAGGGAACAAATAACTTCTGGGGTGGGAAGGTGGGGTGGATCATAGGAGCAAACAGACTGAAGCACAAGCAGAGACCAGGGAACTCCTAAAAAGGTCTGGGAGTGGCCATAGCTAGACCTCAGGGATTTTCCAAAGGCTGCAGAAGGGACTGTGTTGAATTTGTTGCAGCTCAGGAAGCCTCCAAAAATTGCTGAACTCAAAATAAGACTGGAGGAACAGGCACTACTTTCAAGGACATAGCAGGCAGGGAAGAGATTTAATTTCAAACTTTTTTTTTTTAGTTTAGTCCGTCCCACTTTGGTTTTCTCTCTTTAAAGAGTCATAAATCAGGACCTAGCAATTCAAAGCTCTCTTGGTATTTTTGGTCTGTTCACTTAAAAAGAACAGCAAATCCCTTCAAAGCTGTGGCTGGTTTGAATGTCCTGGCTCCCCATGCTAGACAGTTGTGGAGTGCTTTTTCCTGGTTACAGAAATTGAAACTTCTGAAGAAGACAGATGTTATCTTTCTCTTTTGCCTCTGGGCTCCTAAATTTTACTCCACTGAACAAAGAATAATATTCTTGTTACCCAGTTGTTTTACAGTGATTAATTCTCTTCTTACAATCTTTTGCAGCAAAGCTAAGGGACAGTTTGAGGAAACACCTTCCTCTCCTCCTCTCCCTCCCTGCCCACACCCAGACTCAGTTTCTAACAGGTGGAGGTGCAGGGTCTCTCCTACACCCCTATCTCTGCTGCAGAAAAATGTGTCTTTCTGAGTCTAAGTGGTTATACGTTGCCTCTGAGCCCCGCAGGAATTCACCGCAGCCTTTGGGCTGCTGTTAGTTATGTTATGAGCTATACCAGCGGGCATTGACATCCTTGAAGGCAATTCACCTACTCAGACTGGCAGGAACTCAGCGTGGCGGAGACCAGGAATAGCCAGTTTTCACCCCTTTAACATATAGCCTTGGTCATGAGAGAGAATCCAGTGATAATTCAGAAAGGCTTTAAAATCAGTTGGAGTTTCCATAAGCAGAATTCATAGCCTGCCCCAGAGCAGAAGCTATTATTAATTTTAAAATTCTGCAGGAACATATTTGCAGAGACTGTTTCATATATAATGTTAATTAATGGCTGGGCCTTAAGAGAGCAATATACAAGTAGCAACTGCGCTTGCTTAACTCTTTTTTCATGTTTCCTTTCATTATCTGTTCTGTGGCTAACTTTTGAGAATGATTTCTAGCACCATTTTTGTGGCTACTGCAACAAACATGATATGTCGATTTTGCAACATATCAATAACCTTTTTTTTTTTCATAAACCTCTTTTGAAAAGAAGTTAATTTTTTTTTTTTTCATAGAGACAGGCTGCAGAAAGAAAAAGTTTTTTCCTTTCCTTAAGTCTGCTATGAAATGTAGGTTGTTCAAGTAGAATTATCTGCCAAGTAAATTTCAGTCACACACTTGCAAATGAATGTAGCCCCTGAATTGCAAATTAAGGCTAAGTTCAAGAGCTCTCTGAAAATATCTTTCTGAATTTTAAGGCATGGATTCCCTTCACTTAATTTTAGGCCCTAGGGGCCTCGTCTAGTTATCTTCTCTCCCTCTCCAGGCAATGGGAGAAGCAGGTACCACGGGATGCGCAGGAAGGTTTATGCCGGCTGGGTTGGCCTCTTGAAGCACACGTCTCTGCTGAGCATGGGAGGCTGCTCTGCAGAGCTCTGACACCTCAGCTGACTGTAATTGCAGAGAAGTAAAAATGTGGCATGCAGGAGGGAGGAGAAAAGGCTGCATTTATTTTATTTTTTCATCGGTTACATGAACTGGCTAAAACCGAAGGAAGGTGATAATCCTGCTGCACAGCTTCCTTGGCTGTTTTCAGGCAGTCCAGTAAATAAAAGCCATCTCAGGACATTCCCTGAGAGCTGTCCTTAAAAATGAAGATCGGTGTTCTCTATGCTCCCATTAGTTGGTACTGAACTCCAGAATTGCTTCCACTGTAATTCACAGAAATGTTTGCAGGATAAGTAGTTACCGACTAGAAATATTAGGACTCCAAACAGAGCTTGTAGATGAAAAACCATCTGTGATATGGTAAAAACCACCTCAAGTGCATATATTTTTGCCTATCTTGAGAGAAGAAGAACCTTCAGTAGTTCTGATATTTAATGAGTGACCTTTTTTGTTGGGACAGAGATCAAAGAGAACAAAAATCAAAGGGGATCGCAGCCAGAGTTGGTCACAATATGTTCCCTTTTTCCACTGGAACATTAAAAAACCAAATAAATAAATGTCAACCAGTTTTCAGATGACAGTTTTAGCAAGTTACGAGAAGCTTTATCATTATTCCCAAATCCTAGGTAGATGGTAAAGAGGGTGAGAAGACCACCATAGAAGCATCACCCACCGAACAGCCACACCATCTTATAGTTACCACGTTGGTTTTGCTCAGCTTGTGCTTCACAGAGCTGTAGGATACATGTTACTGAATAAGAACAGTTGGTCAAAGTAGAAACTGCAGCCTAGGAGGTAGAAGAGGCAATTAAATCAAGTAACATCTGCACAGCTATAAAAGTGCACACCATGGCTTTGTAAGGCTGAGCCGAAAGAAAAAAAGAGGACTCAAAACATGGATATCATAGGGAAAAAAACCAAACAACCCCACAGCGTTATGCTGATCCAAAAAGACTATCACTGAGCAGCATGTGAAACAGGATTTAATCCATGACAGAATTCCAGAGGGCACCTTCAGCAGCACAGGGCTTGCTAAAAGCGTGCTGGAGCAGGCTGGCTTAGTACTGAGGAAAGCACATCCTCTTGCTCAATCTGTGACAAGCCTTCCTGCAGAAAGTGAGCTCCTCTTTCTTTCACTGAAGTGGCTGATTATGCCTCACTGCTTAGCTGGACCAAGGGGGTTTTTTGGCAGGCTAGCTCCTTTGCACAAAAAAGGAATGGACAGACAGTCTAGCCGTCTGTACCTCGTCCTGTACATCCCCATTCAAGAACTGACCAGAATGGCTGCATTTCTCACTGTCTTTAACATAGTTAACCTAAGTGATAGGAACCTAATGTTATTCTGACGTGGGGAACTTAACCCAACAAAGCCCATTTTCAAATGGCTATATTCAAAAAGAGATGTAGGCATTAACGCAGTGAAGCCTGCGGACTTGACAGCTAAGAGCTCTGGGAGCAGAATTCATACTGCTGAGGTAGGTACTGAAGCTAAAACAGCCGACAGGCATTGCAGGATAGAGGACCGTGGCCAGGCACCCAGCTGTCTGCCAGGCTCGGGCACGGACCGGCAGCCTGGCAGCAGGTCCTTACGTGAAAGTAGGATTCACAGCTTGAACTTCCACAGATACCTGTAAGGTGGTGACAGCCACCGAGGGGTTGTGCAGCCTGCTATTGAAAGCACTTACCAGAATGTGACACCTCCATTTTAGGCCTGTCTGAGATAGAGAACTTGCAGGATTGAAATGAAAAGTGCTCGTTTCAGAGAGGAGTACACTAACCACCAGGGTAAGGATGGGCTGTTCTCTCTCCATCTGTTGAAAGTAGGTCACTGACAACCCGAAAGAAAACTAATGTAAGCAGCGGGGACGGGCTTCTGTCCTCTGTTGAGATAGGCAGAACAAGTGAAGGAGAGAAAAGGGAAAAGAGAGTCCTAATGTTCAGGGAATGCCCATATATTTTGTGTTCTGAAAGGTATATGTGTCCAGAGATGCCTTTGAAGATATGCATCAAGAGATTGCTAAGCAGTAGGTATAAGTTCGCCTAGTCAAACACAGAAGCGCTGTTCTATTAGCCAGTAATTCAACTTAGCTTCTCATCATAAAAATATTTATTAGTAATTAGATGTCTATTTTAACTGTAATGATTCTATTCATAAGATACTAAGCAGTACTCTCTGACACCTACAAAGTACTGTGGACTGTAACTCACCTAACACAATTTGAGGAAAAACTAAAAAATTCCATTGCACTATTGAGAATTGCTGCATGATTTATCCTTTAATTGTTTTTTTCCCCTTATGTAATTGAAATAAGTTTCACTACTTAAAAGAAAGCAAGCATGAAAGTCTTAAAGAAGCTAAAAGCCTTCAGTGATATCTCTGTATGTAATATTTTTGTGAGTTGCCTAGGAAATTGTTTATCCACATGTAGGAGAGATACCATTTTTAGTTTGAGACACATAACATTTATCACAGCTTTTAAAATATTTTTCTGCAAGAAGGCAAGAAACAGGCTCTTTAATCTTATCATCAAGATGCAAGTCAATGCACATCCAAAAGGCAGTTAAGTGTGGACTAGTCTGGATCCAAAAGGAGCAGGTCTGTTTTATATATGTAGGTTGAAATGACCAGATCTCACGGTATTAAGAAATATTCACTGAATCCTCTGGGAAACTCATTTTCAAGATATTACTTTGGAAATAACAGGAAATGGCAATCTTTGCAGGAGAGTCATTCACTTTTCATTTAGGATTAGAATCTGCCAGGTACTTAAGCGTGGTACAGAAATAGCAGGGCTGGGATGAATCCACTGTCCTTTCATAACTTACATAAGACAGGGAGACATTGCACATCCTGCGACTGAGAACACAGTGTTACATCATCTCAGCCTCACGGTTTTTGGTGCCCTGAACGATGCAGGGAAAGGACATGGACCTATGATCACACAGTCCCATGCGAGCCTGTGTGTTTCTAAAGCTCTAGGATAAATAGTGATTCAGACATATATAGGACACAGGAGGCAAAAAAAAAAAAAAAAAAGGTTCAGACTCTGTTTTGCACATAGGCTCTTCAGCAGAGCTGTTCAGCTGTTCAAGAGAGCATAGCAACATAAGGGATTACCTATAATGTGACTCCAGTGCTCCGTCTATCCTGTTCCAAAGAGTGGCTGTTGAAGATGCTGTTTAGGAAGAGAGCATGAGCATCCCCACTCTCTGCAGGCTGTTGCCTTTGTTGTCTCCCAAAATTAGATTAGGGGTGTTACAGGGTCCATCCCTGCATATTCCTTTTGCAATCTGACTATGCACCTATTGTCCATGAATTTGTCTAAGAGCTTTTTGAACATGCTTAAATTATCAGCGTCCATAACCCATCCTAACAGAAATTCTCATTACTGTCTGTGTAAAAAAGGACTCTCTTTTATCTGTTTTAAGCTTATTGCCAATCAGTTTCAGTGCTCCCTATTTGTAATATTACTGGACTTGGTGAATGCCAGTTCCACACTCACCTAATCTACAATCTTCTAAATCTGAAGTTGACCTGCTTTGAGTAAGAGGTAGGACTAGATGACCTCCTGAAGTCGGAAGATGACCTCCTGAGGTCTTCTACATAGTTGATCTTCCAGCCTAAATTATTCTACTCTTCAGGGTTTTTGTAAATCCTGACCATACCACTGTCCAGCCTTCCCCTTGCCAAACTGAAGTCTCAGCATTTCTAGTCTCTCCTCATAAGGCAGCTGCTCCACCCTCCTAATAATTTTAGATGCCCTTCTCTGTAGTTTCTTGAACTCCATTCTGTCTTTCTTGAGATGTGGAAACCAGAACTACATACCATAATCAAGATAGGGGCACCCCCAGTATCTGTTTTCATCTCAATATCCTTCCTTATGTTGCTCACTGTTCTGTTGTCTTACTTCAGCTGTGGCTGCACACAGATCCAATGATTTCTGAGACCAGTCACTGATGACTCTAAGATCTCTTTTCCCGAGTTGTAAATGTTACGCTCGCTAAAGCTATATGACGTGGCTTTCTGTGGTTCATGCCTGTATGACACAATCAAATTTTTACATCTTGGCTTTGACTAGTGTCCTTGATAAACTTCAGATTTCCTGCTTGACATTTGTAATACAGCACAGAGACAGGCACATGGTGTAACTGTGGTGATTTCATGTGCTTTTTGCAGCAAAAAAAGTAAAGAAAAACAATGGATAAAGACAACACCGGCTCCAGGGCTTCAAAATGATTGAGCAATATGAAGCGACAGCTTTGTTCTGTTCCAGTAATTGTAATGCTGTTGGATTGTAACACACATCTATTTATCTGGTCAAATGTTATGCAATCTCTGTGATGTGTTTATTATTATGGTGACTTTGCTTCTTCATATACAGGGTTGCTTGATTTTTGATTAAGAGCAGGATTCAATGTCTTTGCTATCCATGTAGAGTGCAGTAACATCCTCCAAATTACTGCTCTTATTCTCTGAACACACAAGAGATTTTTAGAGATTCTGTAAGTATGTTTGCTAATTAGTCTGGGAATCAAATTTAATTAAAAATACCTTCTTAAAAGCATTAGTCATGTACAGGACTCCTTTTATCTTGAATGATCTTAATAATTGGTGAACATGGGTTCTTCAAACATTCCTGAGTTTAAGTAATTAGTTTCAATTAAGATGCTTATGACTGTCATATACAATTGTTGTTATTGGTGAATAATAGATGAAACCAAGTCAGCAACTCACATTTTCCAAGGTATGACCTGACATGTAGGTATGATCTCTTACATCATTCTGATACCAGAGGTGGCGCAAATGTTCATTATCCTTTCACACCACCTCATTTGTATTCTGCAGCTCTCTTTCTGAAATTAATCCTCAATGAAAGTTACTTCTCGAGTCAAGAATTCATATCAATATCAGTAAATTAACTTATTTCAGTGAAGTTGCATCAGTTTTTTACCTATACGTTTTTCCTTCCTGAACTAAAACACTGTTAGTCTTTTTTCATCCTTCAGAGAACTAAAAGAACAATGAAACATTGGTGAGTTTGGAAGAGCAACCTGATATTATTAAGCAAGTGGGTGGTAAGGCATTCACAGCCTCTCCATGGAGAGATGTGCTGGTGAAGGATTGGACCTCACACGCTTTTGCCTGCAGAGTCAGAAGGATGCCACTTGGTGAGTGCTGGTGCAGGTTACAGGAACAGATGGCTTTTCTAAGCATGAGTCTCACCTGCTGCCAGCTATTGCTTGCTGCTCAGGATGGTCCTTGTACAACATGTGCCATCATCTTCTAAAAATAGTACCCTTCAAGGAACATGGTGAACACATATCCTATAGCATAACATATCACGTTACCAAGTTGTAGAAATAATTTCTTACAACTATCTGTAGAGAGATTACAGACTGAGGCCATAGCTCTAATATTTTAATTTCTAAGGAGTTACTTTTATCAGTAGTTCTGCTAATTTCACTGTTATTCTTTCTGTGGCCCAATTCTGATATCCTGGCTCTGCAATCTTTGTTGCTGAATTCAGTGGAACTGCTTTGAGAACCTCAGCCAGAAATCCACGGGACCGTGGATCAAGCCAACAATAAAACAGTGCTCAGGATGAGGACGTATTAAATGAAAGCATACCAACAGAGGTAAATGAGAAGTTCAATGGCAAGTTTTGCTAAGAATGAGTCTAGTAATTTATTAAATTGAAAGTAGCGTCACCATTGAAGTTTTCCAGCAGTTTACGACTGAGATTTGACTGCATGACTAAGGGGGAAAAAGATTGTTCTAACTGGCCATGCACCTTCTCCAGACTGTTTGGTCAAATTACTTATGTTGTATGTCAATAACTGGTTACTTTCTGAGAATAGGATGCATTAATAGATGTTTGAGGACACAACCCCTTTTAGAAAAATAGACAGTTTAAGAGCGATGTTTTATGTTGAACTGCAACTTCATCCAATTACATTTCTCCCTTCTACCTGTATATTAATCAAGGATTATTTCTTATCTCATCCCGTTTAATTACAAAAAGAGGTTTACTAACTTTATTTTAAATGTTATAGGAATATCTAAAGATCTTATCTAGAAATGTTTAGATGCTCAGAGTAGGCAATGTAATCGTAATCAACACCGTTCCCATAATGACATGTGATTATGATGTAAGAAGTTACATTTATCAGGCTGCAAGAACTGGCCAATTTACCTCTGGTGTGAGAAAACAAAAAAGAATTGAACCAACAGGATACAGTAGTAATAAAAACGTGAAAGCTATAAAAACTAACTCCATGCTACTCCATGTAGTAGCATCAGGTTAGAAGGATGGTATTTTTGATTCACACATCGGAAGACAATGATATGGTCTAGAAATGTTTGGTCTTCATACACAGTTCTTTACTGTTGTCCTGCTCAGAGTGCTGTACTTCTCTCCTGAAAGACTTTTCAGGCCACAATTAATCACTTATGGAACTAATTCTCTAACCAGAAATGACTTAACTTGGGTATTATGAATTTTAGACTTTGAAAAGATAAAAACTCTGCAGCATCAGACTTAGACAGAGAGATGTATTGCCTGATATAGCCCATGTTGACCATGTCCTAATTGCCAAGAAGGCAATTCTTCTACCCTATTCTTAACACAATTTCTACAATTTAGCACTTTGATTCTTGATGATAGAAGAAAATAAGAGCTTTGTCATTGACATAGTATATTGTCCCAGGTCCTGAATTTAAATAAAGGCAAATTTAAGTAAAGGCAAAATCCAAAGAGTCATTTTGTTTTGTTTTGTTTTGTTTTGTTTTATTTTTGCTTAAGTATGGTCAAAACATTCACACTTGCAGCTGCTGTGCTAAATGACATGTGTCCTCACAGCAGATAATCTCACAGGTCAACTCAAGAGATATTTATATCACAGTAGTGATGCAGAAGGATACAAATATAATGCTCAGAAATCAGAAGCAATAAAACAAGGGGTAGTGTTCTGAAAGTCCCTCTCTCATAGGACTAGTTCCTCAAAACCTCCGATGCCATCCCTATCATTTAGTTTACTATTTTTGTCTTTATAAAGTTGTTCATCCCCATTTCGAGTATAAGAATTCACTTTATGCTGTATGAAGTGAGAGTTTGCAGGAATGGACGCTTCATTACCTTAGCCCAGTTGTGTTTTTGTGAATTTGTCTTTTAGTAAGTTAGTTTGAAGGCAGAGAATGATTTTCCCCCTTAGCGATACTTCTCAACAAATTCAAGAAGCCTTGTTCAAAAAAGCTTTAAACATTGGCTTAAACACAATTGGCTACACTGTGCTGCGAGTTTGTGCTATGGCATTACTTGGAGTCCTGGACATCTTCTCGTCCAGCTGGACCCTTCCTGGATGAACACAGTGAGCTTTCTTCCCAGGGTGTAAGGAGGAGAAAGGAAAGGCGTTACAGGAGTTGGTAGTCAGGACTTACCTAGCACAGACATGAATGGAACTATTTCAGAGTTTAGGTATAGTCATTTTGGAGCTATTTGCATCCTGGCACACAATTCTTTGAACTGTCGTATGCTGTGTGTTTATCCTATTATTCAGGAACAGGGCAGTCAGGAGTTCCAATAATGATTATTTCCCAGGAGGGAATCAAAAGGAGTGGAAGAGCATCCGTGCTAAATGATGTTGCTTTCACCTAGTGTGAGATCAGAGCTTGAGTCACTGCTCATTTCCTTTCAGTCTCCCAGAGGCTTTTCTCTGCTCTGCCCACTTGCACCATGGAAGCAACTTATGAGATACTATCTAGTTTTTTTTCAGCATGGAGTTGGGTTGGACCAGATCAAGCAGTGGGACCTGTCAGATGGACCTTGTGCATAGACTGCCAATTTTCTTGATGCATTATCGGTTGCGAAATGATCAGTGGACTCTCAGCAATCATATTCTTCACAACACTTTTAAGGAACAACATAACGTCATTGTGTAAGTAATGATATTTATGGGAAATTATTGATGAATAAGTAGAGTTAATGAACTTTCTCTTCTGAGAAGAAATTCAGCTGGAGTTGACCTGGACGAGCTAGTTTAGCCTAGAATTTAATTAACTTGACCTGGCTATTCTTTGAAAGAACAAGCAGTTCCTATTGAGCCGTTCAGGTCTTTTGGGCAACTATATAATAAAGCATTTTTCTAATGTAGTTCACTATTTAGCTGAGAAATCAGAACGAATGAAACAAATTAGTAAAAATTTACATCCTTTTTAAAGTCTTTTCCGTTTTATTACAGAAAAAAATGCCCTAATTAAAATTCATATTATCTACTTAGAGTTCAAAAAAGTGCATACTTCAGATATGCTAATAACTAGGCTATTTTAAAATTACAATGTATTTTAAATATATATTATGCAATTAGTGTTTTTTAATGTGCACTGTTTACCCCAAAGATTTAACCAGCTCCAAAATATTTAAGATAATTACAGTACTACACAAATTTTCTATGAGAAACTCTTGTGTGTCACCTCATCACCACCTGTAATGAGCATTGCGTGGATGGTGTGAGAGTAAACCAGTTCCTTGGCCTTGTATGTGGAGGATGAAATGCATACTACTGCTGCTGATGAACATGTGTCCATATTTGCTTAGTCTATATAGGTTCTTATATTGTGCTTCAGCCCCATAGAATCTAAGCACTTCCTAGTACTGTTTTAAAGGACTTGACTAACAGCTGATATCCTTTCTTACACTCTCCTCCAGGGAGCCAAGGCCAATGGCAGCTGGTGGAGCAAAGACTTGAGACATTAAACATGAGAAATATGAGCTTTTATACATGCTATAAGTGTTAATATTTTAGGGAGAAATTGTGCTAAGGACCAGCACTGAGCACAAGTGCGGTGTAAATAAATGGGCTCTGGTAGGCTGCAGCTTGTGAGCTGTAGCGGGCAGCAAGGCAGGGAAATGAAGATGCCGGAGGAAAGAGGAAGAGGGGAAAAGGGAAGGGCTGACATGCGGCTTAAAACAGTCTGCCTAATTGGCTTTAGATTTACAGGAAAGTGAATGCTACCAGAGCTGTGCAGTATAAGCATACCTGGGAAAAACGTCGTTTAATAAAACAAACAGAAAGAGAGAGTCTTAAAAATGCTGTTGTTCACTTTGAAGGAAATTATGTACATTTCTTTACGTGTGGGATTGAGCATAGTTATTACTCCTGCATTTGTTTCTCTATTTTCTACAAAATCTGTGCAATTAGCAGCAGTCGAATGATTCCAGACAGGAATCATACATCCTCGTATGGAAAGAGAGAGATCCATTAGTACAAAACCTCCAACTCAGGGGTTCAGTGCTTGTGCAGTCTTTCTCAGTTCTGAACCCCGGCAGATTTTCCTACGTGTCTGCTTTTCTGCAGGTCCCTGCAGATTTCACCAGCAGCTGCAGCCGGAGTGCCCACAGCACACTTACTGCTGCAACAACAGCCACAATGCAGCTTCAGGGCATGGGAGAGCAGCACCCGCAGCAGCTGCGGCTGCATCTTCATCTTCCTTAAATGTGGTTACAAGGGCTGGGGCCACGGGGGCGGAGGTGCCTGCATTTCCCTAGGATCACTGAATACCTACCTCTGTCACTGTACTGGCGGGAGTTTTTTAGAGAAATGTACAGATGAGAGCAGCCACTGTTACCTGCTTCTGATTATTTTTCCTTTGCTATAGACTTTGTAAAGTAGTGACACTTCTGTTGCTATTAATTACCCTCATTTTTTCACATTAGAGATCAATCCTTTGTCTTTGAAGCAAAGATGAATATTTATATGGATGGCTAATTTACCAATACTGGGAGCTGTGACCTGAACCAGAACATTCAAGACAGGATATAAAGTACATGAAATACCCTCTGAAGCTAATTTTTACGGGGAATTTGGAAATAATTAAAATTTCTAAAAGATCAATGTTCTCTAAAACTGAATTTTGCATTCATGGCTAGTATCCACAGATATAATTACTGTGATTTTTTTTCCTCATAACAACTCTTGATCTGCTGTACTGAAAAACAAAAAGGGAAGCAATTAACATTCTTTCTGTGAAATTTCATAAGAAAACTATATTTATCATATGTCGTCAACATTATTTGGTACAAAACAGCCACAGTTAGGGGCAACTATTGAAAAAGGTTCAGCTAAGTAAAGCCTCATGATTAAACAAATGTTATAGAAAGATTAACTAGAATAGAAAGCATTTATGACATTATATGGGCATAAAAATGTATTTGCAATGCTATGGCAAAGCTAGATCGTTAAGTAGTGCCATATTACCATTCACGAAGACACATCCATCTGATGTTATTAAATGTAATTCTCTTTGTGCTACTATCTGCTGTTTAATAGAGATCAAAATGGAAGCAAAAATGATTGTTTTTTACTTATTCAACATGTCACCTCAGATCTGAAGATTTGTGTCAATTTTTCTTACTTCATTTTTTTCCCAACCAATAGCAATGACAGGTGGGGACATGGGCTATGGCCCCTCAAATTCGAGCACGTCTATAGAGAAAAGAGTGAAAAGGAGGTAAGGGTAGCCACGGTTAAGCTGCTACACTGGGCTGATTCCTCTGCTCTACTGGAGAGATCCCATGTGGGTTACGGGATATTTTTAAAGAACCTTTTGTGGATCTAGGATTAAGTGTGACAATGCTCAGAGTTACCAGACACTTCCCTGCACCAGACTGGAAATTCAGGTACTCATGTTAAATGCCTAAAATCCATGTACGGAAAATAGATTTATCTAGGTGCCCTGGGTGGGGATACACAACCGTAGAGCAGGAGGATATTTAAGCCTGCAAACAGTAAATGAAAAGGGAAGTGTTTCTGAAAGCCCTTCTCTCTCCTGCACTTCACAGGGGCTAAACCACTAGCCCAGGAAGTATGGAAACTGGGTTTTAGATCTTAGCTTCAAAGGGCTCAAACTCACATATTTTTATTTAGAAAAACAAAACCAGTGCCCTATATAGGGCCATAAGCAAAGCTATAAGGTTCTAGACTAAGCTGAAATATGAATGTTCTCCATCTGTCCTGTTGAATCTGGGCGTCTACTCTGAAGGGCAGGGAGGATGTGCAGAGGTCAAAGTGGAAAGTTATCTGACTTCATAGCCAATTGGAAGAAATAGCAAAGAGGTTTAGCTATGGGAATATAGTGGGATTTGCTAATGTAATCTAGATGGAAATTGAAGTGCTTGGGGACAAACGAACAAAGTGAACTAAGACTGTGTGAACCTAAAACTCAGAAGAAATTAAGGATGGTTTAAACAACTATTTCACAAACAAGATCAAAAGTACCAAAATACTGGAAAACAATTTCCTTAGTATAAAAACATACCCATTCAATGAGGGCGAAATCTTTTAATAGCGTGGCAAAACTTGTCTTCAAAACAGATCTGCTTGAAGAATGAGATCTTCACTATAAATGTAATGGGTGAAGTTTGCTGAAGAATTATATAACTTTTGCTGAGCTTTGAATCAGGGATTGTAGGTAGAGAAAAATAGGGTGGAATTTACATTGCAAGTACCTTTTACACAGATGTTATTTAGCCCTAGGCAGCCCAACAGCTGCTTCAGTTCATCCCTGCTCTCACTTTACATAGTCATTTGGGGATCTTAGATCCCTATTATGTTTAAGCCAAAAGAAATTAAGCAAAAAGTTTCAAAATTATGAAAAAAAATACACCTAAGTGTTTAATTAAACTCAACCCCTCTAGACACAATAATAAAATTTTTCAGAAGAAGTATTAAATCATAGTGTACTGGTGCCTTCCTTCTCTCTAGTTCATAGGTATTGTTCTTAGTGCCTTTCAATAGCTAAAGAGCCATAAATACATATTTTGCATTTTTACACATGTGTTGCAGGTTCTGTGATGTTTCCCAGTGCCAGTAGTACCAAAGCGAAAGGAAAAGGTGCCAGCTGTTTCATGGTCATGACCGAATCTCTTCTACTTGTTACCCACAAATGGTGTAAATGAGTAACCATCTGGGACTGAGCTGGACAAATACTTATGTAGTGGTTGTTATCACTTACAATAGATGTCACTTAGAGCAATTTACCGACTCGCTTCTTAAATAGATATTTGTTGAGGATAGAAACATTCAAATTTTAAATATAAGTTTTTCATTAATAAACCTCATACCTATTTCCAGCATAGTCTTTTTCATCTTTAGATCTCAAAGTACTTTGCACACGACAGTGATACTTTAGCCTGTCTTCCTCTCATAGTCATAGTTTGGACGTGAAAAACTGAGTCACAAGGAGGAAAATACCGGCAGGACAGTGGCAGAGCCAGGGCTTGGTCTAGGGGAGTTTCTATCACACAAGTGGGGAGCATGTGGCTTTCCGCAGAAGCTGATATCTCTGGATGAATGAAAATTTTCTTTCCTATATCCAGGCAGAATGTCCCCTGAAGTGACCTGTGCTGACTGCCTCTTGTCCTGTCATCATGCAGCCATGTGAAGAGCCTACCTGCCTCTTCTTTTATTTTGGCACACTATGATTAAATCACCCTAAGCCTTGTCTTCTCCAGCTGAACAATCCTATTCCATCAGCCATTGTTCACATGTCAAGTTCTCCAACCCCCTGATCATTTTGGTAGTCTTCCCCTGGATGCTCTCCAGTTTTTCTATGTCTCTTTGGAGCCCAGGGGACCAAAGGTGTGGCCTGACAAGTGCTAAATAAAGAGTGAGAATCACACCCCTCAATCTGTTGGCTGTACTCTTGCTGATGCAATCCAGGACACATTTTGCCTTCGCTGCTGCCAGGGCACACAGCTGATTCATGTTGAGTTTGCTGTCACCTGGGACCCT
The DNA here is from genome assembly GCF_964195595.1 of Calonectris borealis. NCBI lineage: Eukaryota > Metazoa > Chordata > Aves > Procellariiformes > Procellariidae > Calonectris > Calonectris borealis. Next base: position 12,937,030 of record NC_134314.1, read on the forward strand.
GAGAGCCTTTTGAGCAGAACTGCTCTGCAGGCAGTCAGACCCCAGCTTGATAATTCCATCTGGGGTTTATTCTGTCCCAGATATAGGACTTTACATTTATCTTTAAAATAAACCTCATGCAATTCTTCTGGCCCAGTCTTCCAGTCAGCTGTATATTACATACAGAATGTAGTACGTCTGTAATAGACTGGCTATCTTAATTCCAGTTTTCACACTACTGTGAACATTTCTTGTTTGGTTGTCCCTGCGTTGTACTCCAATGTGTACTGCAGATGGTTCCATTCTACCCGTCTGTATCTATTGCTAGTGCACTGCCACAAAGCTTCAAATTAGCTTGCTCAGATACCATTCAGTGGAGGCTGTCTGGCAAGCAGGTAAATACTGAGCTACACTACTGCCAGTACCTGAGCCCTCTCCAGCACCGTGAAAATATTTTGTAGTGACAGAAGCAAATGTGGTTGTTGTATTCCCATGCCTTGGCAGAGAGCACTGAAATCCACAGGAGAGACTGTCCTAAAACATACCAGTATCAATTGGACCTCCACCTGATGTTCTCCTGAGGCCAGTGGGTTAGTGCCAGTTAAGACAAACTCACCTGTGGCAGGACTACTTCCCTTGTGCAATAATTCAAATGTATTTCCCACTTGGTGTTAGCCCGTAACAGTACAATGGAAGAAATCATGTTATTTGTCAAGCACTCCAAAGTAAATCACCTTCATAGATGAGGGAAGGGAGTGAGGAAAAGAGGAAGCCCCCCAGTCAAGTTGAGTCTAGAGGGATACAAACCTCTTCTATTCAACAGCTTCCAGAACGTTGGGATGTGTGGTGGGACTCTGCTGGACCCACAGGATCTGTGCACATCGGAGCGCAGGAGCAAGGAGATTTGAGCACTGAAAAAGCAAAAGTTCCATGGTAGCTTCTCCTTGATTTCTAAACAAAGTTTATTTCTCTTGTGCTTTCTATGGTGTGTTGAATTAGTCCCAGTTGCAATGGAGAGATTGAGAAATCCTTGCTGGTTCACTGTGAAAGGTAGAGAATTTGCTGCCAAAGGAAGAAACTAAAATAAAAGGATACTTGCTTAGTTCTCAGTTCCAAAACTTGCTGATTTTTTCTGAAACAAGAGGAAATCCTTCCTGGTTTTACACAGCCTGTGGATATCATTAAAGCTGTGTTCCGTACATAATGAAATAGGTCAACCAAGGTCTTCCCATATATCTTGTGCTGTTGTCTCCTTGCTAGAACAGTAATCACAGGTGTCTTTTTTTCTACCTTTCTTTCCAAATCTGTTGTTCACACATTTCTGTTGTGTTTCACACTGGCATACAGCTTGGCAGCCATTCAGCTGTTGCTAAAGTTGTGTTGTTGTGCAGCTGATATGGGTTTGGCTATCCTGCTCTCTCTTCCAAGATACCTTTTTAATTGATTTAATTTTATTATTGAAAATTAATTTGAACATAAAAGGCACAACTTTTAGAACCGTTTGCTCACATTTGCCAAAGCTCTTTCATGACCCAAAGTAGGGCATCGTGATCATGTTTGTTTGGCATAGCTCCATTTTCTGTTTTTACAAATTACTTTTTGCTCTGATTCCAATTTTTATGTATATAAATGAATATAAATGGAAGCTAATATACATAAATAAACTGTTATGTATATGTGTATATATTTATGCATGTATATGATTAATAACAATTGCTATTTTTTAACAAAGTAAGATGTGCATATTTACCCCCAATTGCAGAAAAAGTTATGACTTTTCTTGGGGCTGTATATAGTATTATGATTAAGAGTGCTGGATTCAAGAAACAAGGATTCAGTTCCTAACTTTGTCATGAGGTTTGTGCACAATCTTTTAATGTTGCCTCCTGACTCAGTTTTCCAGCTGTAAAATGAAGATTGCATTACCTCCTTTGCTTGTCTGTTCATTTTCTAGGCTTTTAGGGTGGAATAATCAGTTGATATGCATGGAAAGTGTATATCACAATGGGTTATGTCTTTGCTTGAATCTGACAAAATGTCTGTACAGGCACTGAAATGAGGAGCAAGGGAACAGAATAGGGTTTACAGGTGTGTCTACTGGAAGCACATTTATTATATTTGGCTTTTTGAAAGCAGAAAATGCTATTGATTTGCCTTCTGACTGTTTCTCACAGGAAGCTTAAAAAAAAAAGTGTGTGTTTTACGTAAGTATTGTATTATTTATAACGAAATGGAAACAGCAGTTTGAGACTGATGAAACACACCTTATTTCTTTATTTTGAAGGGAAATTAATCATGAATTGACAGATCAGTGTAATACATTATTTATCCCCACTCTTCATTGATGCAGCCTGGCTAAACTACGTAAGTATGTAGAGCTGAATTAACAACCTTCTTCAAAGGGAAATGGGAAACCTACAATCTTTGAACTTTAAAATCTATGGCTTTTGGAGTTTTTGCTGTAAATAAGGATGTAGGACCCAAGGAACAAAAGTTTCTTTGTTTATCCAGTCCAAACTGCTACTTTGAAGCACCTGTGCAGAACACATAAACACTATTGTAGTCTTTAAAACCCATTTACAGTGGCTTCCTATTCTTGGCAGTATCAAAAAACTACATGAAGCTTGACCTTAAACCTCAGCAGTTTCTCAGACCAGGCCTTCTGCTCTGATTCCACCTGTGAGGCTCTGTATAACAGATATCTTCGGGCCCCAGCTGGTGAACAGCCAACCAAACAGGTGGGAATAAGATTTTGGAGGTTTTCTGGGTATGTGTCATATTGTAAGTAGAAGGGTTGAGGGGCTGAGGCTTTACACTTGGGAAGCTGTTTTTTACATCCCCATGGTTGGACTTGAATCTTATTTCACAAGCTGCTGCTATTGCACTGGCTTGAGTGCCTTTCTTCCGATTTTCATAAGAAAGGTCTGATTTAACTCAGGCAACTAGCTCCAGGAGAAGATCAGTGGCTGAAGCACTCCACCTCAGCACAGCATTACTCTCTTACAGAAACTAAATCCTAGCACATACACTAGAAAACTGGCCCAGATCTTTTTGGCAGCAGATCTTCAGCACAGCTTTAAAAGTGCATTCCTTTTGTATTTCTCGCACTCTTCAAAGGAGACTGTGAATGAAACCCACTGGACTACTCTTCTGTATTGTAGATTCTAATGAAATCCTTCAACGTTAATGATAATAAGGTTACCTCCGAAGATAATTTCCAACTGGCTCACCTTCCTGACTTTCATATAAACAGGGAGTCTGATCCCCATCCATGTCTGACTTGAAAGCCCAAGGCTTTAAAGTGGTCCCTTGCTCTAAGCTGTACTTACTGTTCTACCACCAGCAGAGAGAAATGTCAATCCTTGCACTTGGGTTGTCTTCATCTCCCGACCTCAGAGGTTTCTGCTGCTGTCTAAATATATTTCCGAAGTTGGCACATTGAACCCCCTTCTCAATTCTTACTCTGGTACAAAGTTTTCTGGAAGAACTTGCAACTCCAGCACATCTGAGAATGTATCTGTGAGCATCACACTGATGCCCAGCTATATTATCTGAACCCTGGCTCACACCATCATCTGGATGGCAACTGTATCACGGATAGAGCTGGGATCAAAGTAAGGTCCCAGTAAAGTCATCCCCATTTTAACTGCTGTCTTCAGAAAGCTCTGCCAAGCAGCTGTGCCTCATGATACAGAAGAATTGCAAACTTATTATTTTTTTCTACTTTCTCTTCCCACAGAAGTAAGGCAGAATCATTAGTTCTGAGATGTCCACTCATCACTAGGAAAAGATCACTTTTCCTCACAGGCATTTTAAAAAGTAACTTTAAGCGCAACTAAGGCACAATAACATACGTATGTATGTGCAACCCATTGTCAAACACTTAATGATACCCTTGTAATATGTTCTTTTGATTCTTTATTATCATCTAAGATATATTTTATTTATATCTATCTAAATCTCTGCCAAGACTATGGGTTAGAAACCACCTGCTTTTCTGAAGAAGTCTGGTCCAAGGCCATCTGGCCAACTCGCCACGTAAAAAGATTAAAGGCATCTAGGGTTGAAACAGAAATTAAGAGTAACTCCTCTGAGTTACTGATTCTCTTTGGTGGCACAACAGACATCAATGCAACAACTTTCCAATGCTAAAATAAAAACACAAATATGGGGCACACTTGAGCCAGGCATATGGTGAGTGATGGGTGGGTTGTGAGTCCTGATTTATTCATTAATGATGTATAGTTAATGTACTGTACGTTCTCCCATTTGCAGGATTTGTTGAAAAGTGGTTTGTCAGCTGGCAATTCATTTATGGAGGAAGATGACCTCATGAGAAATTAATGAGGTTGCCATATTTTACATTAGTTCTAATGTATTACACAAAATCACCAAACTCATGGATACTAAAAATACCAAGACTGGTAGCACAACAGCTCTTCTACACCGCGATCCCACAATGCATTGCTAGGAAAGCTAAATTGTTCCTCACAAACGTAACAAAATGGGACTGATACTGAATGCACCGAAGTCCACATTGTCTGTGGCCAATGTGAGTGTTTAACATGACTTTTGAGCAACATGCTCATACTTAACTTCCCATTCAGACTTGAAAGAGCTGATCTTGTGAGTCAGGAGACTGAAAATGTGATGTTAGAGCAAAGGAAGGGATGGAGAGGCAAGGAAGAGGATATGAAAAGACCTAGTAAATTGAAGGTATTTTTGAAGAAGATTAAAGGCAAAAAATATCAACTAGAAACATTTATTTAATATCTAGAAAATTTAAAGAAGCAAAGTGATTTTTTTCTATAATATGTCTTGAGATTTTATCTGTGAGATCCAACTTGGAGCTAATTTTATGCTGAACATGTGGAAATATCAGCATCAGCTTAACTCCGGTAGTAGGTCTGCCATAATGACTTTAGAAGAAAGAGAGAAATTCTTTTGGCTTTCAGATGGATGAATATTTTGCTGTGTAGGAAATAAAGTCCAGTCTGCTCTTTAGCTTTGCCTATCAAAACAGTCATAAAGACTTCATATTTTAAGCCACATAATCTAACTCCTTCTATCATGTTCATGATATTAATAGGTTGTATTATTCTCTTTGTCTTTCTATGGTTAGGAGAAAAACTCTCCCCTCCCCCAAATCCATAACTTGCCTATTTTATAGGAAAACAGGAACATGGTTCTATTCTCTCAAAGCTGAATTCTCATGCACTGTGTAGCGAGGGTAAGATTGAGTAAAAAAAGGCTGAAAAATGTCAAAAGAATATGTGAGCATGATAAAATGTATTAAGCACCTGGTAGACTGTACAGAGCCAGTTTTAAAAGTTGAATTCCTATCCGCCAGGCAAAACTGATACTTAAAAAACAACAACAAAACACTGTTTGACTTTGAGGAAATGCCTTTTTTTTAGACATTTTTAACATGTGACAGAAATCCTGGAAAGTTCTGATTTTGGAAATAAACTGTTTTATTACTGTATGAATAGAGATTGATCTTATTCTGAAAGTATTTATTTCCACACAGGGAGTTATAATATTAACCTTGGGTTACTTTTTCAGATGTTCAAACCCACACTATAAGTCTCCTTCAAGCCCACATTATCTAAAGGTGGGGTAGACAAATATCTGCCCAAGATAATTAGCTTTGACTAGATGTTTAACTTCTATAAAGCTAAAACTAGAAGAATTGAGTCATCTCTAAAGTGTTTTGATGTTATGAGATGAAATAGGAATGTTGAAATACATCCATTGAAAACATCAGAAAAGTTATTATAGGTCTAAAAATCTTTTATTTTTGTTAAACATATTTTTCAGTCTAAAAAGCTACTGATTTTTAACTAATGTTAGTCTCTTTTAACATCGATAACCACTGTAAACAAGTTAATATAAAGGGAGACTTTCAGTTAGTACTGCGTAGAAGCAGTATTTTCTTCTTTTATTTTGATTTTGTAGTTGGATATTTAGGGAAGCTTCTCTCCATCCATCCATTCCTTTAAGAATGGGACTTTGTTAAATATTGACCATAGGAAATTTTGCCTTTCATATCTGGACATTTTCTCTACAAAAAGGACAAGCAAACAAAAAAAGTCCATGCAAGCATTTTGAAACATTCTCAATGAGTGACCTTGAAGTGAAATCTAATAATTTGCAAACAGTGAAATCAAAGTATCTGTAAGTACTATTCTAGTTCTGAAAACAACTTCCATTTTTTTGCCACTTTAAAATTAATTTCTTATTTTAGAAATATCCCTTTCCTTTTTCCTGGAGTGAAAGGTCTCCCACACCAACAGGAGTTTGTTTCAGTGGTATAAATAACCTTGAGTATATAGGAAGTTCTATGAAGTGGAGTATAACAAAATGTGAAAACAATTCTTTTTACTTTCAGTAATTCTATTTTGAGCTTTTTTTTTTTTCCAGTAACAACTGACAGCTAATAGTACTCTAGGCTTTGGGGGCTATCATGGACCTCAAGAGTTCATCTAGTCCAGCCTCCAGGATGGAGGAGTACTGAGGCTATTCTCACTGGATATTTATCAAAACTCTACTTAAAAATTAATCATGATAGTATTCTATAACCTGACTCATTAATCTGTTCCACATCTTAATTATGCTTAGCACCATGATAAATTGCAAGTGAAATTCGGACCTTCCTGCTGAGGAAAGGGAAAGAACGTTTGTTCATGGTAACAATCTACATGTATTTAGGGACTGAGATCTTATTGGATAAGATGGGTATTGGATAAGGAAAAAAAAATCTTTTCTTCCATTGAGACTGATGAGCTGCCTGGGTCCATAACAAAATACAGTGCAGACCTATTTATATAACAAAATACAGTGCAGCTGCATTGACCTGGCATTTATTTGTTTAAGAAGCTGATGGGTGAAAGACACACTGGTGAGAAACATAATGAAGAAAAGAAGTATAACGTTTTTATACAATTGTTTCAGCAGCTAATTAACACAAGCTCAACTTTACAGATCTGTTAGAACTGAGATTAAATGAAAACGAACAAAAATAACTGCCTATATTGGAAATCTTTTCTGTGCAACTTCATCTCCATTGAAATGCCCAGGAAAATTTTTATTAAAAATCGATTAAAAATCAATTAAAAATCAGTTCTAACCATCTGCTGTCTTACTGGAGAGTCTATGTGCAACTTGCAGTTATCTGTGTATAAACATGATGATTCAAATCATTTAACTCTTTAAACCATCATTTTTGACTTCTGCAAAAATGGATAGTGCTGTAGGCTGAGCACTCTGCATCCTCTCCTTCACTGTAACCTGCCCTCTGCTTCTCTCAGTTTCCTCTGCCCAGGGAGGCAGGTGACATGAGCATCCCCCCTCGTAATGATGGGGATGGATTTTACCAGCTTGTTAGAGGTTGTCCCCCCAGCATGATTGCTTACGCTGCACTGCCAACCCCACGTTCTCACATTGGTGAGTCAGCACTCAAAACAATTATAACTGGCTTTTAAAAAATCATATTTTAAAATAATATTTGTGCTTGCTTGTTTTTGAGTTCAAATCATTCAGTTGTTCTGCCTATACAAGTCTTTTTGACTAACCCTCAATGCTCTGGTACATAAAGCCAATTTTGGAAATGAACACTTGGATGTCTCTTGAGATCTCCTGATAGAGATCCAGGAGCTGATGCTGTGAGAAACACCACACATATAGTGACATGCACAAGAGAGCCTTGTGAACGGTAACACTATGTGTAGTGTGTTTTCCAGGGTTTTCCAATCTGATTTGTGGGTAGAATATTCTGGCCTAACACTTCTCAGCTTGTTTCCTGATAGACAGCCTACATTCTCCTTTTATCCTAATTATAGCCCCATATATCATGCTAAGTAATTTCCCCAGTCAGTAACAATTTACACATCTCTCTCCTTTAGCTTCAGACTCCATTCAGCTCTGTGCCTGGAGTGACTAAGATATTAAAGTCAGCCACGGGTTCCACATTTTGAATGGAAAATAAATTACAATATCAAACCTGAAGGCAGCTTTGATTATCTTTGCCATCACTGGTGCTTTTTGGCTTTACCACTTTGTTCACCCACACCGTACCCACTCAGTTCCAGGGCTATCTCAGAGAAAAGAGAGGTTATAGCATCCAGACCTATTAAGTAATTAAAAATTGCTTGGGTATGCTTGGGTGCTGCATGGGTAATTTGTGTGGATGCATGACACAGCTTTTACAGAGGAAAACCAGTCCCTGTCTTCCTGGGTGATGGAGCTCTGTTATCCTGTTTGTCAGAAATGGGACCGTGATAGAGCCAGGAAGAAAGAGTTCATGATTATTCTTCTTTGAGAATTTTTACCACTCTCCATTTAAGCATCTTGAATTTTTTTTAAAAAAAATCTGGCAACAGCAGACTTTAGGGAGCAGCTGGCAATATCTGGCATCTCTCTTTCAGAGGAAAATTCTTGCTTGAGGCTTGGGTGCTTTTGGTTGAGATTTCTTTAAAATTTCTTTTATTTCTCACAAAAGAAACAGATTTTTGAGGAGAAAGATTATGTAGATTGTCCTATGGCTATGGGCTCACTAGACTCCTTGGGACTTCAGCTGAATCTCTTGAAATAGGAAGGTGTTTAGCTAGAGGGGAATTTATGCAGATGCATACGTATGGGGAATGTGCAAAGCTCACAGAATACAGCTCCAGCCATTAGGCCTCCACTCATTGCTTTCCTGGGAAATAAAAAACTCAGAAACTAGTTTTTAATTTCTGGGAGTAGGTAAGATAGCTATTTCTTCCTCCCTATAATTACTGGCCGTGTCTTTATCCCAGCATCTCTTTTTATATCTACCTGAGAACTCTTTCTATGCCTACCTGAGAAAGAACTCGTGTCTGTCTCCTTCCTGGCACTGCCACAATCCTAGATCCAAATCTCCCTCTCCAATATAATTTGGGGAATTCCTGAAAAGCTTCAAAAATTGTTTGGTTTGCAACAGCTCCGCTCCCTGAGGACCATCCCCACCTGCCACAGTGGGGCCGGGCTGATTTCTTCATGCATAGCCCATGCATCATTGTAGCTGTTCAAGCAGCAAGTAGGGATTTATGTGAACATGACTGCAGGATGAGCCCATTGCAAACATTTCAATGTACTGAAATTTCTTGGGAAAAATCCAAGCCATGTCTTGGTCTAGTTACATGGTTTTGTGAGTGCTCACTTCTTGTACTTTTCTTCTCTTTACCAGAAGTATGTTTTCTGCAGTACAACATACATTATACACGGTACTAGAGTTCTGAGAAAGGGGCTGTTAGTTTTCTTCCTCCCAGCTTTTTACTGGAAGGAGAAGAAACACAGAAAGACATTTCCCCCTAACACAGAAAAAGGAGCTACAGGAAATCTTGAGTTTCTTTCCCTGCTTTGCTACGGATCTTCTCCCTAGTACTTATTAGCTGTCCACTATTCTGATTTCTTGCAGTGTTTCTGGGGAAATAAAACCTTTTATGAAGTTTATTGGGAAAATACCTAGATAACATTAGAGATAAATGTACCTTAGCCCCTCCAGAGCTGTTTAATTTCTGCTATTTTAAAATTTCTCTTTATTTTGTTATACAAAGAAAACCAAAGACATTTCTGCATTTGAGACAGAGATCAAGGATTAAGGAAAGGAACCATTACACCAGTCACACTTTTTTTTAATATGGTGGGCTTCAGACTACTTCACTAAAGCACCTAATTTATTCCTAATTCTTATATGCCTGGTAAAATAATACTTCTGAAGCACCTCACTTTCTTATGTAGACAGGGAAACTCTCTTCAGGGGCAACTAAACTTAGGCAAGAGAATCTTCCTCTGTTCCAAAAGAACAACTTCTCTTCATTGACTGCCAGGAGACACTCACTTTGGAGAGATTGCTAAGAAGATATCTGACCCTGAAGTGTAAGATGCGGGAAGAGGGAATCCCATCTTCTGTATTTCTCTGGAGGACTTTCAAAGGAATTCTCTCTGGGAATGGATCTGCCATACTGAACCGTGGGTAAGCAAAACAAAAGAAAAGGCAAATTATTTCCAAAATGAGATGAAGAATCCTACCTCAGGACATTATAGATGAAAAACATGTAAAAGTCAGATTCTTATATGGAATTATAAAAACTTCTTATGAATTATAAAAAAATCTGTATTCTTCATTATAAATACCTTCAATACCTATAAAAGGGGAACAACTATTGAGCTTAGATCGTTTGAAACTGAAGAATCCTTTTTAGCCTATAATATAAAGGAAACCTTTTCAAAAGAGGCCTTGAGACAGGCAAAATAATGAAGATTAACAATCGTAAATTCAAATTAAACACCACTACACTGCTATTTCCTTCTATTTATCGTGATTAATCTATGTCCGCCTTCCAGGAACATAGAAACTACCCAATCTGGTGCTAACAAGGAAAGCTGTTGGTGTTTTAAATGTCAGTAGCATTTCAATAACTCATTAATATTATTGCAGAGAAAACTGAAATCTGGACTGCTGATGGTGCTTTTGCAAAACCCATTTACCAAATTTAAATCTCGTTAATAGAATGCTACAGAGGTAGCGCTGAGCTGTAATACCACTTCTTTGTGTCCAGCTTTATAGCTTGTTCTTACTGTTATGTTGCTGATGTTAGCTGGTTTAGTAACGTTATTGGATTTTCTTAGTAGAGGTGACAGGAGCACAGGCTGAGCAGGCTGGTTACTGCTGCTCCTAGTTCTTTGCTCAAAGAGCTGCATATGATGCTCTGTGGTCACATTGATTACAGGGACACATCTCTTTCAGTGGTTTGGTTTGAAATACTGGCTGTTGTCAACTGTAATTCAATAAGCACCTCCGTGGGATGTTCTTTTGTGTATTTATGGGCTGAATATTCAATTTGCTAATGCATATAGAGCAGAGTTGTAATTGCTTTTGCCCTTGTGATAGGAAACCCTCCACCAGTATCTGTAAGGTTAGTTTCAATTTTTTTTTCTTGCAGTCCTTTTTCTCAGGTGTCTTCTCAATCCTTGGAGGAAGAAATGGAAACTGAAATTCTGTTTTAAATGTGACTAAAAGTCAATGAAACAAAATGTGTCAAGACAAAAGAAAGCTCATTTTGCTTTCAAAAAAAGTCTAAATACTTAGGAAAATATCTTAAGTGACACCTGAGTGAATATTTACTGTATAATTGTAATATCTCATTCTCCAAATGGCAACACTATTACATGAAATTTTGAGTATTATTTGATTTGCTAATATGCAAAGGCACATTTCTAATAACTATAGTAACTGATGATTTCTTGTTAATCTGTTTTTGTAGCAACATTTTCAACTCCATCCCCTACAGAAAACAGATGCATGGAGGTGGAAAATATGAGCAACAAATATTTTACTTCTAACCACATGGAAAATGATCTTAACAGAACCCGGCATTCATGGAGTTCCTATATGTGTACCTATATGACCCTCTTTCTTCCTCAGGGTCTCATATTTAATCAGTTCTGAAAAGTGTCTGTACTAATTTCAGAAAAAAAATTCAAATTCATTGTCAACACATACTTCTTAATTCAGATTTTTCTGGAGAAAATTCATTCCCAAATGAAATGCAAGTGCATTAATTCAGAACTACTTCTTGAAGAATAACATTTCTTTGAGGAAGCTAGTATGCAAGTAAAGCTCTAAAAATCAATAGAAGATGGTTTGCTTGAAATTTCAATTCCCTTTATCAAATACAGGTAATAGATTATTTCCACACAATTATTCCCAAAGAGATTCCTTCACATCACATCTATGAGAAGCTATTATTTAATATATGCTAACTGGATGTAAGATACCTTTGAAAAACAGAGCAGTGAATATAGCTTCTATTTTTTATGATTATATTTTTATTATATTATATTTTTATATTTGTAACTACCTGCTTTTCTGTGTATGATACTTTTCTGAAGAAACTTGAGGCGGGGGTGGGGGGAGCAAAAAGGGAGGGATGGTAGCTAACAAGGTGGCAACTTAGTGTTTAGGGCAGTTGCTTGGAGACTGCATGTGAATCTCATTCCTTCAAGGAGGGATTTGAGTACAAAACTCCTTTTTATGTCTTGGTATGCATGCATTCCAATATTATATGAGAAGAATAGGTATCTTCTATGGACTTGTTGAAAAAAAATAATTCAGCTGCAATAGCATTTTTGGAAATCCTCATGTGCCATGAACAACGTTTATTTCATGTGTCACATTGCTTTCTTCAGAGTGCTTCATTTTTTATCTTGTTTGGGTTTGATAGTCCTAGACATGAGCAGGACTGAAACAATGAATGCTGAGGGACATTTCAAGTTAGACTGGGTTGTACCTGGTGAATTTAAGCCCCCTCTAAATTATTCAAGAACTGAGCAGGTGTTTTCTGGATCATGACTGTGGACAGAAGTAACCAAATTTTGCCTATGTCCTTTTTTTGCTGCTGAACTTTTTTTTTCTTCTCACATCCAACCATTAAGTTCATGAAACATGTAATACCAAATACCAAAATTTAGAGGATATTAAGGTTGAAGCTGAAGCTGTCTGTATGGTCAAGAGAGGTCTCTGGAAGGCAAATCAGGGTGCCTAAATTTGAGAGTAGTTACGTTTCTAATTTAAGAGCTCTAATTGCTGTGTGGAAGCACACATTTCTCTCTACTGACTGTAGAGGGAACCTTGGCACCAAAGGTAGGTACTTGCAGAGGTGGTGTCAATATTCTCCATTGTCTGTAGACTGTATGGAATGGCAATTAAAGCATATGGTATTTGTTAATTTCTTGGGTTGTTCTGAAATGTGCTGCAATAAGATCTTTCCTATACTTTTTCCTGTCAGTTTACTTTGGAAGTAGAATTTGCATTACACACAAGCAGGTACACATGCACGCTCATCATTTGCAACCTTTAGCATGAAACATTAATCTTTGAAGATAATTATTAGGTTTAGGTTTTAATATTAGAAATTAGTATAGCTTCTTTGTCTGCAAATTTGTTTGGAAGGATTAGCTCTTATTGTAAGTGGTAATAGAAAACACATTTTTCTTAATTTATATTTCCAATACATGTGTACAGACTAAAATGTGCACAAACTAAAAAAAAAATTAATAAGGATGAAAAAGATTGGCCTGACACTATTTATTTAGTGTCACAGCTACAAAAACTTTCCACAATATAGACATGTCATTAATATGATGTGGTGAAGAATCAGAGAAACTGTAACATTTTCTTTTACGGCTGAATAGGGAATTTATTAAAAAATAAAGTCTTTCCTTTACAAATATTGCTTCCCTTTCATTTGCTGCGTATGAATGTGGATTTGGCTGGATTCTTGCTATAGATTTTTTTTTTTTAAAGTTACACATATTTCTTCCTATCTTCCACTTTTCTCTATGTACACAACATTTCATGGAAATGGCTGAATCCAAGACCCATTCCCCTAGATTTAGTTACATTCATGCCTTGAGGACAGCTCTTCCCAGCTTATTCTCTTTGGCTCCAACAGTATTTTCCAGATCAAAGTTAGCTTGCTGTGCTCATTTCTTGAGCCAGCCAGAGTCTGTGAAGCAGCAATAGTGTTATGCTGAACTGGAGCTAACAAACCCCACGACTCAGCAGGATTTGTTTTGTCTGAGGCGTTTTACTCCCCACTAATGCAGCCACAGCCTTTGACTAGGCAGCAGGAGGGAACAGGCAAAGAATAAACCTGTGAGCCTTAAGACATTCTTGCTGAATCTCGCTCAGCAACATGCAAGCTGATGTAGTGTCTTTGCCCCATGATTAGCTGAGTGAATCTCCCTCCTTAGAGATATCAAAAAACTGTCTAGACGTGGTCCTGGGCAACTGGCTCTAGGTGGCCCTGCTTGGGCAAGGAGGTTGGACAAGATGATCTCCAAAGGTCCCTTCCAACCTCAATCATTCTGTGATTCTGTGAATTTCATGCCAGTGCATTTTTGGATTTTTTTCATGGCTTGAAAGATCTGTTTTCTTGATAGGTCAAGTGTAATAATAACAAAAAAGTGGCTTAATTATTTGCTAGGGAAATTAACTATGCATGATTCCTATATCTTGACCTTTGGTTTGAGCTGCATCAGCTTATACCTAGGGCAAAACGAAATTTACCATTAGCGTCAAGAGTAAGTCTTAATAATACTTCAAATAATTAAGACCATGCACTTGTTTTGCTTTACTGTTACTTGTTCTTTCATAGATGCTAAGGAGCCATCTGAGATGGCTATCTCTAGATATCTATCTCTAGATAACTGACGGAACATAAAATGATTTGAATAAGAACTGTCAGACTCAAGTAATTGGACATGGTTAATACACAATGTAACACAAAACATTCGCAGGCTATGGCAGATAGCTGTCTAAAAGAGCCACTTTGCACAGAACTTCCTGGAGAGATGACAGTTTGGCCCTTCCTCTTGTAAAGTCTTGCCAGTCCCTTGGGCTTCAAAGCACACTTCTGAGTGGACCTGGGTGTGACACCTTCAGTGGGTAGAGCAAACACGCCTCCCAGCCCCCCAGAACATGCAAGGATCTTTTGAATTTTAGTCACCCGCAGAAAATGGTTTCGTGAAGGCCAGGTGAAAGCCTTCACATTCAGAAGAGGTTAGAAAGACTTGTGCTACTTTTCTGCATATTCAAGACAACAACTGATGGAGAAGGAGCAAAGAGTGTGCAGAAATCAGATAACTATCCAAGTGAGGTGGAGGGGTTGAATGAGCAGTGACCTATAAGGGGATATACAGGTGCATCATTGTCTTTCTGTTGTGTGCTTGCAGAACAGTTTGGGTGAGATTCAGTTCCAGATTCAGACAGCTAAATACAGGGGTCAACATGTAGGTGTTCACATGTAAGCTGCTCATTCACCTGCCGTGGTAGGTGAATTTAATCTTGACTAGATCTCCACTAACTGCAATGGCACCAGTGTGCCCACAGATACTTACATTCAACTCCAAACTTGGAACTGAAATCTTGCCCTTTGTCGCTGAGATGCAAACGTCCCCAGCGCTGGGAGAGGACAGCTGTGTTTTGGTAGTTCCTATGGACTGCCCTTATGCATCAAGCATCTGTCCGTCACTACTCCTGTGGCTACCTATGAGACCTGACGTGGGGTGCTCAGTGTTGTCCGCGAAAGTCAATAGCAGCATCCTTCTTTGAAGAGCTGGCTGTCATAGCTGTGAAGGTTACACAACAACTCAGTTTCTGACAACCCACCTCTTTTACTCTGGTTCAGTGTGCTGCAACTGGTGGCCTGTCTGCCAGCTCTGTTTCAGGGGAGGCATCTGTCTGCTCCATGCCATCCTTTTGGTTGTCTTTGCATGGGAACAGGAAGGAAAGGAGAGCATCGAGCAGTGGCCATGGGTCCTGTAGTGGTCTGGGGTTTCTTAAAATGGTGGTCTTCTCTGGGGAGCTTGGCTCCAGCAAGTGCTACCCTGCCTGTGGGGGACAAGGGCCTCGAGAGCAACTTGTGGCAGCTTGGAGTCTGGCTGCAGTCCAAAGCTTGTGTGTGACTCTCAGCACTGAAAAGGTTATTCCTGCTGTGGTTTGTTTGTAAAGTGCCCTTGGAGATGACGGCTGCTATACAAATGGCAAGTAATAAAATACCATTATAGTGTAATTAGTTATTATTACCTCAGACGACTAAGATTTGGCTTCTTAATCCCTCCTGCCACGGTTTGTTATAGAACAGGAAAATACAGGGAAGGAGAAAGCAACAACAGTGACAGGGCAGCGTCACTGGCAATCTAATATTTCTAAAAAGAAGCAGGAATTGAGGCAGCACCAAGCCACATTTACCAGAAATGGCCAAGACTGTGCAAAATGACTTTGGGATTAAACTGTGTGAACAAACATATTACTTAGTTCAGCACTTTCTATCCAATTCTTGGGAGGCTTCACCACCTCACTCTGAACTCATTCTGTAAAATAGTTATATTTACTTAATTTTCCAAAACAGAGAGTCTGCAACTTTATTTATTACAGCAAGGAAGAAATGTAATACAACTTTGTTCAGCTGCTGCCTTTGGGCTGCTAATTGTGACTGTACCAAGGACGTGAGGGTGCATGAGGCTTGCTGCTCCCTTTCTGAGGCCAGGACTTGAAGAAAGCACTGGTCTCATTGAAATGTTTTTTCCTTGGCACATTTCTGTATGCTAGCAGCTTCAACCTCACTGCTTGCTGCCTTATATTGGGGCAGCATTTAAACAGCTTGCTACTAGAAGAATTGAGGATTATTTATTTAGCAGGATCCTTGGAACGAGCGCTATGTTATGGTCCGTTAATTCTCATTCTCTGCTCACGTACATCAAAATGCAAAGTGCACTTGTGAGATGTAGTTCTCCTTCCATTATTACCAAATCTAAAGGTAAAATTTTTACTGGCTTTGCTGGAAAAGATTAGGAATCATTCTAAATTTAATCCTTCATGCTATTATCATTCACAGGAAAAGTATATTAACCATTCCAGGTTTATAGTTTGAGTGTAAAGATGAGTTCATCTGAAACTGAGAGGAGTGTCTTTCTGTATGTTATAAAATCTTTGAATATGGTGGGCAGCATGCATTTGAATACGTGGTTAATTGGGTAGAAAAAATGCCAAGTAGTAAACAATCATAATTTGTTGCAGTTTTCACTCCACTTGCCTAGATGATGCCCATACTGATGCACAGCGCTCTGATGTGCAGAGGCTAGAAATTCATCATGGTATTGGAGACCTAATATATACCAGTATTTGGGGCACTTCCTGCAAGGAGAGCTGAATAGTGAGCTTCTACCATCTTTAGGGAAAGCTGAGGATGCTCAGTGTGAGAGCAGTTTAAGAAAATGCTTAAATGTTTTTCCCTGTGCTTGGGTTTCCCATTAAGGCTTGTGGAGGGAATCTCCTTTTCCTGTCTTCAAACTTTACATAGTTACTTTCTGAAATGTTGCTGTGATGTTTCGGAGAGGTTGTAGCTGTCATTGTTGACCTCTTCAGGAGTTATTTACTTCACGGTGCACTAAGCTGTGCCCCGACCATCCCTAGTGGGGTGCAGAAACTGCACGTGGTGGCAGCTTCACCGCCCCCGCCCAGCCGGGGTATGTGGAGGGAATGGGCCTGAGCAAAACTGCACAGAGGTGCCATGGCAACGTTAGAGCTAACCTCATTCAATTTTCATCACATTTTTCACTTTTAAAATAAAAAAATAATTTTTTTTCTTTTCTTTTTCTGAAAAGGTTGGTTGGAAAAGACCTGTAATTTGATGGAAATTTTTCAACAATCTCTGCTCAAACTCTCACAGCATCAGGCCTTAATTATTTCCAGTGCTATCTTTGCAGTGCCTTCTGAGTAACCAGATTTAATAAATTGCTGTATTTTTAGGTGCATAATAGCAGGTTACCTGTGATTCAACCTCTGTGTGAATTATGTAAGTAAGGATAATACAAGTTAACCCCACAACTCCATCTCATAACCCATCTGTTTCTAATCTTTCACAGACTGCTTCCTTCTCCTAAAAAATCCTTGTTCTTTGGGAGCATTTTCTACACGGTTTGACCTGACTATCTCTAATTCTGCCTCGTCTCAGGTGCTGAGTTTATACTGATTACCTGATGACAGGAACCAGGTGAGGATTAATTTTCCACTCTTAATATTTTTAAATATTATAAATATTTAAAATTATTAAAATATTACAAATATTTGAAATATTTTTAAAACAATATACATTATCTGGTGCAGGTTGTACACAGGATAACATAATAGCATTGGAGCCTATCAGCGGAACAAAACTGATGGTCTAATGAAAAATTAGAAGTAAAATCAATACAACAGAACATTTATTTATCCTTGCTTTTATTGCTTTTTATGTAAAAAGTGTTACTAAGCATATTATGGAATTAAAATATAAAGGAGGAACACAATGTAAGGGAGAGAAATGAAGATGTAGAGAAGAGGGAAGGATGGTTTTCTGAGGTTGGAAGAGAGCTAACAAATCAATGAACCTGTGGGATAAAGGAAGGTAGCTCTAGATGTCAGGAGCCGCAGTGACCTGTTTGAATGATGAATTGCAGCACAGAGAACTTTATGGCTCAGGGCATGGAACAATATGCCAGTGCAAGAAAGGTTGCAGAAATGTCACCTGTCAACAAATCGCACTACACACCTTACTATTGGAGTCATCTAGTATCATGACCCTTTGACATGCAATGTTAACCACTGTGTTGAAAACGCACACTTAACATACGTGTTTTGGTTAATATTCATCTCTAAAAACATTATTTTAACACAACAAATATAGTGACAAAAATACAGAATGAATGATCATGAAGTGTCTGAGCAAACTGAGAGTGTGTCATATGGAAGTAAAAATCATGGTTTTGTTCCTGTGTTCTTCAAAATCTAAGAAAACTATCAGTTTGGGAAAGTTTAGGGGGTTGAGCTCCACTGGAAACTTTTTTTTTTTTTTAATGATATTCTGATAATCTTAGCATTGCATGGCATTGCAAGTTAGCAGCATTTCTCCTGAGCGATGACGGAGTTTGTGCAGGTGTGACACAGCCTAAGTAAAGCTTTGGGGCAGGTACCCTGTGTGGTCCACACAGCTGCCTGTGTGTGGTCTTGATCTCTCTCCAGGAACCCATTTACACAGGTATCTAGTGATCACTGGCACAATCACAGTCACAAATCACAAAGTTATTTTGAGAGGCGGTTTAAGTCCTACCCAGGATGCACACTGGAAAACATATGCCAACATTCCCAATTAATTTTGCCACGTAGCTGAAGCAAAATTGGTAATAACCGATATGTAGAAGAAAACTGACAAAGTTAACAAACAAATTGACAATTTTTCTTACTTCAAGATTAATTTATCTATGTAATGTTCGTGGGACATGTTTTTTGTGATCAGACAAGCCCGTCTGGTTGCAGATGAAGGGCATATGAGTTTTCTGCTTCCTTTACCCTTCTTCCCCTTTGACTGATGCTATTTCAAATCTTCTAGTAGGTGTAGTCTGCGAAGAAGATCTGGGCTAGAAACATAAAGCTCTTGGCATCCTCCTGCCAGCACTCCATGAGGCATCAGTAGTATGAGTGGTTGTGTCAGGAGATGGCAGGGGAACAGCCCCTTGACAGCCCCTTGGACGGAGGGACATGGAGTGAACTGATGAGCAGTAACGCTTCATGAAAGGCAGAGAGTGAACCCAGAAAATACCCGATTACAGACGATGGTCTTACACCAGCCAGGGATTTTATTTTATCACTTTATATTGTCTAGTCTCTTAGAAAATGGGAGTAAATAGTTACATTCTATCCTGCTCCACTCATGGATGAAAATTCTCAAACAAACAAACCTTGAAGCAAATTGCCTTCACAGCACAGTACCCTTTTCTGCCTAGTTTGCAGTTTCCCCGGTGCTCCTGCAGGTTATGTTGAACAATTCAGCCTCGTTCTGCTAGGCATGGGAGGCAGCCACAACGATTACATGGAAAGATGCACAAAATTTAATGAAGGAGACAAAGATGCCTTGACCAATGTAAGACATGCAGACTAGATGTCTGAAAAAGCCAGTAGCTTTCCTCTTTGCCCATAGCAGTTTCTTAAACTGTCACCAATTTCCTTCTCTGACAGCTGTTTATGGTATTCTTTAGACCCCTGTCTGAGGTGGGACTCCTGAAAAGTAATAGACTAGAGAGTCTCGATGTCCTTAGGGACCATGGTGTTATTACTTACAGAGCTGCATAAGCTGGCAAGTGAATAAGGAGAGCTTTGCACTGCAGGTAGCTCTGCTGAACACTTTAAATACAGCCATGAGCATAAATCGCATATGCTCAAGACTACTCCTGGGAAGCATAACTCGGACAATATGTGATATTATATGTAATAATATTTTTCTGCGAGTTCCTTCTTGCTTTCAAGGGGTAATGTTATACTTGTAATAGCAAAGAAAATGTTAAACAACAATTCCTATCAAACATTTACTAAATTGCACTTGTCCAGCCTATCCTTGCTTTCTGCTCAGGGGTCTGTTTCTGGGAAGCTGTAACAGGAATCAGAGCAGAGATCCAGGTAATACTTTTGGATGCGTAAGCAGCATGCTTGCTTCCCTGTGCAGGCAAAGCAGCAGACTTCACAGGGATCAGGAGATCTCATTCTGACAAGCTAAGGCTTTCTCAGGAGTGGAAAGCAGCCAAATATCTGATCCAAAGACCACAAAATATTTTAGCTTCTTTTTTCCTCTCTGAATCTCAGAAAAACAGGCTTACTTTGAGATGGAAGTTACATGCCTTGGAGTAAAGAAAAATGCTAAAAAACATTCTTGTCTTTTTCTTTTCATTTTGCTAGAAAAAAAGGAGGTCTTGGTCCATACTTGCTGTTCTTTCATTGCTCAGCTCTATCCTTTCCATCTCCACCTATCTCTGCTTAAGCTTTACTTCTTGATTTAAAAGAGAAATCATATTCAGAATGTGATAGCAAGAAAGTTATCTGTTGTGTTACGACCTCTGCTTCTTCAGATTTGTTGGCTGTCATGCTCAGGAAGCTTTTATTCATTCCCAGCTTAGCCTGTACGCTTTATTTACAGCGTGTTAATTTGTCACTTCTTGGTCAGAACACACAGTTATCAGGTCTGGGCTTGTGAAAAAGAATAAGCTTCAAGACCAAAGTGTGAGAAGGTGTAATACTTTCAGAGCTCTTGTCTCCTAATCTGATCTGTGGATTAGCAAGTTTCTACAGTATGCAATTGAAATCTTGGATAGTGAGGATAAAAAGAAAGAAGGCCAGATATTGTAAGTATTTAAAGCTGAATTCAGTTGACATTATTCTCATTAAACCTTTGGACATCTAGACCAGTGTCGGCTGCAGAGATTCCCACTCTGTAAAGAAACGTGTGTTTCTGTAGATATGGAACTTGGGTCCCGCAGGGTCAAGGCTGGTTTGGAAGTGACAGTGAGCAGCTTTATTAGATGAAGGGAACAGTTTTGTCCTTAAGTCCTGGTTTTCAGTTTGAGAAGAATTTGAACTTTCTGTGACACTCTAGTGTCTCCATGTACCATTTTCAAATGTTGACTAATTTCAAACCAAAGTCAATAAGATATGAAAACAATACCAAAATTTAATCCTTCATCAGACATGTGGTTTGATAACCCAGCAGTCACTGAATCCCCACAGTGACTGGGTAATGCTACAGGGAGTAGATACAACACCTCATCAAATTTAGTACCACTAGAAACTTAACACAAAGCGGCAAAAGTCAAATTATGTTCTATTTAATTTTATTTGATTTTATCATCTATAAGATGGAGACTATGCAGATGGCAGAAAAACGTCAAAATAAAAAAGAGGATTTTATCTCTGAAGGCGTTGTTCTATAAGGACAGGCATGCTGTTATGACAGTGCCTAATGTGAGAGAACATAATGTGGACTTTGTAAAGGGCCCTTTATTGACAGAGTGTATAACTTCTGATAACTATGAAAAGGAGTATTTTGTATAAAGATCACCTAGTAACTAAGAGTTTTCAGTAGAAGTATCTGAAATAGCTGCACATTATCTGAGCTACTGCTAGTATTAACATTACAGCTTAGATGCTACTCTGAGCTTTCAAACCTGCAAGACAAGTAAAGAGGTACTTGTCCTAGTTTCAGCTGGGATAGGGTTAAATTTCTTCCTAGTGCTGTGTTTGGATTTAGTATGAGGAGAATGTTGATAACACACTGATGTTTTCAGTTGTTGCTAAGTGCCCTCCTAGTCCAAGGACAGCTCCCGTGCCTACTGACTGAGCTAGGTACACAAGATGGGAGGGAACATAATCAGGACAGCCAGCCCATCTGGCCAATGGGGTATTCCATACCATGTGACGTCATGCTCAGTATATGAACGGTAGGCGTGATCCAGGAAGTACCGATCGCTACTTGGTTATCAGTCAACGCGGGTGGTGAGCAATTGCATTGTGTATCACTCATTTTGTATATTCTATCATTATTTATTATCATTATTCTCCCTTTTCTGTTCTATTAAACTGTCTTTATCTCAACCCACGAGTTTTTCTCACTCTTACCCTTCCGATTCTCTCCCCGTCCCACTGGGGGGGCGGGGGGAGTGAGTGAGCGGCTGCGTGGTATTTGGCTGCCTGCCAGGTTAAACCACGACAGTCCTGAAAGCCCAGGGCTGCAAACAGATGAAGGTTGGCTAAGAAGTCATTTGCCTTTAAATATGATGCTGCAAACTCTGAGAGTCCTTGGAAGAAATGTAGCTGATGGAAGAAAAGGACAGCATGCGACAGCTACAGTCTGCACGGTGACAGGAAACACGCAGAGTAGATATTTATATGTTGAGTAAATGTTCACAAGAATCTCTGAGAAGAGAGCAGGGGTCTGTTTCCTAGGCTTTGTACTTCATTTTTTGTGAAGATATTTGGCTTGTCAATGCCACAATGTTGAAATTGCAATCTTAATGTCATATTTGCAAATACCTACACTCAAACTAAGTTTTAAGGGGTTGAATCCTAACTCTCCTGGCTAGTTAAGTGATTTGGTAGTCATAGTTAGGAGAAACCCTAAGCCTACTGAAAATCAGTACCCATCTTGTAATTTGACCATTCATAAAATCTATCTGGGCAAAATTCAACTTTCAGGCAACAGTTGGCCCAGTCTGGGTGAAGGTGGAACGTGGGGATTTATCCACTGATGCAGCAAAGAGGAATGGTCAGAGGAAGAAAAGTCAATTTGGATGAAGACTGGAGTTTGGATACATGCTCACCTACTGGGTTTCCACAACAGTACATTCATTTCTTGCTGACCATAATGGAAGAACAGAGTACCTGCCACTCCACAAGACAGAGCTTCTGCTTTCCAAGACCTGCACCAGGCCACCTTCCCTTACTTAAAGCTCATGTCGTTCCTCTACCCACCCCCTGTCTGACTTCCTTTCTTCTGTGGTAAGGCTGGAGACCTGGGACACCTCTATTTAGAAAATGCTGCTAATGCTTATGGACTCATCTGGATATTACTGACCTGGATTCTGACATTCCCAAGGCCTATTGCCAGAGCAAGATAAGGGAACCTAACGTCCTTCCTCTTAGCAAGAATTTGCCCAACAATTGCACTAGTAATATTAACTCAAATTGAAACTTTTTTAATAAAGAAAGGGAGACCAGAAGAGGTTGTGGGAAATATATTTGCTGATATTTTTTTTGATCAGAATGAAAAGAGTGGCTCAAGAAGAACCTTGTGAAAGGAAAGAAGAAAATTTCACAAGAGTCTGTTTTCCTTTATTCTCATAGATCTCCATGTTTGATACTAGGGGAAACCACCACTCTCTGTGATTTGTTTCTTACAGTTATTGCATACATGAGAAAAGATGATACAGACATTTGAGGTGAGAAAAGCACAGTTCCTATAATTAGTGTTTGTGAAGACATCACTGGTGTCCCTGATAAAGGGAGTCTTCTGTTTCAGCCATACATCAGCATCCAAAATGTTGCAGAGCTAACATCTCATTTCTCTGCTACTACTGTTTGAGACCAGAAAAGTAGTATTATTGCTGCAACTCAAAGATTAGCTGATGACTGTTGGAGTCTGTCTATAACTTCTAGCAGAATATGATGCGTGTTTTTTTGATTGATGCTTATTCTGAATGCAGGCGAATCATCTGGCAGAGAGCAAAATTACCCAGTGACCTAATGTCCTGTCACTGATACACAACTAATTATATGAGCACTGATCCACATAACATCCGTTATGTGAATTTGAATGCCCATCTGTTCACTCCAGATTAATTGTGACACTGATAGCTCCATATGATGAAACTGTTATTTTTTAAAAACCTTCTATGAAAAGCAAAAACCCCTTTTAATCCCCCCCAAATCCAAACAAAACAAACCCCCAAACCCAAACAAAACCAAAAAATGACCACTTTTCCGAAAAAATTCAGGTTCGTAAGTTCAAATATTCTCTTCAGTGCCAGATAAAGCACACCAGAACCCAAGGGAATAGGTCATAGCATAAAAGATGCCTAGCAGTTAGAAAGAAGATATTATTCTTTACCCAACCTTTTGATCCTAAGTAAAGTTTAAAGAAACACTGAAAGGTTCAATTCATCTTGCTTAACATTAGATATCAACAATGTGGATGCCTGTATCTGAGCTAATCACCCTTTCAGGGAACGATTCCTTTGACCTATTTTGGATGTCTACTTTAAGACAAGACAGATTTTCTCCAGAAATACTTATTTCTCTCTGCTTCTCTGGCTCTAAAAGGGAGCTTAATAGTTGAGACCTGATATAGATACTACACTGTAGATGTCTATATTTGGTGACATCAATTGTACCCTCAACTAATTTGCATGTAAATTGATTAATTTTGTATGTTGCATCTCTTTTAACTGCATTTTGTCTTTGCTGCCACCTAATTCTTCTCAGATATTTTGATTCTTTTATCTTTTGACAATTCCTCACAAATCTGTGCAATTAGAATTTTTGCTAGCACTGTCCTTCTATTGAGCCAGAGCAAATAATCCAAAGAATTAGGATTATTTAGTGTTTGTATCACTGTAAGTGATCCCACTTGCAACATATGTCCCAAGACCATTTTTTGTGAACTCCGCTAGAAATCTTCTCCCAGATTTTACAGATGTACTCTTAAAAACACTTTTAATTTTCTGACATTTTATGATATATCTATTAATTTCTGAGTTGTGCACTTTTAAAATTGTGCCATTAATTTGTGTGTATATGTAAATGTATATGTACTTGTGTTTTAATTGTTTTTCATCTAGCAAATTGAGCAACATATTTTGATCCATTGACTAGCAGCTGGTGGCTTGTGTGAAGTCTATTAATTATATAGTAGCCATTGCATCATTTTCCTTCCACTGCTAAATTACATTGACATGCACTCAAAATGGATGAATTAAGCCAATGGACGCACCTTGGTTTTGATAAGAACCAAATCAGAAACTGCACTGTCTGTTTCATAAGAAGAAGTCATAGTGCTATTTATTATTGGAATTATTTCAAATGATCTGCAATGATCCTATTATTTAAATATGAAATATGAAATGTCTGTTCTCTGGACTATAATGCACAATTCGTTATTTCCACAGTGTTTTTCTATGGAAAGTAATGGGCAAACTTTAATTCTTCCTGGTTTTTGCAAGAAAAAAGTTGATAATATCACACTTGGAGTAAGAAGTTGTGATAGCTGGACATATACCTACGATACTGTCCTTACATAGAGGCTTACATTTTAGTTACACTTTCATACTCCGGCAATTTTTGAGTGCTCAATTGCATATTAAAGCTGGGATTTAGTTTACCTAATTTAAGAATTTTACCAAATTTTAGTATTCTTGGATTTGTCCCACTTAATTCTAGATGTTTAAAATGTAGATTTTTTTAATCTGGCCTTATCATTCTATACTTCTTTATTGGCAATGGAGAGAAATAAGTAGTTCTGTAGAACGATCCGTCTCATCCTAACACAGACAGCAAGAACAGATTATATGAATCATTTACTTGGTGTATTTATTTCTGCACTGACCGTGATGGGGGTCCCACTCCTAATGAATTGGTTTGCCAAAGGCAAGTACCTAATTCCTTGTATAGCCGACTGAGAGAAATAGTTGTATTTAACAGTGCTTCAAGACCCACGGAGGGAGAACTTATCTGAATGTATGTGTCGTGGTTTAACCTGGCAGGCAGCCAAATACCACGCAGCCGCTCACTCACTCCCCCCGCCCCCCACAGTGGGACGGGGAGAGAATCAGAAGGGTAAGAGTGAGAAAAACTCGTGGGTTGAGATAAAGACAGTTTAATAGAACAGAAAAGGGAGAATAATGATAATAAATAATGATAGAATATACAAAATGAGTGATGCACAATGCAATTGCTCACCACCCGCGCTGACCGATAACCAAGTAGCGATCGGTACTTCCTGGATCACGCCTACCCTTCATATACTGAGCATGACGTCACATGGTATGAAATACCCCATTGGCCAGCTGGGCTGGCTGTCCTGATTATGTTCCCTCCCATCTTGTGTACCTAGCTCAGTCAGTAGGCACAGGAGCTGTCCTTGGACTAGGAGGGCACTTAGCAACAACTGAAAACAGCTCTGTGTTATCAACATTCTCCTCATACTAAATCCAAACACAGCACTAGGAAGAAATTTAACCCTATCCCAGCCGAAACCGGGACCGTATCCACCCCTTGAGGGTGCTCACGAGCCATGTCCGGGACAACCAGGGGATCGGGCCCAGCCAGCACAGGTTCATGGAAGGCAGGTCCTGCTTGACCAACCTGATCTCCTTCTATGAGCAGGTGACCCGCCTAGTGGATGAGGGAAAGGCAGTGGATGTGGTCTACTTGGACTTCAGTAAAGCCTTTGACACTGTCTCCCACAGCATTCTCCTAGAGAAGCTGGCGGCTCACGGCCTAGACAGGTGCACTCTTCGCTGGGTAAAAAACTGGCTGGACGGCCGAGCCCAGAGAGTTGTGGTGAACGGAGTTAAATCCAGTTGGCGGCCGGTCACGAGCGGTGTTCCCCAGGGCTCAGTACTGGGGCCGGTCCTGTTCAATATCTTTATCAACGATCTGGATGAGGGGATCGAGTGCTCCCTCAGGAAGTTTGCAGACGACACCAAGTTGGGCGGGAGTGTTGATCTGCTCGAGGATAGGAAGGCTCTGCAGAGGGACCTGGACAGGCTGGATCGATGGGCCGAGGCCAACTGTATGAGGTTCAACAAGGCCAAGTGCCGGGTCCTGCACTTCGGCCACAACAACCCCAGGCAACGCTACAGGCTTGGGGAAGAGTGGCTGGAAAGCTGCCCAGAGGAAAAGGACCTGGGGGTGCTGGTCGACAGCCGGCTGAACATGAGCCGGCAGTGTGCTCAGGTGGCCAAGAAGGCCAACGGCATCCTGGCCTGTATCAGAAATAGTGTGGCCAGCAGGAGTAGGGAGGTGATCGTGCCCCTGTACTCGGCACTGGTGAGGCCGCACCTCGAATCCTGTGTTCAGTTTTGGGCCCCTCACTACAAGAAGGACATGGAGGTGCTGGAGCGTGTCCAGAGGAGGGCAACGAAGCTGGTGAAGGGCCTGGAGCACAAGCCTGATGAGGAGCGGCTGAGGGAACTGGGGTTGTTTAGCCTGGAGAAGAGGAGGCTGAGGGGAGACCTCATCGCGCTCTACAACTACCTGAAAGGAGGTTGTAGCGAGGTGGGTGTTGGTCTCTTCTGCCAAGTAACTAGCGATAGGACAAGAGGAAATGGCCTCAAGTTGCGCCAAGGGAGGTTTAGATTGAACATTAGGAGAAATTTCTTTACTGAAAGAGTGGTCAGGCCTTGGAACAGGCTGCCCAGGGAAGTGGTGGAGTCACCATCCCTGGAGGTATTTAAAAGACGTGTAGATGAGGCCCTTAGGGACATGGTGTAGTGGGTATGGTGGTGTTGGGTTGACGATTGGACACGATGATCTTAGAGGTCTTTTCCAACCTGTATGACTCTATGATTCTATGATTCTATGATTCTTATTCCATACCATTTACGTTATGCTTAGGTCTCACATTTTTCGATACATTTCAATTAATCACCACTATCTTTTTTATATATATACTTATATATACATAAATATACAAATGTCCATTGAGTTCATTTAGTCCACAACTTTGGGCTCCATCTGTCATAACAGTCTTTCAGGGCCAGAAAGATGGTGTGTGGTGTTGGGTTGTTGCATCCTGAAGCCAGTTGTTCTCATTTCGGTACTGCTGCACTCGTCCAGTTCTGTCATCGTTGCACTTTGCTCGGTTTCATCAGAGTTAGTTCATTCTTCGTTAATCTGGGTGATTTCACTGCTATACCATTGATAGCAACCATAGAAATGATGATATACAATATCATATAACAACTGACATCATAAAATTCAGTTCATTGGCTATTTTCACCCAAAATCAAATCCCCTTGAGGTACACACCGGACTTCCCCATCCTTTCGCATCACCCACCAAGTGTACCCAGGTCCTTGAGCAAAAGCAATCCCACGGATGGGTTTTCCCTTGCCAGAGGCAGGAGTAACCCAGACTGTCTTCCCCAGCATATTTCTTATGTGCACGACAGGGACTTTATCTCCATCTACAGTACGTAAGAGTCTTGATTGGGCAGGGCCAGCTCGATTAACAGACCCCCTAGTGTTGACTAACCAGGTAGCTTTTGCTAAATGTGTGTCCCAATGCTTGAATGTCCCACCACCCATTGCCCTCAGTGTTGTCTTTAGCAGCCCGTTGTATCGTTCGATTTTCCCGGAGGCTGGTGCATGGTAGGGGATGTGACAGACCCACTCAATGCCGTGCTTTTTGGCCCAGGTGTCTATGAGGGTGTTTCGGAAATGAGTCCTGTTGTCTGACTCTATTCTTTCTGGGGTGCCATGTCGCCATAGGACTTGCTTTTCAAGGCCCAGGATGGTGTTCCGGGCAGTGGCATGGGGCACAGGGTATGTTTC
The DNA here is from genome assembly GCF_964195595.1 of Calonectris borealis. Classification (NCBI taxonomy): domain Eukaryota; kingdom Metazoa; phylum Chordata; class Aves; order Procellariiformes; family Procellariidae; genus Calonectris; species Calonectris borealis. The sequence continues at coordinate 12,965,449 of NC_134314.1, forward strand.
CAGCCAGCCGGTGGTTGCTTCCACCATGGTGAGCACATAGCGCTTGCCGTGTCGGGTTTGTGGGAGTGTGATATAATCAATCTGCCAGGCCTCCCCATATTTGTATTTCAACCATCGTCCTCCATACCGAAGAGGCTTTACTCGCTTGGCTTGTTTGATTGCAGCGCATGTTTCACGTTCATGGATAACCTGTGCAATAGCGTCCATGGTTAAGTCCACCCCTCAATCACAAGCCCATCTATATGTTGCATCTCTTCCTTGATGGCCTGAGGCGTCATGGGCCCACCAAGCTATAAATAATTCACCCTTATGTTGCCAGTCCAAATCCACCTGAGCCACTTCAATCTTAGCAGCCTGGTCCACCTGCTGGTTGTTTTGATGTTCTTCAGTGGCCCGACTCTTGGGTACGTGAGCATCTACGTGACATACTTTTACAACCAGGTTCTCTACTCGGGCAGCAATATCTTGCCACAACGCGGCAGCCCAGATGGGTTTACCTCTGCGCTGCCAGTTGTTCTGCTTCCACTGCTGCAGCCACCCCCACAGGGCATTTGCCACCATCCATGAGTCAGTATAGAGATAAAGTACTGGCCATTTTTCTCGTTCGGCAATGTCCAAGGCCAGCTGGATGGCTTTCACCTCTGCAAACTGGCTCGATTCACCTTCTCCTTCAGCAGTTTCTGCAACTTGGCGTATACAGCAGCTTTCCACCTCCGATGCTTTCCCACAAGACGACAGGACCCATCAGTGAACAGGGCATATTGCTTCTCGTTTTCTGGTAGTTTATTATACAGTGGGGCCTCTTCAGCACGTGTCACCTCCTCCTCTGGGGATATGCCAAAATCTTTGCCTTCTGGCCAGTTCGTGATCACCTCCAAGATTCCTGGGCGACTGGGGTTTCCTATTCGGGCCCGTTGTGTGATCAGTGCGACCCACTTACTCCACGTAGCATCGGTTGCATGATGTGTAGAGGGGACCCTCCCTTTGAACATCCAGCCCAGCACCGGCAGTCGGGGTGCCAGGACGAGCTGTGCTTCAGTACCAACCACTTCCGAAGCAGCTCGAATCCCGTCATATGCTGCCAATATCTCCTTCTCAGTTGGAGTATAGCGGGCCTCGGATCCTCTGTATCCCCGACTCCAGAACCCTAAGGGTCGACCTTGAGTCTCCCCTGGTGCTTTCTGCCAGAGGCTCCAGGTAGGACCATTCTCCCTGGCTGCAGTGTAGAGCACATTCTTCACATCTTGTCCTGCCCGGACTGGCCCAAGGGCTACTGCATGAACTATCTCTTGTTTAATTTGTTCAAAGGCTTGTTGTTGCTCAGGGCCCCATTTGAAGTCGTTCTTCTTCCTGGTCACTTGATAGAGGGGGCTTACAACCAGGCTGTAATCTGGAATATGCATTCTCCAAAAGCCCACAACGCCTAAGAAAGCTTGTGTTTCCTTTTTGCTAGTTGGTGGGGACATGGCTGTTATTTTGTTGATCACATCCATTGGGATCTGACGACGTCCATCTTGCCATTTTATTCCTAAAAACTGGATCTCCTGTGCAGGTCCCTTGACCTTACTTTGTTTTATGGCAAAACCGGCCTTCAGAAGGATTTGAATTATTCTCTCCCCTTTCTCAAAAACTTTTTCTGCTGTGTTGCCCCATACAATGATGTCATCAATGTATTGCAGGTGTTCTGGAGCCTCACCCTGTTCCAGTGCAGTGTGGATTAGTCCATGACAAATGGTAGGGCTGTGTTTCCACCCCTGGGGCAGTTGGTTCCAGGTGTACTGGACGCCCCTCCAAGTGAAAGCAAACTGTGGCCTGCACTCTGCTGCCAAAGGGATGGAGAAGAAGGCATTAGCGACGTCAATTGTGGCGTACCACTTGGCTGCCTTTGACTCCAGTTCGTATTGAAGTTCTAGCATGTCCGGCACGGCAGCACTCAGTGGCGGCGTGACTTCGTTCAGGCCACGATAGTCTACTGTTAGTCTCCACTCTCCATTGGACTTTCGCACTGGCCATATGGGACTGTTGAAGGGTGAGCGAGTCTTGCTGATCACTCCTTGGCTTTCCAGTCTACGAATCAGCTCATGGATAGGGATCAGGGAATCTCGATCGGTGCGATATTGTCGCCGATGCACTGTTGTGGTAGCGATTGGTACCTGTTGTTCTTCAACCCTCAACAACCCCACAACAGTAGAGTCCTCTGAGAGACTGGGCAAGGTGGACAGTTGTTTAATTTCCTCCGTCTCCAGGGCAGCTATACCAAAAGTCCACCGGTACCCTTTTGGGTCCTTGAAATACCCTCTCGTGAGGTAGTCTATGCCAAGGATGCATGGAGCCTCTGGGCCAGTCACAATGGGGTGCTTCTGCCACTCATTCCCAGTTAGGCTCACTTCGGCCTCCAATACAGTTAACTCTTGGGATCCCCCTGTCACTCCAGAAATACAGATGGGTTCTGCCCCTTTATAGCCTGATGGCATCAGGGTACACTGTGCACCGGTGTCTACGAGAGCCTTATACTCCTGTGGGTCTGATGTGCCAGGCCATCGAATCCACACAGTCCAGTAAACCCGGTTGTCCCTTTCCTCCACCTGGCCGGAGGCAGGGCCCCTCTAGTTCTGGTCATAGTATCCACTTCTCACTTCTTGCAAACGTGAGTCAAGAATTCCTTCATTACAATCCAAAGTAAGATCAGCCCTTCTACTCTGTCTGGGGAACTGTTCATTGGAAACTGGACCGTCGTGAGACAGGTTTTTCCTGACAACTGGAGCAGCATTTTTCCTGGGAGAACCCCCTTGTGTGATTGTTTTTCCTTGCAACTTACGTAGACGTGCCTCCAGGGTCGAGGTAGGTTTTCCATCCCACTGCCTCATGTCCTCTCCGTGGTCATGCAGGTAAAACCACAGGGTGCCCCGTGGTGTGTACTTTCGATATCCTCTCTCTTGAGGAGAAAAACTGACTCCTAATGGCTGAGATACTGGTCCGTACAGGTGGGGAATAGGACCTATCGTCTTTGAGTTGCTGGACCTCTTGGGATAGTTTCTCCACAGCCGAGACAAGGGAGGAGGAGATAGTTTCTTCGAAATCCCGAAGTCTGCTAAGACATCCACCGTTGGTGCTTCTTCCTCTGCCCAGGACAGTACTGCCAATGAACTGGCATACGATGCTGGTGCGCTCCGTACCAACTTCCGCCACATGGGTCACATGCACTGGACGTCATCTGGATCTTTGGGTGTTCGGGCGTCATCCAGGTCACTATAAACCACCTCCAGCACGCCTAGTTCTCTCAGGTACTGGATACCTCTCTCCATAGTGGTCCATTTGCCTAGGTGATATATAACATCTTCCTTGAAGGGATACCTTTCCTTCACGCCTGACAGCAGTCGCCTCCAGAGGCTGAGGGCCTGTGTCCCTTTTCCAATTGCTTTGTCAATGCCTCCTTCCCTAGCAAGGGATCCCAGCTGTTTGGCTTCCTTCCCCTCTAATTCCAGGCTACTAGCCCCATTATCCCAATATTGGAGCAGCCAGGTAACAATATGCTTGCCTGGGCGACGGCTGAAATCTTTCCGCATATCTCACAGTTCACTGAGGGATAGGGATCGGGTGGTTTCCGTCTCGTTTATGAGTTCTTCCTCTTCCTCCTCCTCTCCTCGTGATGTCCCTTCTCTTTCATCATCCCTTTCTAAACGACCTGATCTCCGCTTCCAAGATTTCCTCTTCTGTACAGGGGCAACGGATACCAGCAAGGGTTGGTCCTCTGGTTCAGCTGTAGTGCCTGTTGCCGGAGTTTGAGTGGCTGCAGCGCCTGTTGCAGGGGTTGGAGAAGCTACGGTGACTGTTGTGGGGGTTTGAGTAGCCACAGGGGTTGTCGCGGGGGTTGAAGTAGCCGCAGTACCTGTTGTGGGGTTTTGAGTAGCTACTGTGTCTGTTGCCAGGGTTGATCTCCCGCTGCCCACCGCCTCTGAGACTTGCCGCTCCGCCCGCCCCGACGAGGCACTGCCGTTTGCCCTTCCTCTTTTCTTGTTCCTGAGGGTTGATCTCTGGACAGCATTCCTGAATAGTTGTTTAACCCTAAACAAGGCCTGAACCACATTCAGGATACATAGCAATATGATCATGCTTGTTTGAACATCCCAAGGATATTCAAAATTCTCAGGGAACGGTGTGGACATCTTCGTGAAGAGGATAGAAGAAAAAGGAGTTTCTGACAATATGGAAGGGAAGATGAACAAGTGGGAGAAAGTGTCCCATCCTGTCTCCCCCTTAAATTCATTCTCCGAGGAGAAAAAAGTGCAATTACTAATAATTTCTAAGAGGTGGTTCCCAATGTAAAGAAATGACGGCAGTACCAAGTATAGATACCATTAGACTTACGACCAATGATCTTATCACCTCATAAAACAGCAGCAAAATGATAATCTTGGCCCAGTTCCGACTGATGATAAACAGCACAAAAGGGAACATATACTGCAAGCAAGGTATTACATGACCCAACATTGAGAGCCAGCCCCACAACTTTGACAGCCAATATATCAACATTGTGACCAATCAATATAACGAATGCTTATAACAATTTTTCCTTAACACTCTCTGGTCAGATCTATCGTTATCTCAACCCTTCGAGCCCCATGTTGGGCGCCAAAACGGGACTGTCATGGTTTAACCTGGCAGGCAGCCAAATACCACGCAGCCGCTCACTCACTCCCCCCGCCCCCCACAGTGGGACGGGGAGAGAATCAGAAGGGTAAGAGTGAGAAAAACTCGTGGGTTGAGATAAAGACAGTTTAATAGAACAGAAAAGGGAGAATAATGATAATAAATAATGATAGAATATGCAAAATGAGTGATGCACAATGCAATTGCTCACCACCCGCGCTGACCGATAACCAAGTAGCGATCGGTACTTCCTGGATCACGCCTACCCTTCATATACTGAGCATGACGTCACATGGTATGGAATACCCCATTAGCCAGCTGGGCTGGCTGTCCTGATTATGTTCCCTCCCATCTTGTGTACCTAGCTCAGTCAGTAGGCACAGGAGCTGTCCTTGGACTAGGAGGGCACTTAGCAACAACTGAAAACATCAGTGTGTTATCAACATCTCCTCATACTAAATCCAAAACACAGCACTAGGAAGAAATTTAACCCTATCCCAGCCGAAACCAGGACAGTAGGTATACAATTGCTATAAGTGTGCAGAAACTCCAGAATACATATTATACAGAAGACTGACTATACAGGAGCAGTCAATAGGATAAAGAGGTATTACAGGGCAGAAGAGGGACATTACTGCCTGGCCTTAAAATGGAGTCTAGTTTTATATGCAATGCAACATGTTTATATATAGCCCAAATACACAGTAAACATCTTGAAAGAGCTCAATTTAAGGACTCCATTCATGATTATACTAAGGTACCAGGTGCTATGGATGTAATTCATCTCATCTGTCTTGTATAATAAACATGTACAATGTTTAAAGGTGAGCCATCATCTAGGTTGTCTTTATAATTAACCAAGAGAGGAAGGCACTTCTCTGCACACCTAAGCCTTTCTGCAATTCATCTGATCTATTTAAATACCTATCTTAGCATGAGATAAGCCATTCTCCAGAAGCCCATTTACTTCCTATGCAGCTCAGACACAGAGGTTTACATTAGAGACATCTACATTAGATCCAGTGAATCCCACCCAATTCATGCCTGGAAGAAGATGTCTCAGGCTACAAAGAATGTACAATTTTGCTTCTGTTCAAAGAACCTGAACCTCATTAAAGAACAAATGAAGTATGCTAGGGAAAGTACAATAGAGCTTCACTGACTCCAGAACTGAGAAAAGAAGTTGCCCCGATGTGTATTAGGGCACAGTACATCATTCCCTGCACACCTACGCAGATTTTCATGGTGTAGTCAGATTGATCACGCTATTCACAAAATAATTCCATTTACTGAAATCTGATCTCATTTTGAAAATAGCTGGAAATCTTAGTACATACCTTGTTTTTAGCCTAAATTACTGGAACAAATCTCAGTTTGACTTTTGTAGTTTGTGCAGACCATATGGTCTCATGACGTTGCCCATCATGTTGCCTCTGTTTTTCCTTTAGACATTTATATTCTTTGACATAGGGGAAATAATAGCAAATCTATATTGAAAATTAGTTTATTGCACAGAGGAGAACCTGCATACTAATTTTTTGCATGATCAGGCACTAGAAAGACAGGTTATAGCCATGTTTTTTCAGAAAACTTGTGTTATTGGAAAGCTTAATATTGCTGCAATATTAAACCATAAACGTGGTTTCCTTCTAACTGTATTTTATATCATCTTGGAGTTTTGTGATATGATGTATCTACACTGTTTTTATTTTTTTCCCTGAATATTGTTAGGACATTTTTGCTAGAGAAATAACCAGTATTTATACATAATAGGTATATTTGATTCAGTGAGGGTGCGTCTTAACAGCCATTGACATTAGCTATCTACTATTTCAAATTGTATGCAATAACTTGAATCAGTTATTGATACAAGATATTAAATCAGGAGAATTAAAGTAGATACGGTATTTTTACATGGTATTTTCTGTAAAAAACAAAGAAGATAATGAAGATAAGTTTTTCCCATGTTTATGACTCCGTTAAATACAAGACAACTTATTTACTGCTGACAAACCGTTTAACAGCATCATGTTATTTCTTAATGAACTTCTGTGGTCATAATTTATTATTGTAGAAAGTCATAGTGCTTAATTTCGTACAGAAATGAAGTTTCATGTTTAATTGTGCTTCCTTTTCCTTGCCTTTGAAAGATTATTCAATTTACGTACAGATAGAGCTCAACACTTCAGCGGGAAATCTTATTGTGAGAACACAAATTAAACCAGCAATTTTAGGAAATTAGATAGGAAGTACACAAGCCAAGTAGTTTATGTTTTCATGTGTCAAGTTGAAAGTTTAAGAGCTGTTTTGTAAATGATTTAAAAGCCATAAGCAATACTAAAAAGTATTTACACAACATTTTTTAAAATTGCCCCTTATTGGTACTTCTCAGGAAAAGCAAGGAAACACCACTATGAAAGCAAAGTGTAGTTTAAGTCATAATATGACTTTGTCTTGAAATTTATATTTTGAAACATGTAAACAAAATTACTGTTTAGAAGACTTCTATTCAAAGCAAAGATGATGAGGAAAATCTTCACTTCAGTAAATTTTGCAGACTGCATATGTAACCTTAAAACCAGTTTAATTGTTGTTAAAATCCAGCCAAATAGGGGCTTAAACCACATCTTTGTAGATACACAAAGAACTAATGTACTGCAACTAATAAATCACAAATCTCTGTAAGTGAAAAGCAATACAAAAAACCTGTAATAGATGTTGTTATAATTATATCTTGGCTTTTCCAATAAAAATGGTGAATTTTTATTGTGATCATTATCTCAGCCAACCTGAAGAATAATGTCATTAAACTTTTGTGGAATAGCCTGCAGTCATCTTGTGTCTTGAATTGATTATTTTTATTATACTGTAGAGTATGTTAGTTAAGGGCAAAGCTGAAATTGTCATATAGAGAGGTATAAAGGTCAAAAGAAGAAAGCTGCCTTTCACAATAGAGTTTCTTATGGCTTTGGCAAAGAGTCTGTCAACTGCTCACAAGATATTAGACAGCAGTCTGTTAGACAGCAATGTAAGCTTTATGTTCACCGAGTTTACATGAAATAACTTTCATAAACAAATTTCGACTCCAAAAATAACAATTGTATTTTGGTTTCAATGAAATATATAACCAAAGAAATAGTAATAAAAACATGAGAAAGCATATTTTACCTGTTAGGTCCATTCTACATAGTAATAATTGGAACCAGACTAATTTTAAGATTTCTGACTTAAAAAAAAAAAATCAACAATTATTTTTAAATGAATACTTAGCATTATGCCTCCCTTACAAAAGTAATACGTTTGTCTTTTTGTGGTGGCATGAATAGTTTAGCAAAATCTGTCAAATTCCATTATTACTTCTGAATGATTTACTAATATTAGTTCCTTCTGTGTGTAGGAGTTTATGAATAATGAAGTTGAGAGCTAAAATACAATATAGAATAAAATCATATAATGGAAGCCTAATGCACCAATCAAATGAATGAGAATGACAATAATAAAAGAGAGATATTTAAAAATATCTCTACCTACTTGGAAAAAATTAACCCAAGGAAGTATTTCACAAGCTTTACTTGTGACAGAGAGGACACAGTTACCTAAATGTTGTTTCTCAGTGTTTTTTTCAGGTGCTGTGGATGCTTTGACATGGCCTGCAGCTGTCTCTCTAGAGAGGTACAGAGCTACTGCAGGCTGTGTCCCCTCTGCAAGCCTTGGGGGATCTATCCCAAGGGCCTCCCAAAAGTCAGCAGGATCTTACCTGTGGGCAACTGGAGTGAGGCCCTTTTATCTAATAGACTAAGATGAATGGCTGCCTAATTTTGTTAAATTTATTGTCTAGATCTTTGCAGACTGTAATGGGAGCTGGGATTGTTACTGCCCCAACATACAACATGAATTCAGATGGTTTACATTTGAGCTGAATTCTGCTGTGTGTCTTATGTTGTGTGCTGTATGTAGTGTAGGAGGCAGGAGTGTAAATGTAGGTGTTAATACCATCAAGGATACACTAGGGCACGTGTCTGGCTAATCAGAAGCTATAGAAGACCTGTGCTCCTTTGGAGCAGCAGCTGGAGGCCTGGCAGGTACATTGGAGTGTCACTGGGGGGATGGCACTAGAGGACCAAGTTCAGGAATCTGAATTTTTCCTGAAGACTGCACAGTCTTCATCTCAAAGACAATCTTTTTGATTTTCTGTGTATTCCATGCTTAACACATTGGTACCCAGGTATTGAGTAGTTCACTGGTTCCCTTAGACACTGTTGTCATACAAGCGTACATTAAATATCCATTTTTCTATTTAAGAGTGGGGCAAATTTTCTTAATCTCATGAAGTTAGCTAAGCAATACCCAAGCATTTTAAAATCTTGTTGGTTTTGGTTTTAAATGTAGGAGTATTGGCAGGAAACAAAAATTATATATATAAAAAAATTGTGTCCTAGGCCCTTCTAGAAATCTCGTCACCTATTGAAGCTCTTTGTTCTTTCACTACAAATAAGTCAAACTACATATTGGGATTTATTAGGAAGATCATGGCAGGTAAGGCAGCAGAAGTTATTGTGTGCCACAAAGTGCTGGTGAAGTCACACCTGGAAATCTACGTCCACATTCTGGTCACCCCGGTTCAGGAATGACTTGGAGAAAGAGGGAAAAGTCCAGAAAAGTGAGGTTGCAGGGAGATGCAGTCTACTGGAAGATGCAGTCTACTGAGGGAAATGCAGTCTATTGGAACGTGACCTACCAGGCTGGGGGAGCTGCCCACGTCTAGTCAGGTGAAGAGGAGGCTAAGGAGAGATCTATTGGCAGCCAACAGCTACTTGAAGGGTACTTACTTTTTGGAAATGGCAGATGAGACAGCATCCATTGAATCTTGTTAACCTAAGATACGTAAGCTTAGTGGGCTGAACCTGCCACTGAATCCCTTCATTGGAAAATGTATCTGTGAGTATTTGTTGTCATTCTCTGACTGTTCCAGTTTCCTTCTCACTCAGCTAAGATTGCTCTCTTAGGAGGAATTAGTATGAAGTCAGCAAAGTTTAAACTGAAAATATGATATGCATTTTAACAATGACAGTAATTTTACAGTGAGACTAAATAAACATTGGTACGTCTTCTCAAAGGATGTAAGATTCATTTGAAATCTTTATGATTCAATACCTGTCTATAAAGAAATGCTCTAGTTTAATTAGGAGCAGCAGGTCCAATTCAGAGATTGCATAACTGAAGTCTACAATTTTTTCTATAGTCATGTTAAATGATCATCTTCATTCCAGCTGGCCCTAAAATGGAAGATTAATTCCCCTTTAAAAAAAGTCCTTTTTCAACACTGCCACTGTGCAAAGTAATCTTAAAATGCAGGCATAAGGCTTCGAACATATGCAAATAGATATCACTTGTCAGCACATGCGGGCAATCAGCATTTTTAGGCTATTGAGTTTAAAAATTTTTTACAATGTTCCAATCTGAGGTTCAATCTACAGTGTAAAAGTTTCATAGTCTTCTGAGAAAGCAATGAGTTTATCAGGAAATGCACAGTGTAAAAAAAAAAAATCAGAGACTTTGGAAGAAAATTTTATTCAGAAGAGAAAGTATTATTAAGAAAAGCAAAACAAACAAACCAAGCTAAAAAAAGGCAATGTAAATGATGAGCAATTCAAAAATACCTACTTCCCGTGTACATAGTCTTCCAATGCTTTGAAGAATCATAAAGAATAGTTATGAGAGGTTTATTTTCTTCAGCCTGGAAAAAGGAAGTGGGAGGAAAACGCTGTCACAGTAGATATAATAAATATCTGGTGAATAAACAGTGTCAAATATCTATGCAGATTGGAAAAAGCACATTGATTGGTTTCTTAAACATGCTGTTCAGTGTAAACAGTCTGGCTATGCAAAAATGTCATGATGTCTGTCAGGGTCATGAACAAAGCAAGTCCCCAGCAAAAATCCCAGATGTCCTTCCCCAAAGGGTTCTTTGAATCTAACTAAAATGACACATGGGTGCAGGAGCATTTCTTGGGGCATTCATAAAATGCTGCCACTGGAACAGATGAGGGCATTTAAGTGAAAGGGTGTTCTGAGAACACAAGTGCATTAGTCAGCCCCGAGCAAACACCACCCCTGCAAACAACAAGTTATGGGAGTGACTAATTACGACATAAATAATTTGGATTATTGATAATCTACAGAAATCACACTGGGAGTGTATAATTATACTACGTACTTATACGCACACCCAAACATACTTGTACATATGCACAGAATCAATATGCAGCAAAAATACTGCTGATCAAAATCTATGTTGTATGAATACTATGAAACTGTAATAGAGAAATAAGTTTCTGTTTTGAGCAGTTAATTGCAAACTATTAGTGTTTAAGTGATGTAATTTGTTTTCTGAAACACAATTTAAAAGAGAGAAGTTGAAGTTTTACAGCAGTTATTTACTTCAGATGATGAAACTCATCTCCGAAGTTTTAATTAAATATGTGGAAAATACAAAATGCTCCTAAAACTGTTTTCCAGAAAACGCAGATCACTGATGTGTTCTGTCAGTGCAAACACTAGGAAAAGCTAGGCAAACGCTACCCTTCTGGGATACATACTGTGCTTTTTGAGCAATACCTTTGAGAGTCACATAAGGATGCTGTGCAACTTTTCCTTGTGTTCAATATTTCACTGTAGTTTTAGACAACATAGGTGGAAAGTGGAAATTACCATTAAATGACACCATTTCTTTCCCTCTCCCACCCAAGGAAAGCATTGCCTTTTTTTTTTGTTTGTTTGGGCTTTTTTTTTTTGTTTTGTTTGTTATTGAGAGGAACCCAAGGCACTACACAAAGGGCGTAGGATGACTGGCAGAAAGCTCTCATACTGATACTTCCTGTAGGGCCTTACCCCAGACACCAAGAATTGGGCCTTGTCCAAATTTATTGTGTTCAAATGAAGAAATATAGTTCTTATATTTAATGAATGTATGATTCTTCACCCTCAAAGAAGTGGATGGAAGGAATTTCTGGGTATGAAATTAAAACTGTAGACTCACTAGTATGTTGTAATTTGTGAAGCCAGTTAACTAGAGGGCTGTTCACAAATCATAGAATCATAGAATCATTAAGGTTGGAAAAGACCTCTAAGATCATCGAGTCCAACCATCAACCCAACACCACCATGCCCACTACACCATGTCCCTAAGCACCATATCTACACATCTTTTAAATACTTCCAGGGATGGTGACTCAACCACTTCCCTGGGCAGCCTGTTCCAGTGCTTGACCACTCTTTCAGTAAAGAAATTTTTCCTAATGTCCAATCTAAACCTCCCTTGGCGCAACTTGAGGCCATTTCCTCTCATCCTATCGCTAGTTACTTGGCAGAAGACACCAACACCCACCTCGCTACAACCTCCTTTCAGGTAGTTGTAGAGCGCGATGAGGTCTCCCCCCAGCCTCCTTTTCTCCAGACTAAACAGTCCCAGTTCCCTCAGGCGCTCCTCAAAGGACTTGTTCTCCAGACCCTTCACCAGCTTCATTGCCCTTCTCTGGACACGCTCCAGCACCTCAACGTCCTTCTTGTAGTGAGGGGTCCAAAACTGAACACAAGATTCGAGGTGCGTCCCCACCAGTGCTGAGTACAGGGGCACGATCACCTCCCTGCTCCTGCTGGCCACACTATTTCTGATACAGGCCAGGATGCCGTTGGCCTTCTTGGCCACCTGGGCACACTGCCGGCTCATGTTCAGCCGGCTGTCGACCAGCACCCCCAGGTCCTTTTCCTCTGGGCAGCTTTCCAGCCACTCTTCCCCAAGCCTGTAGCGTTGCCTGGGGTTGTTGTGGCCGAAGTGCAGGACCTGGCACTTGGCCTTGTTGAACCTCATACAGTTGGCCTCAGCCCATCGATCCAGCCTGTCCAGGTCCCTCTGCAGAGCCTTCCTACCCTCCAGCAGATCAACACTCCCGCCCAACTTGGTGTCATCTGCAAACTTACTAAGGGAGCACTTGATCCCCTCATCCAGATCATTAATAAAGGTATCGAACAAGACCGGCCCCAAAACTGAGCCCTGGGGAACACCGCTCGTGACCGGCTGCCAACTGGATTTAACTCCATTCACGACAATTCTCTAGGCTCAGCCATCCAACCATTTTTATACCCAGCGAAGAGTGTACCTGTCTAAGCCATGAGCCGCCAGCTTCTCTAGGACAATGCTGTAGGAGACAGTGTAGGTAGATCACGAGAGATCTTATTTTGTGTGGCTTTAGTTCTTAATAATTTTTATTCATCAAAACTTAGCTCTATTAGCAAATACCACCATTATTGTCTATGTGGTAAAAGCTTGTGACGTCTATTGCTTCCTTCTTCCTTCTCACTGCTAACAAGACTGTAAACTCTTAAGAAAAAAAACTTCTACTGCACTTGCATAAAAGCCTGATACAATGATGTGTTTTAAAGTGTGACTATACTGAATAATCCATTTAATTTAACTTTAAGTAGTTTAAATTAGCTGCAATTATTTATAATGCATTGACTAGAACAGATGATCCAAATCTGCATCTACTTGTCGCTTTTGCTCTATAAAGTACTGGAAGCATTTCAAATACTTGAAAATAGATTTATAGAGCTTCTCTGACTTGCCTCATCACCTTAATTTCTTGCACAACCTCCCCCCCCCCCCCAAGTCTATTAACCGTAGTTAGCATGAGACCTAATAAAAGGTGAGTAAAGTAAAGCGGTGGTTAGAGTCTGCAAAAGGTGGCATCTAAAGGCAGAAAGGTTATGAAATGTGGTTTGTTTTACTAATTTACTGACTATTTAAATGAGACCCTGCAGTGGCTCCCTTCATTACTTACGTGAGCTCCTGATAAGAATGCACAATATGATTTCATTTTTCTACTTTCTAGTGCTCTTGCAAATTATACAAAAAAGCATGACAATGGTTAACCTGCCATTGTGCTGGGACTAAGGTCTGTCCTGGTGATCAATATTGTCTCCTTCTTCTGCCTCAACTGCTTGTTTTCATCTACTCTCAATTGCCTTTGGGGAAGAAGACAGCTTTTTTTTCTCAGTTTGCACAATTTCTATCAGAATGCAGGTCTGCTACGCAGTCATGGCTTTTAGTTATAACAATAATGCAAATTATCACCACAGAAAGAAGGAGGTTTTCCTCTTCCTCAGTGAATCATCACTAGATGCAGGAGAATGAATCTGTCTTGACATAGTTCATTCTGTAAATGAAGATAATTGAGAGAATCAGTATAGGAATTATGATAGTTGCCCTTAATCAATGTAAATAAGTTTGTAAGCAGATCCAGGGTGCATCTACATTAACATTGTCATTTAGGTCAGGAATGTGATTTCTAAAGTGCTTGTATTGATTATCTTGCATAGGCTGGCATCATAGAGTGGCCTCAGAGGACAGGAACAGGATTTAATTCAGGTGAAATTAAACCAGGAAAGGCACTCCAGGGGTACCCTGGCACACTTGAATTTCTAATGGACATTTCGTTCGTGTGACCAGAGTAACTGTAGTCTGACGTAAAACCTCCAAAACACATGCACCATGGATGCTGAGTCCTTGCAACTATTTCACACTGCTATTGAGCAATGGTATTTTTTAATATATATGTAGTTCCAGATAAAAAAATCTTGATAAACGTCAGTGACATCTATGGACATGAAAGAATAGCTAGAGAAACTTCTAATCTTGCTACTGAGTAATTTAAAAGAGAAATAGGAATTGAATGTACATTAAGTAACTTTTTCTGGTAATACTAAACGAAGAGGAGCTGTGGACTCCCTCGAGGGTAGAGAGGCCTTACAGAGAGATTTGAACAGACCAGAGAGCTGGGCAATCACCAACCATATGAAATTTAACATGAGCAAGCACCGGATTCTCCACCTGGGATGGGGTTATCCTGGTTATACAGAAAAATTGGGGGATGAGAGGCTGGAGAGCAGCCCCGCGGAAAAACATCTGGGCTTTTGGGTTGATGGCAAGTTGAATATGAGTCAACAGTGTGCCCTGGCAGCCAAAAGGGCCAACTGTGTCCTGGGGTGCATCAAACACAGCATAGTCAGCCGGTTGAGGGAGGTGATTGTCCCACTCTACACTGCACTGGTGCGGCCCCACCTCAGGTACTGTGTGCAGTTTTGGGTGCCTTAATATAAGAAGGACATCAAACTATCCGAGTGTGTCCAGAGGAGGGTGATGAAGATGGTGAAAGGCCTTGAGGGCAAGACTTAAGAGGCGTGGCTGAGGTCACTTGGCTTGTTCAGCTTGGAGAAGAGAAGGCTGAGGGGTGCCCTCATCGCAGTCTACAACTTCTGCAAGAGGGGCAGCAGAGGGGTAGGTGCTGATCTCCTCTCTCTGGTGACCAGTGACAGGACACGAGGAAATGGAATGAAGCTGCGTCAGGGGAAGTTCAGATTGGACATTAGGAAAAGGTTCTTCACTGAGAGGGTGGTCGGTCACTGGAACAGGCTCACCAGGGAAGTGGCCACAGCACCAAGCCTGTCAGAGTTCAAGGAGTGTCTGGACGATGCTCTTAGTCATATGGCTTAGTTTTAGGTAGTCCTGCGAGGAACAGGGAGTTGGACTCGATGATCCTTATGGGTCCCTTCCAACTTGAGATATTCTATGGTTCTATGATTCTATAATTTTGACATAAACCATGCTACTTCTCTTTGTCCTTATTCCTAATCTGACAGTGTCATATGAATAGTATAAGTCAGATATCTTCAGAAAACTGATTTTTTTACTAATTCAGGTGGTTTTGCAATATTTGCGTAGCTGTACAATCAACTTTTTGCAAAAGGAGGGAGGGATAGGTTAATGACAGTATTTAAGGATTTCTAGCTTCTAACACCTACAGTTTTCATTCAGTGTCATATCAATGAACAGAGATGCCCTCTCTTAGTTAAGTGTATTCTTGTCAGACTTCACCTTCATTACATCTATGCATTTATGTTAGGGTTTGTTTGGTTTATTTTTCCCAGTATGATATCCTTAGTTCACCTATAGAGCAAGTAGAACATTAGCAATACTTGAGCTTGCTGTATCTCAATTCTAATTTGGAAGGACTGACTTCAGAAGGATGAACATATTGTAAGGGCTGTATATAATTTTGATTCTTGGCATAATTCCTGATTTTGTAAGTATATACATTTATATGTGTCTCTATATAAGTGTCTCTAGGTATCAGTATAGATATACATGGAAGTAGGAAGCCCTAGTCCCGTTCTGCTTTAAAATTGACCATCTGGAAGATCTTGTCCAGAGCAGATGTCGTGTTTCTTTTAAATTAATATTTTAATTACAGTGTGATCAAAGGACTGTCTTGGAACAAGAAATCGTGAAGTATTTCTAGAAACACATGAAATATAACGTTGCTATACAGTGATGTTACCTTTTTATATACAACCATCCACTAGTCTATTGATTTTTATTCATAGTCCATTAAGAAGGTTTTGTTGAACCTTTTATTGCCCTTTCAAGGGCCTTATTCAAGGTGAATTTGTTGTCCTTATCTTTTATCCCATTGCTTGCTCTCTGCAAAGCACTTCAAGAGAACAAATCAAGAGGTTATAAAGAACAGCACTTATTTGGACCACGTGAATGCAATATCTTCTGTTCAATGGGTATTTTCTTTCCACTTTAAAAGGAGACAAGAATGAATAGTTCCTCATCTGAATAGGAAATTTCTGTGCTTACTGGAATGCACATTTGACTAAAGTTCTGAAGCCATATATGTTCAAAAACTCCCTTCCTGAAATGGAGGCATAATTCTAGATTTAATATTCACTGCAGTGCAGTAAGTGTCTATAAACATGCATGACCTTCTGAGCACGCTGAGCTCAGTTACCCTCACCTTGCATACAAATGCTCCCAGTGACAACTCTTTCCCAAGAGGGTCAGTTATCAGTCAGGGCAAGTTGGAAATCTTACAGAAATCTGACCTGAATGAACTTGCAACTTGGGTCATGGGCAGATTCTGTACAGGACTGCCAAGCAACAGGGATCAGAAATTAATTATCAAGCCCTCTTGACATAATCTTTACTCCTTTTGGATTTTGAACCCATGGGAAGTGAATATTTACATTTTCTCCACGGTCATCAGAGCTAAAAAATTATGTACTTGAAACATCTCTTTTTTTTTTCCCCCTCTTCATGTAAACTTGATCCAAGAACAGTGATCTGGAAAGAAAATACCAATTACCCTAAAATTATGATTAAACTTTGACTGAAAGTTGAAAATAATAGTACAGGGATGAGGAAGCTTTTCTACAGGGAAATGATAAAGTCACAAGATGTTGCAAATGCCCCCAGCATCTATGGCAAGTATGGTAAGCACAGTAGAAGGAAGGTCAGACTGATAGAGAAATGCGTAAAAAAGGATACAATTGCTCTTTCCAATACATGTGCAACCACTACTTCAAAAGCTCTGGAGAGCTCCAGCATGACATGGATGGACATGGATTGTCTGATTTCAAATATACCTAGCATCAAAGAACTGAGCGATGAATACAAGGCAAGTATTTTAATAGAGGTGTTTGTCAAGAAATGTCGTGGATGTAAGAGGAATGGATGATGGTTCTGTGCCCTTGGTGTGTGCTGTGGGAATTGGAGAGCAAATCGATCTAACTGTTCTGGTGTTGCCACCTCAGTAATGTATTTCCTCATTTGTCTCTAAAATTCCAGAGGTAAATCCAGATGCACTGTTGACTTAAATAATTGAAAAGGGTATCCCATAAGTGGGCAAGCTAGGATCGGGATTTTCATCTTCCTTTTTATACAGGTAGGGTAAATAAAAAGAATCCATTCTGCCAAAAGGTCTTTTGTTGCAGCATTTCTGCATAAATGAACCTTTCTGAGTAAAGAAAACTTGAATAAATGAAAGGTTTCATAAATGCTTTTGCTGTCACTTAGAATTCCCAAACCCTCTGAGGGCACAGATGTCCATTAGCCTAGGGAAAGCCACTGACCCTACTTCCAGCAGCATGCAAGAAAATTTCCCAAAGTGGCTGTACTTCTCGTCATCTATGAAATGAAGAAATACTGTCATTCTCTGTGAAGTTTGACATGAAATCTTTCTGCAGTAAATCAGGAAAGGATCCAAAAACCTCCTGGCCGTTTCACTCCTCCTGGCTTCTGATGGTGTATTTTCAAGGTCTCTGGATACAACTCTATCTTTCCATCCTCAGATCCTACATAGTTCTTGTGTCCCTGTTAGACTGAGGCAGGGATAAAGTCCAGGTGGAAGTCTTCCAAGCTCTGTTATGTTGTTTATGCAGGCTGTTGCAGAAAGGATTTGTGGCTAAATGTCACTTCTGTTTAAAAGCACCAAGGGGTTAAAGCTGGTATTATAAATGTCATTTTCAGGGAGAGCATGCCAGATAAATGCTAATCTGCTCCTTAGGCACTCTCCAGTGATTTTCATAAGCACTCTTCAAAGAGTAAAAATAAAAATATCATGGTATAATATAGGAATTACAGTGCAGACATTCTTCAGCCAGTGTGGTTGTAAACTCCTGGCCTGAAGCTATAAAAAGCAAGGGAGTCCCTGCCACCATCTATGGATAAACAGAAGGAAGGACAGATACTGAGAGTTTTCTTCCTACCTAGAAATCCTCCAAGCAACATTTTGAGAACCTGGCAATTTTTACACAAGCTTGGAAATAATAAGGTAGTGAATCTGAAGTGAGGGACAGACACAGAGAGAGACTTAGCTAGACAGAAAGGACTGTTCATTGCCTTTCACTGAGGATTTCATAGAAATATGCTATAGACAGATTTTGCCTTGAAAGGGAGTTCTCATGTGGCTCTTCGCTGAAGCTACAGATGGCAGCAATAGAAGTCAGGGATCTCAGATGAGGTCTCCTTCATAACAGAGCCCCATGAGAGAGAAATTAATTGTGTAACTGGTTTATGGATGCAGCAAAAGTTGTAGTTTTCAGAATACAGCAGATAGTGTTTCCCACAAGGGAACACACATTAGCATTCAACTCTACCATAGGACTGTGGCTCTCTATTGCTCACTAACAACTTCATGTTTGATTAAGTACTTGTTTGAAGCCCCTGTCCTGCTTTTCCCTGTGCAATATCTGCGGTCAGCACATCAAAAGAGGATAGGGAATTTGGTCAGTTGTACCTGGAAATAAAAAGAAGCTTTGAGGGGCTCCTTCCATGCCACAGCTGTCTCAAAGCTATACAAAGTCCCGCTACTCCGAGTTTCTAAAGCGCTTTTCCTATTATAAATAAATACAATAAAAATGTAAGAGGTGGTGACAGGGTGCTGCTGAGAGGTCTGTGGGCTGCACCACAGCTGTGGTCCTTTAACAGTCAGTGGGAAAATATTTTCACTTGTGGCAGAGCCCAGGACAACCCTCCTAGTCACACGTGCATCTCCCACATGTCATCTCCATGTCCCTCAGGAGTCCCACATTACAGTTACAGCAATCCAGCACACCAAGCTTTTGGGTGTGCTACAAGACTCTGAAGAGGAACAGAAACTACAATGCTTCTCAAGAGCCAGGAACTACCACTGTGGAGTCCGGTCTTGCCTTGGCGAAGTCCTGCTAGAAAACACACATTCCTTGCCTTAAACCACAGAGACATGATGTCTACAGTATGAATGGATGCTCTGTCATATAACCTGATGTGAACACCCCCTCATCATACGGTGAACCACTATATATCATTTCACAATGGGTAGAAGAAGGATAAATAGGACAAATGTTGAAAGGACACTTGGTAACTTCTGGTTTGTATTAATAGACTGGGAGAAGAGAGACTTCTGTCATTAAATAACATTGAATGTTATTCCCTCACCCATTATGAAATAATTTGTGGTGTAGTAGTCAAAGTCACAGCTTTGATGGAGGGAAAGTGTTGCCTTGTCAAGACTGCCTGGACTTCTAGGTAGAGGTTTGTGCTGGAAAGGTCCATGAATTTTCACAGATACCTTAGCCATTTGAACTAAGTAATTGCCACAGCTGAGATCACTTGCTTTCTGCAATAACAAGAACAAGAAATCATGATTGAAGACAAACCCATAAATAGTAAGATTTGGTGAACTGTCTGCCCACTCCTGTAACCTTCATTAATCTAAATCTGCTTTGAAGAAGATCGGATTTATCAGTCTGTTGTGATGTTACTTTCATTACAATATCAGATGCCTGGTTCTTTCCCCTCTATGCCCAGATGAATCTTGACCTTGCCTGATCCCAAACCAAAAAACTGATTTTGCATAGAAGAGCTGCAATAATCCAGCAAAGCATCAATATCCGTCTTAGAAAACATAACTCCATTAGTCATCGGCAGGATACTGTTCACCAACAGTTCTGCACTCCCATCAGTGCTAGAGAAGTAAAATCCAGAAGCACTCTAGGTAAGGACAGCTGAAGGCCTACTTAGATAAAGGTGACATTCTCTCACCTTTACAAAAGTTAGGTATCTAGTTAAGTAAAGCTGATTTTCAAGATTTTCTGAACAGCCAGATAAAAAGGTAGATTTCCCAGGAAGACAATTCAGCCTAATGCGAGCTGGAATGAATCTTGCCCCATGGTAGATGCTATCTCTCTTCAAAGATAGAATTTAGACTAGACACTCAACTTTTAGATAAATAAAGACTTGCTCAATGTAACTGAAGAAGTTATGATTCACCGAGGTATACAATTCTTCCTTCTTTTTTCTTAACCACAGAATGTCTTATTGATATCAGGGCCTTTTCTGCTTCTCAAGCTCTACCGACTGAGAAGGCTGGAGATACACAAGAAGCTGGGGGCACAGCTGTGTGGTGTTCAGCTGCCTGCCAGGTTAAACCACAGCAAGTCTACAGAGAAAAACAGCAGAGTTGGGTGTTCTGGGTTACTGAATCTGCACATAAATGTCTTTTTTACTTCTATTTGCCTTAGCTATCTGAAAATGTACTGATATTTTCTTAAATTAGTTTACTGTTTTCAATAGCTGTCCATTTCTGTAACTAATTTGTATTTTTGAAATTTTTGTCTCATGGTTTTTGTAAGAATTGTAGGAATTTTCAAGGTTATAGAAAAATGTTCCTGTGCTGAAGTGAGATGAAACATAAAATTCTCAGAAGTGTTCAGTAGAGAAAACAGGAGACTTTCAGTTGGCTAGTCAAAACATTGCATTTTGATTGTTTTGAACAATCCCATTTTGATTTTTAGCTTTTTCTTTTATTACTTCTTTGCATTATTTTAAATTGAAAAGTAATTTAAGAGCAAAACCTCATATTTTTGATTTTGAAAGAATAAATACAGACTGTTTGAAGAGTTTAAAGGTTTTAAAATGTTTGGTTTTCAACATTTTCTAGAATGTTGTTCTGGCTGTTCATGGAAAACTGCTCTTTCTTACTAACAGTTTTGTTTTGATGAATCCCTGTTTTCCAATGACAAAAAAAAAATTACAAAATTCATATTTAAGAGCAATTGTTAACATAAAGTTTCTTTTTTGTATATGCATCTTAAATTCACTTTGTAACTCTCTTTTTAATTTTTGAATATACATCAATCTTTCCATAAATGCTTTGATCCATAAATTAGTTCAGAAAAATATTCCTTAAAGGGGAAAACTTTATTGATCAAAATATATTAAAATTGAATTATTGTTCTGTTTTTAAAATATTTTATTAATTTTAAATATTTTTTATATTCCAAAATATCTGTGGTAAGCAACAAAATGCATTGCCATCATAAGCAGTATTAAAAATGTGCAATTATCTTCACAAAAAAGGTAAAGAAGAAAGAAAATGAGAAAAGAAATTAGAACAAGGGACGTTTAAAAAAATTAGCCTATTGCTTGTTAAATGTACAAATAGCTCTTGGCAGCTTATTCATGGATAAATATAGATTCCAGCAAATTAAAAAAAAATTAGAAGGTGTAAAGCAAAACTCCACAAAGATATTTAATTAATCTTTAAAAAGTTTACCGCTTATTCAAGAGTAACAATTAAAAATCTTAAGTCTTAAATTGAAAAATACCATAAATAATGACTTTAACTCAAAGAATCAAGGGATTTTATAACCACAAGTAAGTAATACAATTGCATGCCATCTTTCCTGGGGTAGACTAGACAAGGGATCAGGTGAACAGGATGACAGAGCAACAGAAGGTGGGGTTTTTTTACTAAAACTAATATATTTCACAGAATATATTATAAGGTTACTTTATTACCTTTTTTTATTATTCTGGACATAATTCCATGGCTTCATACACTGCGTAGTAATTTACATGTAAGGGAACTTCAGTAGTGTGTTGCAGGTGCTCCTCAAGAGACAAGTGAGAGCAGGAGGTAGATAAAAAATATGGGAACTCCTGCAGCTGTGTCTGGAACCCTACTAATGATAAGTAATGATGATTAAATAGGAAGAGACTATTAAAAATGAGAAGCACTCCAAGGACCTGGTTTTTATGACCTGAAATACTAGATTGATCAAGCCTAACTTTAGACTGATGCAGTATAACTACCTACACCTTTGGTAGTACCTAGGCTGTCTTCATGGTCAATGATATGCCTATTCATGGCATATTTCACCATAATTCTCCTTTTCAGACATCTCCTTCAAGATGAAATGATATATTTATTTAGAGAGTGTTTCCTCTCCATTTAGGGGAGCTAAGGATGACTAGCTCAGGTATAAAAGTCTGTGTTTGGTAAGATGAATCCCATCCAAAGCAGATGGTGACCTTAAATTTTTGACAGCATCCACATCCATATAAATTTGTATTTTCATATAGAAGTAATCATTTTTGCATTTCAAGGAATATTCATGTACACAGACATTACTCATGCACTTTCCAGTGCTCTGAGTCATTCTCTGGTGGCACTTACTGCCTTTTTGGTCAGATTAGAAAAATTTTCTCATCCTGGGTGCTCTGATTTGCACTGTGGGTGACTGAGACAGACTAAAGGAATCAGAGTGTGGTCTCCTGAGTGTGTAATTGTGCTCAGACTTACATCTGTGTGCAATAGGTGAGGTTTTGACAGAAACAGGTTCTTATTTCAGTTATATTTTCCTTCCTACTTTTTCACATGGATGGGTGTAAATGGCATGAAGTACTACCCTAGGCCAGTATCTATAACATATTTATTTGTGTAAGTCATGATAGGTAGTGATTTTCTTGTGTAAATCTGCTACTAAGAAAATATTATCAGTATTCTTCATTTATATTTCCACTGCAAATGAACAAAGAAGGATGCAGGTGGAAAATAAAACAAACTGAAGATCTCATAAAGAGCTTACAAATAACACAGCAAAAACAAACAGCTTGTGGTTATAACCACAGGAAAAAGGATAGCAAGGAAGAAAAAAGGGGAACAAGGAAGAGATTTCACTCAAAACTTTGCTGAATTCATAATATCCCTGTTAAAAGTCAGGAGCAGAACCGTACCACCTGATACCTGTATGATAAATTAAAGAAACAGACACAAAGCCTCCATAAAACTTGTTTTTGGGCTCCCTACCCAACTGGAGAAAACTGTAATTAAGGGTGACCTCTTTCCTTTAGCTATTACCTGTCGTGGTTTAACCTGGCAGGCAGCCAAATACCACGCAGCCGCTCACTCACTCCCCCCACCCCCAGCGGGACGGGGAGAGAATCGGAAGGGTAAGAGTGAGAAAAACTCGTGGGTTGAGACAAAGACAGTTTAATAGAACAGGGAAAAAGAAGGGAAAATAATAATGATAATGATAATGATAAAATATACAAAATGAGTGATGCACAATGCAATTGCTCACCACCCGCGCTGACCGATAACCAAGTAGCGATCGGTACTTCCTGGATCACGCCTACCCTTCGTATACTGAGCATGACGTCACATGGTATGGAATACCCCATTAGCCAGCTGGGCTGGCTGTCCTGATTTTGTTCCCTCCCATCTTGTGTACCTAGCTCAGTCAGTAGGCACGGGAGCTGTCCTTGGACTAGTAGGGCACTTAGCAACAACTGAAAACATCAGTGTGTTATCAACATTCTCCTCATACTAAATCCAAAACACAGCACTAGGAAGAAATTTAACCCTATCCCAGCCGAAACCAGGACATTACCTCTCATAGTTTCTTCACGGTTTCTTTTTGTAAATATATTTATGTACGTTGTGTCTTCTAATTTGTGAAATAGAGCACAGCACACAGCAGAGTCATGGAGTGCACTGATGTATTAATAATAATGAAAATAATATATGGAAATCAGACCTGCTAAGGCTGTTTTTTCTCCTACAGGGGGAAGCAGAGAGCTTCTGTTACTTCTCTATTTTGGGGCTTGTTTCAGCTTCCCATCACTTTGGGAGATCCCTTGTCATCTCTTTCCTCTTCCTTTTCTCTGTGTTTGGCTATTGACCATCTATATTGACTATTTTTGTAGTTAACTCTTTGAGACATATGTCTGCACATTTGCCTGCAAATGTTTAGCAAAATATGTCTCCTATAAATAAAATGGGTAATTTGTTCATTGAAAAGTAGGTCTGCTAGAAACTTCAGGACATCAGCTGATTATATCTCCACTGTATGACTGGATGAAATAATAAAGCATGCAGATAGCAACACAGCAACAAAATATTATCAGCAACTGTCTTCTTATGTATGTGTTGAACCTGGTAAAACACGTAAAACTTCTGTTTATTAACATTTATCTATGCATATGTATTTGTAGATGTGTACATTATAAACACTATGTGCACGTGGATAATGTGTGCCTAGTCAGTAACTAATGCATTTATTTCTTTTTCATACAGCATCCATATACCAAATCATTAAAAAATCAAGTAATTCTGAGCAGTGAAAAAGCATCACAAAAACCTTCTTGGCTGCTATTACCAGTATAAAATCCCCAAAGTAGCAACTTACATACTACTGATATGTAGCTTTTACTCTTTGTGTAATCATCATACCTTATATCAGCATTGGTGTTGCCACCTACCTTTACCGTCCCTTTCCTTTACAAAGGAATTATAATGACTAATTTCTCTATTCTCCCATGTGAAGCTTAAACTCTATTTTACTTCTCCAACTGTGCTATTTTTTCAGAAAACCTTTCTAAACCTTCTTTTCAAAGTGCAGGAAACCTTAAACAACATGAGCTATCACAAGCGTTTGGACTATATGCTGCAGTCTCTGGGTCTGTAGCTACTTAGCACTGTCCTTTACTTCATTTCTTGGAGAGTAAACAAAATACTGCATTGCAGCAAATCGAATTTAAAGAGACACGATAGGGCAGAGGTCTGGGTGAGAAAGGCTCAGTTTTGTTTGCCTCCTAGCAAAATATTAAAAGAAGCAAGAGACACAGAGAAGCAGCCTCTTTTTTCTTTATTCTCTTTTTTAGTTATCAAATCTTAAATAGAGCCTGTTAGACACGTCGTATTATAACTGAGGAAGCCATCAATATGCATTGTTGGAGAAACATCACAATGCTGCCATTTAATATTGCTATAGCAAATACAGAAGGTATGAAAAACAGATGTATATTAAAAAGGCAATAATTTATAACTGCTGTTTATAGATTTTTTTTCTTAAAATAATCAGAAGGTTTTAACAGTTAAAGAGTAAACAGTATTCTCTTCCAGAGCACTGATAGGTAGATGGATCATAGCTATCATATGAGAACTCCAGACAAATTTACAGCTAATATTTTAAAATTCAGGTTTTTATTGTGTTTTATGTAGTACTAAGAGGCAGCACACACATTACTGGGGGAATGAGAACATGAAAAAATTAAGTTAAATGAGAATTATCTCTGCCTTAAGTTTGCAACCGTTGCAGTCCAGGGGACAGGGGTATGATGTGGAAATAGGGCAGTGTTCCTCTTGCATGGAGGTTTAGCTCTGTCTGATTTTCTGCCTTTCCCTTACCAGCAGCATGCAGAAAATGAGCTTTGGACTGATGGCTTCTCCACAGAGGCAACCATCCCACTGCTGTATGCCGTGATGGAGAATATCTACCCCTTAGACCTGCTACTGTTATCAGGTCACACAAGACAAGGTTTGGGTCCAGGCAAGCACATCTTTTTGTTGAAACTAACACAAGGACCAAAAGAGGTATCTCGAGCCATGTTTCTCCAGCACGGTCTCAGAGATCTTGGAGCAGCTGAGCCATTAGAGTCCCTGGTGACTATCTCAACAGTAGTGAGATTTCCTTCATCCGCCAGCCTTCCTGCTTCTGTTAGCCTCAGCATAACATTGCATGGTGGTACCACAAAGGCATCTGTTTCCTTCAGAAGCACCTACAGACCCCACCTTCCAATCTACATCCTTAAAATACCAGATCAGATGTGAGCCCCTGCTGTATTTCTAGCTTATTTGGATTCAGTTTGTGATTTTAGCACTCAGGCCGAAAGTTTAATACCTCGCTTGTTCATTATGCTTGTTCATTATGAATTCACTTATATTTCCTTCCAAAAGCAAGTGGCCTGTTCCAAATCCTTTCTCCCTCAATTTCCTTCCCCATTCACACAGAAAATACACAAATGACCAGAGATAGCCTCCATTTACATGTTATTGTGCTCAGACCCTCACTACAGATATGTTACTGGATGAATCAAAATACTCGTTTGGGTCTGACCCATCTTGTCAGTACAAGGTAACACAGCGAGGGCAGATGGTCAGACAGGCATTCCCATACTTACATGTTGCCCTGCGTGTTGAATATTCGGAGGCTTTTTCCAGTAACAGAGAAGTTGAAGTGAAGCTTCTTAAAAGGAAGTTCAGCATATTGTACTTGAAATGGAGGTAGGATTTACCCACATGCCGTTCTGTTTACATACCATGGACCTTAATTTCTGCACAGCTGGATGCATATATCTTTACACATCAGTTTCTTAAAGGTGAACAATTTACAATGATGCAATTGCTTTTAAGGTTTTCTATCCCTTCCGGAGGCCAAACCTGCAAAGAGCTGAACCCTCACCTCCCATGGAAATAGGTCTAGCACAAGATGGAAGTTGCCTAATTTATTATCTTTGTGTGTGGCAGTTTTATTCCTTGAAAAGCATGCTGTGCTTTGCACAGCTGATGAAGGGTTTAATCTAAACAGGTAGCAGGAATGCTGATCTGTAAATATAGCCTACACACTGTGGTGGCAGTTTTGTTGGTGTTTTGGTAGGGACTAAGTAAAATTCTCTTTGGTGTTAGTACGTTGAATATCAGCCTTTCAGGCATCGCAAATGTAAAAGCAATTAAACTCCTTTATGCAGTAGAGGTTTATGAAACTATAAGAAAAGCTGCCCAAAATACAAGCTGGAGTAGGAGTTAAGCCAAGTGTTGTCTCCAGAGTCTGAATCCAAATGAGGTTTGTTTTTTTCAGACCATAACACTTCCAAACTATATTTGCCTTAAACTGAAGGATATGAAGTAATGATTATACAGCACTTCACCACTTTCACTGGGGTGAGTCTCCTCATCTACTAGGGTGCAGATGGGGCCACTAAGCTTATGGCAAGCCTGTGGGTATCAGGTATAAGCACAAAATCAAACCCTGTTTGAGTAGTCAGCCTGTTTAATGTTTATGCCTTCCTCGAATCAACTGAGCTTCCTTGTTTCCTGATAGAGCACAGAAAGACTTTTTCTCTACTTATACGGCTCTAGACATACTCTCATACTCTTTCTTTTCTGAAAAATTTCACATCCTAGAGTGATTTCTGTTTGTGGGTGGGAATTTAGTATGACGTCCTCTGGATTTTGTTTCCCTGCTGAAGCTATTGTCACATGTACAACCTCAACATAAACCAATGGAAAAAAAAGATTAGAAAACCCCAAGTTACTCTTCTGAAATCATGTGCAAAGCTTCTGCAACAGTGCAGATATGTCCAGAGAAATGTTTTCAATAACAAAGTGAAAAATTCATTGCAAAGAAATGTATGAATAAGACTCAGAAAAATGGACAAAATTTCTAATTACCTATTCTTACAATAAAAAAGGAACTGCCTCTTCAAACGGGCAACTCAGTTTGAGGCCACTGAGATTCAATTTGCATTTAGAAATATCTTGAGGTTTTCTATTAGATTAGGATTAACTTTCTTGGGTTTATGCTTGCTTTTCACAGTTTTAACTGGGCTTTTGTGTATTGAATACTCTCACAACACTTGTTACAACTTTTTGATGTAATTCTTGTTACAGATGATTCAAAAGGCTTTTTAATATGCTTTGTAAACTGCAAATGATAAAAAATATTTTTAATTCCAGATAAAAGGGGAAAAGGAAATTGGTTGAATGGAGATGATAACCTGGGTTAATTAGGTGCTTTCATTCTAAGGGGTAACAGCAGCAGGATTTGTAGTGAAAGTTGCTTTCTTATCTCTTTTTTTCATTGTTGTTGTTTTTTGTTTTGTCTTATGAGTGCTTCAAAATTGTACATATTTGTGCAGAGAGGAAAAG
This sequence comes from Calonectris borealis, assembly GCF_964195595.1. Lineage (NCBI taxonomy): Eukaryota > Metazoa > Chordata > Aves > Procellariiformes > Procellariidae > Calonectris > Calonectris borealis. The sequence goes on from NC_134314.1 coordinate 12,993,474, forward strand.
ATAATGTGTCACAAAAGAAGCAGCAACTCAGGAGGCAATGAGGGCCCAACGATGAAGATGCTGTCTTGGGACTAAGACAACCCAGGACCAATTCCTTGTTCTGCAACAAATTCAGTGTACTGTGACAAGCAAGACATTTCAGGCTATGTTCATAAAATAATTTTTGGTGCCAATGATTGTTGCTTAAATCCAAAAGATTGATCCTCAAAATCCTGCTGCTGTCTAACTGCAGAACCACCTGGATTTTCTTGGTCCCCGTAAATTCTATCAGTGGTGTTCCCAAGGCACCATTTTTCCTCTGCTTTCAAAACTGATCTACACTGTGCTGAATATTGAAATAATCTTTGAGGCAGATGGTGAGCAGGAGACTGATTCTGCAGTCTGATGGTTATAGAGGATGTAAAGAGACCTTGATTCTAGTCTCCATAGTCATGGGTTTAGTATTTACATGAACTAGAACAGCTTCAATAGCAAACTGAGGGAGTTACTCTTTCTCACCAATAAGATTTCATGGTCTGAAGGTAGGAAGAGTCATGTGGGAGATGCTGAAGAAAGAGAGATTTAAAGTGTTTTCGCAGACCCAGCTGGTGTGCAAGTAATGTGCTTATCATGAGAACTGGAGGGAACAGAAGAGACAGTGTTTTGTGACCTGTCTGCAGAGGGGACAAATTGGTCTCTGCCAGTTCCAGCTTCACCTCCCAACTAAAAAAGGATTAGGTTAGCCTGGGAAACCCAAGTTTTGGATGGATGACGTTAGGTAACTCAACCCCTTTTCCTCATTCTAGGAAACAGTGTGCTTTGTGGGTTGCACACTAAGATGCCCACGGTTTCTCACTGTGAGGACTGTGTATTCCAGATCTTATCCATTTTTAACAAAAACATCAATGGGTTTGTATAATTTATGTCCGACCTTGTCTCTCCTATATTCTGGCTTGTTATGCTACAGCGACAGTACAACTAAGTCTTTACACTCTTGTATAGGGACTCAGCCTATCTGAACCAGGGTTGTGGATTCCACAAGATGGCTGGATAATAAGTTTGGTGCTTCAGGGCCAAATGTGTGCACCTAGATCCCTGGTTGTTTGTCTGTGAAATGTGAGTAGTTACATTCCTCCGAAGGATGCTGTGATCTATGGGGATAAATATTTTAATGACTGTGAGGCACTCTCATATTAGGGCAATGAGAGCCACATGAATATCTTTAGAATAAAAATGCTACTGAATCAGTACATTGACTTTTATTATTTTGCAGAAAGATTCATATATTCTTAGAGTGCTCCTTATCACACTCTATTATTTTTCCTTGCATAAAATATGCATTTAAATATAGAAGATGTTTCCATCTTGACTTTGAAAGCAGAAAAGTTACCTTGAAGCAGAAAGTAGATAAGGTAACATGGTCCAGTTAGACTACAGTGTTGATAGGTAATGGTTTGTTTTACTCTTAAAATGCTTCTGAAGTGAACTGTTTGAGGCTGAAAGATCTTACACAGACATTCCAAAAACAGAAATTCAGCTTTTTACTGTTTTTTTTTTAGAGTTCTGATCTGCCATGAAATTACTGTTGAGTGGGATATTCAATAATTTTTCTGACATTTATGTTTAAATAAGAAGTTTTATGTTGAAAAATGTTGGGCCATTAAAAACATGCTGACTCTAGTCTATGACGGATTTTAAACCTTGATTTATACTTATTAAGATGAAATAATAATAAAAGAACAATAGCTTATTTGGCATTGACTGAAGTTACTCAGTTGTCTTACATGATTGAGAGATGCGTGTGAGATTTCTGTGGACTCCAATCCTGATTTCCATGAGAAGAAATTGTTAAGATTCAGTTTTATACATAGGCAAGGTGAAATCGTACTGTCAGTGTTACTGCTTTCATAGTGTCCGTCTAGGGTGTTTAAGCTATAATGGGTTGTCTCCACAAAATCTGTATCAATCTCAATACACACATTTGCCATTTCTCATTGCTCCTCTTCCAACAGGGTAGCTGATGTCATGGTCCTAGTGTGGGAAGTTAAAGTGTGGAAGATGGGCTATTCTAAGCAGCTTGTAATGGCAGCCATAAAATTGCTCTCTGAATAGGAAGTTTCTTAGAGGAATCCTAACTAGTTATGTCTGCATCTCACAGAAATCAAAGGAAACAGGACTGGAAGGGGCTCAGAGAGCCCTCCTCCATTGTTCTGTCCCAGTGAGGTGTACCCTAACATGTTTGACTCACTGAAAGGCAAGAGCATTTCCATCCTATCCCAATGGGTACCGAGAACATTTAATAATTTTCCCCTTTCTAGCAACATTTGACATATTTGAATGTTCAAACTTGTTGGCCTCAAGTTGCGCCAAGGAAGGTTTAGATTGAACATTAGGAAAAATTTCTTTACTGAAAGAGTGGTCAGGCCTTGGAACAGGCTGCCCAGGGAAGTGGTGGAGTCACCATCCCTGGAGGTATTTAAAAGACGTGTAGATGAGGCCCTTAGGGACATGGTGTAGTGGGCATGGTGGTGTTGGGTTGACGGTTGGACACGATGATCTTAGAGGTCTTTTCCAACCTGTATGATTCTATGATTCTATGATTCTATGATTCTCCTATTATCTCCTTTCCTTTCCTCTTCATATGACTTTCACACTGTAATGTTTTCAAGATCTCTTCTCACTTTCATTTCTTTTTTCTGGGTACCCTGTGCCTGATTAGTTGTTCCCCAATATGCATTCATGTTAGTAATAATTATTCCGGTATTTCATTCAATTACCTTGAATTGCACCATAATTTTTCACATTTTCCAGCTTAGTAAAATGATTGTGAAATGTAATCCTGCCTTCCAAGGTGGTGGCTCTCCCTCCAAACTCAAAACGTCAATATTGTGCCGCTCATTAAGTAAAACACTATGTAGTACTGGATCTAGGACAGACTCATGTCAAATCCCTCTTGCTACCTTCTTCCATTTTGTCAATAAACAAATGATATCCTCTTGTCAAGTAACATTTTCAAGCCAGCTACATACTGACCTTACAGCTGTCTCACCCACACTCTAGTGCTTTTGTTCTCTTATGCAAATGTCATGTCAGACAGTGTCAAAAGCCTTATTAAAGTCATGATATGTGACATCCACTGCTCTTCTCCTATCCACGAGGCCTGTTACCCTGTCATAGAAAGAAATTAGGTTGTTTTGACATGATTTGTTCCTGACAATTCCATGTTAGCTTTTAGCAGGTCCTTACAAATAGACTGTTCGATGACTCTGTAGAGACACCCAGGCTGTATGAATTAACTTTAATCAAGGAGATCAGAAAAAAGAAGACAGCCATTTACTTCTCACAGAGGCTACCCCATCCAGAAATTGGGTAACAAAAAGTTGGTATTGCTTTGTGGCCCAAAACCTTACATCTCTTGTCACTCTGAGAAGTAGATTTTGAATGGCAATAGGAAGAACGCAAGTTGGGGGTTTCCCTGTGTTGTTGTCTGCTTTATCACATCCCTCTGAGCACCTCAGAAAAACAGGCAGCACGGTGATAAAAATGATTTCTGAACTACCCGAGGATAACTAGAAAAGGTGTGCTTTGCTACTAGCTAAGAACTATGCATCTGATCTAGTCTAAACTATATACTTATTTTTATTTCTCTTCCTCTTCAGCTGTTTGTTCTAGATTCTTTGAGGGCAGAGTCTTATTTAGTACATATTTGACAATTGCTTTTCCAGTGCGTACTCAGCCTTGTAGTTAGATACTCTTTCCCTTTTTCACAGAGAACTGTCAGTATTAAGAACTTCAAAAATTTTTCAAAATTAAGAACGGAATCTACAATTTTTGGGATTAAAATATATATATATATACTTACTCTGATGTTTTGGGGTTTTTTTTGAGGTTTTTTTTTGAGTTTTTTTTTTGTTTTAACCTTTGAAGTTCTCCAACCATAAGGACTTAGATTTACTTAGATTTCTTTATTTTCTAGTTAAGTGAAGGCTGAAAGAATTATTCTCAAGTCCTGGAGGTTATATGGAAGATTCTGTGTGTGATTAAACCATAAGAGCTGTTGATATTGTGTTGAGGTGCTACAGTAGGAAATGGTTTTGCTCTTACCTGGGACATTTATGTTCACAGAACATCTGAAACTAGGTATATTTTAAGTCATTAATGAATCAAATATATTTTTTTTGTGAATGTATGCACGCAGGATTTTGGATGGCCAACCTTGAAGCAGAAACTGTTGGTTTTGTGGATCTGGAGGGCAGGTGAAAAAAAGGTAAAGAAAACATTTATTTCATGCATATTGCAATTTATTTTTAGTGTCTTCCCAAATGTAAATGAGTATTTATGGCATCTACAGTCTGTTCACAAACCTATCTCTCTAGCTGGTGAACTGGGAATGATGTCCATTTAAGATGTTATAAACTGGAAACCTTCATCTCCTGCTTTCACAGCTGAGCATATTTGACTCCTTCCTCTGATGTGAAGCTGAGTGATATACTGGACTTTATCAAATAGAATAACAAAAGAGAGAATAAATCTTATGATGCAATTATTCTGGGGGGTGGAGGAGCAAATGAATAAATTCAGTAACTACTGAGACATAATGACAGAAATGTGAAGGTTTTGGCCTGTGCTTTTGAAAGTTCTTCTCTAACTGTCAGCAAACCAAGTGGAGAACAGAATAAATGCCCCTTAAAATATCTCCTAAAAATGGGATCTCAGTTTATAAACTGTCCCTTCCTAAGATAAAGAAACAATTATTCTAAAAGAGACCTGCTATTTTAGGAATATTTTAACAAAAAATGTTGGCTCCCTTTTCAGTGTCATTAAATCCTTTTTGCTGGGCCTCAGAGCTGCACTGTCCTGCATACACAACATTGTCCCTTCCTAGAAACCCACAGGCCTTAGGAAGAAAGAAAGATTGCAAACCTTCCTCGTCACTGCAGCCAGTGAGGATCAGGAAACAGCCCTACCCTGTCTTAAATATCCACCTGTTTTTGCGTAGGCATCCACAGATTTCAGAGGAAGGACAATCCTTTTGCTTCCATTCCTAAAAAAAAACAAAGCAAAATGAACCAAACCAAAACCCATTACTTTATACTGCATCTCCATTAATCTTGAAATATTTTTCCTCTCCCTTCTGCAGAAACAAGCTTTTAGGTCTTCAACTGAACGGCATCAAGGCAATATTTGAAAATCTTGAAACTCTTAGTGTTTTGTAAAAAGGATAAAAATGTCATTAATCTCATTATCCCTGTCCCTAAAAACTTGATCCTGAAAAAGCCGTGATGTGCCCTAAAATCCCAAATAATTATGCCTATAAAGCTGTGCAATAAATTATTTTTAGCAGAGATGTGACTATGTATTCCCTACACAGGAATTTAATAAAATATGCCACAATTAATGTTTGAGGAAATGATCCTATCTCAAAACAAACACTGAAAGAGAAAAATGAGGAGATTTGAGTTTGTGGATTACTAGACCTGCATTTAGTTAAATAGGAAAGAGATTCATCTGAATCCTTTTGGAGGAAGCTTGCAAATATCCTTCAGATGGTTTTTATCACTTATGGGAGTAAAAACAACTTCGTAGTTCTAATAAAGAGGTCTGGCAATACAGTACATCAGATTTTATGAACTTGGCCTTGTAATTGCAGAAACAACAAACGAGGCATGAGACTAAACAGCAAAAACTGCCAGAACTCTATGTTCTCCTTGGTCCTGCAGCAGATGGTGAACCTTGCTGAACACTTACCTTTAGATGCATCCTGCTTACAGCTGAGTGCCAGGTTAAGTACATGATGCATGATTGTGGCTTTTCTGATATGATTTAGGTGCATTACCTACTATGATTTAGGTGCATTACCTACATGACATTTTTGTGGATTCAGTCTGACTAATTTCCAAAGCCATGTTGAATAGATGTTTTTTTTACAAATCTACTGTGCTGATTGAGTGCAACAACCCTTTCCAGAACAGAGCAAATTTCAGACAGGTACAACTCAGTGATTGCTGGAGGCAAAATAGCTAAACTTATCATGCATTGCAAAGGCCATTTCTTTTTTTTTCTTTTCAGAAAATTCAGGAGGTACAAAAGGTCATAAAGGTTTTCGGTGCTCAACAAAGGGAGTAACAGATTGCACTGCAAAGCCAGGCAAACTGGGACACTCAGTCTTTTTATGCCCCTTGAACTGGGACAGTGTGTTTCAACCAAGGGTTTGTCATCAGTGGTGATCAACAAGTTTTCTGTTGTATGACATCTATATTTAAGAAAGAAATTGGAATAAAGGTTATTGGTTTGTTTTATATTTGAAAAAATAGGAGGAGCTAAACTGCATTAGAAAATTTAGGCAAAAACCAGAGAAAATAGTCTCATGGTACATTAGGACTCCACTGATCATGAGTTTATGAAATGTTAATAGATGATGGATTTAGACTGTTTGATAGCTTGCGTATCAATCCTGTAACCATATTATAACACTTGACAATATATAATATCTTCTATTGCTGTGTGAAAAATCTCCTATACTGTATAATACTTACTTGTGTAACAAACTTGAGATACATATGAAATCATACTAGTAGGAAGAAAATTAACTCTATCCCAGATGAAACCAGGACACAGTATTTTACAAACTTGTTATCTGTTTTTTTAAAACTTAATATGAAATGTAACTGCAAAATTGTCATTAAAAAAGGAGATGGGGTATACATACAAAGTTGGGGGAATGCGGTGGGACACTGACGCTAGACTACCTGAAGATGTTATGTCATGAATTTCTGCCACTATAAATGATTTTTAACATTTCTGAAGTGCAATATTTTTGGGGCTGTGAAAGATTATGCAGATGAAAAGGAATTTTATATTCTGTTTCCTCAGAATGTTGACATTTCCATTTATTATAAGCATATTGGATGGCCTAGGGCTACCCAAAACCAAAAGGTAACATTTATTACCCAGGAAGGGAGAGGGACAGAACCAGAAATACGCTGAATTCTGTTACAGCTATAAAGAAGCGAACCAGGGCTGGTGATGAAAGCAAAGTGGCATCATACACAAAACTAAGAGGTGGTCTGAGAAGGGAATGTTGTATAGCACGTGGTGCAGAGAAAAGCTCTGCCAAGAGATTGCCATCTTGGTGGGAGACAGCGTGGGAGAAGAAACGGATCAGAACCCCAGTGGGAGATTCTGGGGCAACTGCAATTTGCAGAAGTTGCTGTGAAAAGGGCAACAAGTTCTCCCTCATGCACAGGAGGGCTAGAGAGGAATATTGTGAATCATCTTCAGCACACCCATGTTCATAATTCTCTGCAAGAGCTGTCATACTATGTTTCTGACAGCTCATGGGATAAAACTGGTGTAAAAATTTTTCCAGTAGGACTGCTTGTATTCCATTGTGGACAGGGGGTCTCAGCCCTGGGGACAGAGACAAGAAAGTAGTCCTCATGCTTGCAGACCTGTGTGTCTGAGTGTTGAAGTTCAGACACTAACAGTGTTTTGAAACAAATTTAGGTAGCACATTGGTAACAAGTGTGTGGAAGGGAGGTCTGAGAAGAAAGAAAGGCTTGGTGACTGGTTCTGGAGGAACCAAAAGCTCTGTTCCTATCATCCCTCTCCATCCCATCAAGTTAAAAATTCTCATTCATTCTCTGAATTCCAGGAGACTGCTAGCAAGGAAGGTGAGAGGAATTCTCAGTATGTGAACTGTGGAACCCTGTGAAGCATAAAAATGTGAGCAAAGACCAAAGCTTTTTTCATGAGACTTTTTCTTCTTGATAGAACTCCTTCCTTAGAAGACTCAGGTCTTGTTCCTTTGCCTTATCACATATGTTGGAAGTGATAAAATAAAAGAAAATGAAAAATATGGAAAAAACTGTTCTTTCAGACTTTTAGTTACAAAATCGGAATAAAAATTTTTTGTGACAGAGCTGCTTTTTCCTATGTATTTATAGGCCATTTGACACAATGACTTCCTTATGGCATAAAAAATAAGATGAATCTTCCTATCTTGGGCTGAACAAGTTTGATTACAGAGCCTCTGTGCTGAAAGAGCTTTTCCTCCTGGGCATTTCTCATACAAAAACAGTACAAAGTTTGCATTACTGCAATGTAATTAAACTGCTGAACAGAAAATATCTGTAGAAAATCTCTCTGGAAGGTTGCATAATCTATGGCTTTGTGCCCTGTTAAGCCTTCAAATTCACGTGTTTTGATTTTTTTTTTAAGGAACCTAAAAAGAACAGAAGTGGCCCAAATTCTTTCATCACCCCCTTCCGGATTAGGACTGACAGGATTCCTTATAAAACTGGACTTGTCACTTTATGACTTTTTTCACTCTTCTTAATAAGAACAGCTACTGTAGTGAGCTCAGAGGTCCTTTAAGTGAGATAAAAAAGATGCGAGAAAGATAATGAAGCAATAAATATGATATATATAAAAAACATCTTTCAACATTAGAGGAAAGAGGTCCCTTTCAATTGGTTATTTATATTTCTGCTTTTTATGTTGAAGAAAACCACACCTTTTTTTCTAAGCTGGTGGCTGGGGGAAGGGAACCAAGCTGCAGTTATTTATTTGTGTCTTTGCTATGGTGGGAAAGCATCTTTTGTACCAAGCGCAGGGGTTTCCTCTAGTCTTCAGAGGAGTTCGAAGGTGATTTGTTTTCTACATAGCCAGAATTCATCAGGCAAGAGGAGGGAGGAGTAGGTTATAGTACTTGCTGCAAAATAATGTATGTGCAATCTACATCTACCTACAGTTTAGGACTATAGCTCAAATTGCAATCAGATTATAGAAAAAACATAAGCTGGTCTCTGTGTCTGACAGATCCTGGGTAGAAAAGCCTGTAGGAGGCTCTGGCAGTTGAACCCTTGGGGCCAATGCACGTTTTCACAGGGGTCCTGCAGGAAATCTGTCTGAAAGCCTTTCTGGGACCATCAATGCAGGTTGTAACCACAAATGATCAGTATTGCCCTTGCTTCTTCATCTTCTCTTCTCCATGCTGTGGCTGCCTTTACAGCTCTGCTTTGAGAGGATAGGCAGAGAAAGTGCAACAGTGGGTATTCTTTATGCTTTTATCTACGTCTTGACCTTATGGATTGTGGAGCATCATGCTACTGGTAGCTTTTCTCTGGATTGTAAAAGTGTAAGTATAGTTTCAGTGGAGGTGCTTTCTCAAGGTCACCTGTATCAAGGAGATCTGAGACTCTGGAAATGGCAAGCTCAGAGCAGTGACTAGCAATAGCTGTGATTTTTTACAAGTGGAGGACAATATTTTTTCTTACAAGTGTGTTGCAGTATTTCCCAAAAAGCTCTTTTTTTGTGGTGGTCCTGTAGGAAAGAAAACTGAGAATCTACATGGTGTTTGACTTCTTCTGTAGAATTAAAGCTTTGTACTCAAGGTGTGATGAAAAGTAACTGCGGGCATGCATGAGAGACAGCTCTTGGCAGCAAACCATGACACGTACCAGTGAGGGCATGCCATTGCTTTTATTTTAGGCAGTGCGTGGAACAAGAGGAAAATACAATATGTCACTTGTGACTTTAATAATTCTCAGGGGGCATCATTGCAGTTTTTAAAACTCCTTCCTGACCAAATGGGCAAAAGCAGCCTGCACAGTAATTCCTGCCCTGAGCAGATTGACTCTGACAATGGTGGTGAGCCCCATGTTGCCATTGCTCCTCATGGATATGTTCCCTTATGTTGACCTGACTTCACCAGCTGGTACAGAAGAGCGAGCAACCCTGGATTTTGGGAGAGGGTGTTCAGTAATATCTGGGACTTGCTTTTATGTTTTAAATGCCAGTGGCTATACATGGCACTGACACAATACCTATATGGGATAGGGGCAGTGTCTAAAAATGTCTTCCAAGCCCTGCTCTTCAAGCTTTGGGCACTAATACTAGATTAAGCAGTGACAGAGAGTTTTTCAGTGCTTTTTCAATCTGGCAAGGAACCATTCAGCTCTTGGAACTTAATGCCATCTTTCCTTATTTCTTCCACGTCAGCTCATTTGTATTTACAAATTCTCTTTCTTAGCCTCTTGATGACTGCATCTGTCTCTGACGGTGAACTTGGTTTGCAGAACTGGTTGGCTCAAGACAAACAATTAATGAAAAATATCTTTTTTCCGGAAGCTTTCACTATTGATGATTATGTTCTGTAGGTCTACTATGTTTACATTCATTTAGAAACACACGATAAATGGGACCTCACGTTGCCATAAATTTTTACAGTTGTCTGGCAGAGAGACACTGAGGCAGAACTATTGCTTTCTAGATTCTGCAGAAGCATCAGCCAGGGTTACGTCTTTCTGGAAAATGTCCCGCAGCGCTAAACCTTGGGGTGCTCTGTATAAAATCTTCATAAATAGATGTTAATCACTTTCACTCAAATTTCTGAGATACAACACCATACAATTTCTGAGTAAAACAAAATTGTGATGCATGCAAAACTGAAGTAGTACTTAAAACACTATGAATAGCTTTTAAACAAAATACTGTCACTGGAAATTTGCTAGTGTACCTTATGCAGATTTTCTCACATTGTTGCTGCTAATATCTAATGCAAACATCACATTTCAGCATAAGTACCCTCATTTTAGTATGTATTTATTAAGATTTCCCCTTAATTTTCTCTTAGAGATACCCTGTCGATGAGACTGCAATACCCCGTTCATATCTGTTGGCCTCTCTAGAACATGACGAGTAATTTCTTTTTCCCCAGGATTTCCATGACTTCTGTGAACGAACAGCTAAAGTTTCTCCATAACTACCAACAGTTCAATCTTTAATAGTGGACTGATTTCAGGACATGGCAAAATGCACATCCTGCAAACTACATCCAAACTGAGTCCCAGTCTGTGAGGCAGTCATTTATTTAGGCCCTGGGTTTTGTAATGGTCTTCAGTTATGCAATAAGCACCTGCTGGAATGAAGAATTGCTTCAAAGCATTGTTACCCCTGTGCAAGAGACACCTCGCTGGCTAAAAATAAACACACAAACCAGGCAGTTTTAAATAGCTTAAAAATAACACTCTTCCGTTTCTTCCAAGCAGAAAAATTATGTAAGAGCATTGCAACTGTAGTAAGGTAGTTGTATCATAAAACAGGAGCCTGGAAGGTAGTCAGATGCCACAGTGATAAGGGCCATGTAAGCATGTAGAATCATAGAATCATAGAATCATAGAATTGTTTAGGTTGGAAAAGACCTTTAAGATCATTGAGTCCAACTGTTAATCTAGCATTGCCAAGTCCACCACTAAACCATGTCCCTAAGCACCACATCTACACGTCTTTTAAATACTTCCAGGGATGGTGACTCAACCACTTCCCTGGGCAGCCTGTTCCAATGCTTGACAACCCTTTTAGTGAAGACATTTTTCCTAATATGCAATGTAAACCTCCCTTGGCACAACTTGAGGCTATTTCCTCTCGTCCTATCGCTAGTTACTTGGCAGAAGAGACCAACACCCACCTCGCTACAACCTCCTTTCAGGTAGTTGCAGAGAGAGATAAGGTCCCCCCTCAGCCTCCTCTTCTCCAGACTAAACAGTCCCAGTTCCCTCAGGCGCTCCTCATAGGACTTGTTCTCCAGGCCCTTCACCAGCTTCCGTTGCCCTTCTCTGGACACGCTCCAGCACCTCCATGTCCTTCTTGGAGTGAGGGGCCCAAAACTAAACACAGTATTTAAGGTGCGTCCCCACCAGTGCTGAGTACAGGGGCACGATCACCTCCCTACTCCTGCTGGCCACACTATTTCTGATACAGGCCAGGATGCCGTTGGCCTTCTTGGCCACCTGGGCACACTGCCGGCTCATGTTCAGCCGGCTGTCAACCAGCACCCCCAGGTCCTTTTCCTCTGGGCAGCTTTCCAGCCACTCTTCCCCAAGCCTGTAGCGTTGCATGGGGTTGTTGTGACCCAAGTGCAGGACCTGGCACTTGGCCTTGTGGAATCTCATGCAGCTGGCCTCGGCACATTGATCCAGCCTGTCCAGATCCCTCTGCAGAGCCTTCAACCCTCGAGCAGATCAATATTCCCGCCCAACTTGGTGTCATCTGCAAACTTACTAAGGGAGCACTTGATCCCCTCATCCAGATCATTGATAAAGATGTTGAACAGGACCGGCCCCAATACTGAGCCCTGTGCGGGAACACCGCTCGTGACCGGCCGCCAACTGGATTTAACTCCATTCACCACAGCTCTTTGGGCTTGGCCATCCAGCCAGTGTTTTACCCAGCGAAGAGTACGCCTGTCCAAGCTACGTGCAGCCAGTTTCTCCAGGAGAATGCTGTGGGGAATGGTGTCAAAAGCTTTACTGAAGTCCAGGTAGACAACATCCACAGCCTTTCTCTCATCCACTAAGCGGGTCACCTTGTCATAGAAGGAGATCAGGTTGGTCAAGCAGGACCTGCCTTTCATAAATCCATGCTGGCTGGGCCTAATCACCTGGTTGTCACTATGTTTCTGCCTGCATCCAATAAAGGATGGAGATTCTCCTTAGCCCTCCTTTTGTTGTTAATGTATTTATAGAAACTTTTTTTATTGTCTTTTGCAGCAGTAGCTGGATTAAGTTCTAGCTGGGCTTTGGCCCTTCTAATTTTCTCCCTGCATAACCTCATGACATCCTTGTAGTCCTTCTGAGTTGCCTGTCCCTTCTTCCAAAGGTCATAGACTCTCCTTTTTTTCCTGAGTTCCAGCCAAAGCTCTCTGTTCAGCCAGACCAGGCTTCTTCCCCACTGGCTCGTCTTTCAGCACATGGGGACGGCCTGCTCCTGAGCCTTTAAGTTTTCCTTCTTGAAGAATGTCCAGCCTTCCTGGACTCCTTTGCCCTTCAGGACTGCCTCCCAAGGGACTCTGTCAACCAGGCTCCTAAACAGGCCAAATTCTGCCCTCCAGAAGTTCAAGGTGGCAGATCTGCTGACTCCCCTCCTTACTTCTCCGAGAATCAAAAACTATCATTTTGTGATTGCTATGCCCAAGACAGCCTCCAACCATCACATCACCCACAAGTCCTTCTCTGTTCACAAATAACAGGTCCAGCGGGCTGCCTTCCCTAGTTGACTCCCTCACCAGCTGTGTCAGGAAGTTTTCTTCCACACACTCCAGGAACCTCCTTGACTGTTTCCTCTCTGCTGGATTGTATTTCCAGCAGACATCTGGTAAGTTGAAGTCCCCCATGAAAACAAGGGCTAGCGATTATGACACTTCTCCCAGCTGCTTATAGATTATTTCGTCTGCCTCTTCATCCTGGTTGGGTGGTCTATAACAGACTCCCACCATGATATCTGCCTTGTTGGCCTTCCCCCTGATTCTTACCCATAAACACTCAACCCTATCGTCACCATCATTAAGCTCTAGACAATCAAAACACTCCCTAACACACAGGGCTACTCCACCGCCTCTCCTTCTTTACCTATCCCTTCTGAAGAGTTTATAGCCATCCATTGCAGCACTCCAGTTGTGTGAGTCATCCCACCATGTTTCCATGATGGCAACTATATCGTAGTTTCCCTGCTGCACAATGGCTTCCAGCTCCTCCTGTTTGTTGCCCATGCTGCGTGCATTGGTGTAGATGCACTTCAGTTGGACTATTGATCCCACCACCTTTCTGGGGGGAGAAGTCCTAATTCCTATGTGACCATTCTCAGGCACTTCCATGGTTTCTTACACATCAATAACCCTTGTGTCTTTGCTGCTGCATGGATCTCCATCCCCTACCTCCACTGAGATGGCAGACCGAAGGACCTTGCTAGCACACCGCCCCTCAAACATTGGCATGCCACCCCCAGGCTCATCTCTAGCGAGCCTGGTTTTATCCCTTTCCCCCTTCAATAAATACAACATTATAGAGACTGCTCTGAAGCCCTGGAAGAGGTGTTCCCTAGCTTTAGAGGATTTGAAAATGGCAAGATTCTGAACCAGTAGTAGTTCAGTACTTTTGTAGAACTTTTCATTACCCTTTCCAATTACCCAGGAAAATTAGCAGAGAGATTTGTAATGTAAAAACTATTCCACAAATAGTGATGAATCACAGTTGTGTGACTGATTTAACATGTTAAAATTAATAAAATGTATACTTTAATACTGGGGGAAGATGTTGTACCTTAAGATACCATAAAAAGAACATTCTGTGATCTCCAGAATGAAACTTTGCTAGCCTAGAAATGAAATTATATCTTTGAAAATGATAAACCTGAGGTAGAACCAGCTTCCTTCTCTGCTACAAAATCTGATGTATACTGTGGTCTCCATGTTAACTGCAGCACAACAAAAACCTGTCAGCTTTTCTGATCTTAAATACAGCTTTCAAAAAAAACCTCCATCACAGTTTGTTTATATCATGGCAAATCATGACATAAACCAAATCTCACAGCTTCCCTTCTAGGTCTAATGCATCCTGATTCACTTTTTAAATGTTCCTGTAAGTATGCAAGGATGTGATGTGTCTGCTGTATGTTCCTACCTGTAAACTCTTTTTCTGTTGTCTCCTAGCTTGCACCAGAGATTCAATGCAGTTCTCACAAATTTTGCTGTCATATTCCTTGCCTGACATCCACATGGAGCTCAAGGCATTATGGAACTTAAATTGCCTGTGATGCCTTCTTACTTCATTATGGTGTGCTCTCTCCATGTAATTAGAGGTTAAACTGTTACACACACCAAGATGCCAGAGTAGGTGCACTGCACAGGCAGTAAGTAGATGCCTGTCTTCCATTTCTTCTGAAAATAAATCTTACAAATGGCTGCAACATTGCACTTAAAATATTTAGTCAAGCCACTATTTTATTTTCAATGTCTGCCTGATTAGCACTTTGACGGTCAAGAACAGAACACTGAAATGAAATATGCACAATATTACTAACTACATGACGCAATTCAGTTTATGTACATACTTTATTCTGTTTATTTTCTTCTACTTAAATTCCTTGAAAGGATTTAAATGGTACTTTAAATGACTTGCTGCTTTTCTGCCAAGTGTCATAGTAAGTCAGCTATATCTCAACAAATCTGTGTATCAGATAGGAATCGTGCAGCAGCCTTCCTGTGCATTACTATAATATTCTTCATAAGAAGGTCTACTTAAATGGCAGTTTGGATTTTCTCTATTTACTGTTTAATACAGTTTATCATTAAAATTCTGTTTCCTCATATGCCTCACTGCACAGAATGGATAAATGCTTTGTATTTATTCAGTTGATGTAGGAGTATTTAAATATGGACAACCTACATTAATAAGTATTAATATATATCGAGCATTTTCTTTATAATCAACTGATTCTTGTCCAAGATATAAATAAGGTGCTTCTTACCAAACATGAGATAGCAGACAGAAAGAGGTAGAAAGAGGCAAAGGCAGATACAGATATTTAAGATGCAGTAATGATTTAAAAGAAATATTATAACTAGGTGCCACTGGGAATTCCATAAACAAATTTAATCCCTCTCCTTGTTTGGGTAAATGTCGAAGAGGAGAACTTTTTGAAAGGGAAAATATGGAACAATTCATGAGAAAATCTGATTTTCCTTCATTATTGCAGACATATCTCCCGTGAATAATTCTGTTCTGCCCTTCTCACCCAACCATTTTTACAAAAGTGGGAAAGGCAAATTTACTTCATTTACTGTTTTGATGAGAAGCAGTCTTCTGTCCTCAGGAGAAAAAAAAAAAAGAGAAAAAAAAAGGGAATTCTGAGCTTTTTAGTAAGATGCCATATTGGTGTTTTCAGTACATTTTATCTTCAATAGGATTTAATTTTTTTTTTGTCTATGATTTTTAATGGGCTCTATGTTTTCAAGAAATTTATAATCAATAGGCTGGGCGGTCAGTGGTTTCGTGTTCCGTTCTATTTTTTCTTAAAGGGCTCGCTTTTTTTCATTTTCTTTGGCGGTGTCCTTGCATGACCTCACAGAGAAAGGAAGATATATCCATCTTTTAGATCTGCCTACGCGCAGTTGTGCTGTCAATGCACATCTCAAGTTCCTCCAGCCGCAGTTTGATTTTTCCTTTCCCCGTGTTAGCTACTGAATTTTCATTGGCACTCTGATTCTGCACAGCTTGAGTGACTTATGTATTCTTTTCCCAGTACGCTTTTTTTCACCTGTGCCTTCTTGTATTAATTACCAGTATTGTGTTTTCATGCTCTAATTACTTGATTTTGTTCCCCAGAACCTTTCATCTTCTTTATTTTGCAGTCCAATTTCTTCCTCGTGGCATTCATTTGTACATTTTTCACAAGCTAAAGCACTAACTACAGAGTTATTTCTCTTTCTCCGTCACACCTGATATGTTGTTCATCTTTTTTTCTTTTTATTTTTAAAGTCTGTGTGCTAGCAGACTGTCTTTTCCTGCATTTGGTTGTACTGGGGATACCTAACAGATCACAATCTGTTTTTCAGTCCTTAAGAAGTCACTCACCATAAATAGTAAATATAACTTCTAATAATAAAATTGTTGCTTCCAGCCTCTTGAGACAGCTATTAAAGTTTTTCCATAGCACCCTATTTCTGAAGAGGTCTCAGGCTTACATGGTTGAGAACCACTGCATTCCCCCATCACTGGAATCTGCATGCCAAGGGGACATTTTCCTTCCTGGGTCTTCAGATGCAAGCCACAGGCTACATGATCACACTGAGCAGAGACTGCCTGCGGCCCTTCCAGGCTCATGAGCCGCAAAGTCAGCTATAGTCTATACTGGAGAATTATTATGTGGGAACCCATAAATCAATTAGATTTATTTTCTTGGATTCTTGACTGAGCAGGTCTGGTGGTAACACTTCAGTGGAAAGACTTCAACGTGTTCATTGCAGAAGGCTAGCATAATGCTTATCTGCTCTTTTAGGCTCAACACAGCGTTACATAGAAATACTGATGATGGGCAGGTATACCTTAAATGAGGCTACTCTTCAGGCGTAGGTTTTCCAGGCTGGTCAGAAGATAAGCTGACTTGAATAGCCAATGACAAACTCCCCACCCTGTTGCTGGCCAACATCCCCAGATGGTAAGGTCTTTCTGGGCAGGTAGCTTATCACAACTCAGCATCAACACCCAAATGTCACTAGGTTTGTAAAGAGTCTCAATCTGGATGGTTTTATTATGTGTTGTTGGCAAGACAGGGGAAGAAACCTGCGAAATGTTAAGCAATAATGACTAATAAAGCATCTGCTTCTGGACTCCTGAGAAAGCTGTTAAAATCCTTCAAACGCACTAGTTCTGAAAGGCACCCAGCTTACACAGAAGCTGCATTCATATCCCTGCTATCAGTGTGAATGGTGATTATCCTATTTCCTCTTGCTACTTTTAAAATCCACCTCCTCAGCTGTGGTGTTTCCAGTCTTGTGATCAGTACTAGAATATGACAAGAACATGGATGCCCTAATTCCCTGGCACCAAACCAAATAATATTGATGGCATTTCTGAAATGCAATAATTCTAGACTACTGCTTTCCATTATATATAACTACCTGCATGGGTGTTTAATACTTTTTTACAGTGTTTAAATAATAGGTAATCTCAAAATAAATGTGTAATTTGCCATAATATTCCTCTGCTCAAATCTTTTAAGAAACTGTTGTAAAGACACATTTTTTAGAATAGAATAGTATAACATAGAATAGAATAGAATAACATAGAACAGAACAGAACAGAACAGAACAGAACAGAACAGAATAGAATAGAATAGAATAGAATAGACTATTTCAGTTGGAAGGGACCTACAACAATCATCTAGTTCAACTGTCTGACCGTTCAGGGCCAATCAAAAGTTAAAGCATGTTGTTAAGGGCATTGCCCAAATGCCTCTTAAACACTGGCAGACTTGGGGCACCGACCACCTCTCTAGGAAGCCTGTTCCAGTGTTTGATGACCCTCTCAGTAAAGAAATGTTTCCTAACGTCCAGTCTAAACCTCCCCTGGCGCAGCTCTTCTGACCGGCTGGTTACTTGTGTTTGGTGCACCTCAGGATGCAGTTTGCCCTCTTGGCTGCTAGGGCACACTGCTGGCTCCTATTGAGCCTGCTGTCCACCAGCACCCCCAGATCCTTTCTGCAGGGTTGCCCTCCAGTCACTCCTCTCCCAATTTATACTTGTGTCCGCCGTTACTCTGTCCCACATGCAGAATCTGACATTTCGACTTGTTAAATTTCATCCCATTAGTCATAGCCCAACGCTCCAATCTATCTAGATCCCTCTGTAAGGCCTCTTGTCCCTCAACAGCACCTCCCAGTTTGGTATTAGCAGCAAACATGCTAATGGTGCTTTCAACTCCTGCATCCAGATCATTGATAAATATATTGAACACAACCTGCCCTACAACTGAACCCTGAGGAACACCACTGGGGACTGGTCACCAGCCAGATGTAGCCCCATTCACTAAAACCCTTGAGCTCTGCCCTTCTGCCAGTTTTTCACCCAGCTCACTGTGAACCTGGTCATCCCACAGTTGGACAGCTTGTCCAGAAAGATGCTGTGAGGGGCAGTATCAAAAGCCTTACTAAAATCCAGAAAAACTACATCCACCACCTTCCCTTCATCCACTAGGCAGGTGACCTTATGATAGAAGGATATCAAATTAGTTAAACAGGACTTTCCTTTTGTGAGCCCATGTTGACTGTGCCTGATGATTGCATTATTCTTTAAAAGTCTTTCAACAGTACCCAGCATAATCTTCTCCATAATTTTTCCAGGAACTGAGGTTAGACTAACAAGTCTGTAGTTCCCTGAGTCTTTC
The DNA here is from genome assembly GCF_964195595.1 of Calonectris borealis. Taxonomy (NCBI): domain Eukaryota; kingdom Metazoa; phylum Chordata; class Aves; order Procellariiformes; family Procellariidae; genus Calonectris; species Calonectris borealis. The sequence goes on from NC_134314.1 coordinate 13,012,175, forward strand.
CTCACGCCCTTCTTGTAAATTGGAATAATACTGGCTAGCTTCCAGTCAGCAGGGACCTCCCCAGACTCTCAAGACCTTTGATAGATCATTGAGAAGGGTCCTGCCATAACATCCGCTAGCTCCCTCAGTGATATCTCCGATGGTAAAGAAACTTAACGTAGAGCGGTAGAGTAGAAAACTTCTAAGAAATTAAAAATTACTACACAAACTATCAGAGTATCAGGGTATTAAGGCAAACAGTTTATTAAATATCACAAATATGAGCTACTGCAAAGATAAATACAGTGATGTGTAATGAGAGGGACAAAGTGACCCCAGAGCATGCTCACCTGGGTGAGTTGAGGCTGATTCTACAAAATGATGGATTTATTATGGAAAAAGTGTTTCTAACTCAGAGACCATAGTGAAGAAACAAGTCAACCTGAAACTCCTATTGCACCTTTCAGGTACTAACAGACTATTATGATCCCTTATTACGTAATGAATAATTATTCAGTATAAATTGGATTTGGGAAGTATAGTATTTCCTTTCTCCATAGTTTTTTTAATGTCTTGTGTCCTTACTAAGAAAAATAAAATAGAGGGCAAGCAGAAGGAAAATGAAACACCATTTTAGGTAGGTCTGAGAAAATACCTTATAAAAAGACTTAAAAAGCTGAATCTGTTTAACTTATCTGAAATAAGGTTGAGAAGGGATCTGACTAAATTAGATATTTATGGGAGAAAATAACAAACATAATACTATGTTGGTCAGTGAAAATAACTGTAAATGATAAATAAGTGGTGTAGGGTCCATTTTTTAGCACTGAGACTAACAAGCAGAGTCTGGCCAAGCCCATGCTATTAAACTCTTTAGGCTTCCGATATAGGATGATTGCATCCAAGCTGTGTAGTCCGAAAGTACCTGGATTGTGCCTGGGAACTGCTTGGTTATTGGTAGATTTGGTGACGACCAACTAGCACTCTGCCATTCGAACAAGTTAACTGTGTGGATGATGAAATTTCAGAACCTGTGTTCAGGTAGTGGCATCATTTAATTCACTGGTAAGACAACACTTTTTCCCCTGAAATTTGGGCCCAGATGTATTGTAACTGCTTCTTGGGACTCAGAATATGTTATCATATTTTTTTTATACGCACATGTCTTGATTTGGTGTTATTAAATATAGTCTCACCTCTTAATTGACAAGTCATATTGAGACTTTCAGGAGAACAAGTTTTCTAGTAATTTCTCCAATAGTTCTTGGTTTTAACCAGACTGAGGAAATATAACAGTTCTCTCATGAACCTAAGCTGGTACTTAGGAATCCATGAAATCATTTCATCTCCTTTTTCGACTCGGGGAGCTCTTCCTGGCACCAGTAAAAAAGACAAGAAACAGCATACAAGTCCTCCTATGGGAGTAATTTTGGATCATTTCTAGCCTTCAAATATACTCGCTGGGTATTTGCTTAAAAATACAATTTATTCAAAAAGTGTTTTTAATCTTCAGACAAAGTCCTATGTCACTGCATCAGCTACTGACTGCTGCTGAGCAACAGAGCAAAGAAAGCAGCTTGCTCTTCGCTGCAGGATCCTGCACGGTACTCCTGAGCTATTTGCACTTTTGAGTTCAAGGAGACCAGAATGTGATGCGAGGCTCTGGTGTACGAAGGCCAGCTTCTGTGTGTAAGGTAAAATGGAAAATCTTTAGAGCTGTAAATAGTGCAGCCGCACCCCCCGGTCCTTGTTGATGAGGCTGTGCTGCTCACAAGTGCAGCTGGCACTGGATTTGCACCAATATCGGTATTGTGGTGTTTGATATCTCACTGTGTCTCATTATCAGTAAAGAGGCCATTAAGAGAGAACAGGGACTGTTCTGCCAGGTGGCTCCAAAGCTGACAGATTTGCTTTATTTAATAAGTAGGAAAAATTACATTTGCTGTTCAGAGAATTAGCAAAGCGAAAAGGAGGCTTTTTGCAGTTAGAGGTGAGATACTTCTGTATTACACTGTCCACTAAAGACAAGCAAGAAAGTACTCGTCAGTGCAAAGCAAAGATGCAGCGGTTTTGGCTGCAGGGCAGAGGTGTGTGTTAGCCATGAGAGCACTTGAAAGAGCAGGCAGAAATGTTAAAACAGAGGGGAAAGAGGGAGCAGCGTCTAGAGGAGGTGAGAAAAAGAGACTGTGGTCACTTATCAGAGAAAGAGTGGAAAGTGAATCAATGGAGGGGAATGCACACTATACCATTTTTCAAACTCAGAAGTGTTGCTCAGTGCCTTAGGTGCCTTCACCTTTGGAAAGCTAAGGGTCTTTTAGCTGCAGTTCTCTAGCCTGCCTTTTCCTTGAAGCTCTGCAATGTTTCACCCAGGCTGCTGTGGCAGTGACTGCTGTGGCAGTGATTTTCTCTTGGTGCTCTCATGCTGTGATTCTCGTGTTATTATTCTCAAAGCCTTGTTCCTGCAAACCCCAACAGCACTGTAATGGAGGATTCTCTTGGGAAACAAATTGCTCCCAGCATCAGAATCACCCTTTTCTCTTTCCTTTCCCTGCCTTTTGGTTGTAGCTTTTGGGTTATGTTATGGGGACCCAATAATATGCAAGCACATACCTTACCAATGACCCAGTCTGCAGCACCAGCCCTGGGTGGAAACGTGCTTCAGCCAGCACTAACAGCACCAGAAGCAACAACCAATAGAAGGGTCTAGTGGGCCCTGTTGAAAATGATATAGTCGCTATGGAAAAAGATTGCTGAGGTTTGCCTGCTGTGCTGGAGAGGAGCCCAGGGGAGATGCTCATTGGGGATGCCAATTGCTTCTCCTCCCAGATGGCCACTGGAGAGAGTTTTCTTTTTTCTTTTTTTCTTTCTCTCTCTCCCTTACATTTTATTTTCCCCTGAAATTAACTTTATTACAGATTTGTGTATGCCATCAGCTAAGTACCCCACTAATAAATCTTTGTGCATGTAAGCCTATCTCACAACACAAACATATACTTAATGAAGTTTTTCAAAGGAAAACAGCATTGTTGTATTTTTAAAGAAGAAAACCCAAGATGTTTCAAACACCATTTAAAGTCTCTTTCAACAGGAACCTCTTCTAACAAGCCAAACAAAAGAGCCTTTCAGAGCTTTTTAAAATCTGATACCTTTATCTACATTACCATTTGTGACTAGCTTAAATACCTGTGTTGGGTGGTACAGACTCCTAGGAATCCTGAAGCTGGAAATCAATGTTATGGTGACCATTCAGTCCCTGGTGGGGAAGATGGATCCACTACATATAAATAATGGGATAGGAAAGCTTCCTGAAGAAGCCAGAATCTAGCAGATGTAATTGACTGTGGAATAAGATGCAACATCATTACTGGAAGTGCTTATGAATAAGGAGCAACCACCAGGGAGGAAAGCTGCCTTCAGGAGTTCTTGCAGCTTCTGCTAAATAACCTGCTTGAGAAATGCAGAGTAGCTGTCATGGCATTAGAGTTTGCCTGCCCTTTAGATCTCAGATGAAACACTCATGAACCTGTTAATGATGGATGATGTGGGTCCCTGCTCCACCTCCACCTGGAGACTAGTCTCTGTGAAGCAGCAAGGGAAATAAGTCCTCTCTCCTCCCTCTCTTCTTCCAGCCTTGTGTAGACCATGTCTGAGGAGCATGTCAAGAAGTAAGGCCCCACGTATATTGGAAACGGTGTGCTGGAGTCCTGCGCTTAGTAAGCCCAATGCTCCCTCAGGGAAGAAAAGCTCCCTGACAAAAGCACTGGCTAGAGGGGTGGGAAATCTTCATTAATATCAAGTGCACAATACCTAGTGCACAATAGACAGCTACTGCTGCTGTTGTTTCCAAGAAAACCTACCATCTATGTATTCATAAAGTGGCATTTTGAAAGTGTCATTTATGGCAGTTGGTCTGGCTGGGGTGGAGATGCCAAAAAGTGAGGGCCAGTTCTGTGGAAGGATTTTTATTAAATAACGGACATCCTATGAACACTCTAAGCACTGAGGATTTGTTAACAACAGTATAAGGCAAAGGGTTGCTAAAGAGCAATTGTGGTTTTAGAGTCTCTGAAGCGATAGCAAAATATGGAAGCAGGCTGAGAAATGTAACTATCAGCAGATTAGGTAATGGAATGCAGGTGGGGGAAGCGTTTGCGTGGACACCTGCTTTTGACCAATCTGTGTATATTAAGATTCGTGTGCTTGCTGACTGTAGACCAATAGGGGGACTAGATGCGTGTGTATCTGGGTAGAAGAATGTATATAAACTGAGCTATTTGGACAATAAAGTCGCATTAACTTGATCACATTGGTCGCTGTGTTGTGTCCGAGACTTCTGCGTCTGCACAGTTCTATGTGCATGCTTGGATGCAAATGCCAAGGTGCTTGAAAAAAGGTGCTGTCAGCTTTGGGACCGTTTAGCATCTATCTGAATTTTGCCTTGTGCTCCCTTATTTCCTGCTACCTTGGGAGCTGCTGTCTCACCAGTAGAATTAAACCAAGACCTGGCACATTTCTCATGCTTATGCAGAGTTGTTTTCAGTCACAGCATTTAAAAAATCTTCTATAGTAAAACAAACGTTACCGTGTCACTTATTGAAATAATTTGGGTTTAAAGCTGAATTCAACAACAAAATTTGTTTCTTGAGCAACAAGGTATGTTTAGGAAAAATCACTATATATAAAGAAGCTTGTAAAAATCTCTCTTCTTTTTCACAGTCATTTCTATGAGGAAGACCAGACTGACCCTGCCTTGCTGAAGAGGGAAAGACCAAGTGCCCCTTCTGAGGTTCTTCCCAGTCCCAATTTCTGATTCTCTTATTCTGCTTTCATGTGTACAAACATAACACCAGAGTTGAGGTCATGGTAAATATCCTGAATTTTCATCATTTCTCCTAAAATCAGAACACTGTGTTTTGTTTTCTAAGAGTCTCATGCTATTCTAGAAGCTAGGTTGTTAAGAAAATAATGGAAAAATTTCCTCCCTGTGGAACTTTGCATACACTATTTTCTATTGTTTACTTAAAACAAAGTCTATTAAACTGCCAGCATTAACAGCAGCCTCATATTTTTTCTTTATATGAATAAAATATGAAGAAGAGAAAAAAAATATTTCCCATCATACTGTTGAAGGGCAAAATATGAAAAACCTGGCAAATGCTGAACAGTTGCATAAAATTATTGAATAACTGCTGAACAATGGGTCTGGAAAACAAAGGTAAACAGGTGCAATCATGTAAGATAGAGCTCCATAAAATGAAAACTAAATATATATGCATTAGTTCCATCACGTGAGAAGTATTTTTAGTAATAAAAGTAAGCAGAACCATCAAACTTCAGTAGAATGACTTACAATTATACTTCAAGACACACTTTCAACAATGGAGAAAGAATTCATTTTATAGCAAGAATTTTAATTTTTTATATTTTTTTCTCTTCAGTAGAGTATGTGTCAAGGGATCTTAATCTGCCATTTGCTGTGCATCCCTAGGAATCCTTTCCCTGTTATGAACTCCAGCAGCAGCTGGTGAAAACTGACGGTCCAGTGCATCTTTCAGCTTTTTTACCAGCCACCACAATCAGTCCCAATCTCTTCATTGACAGCAAATTAAAAAGTTCTGTAGAAGAATAATAGCTTTGTGTCTGATGTCTGGAACAGCATGTTCATAATCTGACTTTCTGACATTAGTGAGTTGCTGCTTCTGTCTGTGCTGTACCTCACTGACAAAAGGAGGAAAACCTATACTGTCTCTGATGTTGGATTTATTCTTCTTAGGTGTCTATAAAGCATAGGGATGAAAAGCACTGCCCATATACAAAGAATGAGCTTGGAATAAATTTTCCAGTTGTTAATATGGACCCTGGTTTTCTCAGTTTTACTGCTCTGATGACAATGAAATTCATGTGAAAGTATATACAGCAGCGGCAGGAACATGTCAGTTCATTTAGTAGACTGAAAAAAACAAATCATGTTTCCCCCTGCTGTTTCTACAAACAATTTTAAGTTTTATTTTGATGACAGTTCAACTGCATATGGCCAGATGGGATTCCATTTGTGGGTTGTCAATACGCTTTTGAATTTCTCAGCTACTTTAGAATGAGAAGTTGAGGACTAATTCCGTGCATGTAAAAAGGGAATTCACATGTTTATAATGACTTTCATCAAAGAGTTTATCATCATGGGACACTTAATAAAGATCACTTAATGACCCTTCACATGACCCCTTTGAGGCTGACATATTAATATGATAAACCCTTGGCAGATGAGGCAAGTAGGATGATAAAATTCATACATGCTGCACAAAATAAGAGGCTTTGAAAGATTCATTTTTACATTCTGCATTCTCAAACCTCTGACTTAAACCAACTGACAAGTGTGTTCATACAGAACACTTCAGTGAGGAATAGGTTTTGGCAACATCGCCTTGATACCGTTTTTTTAAAACTCCTTTACCTCCATTCAGTCAGCTAATAGGTTGAAAAGCAGTAAATCACAGAAGCTCAGGTGACATTCCTGAAAGTTATCAGCTCTCTGCATACGAACTTCCCACTACATTCTCCAGGCTTTATATCTACAGGTATCAGTGAAAATAAAATCTCATGGAAGGAGAGTGAATATTCATCACATTTCCAGCTCTGACAATGATAAATCTCAGAGAGTTCTGTGGAAATGTCAAGAACACATGAGAAAAATTTCAGTGTGCTAAGGTCTTGCATTCATTTGTCTTAGTTTACTTGAATAGCTCAAATTTGAATGCTGTGCCCAGAACCCGGACCCTGTTGCAGCTGATGGGGATAGTGGAATTTCTATGGTAAAATCCTTAATACTATGAACACAAGCCTGGGAATAGCCACACTGAAGCCAGTGTTTCTCCTACAAGTGTGCACTGGTGGTGCATGATCAATATTTGAACACATGCCGAAGTCCAGGGTGAATCTTTACAAAATTCTTTTAAATAGATTTTAAATCAGGTGGAAAGTACCTTAAAGGCTTAACTATTTTAGTGATATGCCATAATTTTTAAAAATTATAAAAGAAATTAATCTGCCAATCAATGTGCTTGACATCCATCCAGGAACAGTTCCATAAGTCAGCACCTGAAAGTATTTTGAATGCCTGTAAGGGTGAAGTAATACACACATAACTATGTAGACAGAAGAAGGAGTCATAACCGAAAGAAAATGGAAAAGAACAATAATAACAACAGAACCCTGGTTCCACAATTTTGGCTCACAGACAATAAAAAACACCTTAAAAACAGCTACTGCCAATAAGACAAGATAAATAATGAGAGATGTGTGTCATCATTATACTAGCAAATGGAAATGATTTCTCACCTAGCAGAAAAAGAGAGTCACAAAACACATTGATTCCTACACAGCAGCTATAGAAAAGGGAATAAGATTTAGAGAAATGAAAATGGTTTTCATGGTTATCAAGTGAGTTGCCTCTTAAGCTTCTTTTTCTCCAGGGGTACATTCTTCAGGCCAGGAATCAAAGTTCTTGCATTTCCTTCCCAATATTTAGATCCAGATGATCTAACCACCCTGTGTCTGACTTGTTGGGTACAAGAGCACATCTCGGGTCCTAATTCCATCTAAAGGATATATGGAAGATGACCCAGCCCCTTTCTGCCACTTGGTCTCATTTATAGACAGGACTGTGATGCCCAGATAGGATCCAAAGTGGCTAGTGGATGATCAGTGGACCAAGAATCTCAGCTATGGTCTAGCATATATGCAGATCGGATAAGACAAAGATTTGGCTCCTGGTCTCAGGCCTCCCAACCTATGAAAATGCTGAACAGCTAGTGGTCCCTAAATTAATTTACTCATAGAATCATAGAATAGAATCATTAAGGTTGGAAAAGATCTGTAAGATCATCGAGTCCAACCATCAACCCAACACCACCATACCCACTACACCATGTCCCTAAGCACCTCATCTTCCAGGGATGGTGACTCAACCACTCTGCCAAGCAGCCTGTTCCAAGGCTTGACCACTCTTTCAGTAAAGAAATTTCTCCTAATGTCCAGTCTAAACCTCCCTTGGTGCAACTTGAGGCCATTTCCTCTCGTCCTATCGCTAGTTACTTGGCAGAAGAGACCAACACCCACCTCGCTACAACCTCCTTTCAGGTAGTTGTAGAGCGCGATGAGGTCTTCCCCTCAGCCTCCTCTTCTCCAGGCTAAACAACCCCAGTTCCCTCAGCTGCTCCTCATCAGACTTGTGCTCCAGGCCCTTCACCAGCTTCGTTGCCCTCCTCTGGACACGCTCCAGCACCTCCATGTCCTTCTTGTAGTGAGGGGCCCAAAACTGAACACAGTATTTGAGGTGCGGCCTCACCAGTGCCGAGTACAGGGGCAAAATCACCTCCCTACTCCTGCTGGCCACACTATTTCTGATACAGGCCAGGATGCCATTGGCCTTCTTGGCCACCTGGGCACACTGCCGGCTCATGTTCAGCCGGCTGTCAACCAGCACCCCCAGGTCCTTTTCCTCTGGGCAGCTCACAAGACTTTGCAGTGCAAAAGCATCTTCAAAATAAAGATTAATTATCTGCAGTTTTATAGTTTTGCAACATGTACAGGAAAGAATTACTAGAATAAAAATACTAAGTAATTGTTTACTAAATACTCTTTATCTGGTCTGTAGAGCATGTGTAAGATCCTGTTTGCCAAAGTAACTAGAACTTCTGGCTTGAGAAGGCAGGTTTTTATATCCAGAAAAAGCTCTGTTTTGGTGTTTAGTTGACCTATACACTTTTTAACTTCCTGGGTACCAACACTCCTCTCCAGCATCAGACTAAAGGTCAAGGATTCACCCTCATCTTGCTTTTCACAAGCCTGAAAGCTTAAACCATATTAGCTTGGTGGGACTCAAGTTGGGACTTTTCCCAGCTAATGGTTCCTCTGTTTTGTTCCCTAAGGAAACTGCGTCATTGGTTTGCCTTTCCCACTAGTCACCTCTAACAAGTTCTTGGATTCAGGCAGTGCACTAGAACATGAGTATCAGGAGGGTTTTACAGAAATTGTCTCCTTTCTTGCAAGGACAGATAAATGTTTTGCCTTGGAGATAATCTTAACTGTCCCATGCCAGCATCACAAGCTGTGATAAAGGACATACCTTAGTATGGATATTGGAGCTGTGTGATTAGGAGAAGAGAGGAAAAACACATCTATTTATGGTGCAGTGTAGCAGTCAAGTGATAGACTTTATATGAAGAAGAAAGAACCACTAACGCAAAAAATGTTCTGAGTTTTCCAAAGAAAAGTGCCAACCAATGACACAGGAATATTTGCAGAAGCAAAATATGCTTGAACCTCGAATGGGGATACCTCAGTTATGCTGCTGACTCTCTGAGATTCAGTCTTTGAGAAAGAACAGGCAGAGAGTTGACCTTGGACAGCCAATTACACCCAATAGGGTGACAGCAAAATGTTATCAGATAAGAGGATGAGATTTTATACTCATTCATTATACACTTACAAAAGAACCTGTTCTAAACCTAGCAAAAGGTATTGGAAGACTTTACCATAATTGTAATGTTGTTTATGTCCTCAGGCTTCAGTTCAACAAAATACTTAAGCATACGCCTAACATTAACATCAATTGAGACTGGCAGGTTTTAAAGAAGTCCCCAAGTTTAAGAAAAGATTGAAGCAGATCACTGAGGCAAAGCTTAAACTCACTGACTCCAAGAGTGCAGAACACTGTTGGTTTTGTCTACCTCTTACATATTCCCACTTATAATTTAATACTTTTGTTATCTGTGAAATACTCAATCTCACGCCATGCAGTTCAGATCACAATCTTCAGAAGCCCAAAGTATATGACTAAAAAGCTAGATTCAATGCTCTGTTCTGGACTATTTGCAATTCTAAGTCAAGTTATGGCAATGAGGGGGGAGTGAATTCAACTCTCCTCCATTTTATTAAAGATTCATTCTTTTTTAGAAGTGCAGGAACAATCCCAGAAAAGTCCATCGAATTGACTGTCTGATAACAATTATGTTAGTTTGTTTATCTGTTTTGATTTCCTAATTTTATGGGAAGGGTTTTGGATTTAATTTGCCCAGGGTACTTAAGAAAAGAGGTCAGTGATACTGAGTCGGAAAAAGTTTTAAAATTAGCTATTCATTTGTACAAGTTTTCTCTTGGGTCATCGCTATTCACCCCTCTCAGTCTGTGACATTTTTATTTGTCCTGGGCTCTGAACAGCTGATGTTTCTTATGTTTTACTTTTCTCTAGCCTGAGAGGTCAAGCAGAGCAGCATTTAGCCAGAGTGTTGAGGTGCAAATCTCTTGTAATAAGCTCTCTCTCCTTCAGCTTAGGTTGCACTACTCTAGAGGGTTTATACCTTTTTGTAGAAATGAGGGAGTTTCCATCTCTATTACTTCCTCAAGAACAACTTCTGAGCAGCTCTAGTACAATACCTGCAGCTACAGCAGTGAACAAGGGAGAAGAGTAGAGGTGACTGGAGAGAGTCTGAGAAGAGCTAGGAATATCTTTCCTTGGCTCTGAAAATAGATGCTCTGTCTTGGGTAGAATAACACAATCCTTGTCTGGGCAAGGTCATCACTTGTCCAGATCTATTTTAAGGACCATTTGGTCCTTAAAGTCTGTTTGCTTGTTTTTTCCCCTTAGGTATGGTATAATTAGATATAATTTAGCCTCTTCAGAAAACCCATTCCTTAATGTATTGATAAGCAGCCTCATTATTATGTTGCTTTTAAATTTCTTGAGGAAAAAAGTGTTATCATATTTTACCAACATAATCAGTCGAAAAGGAAAAAAAAACCCCGATATTTAGACAGATATTTCCTACTCAGCTTCAATGGGAAAACTCTTTTAACTATTGTCTTAGAAGGATCTTAAAGTTTTCTCTCACTTTTCACTTTTTATCCTGTCATGTTTTGTGTTGCCCTTGTTACTACTTCTAAGCTTTTATTTATCCCTGTACAAGGAAAAAAAACCCAAGGAAATAATCTGTTAACACTCTGGTTCTCATTTTAGAGGATTTGCTGGACAGTGAGTCAGCAACGCAAACAGCTGTGTTCATTCTTCCTTCCTTTGTAAGTGCAATTTCTCTCTCCCACCCCAGTATGGCTTAGGTGTTTGTTCCAGACTGTTAGCCTTCAAACAAGATTTTGATGAAGGAACACAGAAATATCCGCAACAAAAGGAAATGAGAAGATGCTACTGGCATTTAGTAATGAGCCAAAATAAAAAAATCTATCCCCAGAGAATTCAGTAGTCTTATACTGCACTCCAAACATCCTTCCTGACCACAAAATAAATACATGGTGAGAAAATAAAAAAGAAGCTAGAAGGCAAGTGCATTGACCTTGTCATTAGTACAACTGAAATTATAAATAGTCAAAATACCCATCTGAGATTTAAAAGACTAATGGATAGCTCTTGCCCTTAGTAACAGAGTCTTCATATACTTCTATAGAGTATCTCACTGCACTTTTAAATTTTTATTGAATGTCTAATTTCTTTTTTGTTGCCTCTTAGATCCACAGTCAACATTATAGATGATACCCAGGTACCTGAAACTCATTTTTTGAGTAAAAAGCACAAAGTAGAATTTAATTCCAAAAAGTAGTACCAAAACCTCCATATTATTTTCACTTGAGGAACTGGATAAATAGGTAATAAGCCAGCCCACTAGTCAGGAATTTGGCCACAAAGTCAGTTTGTTGGCTTGCCTGTATGCCTATATTTCTAATATTCCAGCCATTCAGTGAACAGAGATGGGCAGGCCATGATGTGTTTAATCAGAAATTTTTTCCATGCAGTGTTTAGATTATGCTATCTTACCATGTTTCTGGAAAAAAAAAGAAAAACAACTGCTCAGTTGAAAAAGAATAAGAAAATATCTTGTCTATTCTTAACATCGGTATATTAATTAGCGACTTGCACCATGCATGAAATTAGCACTTTTCACACTATTAAATCATGAACCAAGTAATTGCCATATTTGATGAATGGTAGTTGATTTTTTTGCCATTTAGATGGTCACAGAGAAAGCCAATAGTTATATAGCCCAGAAGGCTATATAAAAGGTTTTCATAAAAGCAAACTGAGTTTGATTTTAATTGACTCATTTAGTTGATAATTCAGTTGTAAGATTCCAGTGTTCACTGAGAAAAGCTGGTTTTTAATTAAAAAAAATAAGGTGGGATTTCCATTATTGTGGATAGAAGTAATTTTTAACTTTACTGTAAACATTTTTATCTTTACTGTGAACTTTACAGTGATTCAAGTCAGCCAGCATGGCTTCACCAAGGGCAAGTCTTGTCTGACCAAACTGGTGGCCTTCTATGATGGAGTGACTACATCCGTGGAGATGGGAAGGGCTACTGATGTCATCTATCTGGACCTCTGTAAGGCCTTTGACACAGTCCCCCACAACATCCTTCTCTCTAAACTGGAGACATATGGATTTGATGAGTGGACTGTCCAGCGGGTGAGGAATTGGTTGGATGGATGCATCCAGAGGGTAGTGGTCAACAGCTCAATGTCCAGATGGAGATTGGTGCAAGTGGTGTCCCGCACGGGTCTGCATTGGGACCGTTGCCGTTCAATATCTTCATCAATCACATAGAGAGTGGGATCGACTGCACCCTCAGCAAGTTTGCAGATGACACCAAGCTGAGTGGTGCGGTTGACACGCCTGAGGGATGGGATGCCATCCAGAGGGACCTGGACAAGCTCGAGAAGTGGGCTTGTATGAACCTTATGAGGTTCAACAAGGTCAAGTGCAAGGTCCTGCACCTGGGTCGGGGCAACCCCCAATATCAATACAGGCTGAAGGGGATGAAGGGATTGAGAGCAGCCCTGTCAAGAAGGACTTGGGGGTACTGGTGGATGAAAAGCTGGACATAAACCAGCAATGTGCGTTCGCAGCCCAGGCGGCCAACCGTATCCTGGGCTGCACCAAAAGAATTGTGGCCAACAGGTCGAAGGAGGTGATTCTGCCCCTCTACTCTGCTCTGGTGAGACCCCAGCTCTGGAGCCCTCAGCACAGGAAAGACATGGACCTGTTGGAGCGGGTCCAGACAAGGGCCACGAAAATGATCAGGGGGATGGAACACCTCTCCTATGAAGAAAGGCTGAGAGAGTTGGGGTTGTTCAGCCTGGAGAAGAGGAGGCTTCGGGGAGAGCTTATTGCGGCCTTTCAGTACTTAAAGGGTGCTTATAAGAAAGATGGCAGAAAATTTTTTAGCAGGGCCTGTTGCGACAGGACAAGGGGGAATGGTTTTAAACTAAAAGAGGGCAGATTTAGGCTAGTTATAAGGAAGACATTTTTTACAGTGAATGTGGTGAGACACTGGCACAGGTTGCCCAGAGAAGTGGTAGATGCCCCATCTATGGAAACATTCAAGGTCAGGTTGGACGGGGCTCTGAGCAATCTGATCTTGTTGAAAATGTCCCTGCTCCTGGCAGGGGGGTTGGACGAGATGATCTTTAAAGGTCCCTTCCAACCCAAACTATTCTATGATTTTACGATTTCCACTGGTTTCATTTGGTTCAGTTCACAAGGCCAAAGAATGAGTCCCTGCTGCATTTTTAGCAAAGGTGTGAACCTCTGAGTATAAACTTACCTTGTTCCTTGCTGACTGACACAAATCTGCCCTCTGGCACTGGCTTTAGTTGTATCTGGAGAACAAGGTAAGACAACACACCTGAAGTGTGGACAGGGGGACTCAGGCATGGGCATCCCACTTTGGCTTCCATTCAGGTGTCCCACGTATCCTTGAGGCAGCAGAGAGGTTGGCTGGGACCCTGCCTTGAAAAGGTCAGCTCATGTGCAGAAAGGCAATTTATAGTAGCCCAGCCAAAAGTTTCTTTGCTGGCAACTTAGACAGTCAATGGCAGATGGGAGATCTTGCCTTCACCCTTTCCCTCACACATGTGCCTATGCAGGATATAGCTATAACTGTAGCATCAAATGAGGTTATTCTTTTTCCCTTCTCTCACCAATCAGACGCCTTCTTCCAAGCAGCCTCACTGAATTGAATGGGACCCATTCATCTTGTATGTGATTATGCAGTGTAAGGGAATGAGAACATCATCAACAGGAATAACTGAATCATCTTGCTGTTCTGGATTAACAAATACATAAAATGGTGTGGTGGGTTGAACTTAGCTGGCCGCCAGGTGCCCACCAAACTGCTCTATCACTCACCTTCCTCAGCAGGACAGGCGAAGGAAATACAAGGAAAAGCTCGTGGGTTGAGATAAGAACAGCAAGATAACTTACCAGTTACCATCATGGGCAAAACAGGTGAAACTTGGGGAAATTAATTTAATTTATTGCCAATTAAACAGAGTAGGCTAGTGAGAAATAAGAACAAATCTAAAAGCATCTTCCCCCTCCCCTCCCTTCTTCCCAGGCTCAACTTCACTCCTGACTCTTCTACCTCCTCCCCCCCGAGCGGCGCAGGGGGACAGGGAATGGGGGTTCATAATGCTTTATCTCTCCACCCCTTCCTTCTCATACTGTTCTCTTGCTCCAGCGTGCGTCCCTTCCATAGGAGACAGTATTCTAAGAACTGCCATAGCATGGGTCCTTTCCAGGGGTGCAGTCTTTCAGGAACAGACTGCTCCAGTGTGGGTCCTGCCAGGAGCCCGTTCCAGCACGGGATCTTCACAAGGTCACAGCTTCCTTCAGGGCACATTCACATGCTCCTGTGTGGGGTCCTCCACGGGCTGCAGGTGGATATCTGCTCCACCATTAACCTCCATGGGCTGCAGGGGGACAGCCTGCCTCACCATGGTCTTCACCACGGGCTGCAGGGGAATCTCTGCTCTGACGTCTGGAGTACCTCCTCCCCTTCCTTCTTCACTGACCTTGGTGTCTGCAGGGCTCTTTCTCTCACATTTTCTCACTCCTCTCTCCCGGTTGCTGTTGCACAGCAGTTTTTACCCTTTCTTAAATATGTTATCACAGAGGTGCTACCAATGTTGCTGATGGACTCAGCTTTGGGCAGCGGCTGGAACTGGCTCTGTCCGACACGGGAGCAGCTTCTGGTGTCTTCTCACAGAATCCACCCCTACAACATCCCTGCTACGAAAACCTTGCCACATAAACCCAACACAAATGGTCATGGACATATGGCTGAGTGCTAAACACCATCACAGGATGTTCATCAGGGCACTATGGTTTAGCACCTATGCAGCTTCACCTCTTGCTGTACTGTCCCCCATCTTTGCCTGCTCTGCTCTTTGCAGTCTCTCATGAGTCCTTTTGGAACATCACTAACTTGCTCCTTTCCAGCCTCTACCTTTTCACATCACCCTTTGCATGTGCATCGTTGCAAAATGCATCCCTTCTGTAATGGTGTCTGTGTTTCCCTGCTTTCTGTTGCTGTAATACCTGGAGTCTGATTATCCCTTGAATGGGTGAAATTTGTCAAGTGAAACCATTTGTTTAGACAAAATGCTCATTTGGGTTAACTGAAACAGCCTCTCAGTTCATTAAAGTGTTTCAACTGGAAAAAATGTTTTCATGTCAAAACACGTTAGTTGAAAACACACTTTTTGTTTGTTTGTTTTGGAAAAGATACTTCAATATTAAATGTACATAATTTTAGTTTTAATAAAGGCTAGAAAATAATAACTTTTGTTGCTTCGATAGAAACTGTTCTGCTCAAGTAATTTCAATAATCCTTTCTTTCCAGTACCCAGACGAAACAAAAGCTAATTTTGGATCAATCTGAATATTTTCATTCTGTGGTGTGACCATTAAAACCCAAGCATATTATAGCTCTCTAATTGTTACTTGGATGGGCCAAGATTTTTGTTACTGGTAGCACAGAAACTGCTTGCTATAGTATTGTGGTCTAAAACATATAATAGCAGCAAGAGTTTTGATAGGGGAAGACCTTTATTACTGTCTCGAATCATATTAGCAATGAAGACTCTGCCTTGTGTGCTTCATCATAGGGACGTAAGGCAAGGAGGGAGCATCACCATGTCCACAGTTCCCACTATTCCAGTCATCATGCAATAGTCATCACTTCAGGATTATCCATCCCACCACCAGCTACATGCAGAGATATACTCTCCAGAAGATGCGGTTTTCTGATATCACTTAAAATCCAACATTAGCAAAGTCTACAATATCCTATTGGAAGACAGAAGATAAGGTAAATACCCTTTGATGAGATCTGTTCTCTCATTCGCAAATCAGTCCTGTCCCTGAATTTTTAAAAAGCCATAACCACTTATATTGGGTTTATGTAGCAAGGGTTTGGTAGCAGGGGGGCTACAGGGGTGGCTTCCGTGAGAAGAGGCCAGAAGCTTCCCCTGTGTCCGATAGAGCCAATGCCAGCCGGCTCCAAGACAGACTTGCTGCTGGCCAAGGCCGAGCCCATCAGCAACCGTGGCAGTGCCTCTGGGATAACGTATTTAAGAAGCGGGGAAAAAAAACCCAAACCTGCACAA
This sequence comes from Calonectris borealis, assembly GCF_964195595.1. Classification (NCBI taxonomy): domain Eukaryota; kingdom Metazoa; phylum Chordata; class Aves; order Procellariiformes; family Procellariidae; genus Calonectris; species Calonectris borealis. The sequence continues at coordinate 13,028,610 of NC_134314.1, forward strand.
CAGCAATTGCAGCTGGGAAAGAGGAGTGAGAATATGTAAGAGGAACAGCCCTGCAGACACCAAGGTCAATGAAGAAGAAGGGGGAGGAGGTGCTCCAGGCACCGGAGCAGAGATTCCCCTGCAGCCCGTGGTGAAGACCATGGTGAGGCAGGCTGTCCCCCTGCAGCCCATGGAGGTTAGCGGTGGAGCAGATATCCACCTGCAGCCCGTGGAAGACCCTACACCAGAGCAGGTGGATACCCAAAGGAAGCTGTGACCCCGTGGAAAGCCCACGCTGGAGCAGGCTCTTGGCAGGACCTGTGGATCCATGGAGAGAGGAGCCCACGCTGGAGCAGGTTTGCTGGCAGGACTTGTGACCCCGTGGGGGACCCACGCTGGAGCAGTCTGTTCCTGAAGGACTGCACCCCGTGGAAGGGACCCCTGCTGGAGCAGTTCGCGAAGAACCGCAGCCCGTGGGAAAGACTCACATTGGAGAAGTTCGTGGAGGGACCCCACGCTGGAGCAGGGGAAGAGCGTGAGGAGTTCTGCCCCTGAGGAGGAAGGAGCGGCAGGGACAACGTGTGATGAACTGACCACAACCCCCATTCCCTGTCCCCCTGCGCCGCTTGGGGGGAGGAGGGAGAGAAAACTGGGAGTGAAGTTGAGCCTGGGAAGAAGGGAAGCGTGGGGGGAAGGTGTTTTAAGATTTAGGTTTTATTTCTCATTACCCTACTCTGATTTGATTGGCAATAAATTAAACTGATTTCCCCAAGTCGAGTCTGTTTTGCCCGTGACAGTAATTGATGAGTGATCTCCCTGTCCTTATCTCAACCCATGAGCCTTTTTTATATTTTCTCCCCCCTGTCCAGCTGAGGAGGGGAGTGATAGAGCAGGTTTGGTGGGCACCTGGTGTCCAGCCAAGGTCAACCCACCACACTGGTATAATCAAAGTCCCCGTAGGTAAGTATGAACAACCTTGATAACCCACTCTTCTGCATGAAACTGCAGGCCAGGTTTTCTGAATGCAACCTTAACACTTCGTTCAGTGTGTGTAAAGCACTGTCTTTTGCACACAGCGGTGATCACGCTTACACCGACAAATCTTGTCTGAATTTTGCAAGTAGAAATAATATGCCACTCATTAAACTAATGGAATCTTTCACCCACAAATTTAAATCACAGTAGCCCACAGAGATACTTGTAAGTGTGTTTGACTGTTTATGAGTTTATATAGTAAAAGCATTCTCCAAAATGATATATTAGTTCGTGGTTCTTTGCATAATTATTTTTGTCCATTATATCTGTTTTGCTCACTTTCTGTTGTTTGTCTACAGTGCTTTCACCCACGTGGATACAGGTGGCATCACAATGCTGTAATAAAAATGTGTTGCTTTTACCATTACTGTTGTATTTGCATTTAGAAATATCTTCGTACCTGTTTTATGCATTCCAAGACATCATTTGAGGTATTTAACAAAGAAAAGCCATTCTTGTGTCTTCATAAAACCAGTTTGTTGATAACAAACAGATTTTAACTAACATTTGGACCATCCATGATTTCAAAAAACCAGATGGAATCAATAAATGTTACACAGCACACATAACTGTTTGCTATGTAACAGAATATGTCTAACATAACAAATATGTCCAGAGTGTAAAACAAGATGAGAAAGAAAAGAATGCAGAGAATGAACTTCAATGAATCAGATAATAGTGTTTACATATGACTATGTGGTTATCTTAGTCCTTGTAATTAATAAGAAAATCTCCAAGAGGAAAGAATTCAAAATAAATGAGATAAACTAATTCTCAAAGTCAGCTAGAGAGAAGAATCATGGTAACATATGCATCTGATACCTTATAAGTAAGCGTTTGTGGATCCCTGTTTGTTCAACTTGAAACAAACAAAAAACCCCACCACAATAAAAGCCAACTTTTGTGCACAATCTCTTAGAGTTAAAGGCCCATCAACAAGTTTACAACATCAGTTCTTCAGCTTTGAATCTTTGTTCAGGCTTCTTATTATATTTTGGTACACTTATTGATAAGGTGATCGTATTCTATAGACCTTAGACCAGTCTACATATTTGAATAGCTGAACCTTTTGGAATCTGCTTTCAGTGTTGAAAGGACTCTAGACTTTGTACCATAAGTGGGTGAAATTCAATTACATGGATCTGAATTCCTCCCAGCACTTGCAAGCACTTGGAATGAAGTGTTCTGATTTCACCAACATGTACTAACAGATCTAATTGTTACAGGGACTTGAGAATTTTTCTTTTATGGCTACTCATATAAATAAATATTTCACAAGAAGGGTGTATTCAAGAATTTGATTTTTGTTTGTTGATGAATTCATAGAAACAATATAAAAAAGATTATTAAGTTTTTATAAAAGTTTCTTTTCCACAGGCGGAGCTAGCGTGTCTACAGTTTAATGTAACACCTCTGCAGCTTAATGTACCCCAAGATGAGCATTAACAGCATGAAATACATTTTTCCAGAGTCCAGTCTTTCAGGCATAAGAAATCATAGTTGCCTCTTATTGGTTGTGGTAAGAAGGAAGAAACTTAGAAAATGAACTTTTAAAGGCAGTGAAAGTGCCTTTTAATGGCTTAGTTTTGAAGGCATGTTCACATTTAATATCTAGAAAGAAAGAAGCTGTTTTTTTATGATGCATTTCTTCACTACAAGTAGTCTCTACTGGCACAATTTTCTAGTGGGAAAAAAAAAGTAAAATAATGAATACATAATATTTGTAATGCTGTGGTAATGTATACATTTTAAATTTAAAGTATTCTTTGGATTGTAGAGACAGAATATAGCTGGATTCAATTTTTACTTTCAGATTTAAATAACTACTCAGCTCAGGTATCTCATATTACCATTACTTTCTAGCAGATACTCAAATAGGAAAATTCTAGGAGCCTGTTTCTTTGACTTCTTTATGTTTCCTTAGTAATTTCATATAAATAATTAACATATGTATGAGGGTTAAAAATAGTTTAAAACAAATACAGGACTGAATCCATTCATGTAATAATCATATACAATATTTTGTAATACTATTTAATTTGTAGTACTACTCATGATATAAAAATCTAATCAGATTTGTCACAGCCTAATTTTCTTTGCTCCCACAGCATTTTAAAAAATCCTTCATCTTCTTGGCCTAGGGGAGAAAAAAAAATCATGTTTACTCTCTGTCTTTAAAACAGTAACATCCTTTGCCATTTTCACAATTAAATACAGTACATCAAAGTATGTAGCATAAAAGTATTAGAAACTATCTGATGAAACTTGAATTTTTTAGAGCATCTTTTTTACAGCGTACTACTGAAAAGCTGCATCCCTCCTTTCTTTCTAGACACCAGAATTCCTTTTCTTGATGTTTTCTGTTCAGGGAAATAGGAACAGATTTTTTTTATTTAGGCAGTTCAGCAATTACTGATGTCTGGAAAAAATTTCCAAAACACTAATTATCTCCTTGAGATACTGGACTCATCAGTGTTACAGTCAGCGTCTGGGCTAAAGGCAAGAGGTGAGCTTTAAAACTGCACAGCTGAAACACAGATCTGGATCTAGCTCAGTGGAACAGGAACAAACCCCGATCTTATTAGTAGCTACAAAATGAGATAAACCTTACCATCCCCAGAAGACCTAGGTACCCTTGCATGCTGCTGCTGCAGCACCGAGTGATTACATGTCTAACCAAGACAGCCCTTAAGAATCTGCTTCATTTTTAAGAGCTCATCTTCATTTTTTAAGAGCCAGGGGTTTAAACAGCGTACTAAGGTAGACCAAGGGAATGGTGCTTTTTTTGTTTTCGAAGTTGAGCATGTATTTGAATATACTGCTGGACTGAATGCTAATGAGAGACAGTCTCTCCATGTTTCAAGTTGCTTGGAAAAAGATATCTTCTAGATTTCCTGTTCTTTCTTCTTCAATATCTCCAAAACTGTATTACTGGCCTGTGTAAAAAGTTTCAGGTTTTAGAAGGATGAAGGAAGCTACATGAAATAATAGTGTAGGGGTTTTTTCCTTTTTTTTTTTTCCCTTTTTTTTTTCTTTCTGTCCTTAACAGAGACCCAAGGAACACTGATTCTTTTTGTTTTTTTTTTTTTACTTTAAACCTTCATTAAACTACAATGAGATTTTTTTCAACCTAAACCTGAAATTAGTAAAACTGACCTTTGATTTTTTTCGCTAAGTTTTGTGATACTAAAAATCCATAGAAAAGGCTATAAGGTTATGCTTATTTAGCAGGAACCTGTCTTGATAGTCTTAATTATGTTATTTTCCTATGTATTCCAATGTAATATTTTAAGCTTCCTAACATTAAAAAATGTTAAGGGACTATTTTCAGATGTCACTATGACCTTTAAAAATACCTAATCTAGATATTTAGAAGCTTTATAACTCATGGTCCTATTTTAAAAGGAGTGTGGGAGGGTAATCAAAGAAAGTCATTTTGTACTGAGTAAAAAGTGCACTAATTCTACATTAGTAAGCACGCCTCTTATAGAAAGTTGTCCTTCAGTATGATTGAATACCACTGAATATTGTGGTACCGCAATACCACTTGAGTGTCCTTCAAGGTGGCTTTATTTGAGGTTAGTCATCCACTTTAAAATTCCTTCCCATGAGAATTTTTTTTTTTTTGAGTTATTTTTATGATACACACACACGCTTCCATCTGCAGCCTTTTATTTCTGATTATGTGAAATGTATGGCTGGTCTTAGTAGCTTTTTCCACATGTATATAGTAAAAGACACCCAAATGCTTAGACAGTGTACGTTGCCTGGACACACACATTTGTGTGTTATATCCATGGGACCTACATAGCTGGGTGCCACTCCCAGACACACACACAGGTGTCGTGTGTAAAAACTGCTTCTCTCATGGACTTTGAACCAGATCAGAATTGGAAATTTGTTGATTTATTAATAATATAATTAACTGGCAATTAGTGAACCATGCATTCAGCATCCATTGTGGTGGTAAAATGGATGAACCACAACAATAAACACTTACAAAATGTGATCAAACAGCTGCAGACCTTGAAATACCTGTTGTAACTAATCCCCCCAAATTTTAATCACAGATACACACAGAGACATCCTTGCACAGGCCATATGGGTTTCAGGCACATGCACCTCTCCAGGGAGTACATTCCCTACTCGCATCCTGCTCCGGCAGGAGACACGGGTGCTTGTCCTGGTTTTGGTTGGGATAGAGTTAAATTTTGTCCTAGTGCTGTGTTTTGGATTTAGTATGAGAAGAATGTTGATAACACACTGATGTTTTCAGTTGTTGCTAAGTACCCTGTCAAGGACAGCTTCCATGCTCTACCAAGCAGAGGCTGGGAGGAGGGAGCATAGGCGGGATAGCTGGCCCAGCTGGCCAATGGGGTATTCCATACCATATGATGTCATGCTCAGTATATGAATGGTAGGTGTGTTCCAGGAAGTAGTACAATTGTATTGTGCATCACTCATTTTGTATATTCCATCATTATCATCATCATCATCATCATTATTATTATTATTATTATTATTATTATTATTATTATCCCTTTTCTGTGCTATTAAACTGTCTTTATCTCAACCCGCGAGTTTTTTTCTCACTCTTATCCTTCCAATTCTATCCCCGTCCCACCGAGGTGGGGGAAGTGAGCGAGCGGCTGCGTGGGGTTTGGCTGCCTGCCAGGTTAAACCACGACATGCTCCAGCACTAGGTGTGCCCAGGATGCTGCCTGCAACCCCCCAAGCACATGTGGGGGAGAACACCCCCTTGAGGTAGCTTGTCCCTGCTACTTGTCCCTGCTGGTCCCCCAGCTGTCCCTCATTCAGCCGGGTGCCTACTCCCTGCAGCATCCTAGGGGAGGATGCTCAACCCAGCCTGGGCAAGGTGTTATGAATTTTCATGCTTTTCTCCACCTGTTACTGGAAGTTTTCACTTCCAATCACATGTCTAAAGTCCAATTAAGAACCACTGTAGAATGTTTCCACTGAGTATCAAATCTATCATGCGCAGATTCCCAAAGTGTGAGAACAAAAGGAGTCTAGTGAAGTTTAAATATTGGAAGCTGTTAGGTTTTACTGAATTACTGCTTCTAGAGATCAATAATTTCAGTATGAAAAAAACATGTATTGCCTCAAGAGACATCTGATCTTGCTGTGAAGACATCAAGGGGTGGAAAACTGACACCTCTTCAGAAGTTTGTTTCCACCGGTAGGTTTGTTTTGTAAATAATATATATACAACATACATGCATACATATACAAATATATATACAGATACATATATACATATATATATATATATGCATTCCTCCCCATACAACAGCATGTGCTTTGTTTCTAACTACTCAGCATCCAGCATTAGGTGGTATATTCTTCAATACTTGAATGTTTTAGCATTACAAAGGCACTCATCATTGGTAAACTGAGCTCTTTATGTCTCACGCTAGGAGGCACTTTCTTCCAGTCATTTTCACACTTTTTTTCTGTATCCTTTCCTAGTTTTGCTTTTATCAATGCTATAAAAAGAAGAAAGATTACCTCCTGGATCTTATTTAGTTTTCCGCCAGTTTTGTATGATTGCACTATGCCTTTGAACACAGAAGTGTGGTGCAAGCTCATTCCAAATTGTCCACTAAACATACAAATCCTTTTCCTAAGAGCAGTTTTCCAAACTGCCACAGGTAAGACAGAGTAAGCCACCACCTGAAGTGGATGTGGATGCTGGTGTTTATTTAGAACTAACAAGATGAGAGCTTTTACCCTACTTGTTTATTTCACATGTTCACCTGTCCCTTCCCACAGCACTATGCTCATAGGTCTTGACTTTTCTCCCCAGCAGGGACATCACTGTTGGTCTGGGAAGGTCAGGCAGAAAAAAGTCATGTTGGTTCCTGCTGTGCAGCTCCTCACAGTTACTTTTGAGTAACCCCTGTCTGAGGGGTTATTGACCAAACTCTCTGGGCATTCCCAGCATTTGACTCCATACATCTCCGTGACCTTTCCTCTAGATGGCATCTTCACCTTCTTCTTTCCAGGCCCCCTTCTGCTTTCTAAGACCACCTCTTCTCTTCAGGAATCTTTCTTTTCAACACTGCCTCTTCCTTTCAGACCCCAAGCCCCCAGTTTAAGTAGAAAAACTTTGCAGAAACAAATGTCTAATCAGCCTCATAATTAATTGGTAGTTCTGTTGCATGTCTCTTCATTAACTGGAGGATTTAGGATGTGTCAGTTATGTTTAGTCCAGGTGTTATAAAAATCTACAGCCAGTCCCTGCCAGTTGTACCTAGCAAGTAGCAGGCTTGTGCCTGAGAGTTCAAAAGTTTGGTTTTGAACATTCACCCAGCTACACACATATACCCAACTATATGCTGCCTGCTAGCATTCACCATTTAAGCTATTTTTTCAACTACAATAGAAAGCAGTGCCTATACTTACCACAAAATATGTATGGCTGGTGTTCCTCACTCACAGGTATCTAAATTTGCTATGGATTGTCTTTAAAGTTCATTTTGTTTAAATAGGTGAGTTTCCCAATGCAATCCAATTCACTTTATGTGATCCATCTCACCTAGTTTTAGCCATCTAAAAAGGCAGTGACAGGGCTCAGTTTGAGACTGCACCTTCTCGTCCCTATATATGTGTCCATATGTAAACCACGTGTCTAAGCTGCCATTATCATTTATAGACATCTAGTTAATAAAGTCAGTGGAGACCAGACAAATATTCACTCACGCTGCAGCTGACACCTTCACTTGGTCAGCTGAATTTGCTCTAGACTGTTGTGACTGTGTTGATTATATCTTCATTGAGTGTAATGAGAACCTAGACAGCTTTTATGCTTCTGGACAAACTAAATTTAGCCTGGAAAGTTAATTTATGTTGACATCTAAATTTAAATGTCTTGAATTAAATCCTGTCCCACCAGCCTATGTTTATTATATCTAGTCCCTCTGTAGTCTGGATAGGAAGAGGTACCTCCAGAGGGTGATTCATCCCACTTGTTTGAGGATGAAAACACTGTTCCCTCTCCCTTTCTTTTAATTGCAGAGAAACTGAAATGATTATCTGAAACTATATAGTCTTAGATTGAAATTAGGTGAGATCAGTTTCACTCTGGTCTGAAAGCACTGTTCTCCTAATTATTTACTAATTTCTCATTTTTTGTATTATTATAAAATTAGTTGGCCATAATTTTTATATATATATATGCGTATGTATATTTCTGTATTTTTGAAATTCTGTATTTCCAATATGTTTTTTTCTTATTCAGGCAGTTCTAGCTGCTAGTAAAAATTTGTAATTGTAGGCAGACAGGTAGGTCACATAGGATTGGAAGATTTCCTAATGCAAACACACTCATCCTGCAGATGATTTATACTCTTGACAAGCATACTCTGCCCAAGGGGATTTTATCAGGGAATCTGCAAATGATTACAGTACAAATCCATAGCAATGCTGGTTTTCCGTCTTGTGTGATATCCTGATACTAGGACCATTTGGATTGCAATTCATAGGACTGGTGAAATGTATGATTGAAAATGTCCCTCATATAAATCCTGCATTACATGGAACAAAACTGTAGTAATTATGACATTTTTTGTTTGTTTTGGTTTTGGTTTGGTTTTAAGGCTAACAAATAAGGATATTAAGTTTGACACCTTTACTGTATCTTTTTCCTTAATAGACTTCCCAGTGGACAACATTGTTATTTAGACCAACTATCATACTAAAGCAAGATAGAGATAAGAAATAAAGCCAAATATTAAACTGTCAAAGAAGGTGAACAATGGTCCTTAAATAGGCACTTCTAAAATGCGAGAGTTTGTGCCTTTAAATTCAGGCTGAAATTTAGTTTGACTGCTGTTCTTAAAGAAGTAAGCAGTGTCATCTTAGTTTCTGCTTTAGATTTGTCTAGGACTCTGAGTTGACGTATTTCATTTTAATTAGATATTCTATATCTGGTCTCCTTACTTAGAGAAACATCAGTCCTCTACATACCCAAACAATCTTTTCAGGTTGAGGTCAGCACCATAAATATAGCGAGGGAAGAGCCACGACGTGCATATAGAGCCAGCTCACTGCTGTCAGCAGTACAAGCGAAACTGAATCTTGCAAAACTCAATCTTGCTGCTCCAGGGATGAGGATCCAGAGCCTGATCAGAGCTGGGCCTTCCTCCCACACAGGTTGAAGAGGCGGAGTGATACAGAAAGGGGGAGGAATAGAGCTGAGGGAGGGAGGAAGGTGCTGGAGAGGCTTATTTCTTTCTGTTGGATAGGCTGAGAGAGTTAGGGACAGCGGCTATTTCTGTGGGATGCCACTAGCTCTTACCCCAGTCTCTAGACAGCAATAGTTAGCCTGAGCTTGGGCACGCTGCAGCCCTATTTTTCTTGGCGTATACCATAGCCTGCTGATCAAGATGACTGTTAATTCCACATGTGTTTGGAGCTGCATAGCAGGCATCTAACACAAGGGTTAACCATTTTCTGTTTCATGAACAAAATACAAGCAACCTTTTTCTTTTTAACTTCATTTATACAATATTATACAATACCACATTGTTTCATATTGTAAGAATGGAAAGTTAAAGCAGAATCTTTCCTGAGGAGATGATTATGTTATTTTGATGGCAAGTTCTATTTAGGAATAAACAAGTTTTGCAGTTTTCCATGCCTGTAGCTTTAAAAGTGGCCGTAACTGGATTTAAAACCCAAAGTCAAAGATTAATTAACTGTTTTGAGAATTAGTATCTAGGATGAAGAATAAATAAATTTATTAAATGTTTTCCAGAAATTAAATATTCAGAAATACAGAATTATCATTGATCTTTTGAAATTATCCAGTCTGTAGTAATCAAACTCCGATTACATTGAAGAGTGAAGAAAAAAGATTCTACTGTGAGTCAAAACCATATAATATAGTTTCAGGGCCAGACACCAAGCGGAGATCAAGAAACAATGGGCATAAATTGAACTAGGAGGGGTTCATACCTTAAAAATAAAGTAAAAAGTGAAAACTTTTTGCCCTGGAGGAAAGTCAAACAGTGGAGCAGGTTGCCCAAAGAGGTTGTGGCGTCCCCACCTTTGGAGTGGGGATGAAACCTTGAGCAGGGAGCTGGACTATAGACCTCCTAAGGTCCTTGCCCACCTGAGTGACCTCATGTTCGTATGAGCTCATGGCTATGTTTTACAGCATATGCTGAAGTCAGTGTGGCCATAGCTGCACAGTTATCATTACCCTTCTAATTTAAGTATGTTTATCTTCATTTGTGTCTATGGTGTAATGTATCTAAATCTCCAATAAACACAGAGTTGGAAAAGAAGGTTAAACTCTTCGCTTATTTTGTATGATAATTTTCACTCTTTCTGCCCCAAAAGCCCTGAGATATGGATAAAATGTAGTCCATATTTTCCAAATATAAATAAGGATAGAGACTGCAACAGTTTGCATGTGTTCTAGAGGAGGTGGAATAATTGCCTGGAAGAGAAATCCATTGGGTTTACTAAATGCATAGAAACCACCTCCATTTTTTCAAATCCCTGTGCTGTAAAGCAGAGACTGGGAAAATGTTAGGGAAAAGTACCATGTGTGCTTGCTTTGTGTTTATACACGGCATGAGTCTGCGTTAGTTAACTTTTGTAATCAGGATAGACTTTTAGTCTGAATCAGGCCATTCTAATAATCATGTTCTAAATAATGAGTCACGATCCTGGAGGAATCTCAGGTTTTGCAATACATAGACTGAAAGATACCAGTAGAAGGGGTACTGTGACTCAACATTAATTCTCTTTGAGCTTGCTTATTTCCATTCTGGATATATCATGGACAGAATCCAAATCAGAGTATTCAGTGTTCCCAGCTTGATTATTTGAAATCCAAAACTGAGTGCATACTTGCTCAAATTCTAACATATTTGGACTTAATTTATTATAGTAAATTAAAACTAAGCAAGCCCTATGGCATGGAAGAATATTAAAGTTAAATTTCATATGCAGAAAAATGGCTGTGAGGTATGGGGAGCAGGAAAATTAAACAGAAAGTCAACCCTTTAAAACAAAGTATGTATTAAAAGACAGTTCTTCCTTTGGTTTTAGCCTGGCAGCTGCCGAGGAAAAAACTTTACCCAAAGAGAAAAGCTTGTTACATACTCCAGTGCTAATATTCTTAGTATAAACTGTGTAATGTTTGGATACCATTGGATTATTTGGATTGTGATGGTTCACAAACTGGTCATTATGACAGGAGAATAAAGGGAAAAGAGATTCTCAGCACAGACTGTACAGGTGGTTAAGATAACTGCAGAATTAATATTACATAGTAATGAGACAAATTCTCCAAAGCTAACAAAGCAGACTTGGGTGGAGCTAGGTTTATACTAGATATGTCAACTAACTTTTATCTGTGAAGATGCTATAAGGCATAAACAAAGTTTTCTTTTAATTAGATACTGCTTTCACTTCTGTCTTTCTAGTGTGCACTGGTTTTCTTAAAGGCTTTGACTCAAAAAACCATTCTTTCATTCGTGAAATATTTTACATAATTACTTGGGAATGATGTTAATGAGGCTTACAGACCTATTTTAAGGCATCAGCAGTGCAGCTAGCTTTTCAGTACTGCAATGCAGAAATACAGCCAGCAATGGACTGAATGATAGTCTCTGATTAATTAGTAACAATTTAAGAAAAAAAACACTTATTGGCAAGATATGTACAGTTCAGCCCTTCGAGAGAAGGTTTTTTTTTGTTTGTTTGTTGTTTTTTTTTTCCTTCCAGGCTAGTCCTCTGAAGTATATACAAAGTAATAAACAGCTATGAATTAGTTTCCTTGTTGATATATATCCCCTTAGACTCTTTTCACTTCACTATGGAGACACATAGCATCTTCAGGCTGGAAACATAGATGAGGTTTTTGCTTTGACAGTTTTCTCCCAAATATCGATTGTGCATGGTTTTCTATTAAGGTAACTTACTCAAATGTCTATATTTTTCAGTTGCAACTGTAAGCATGTGTTGAATATGTTGAACGTACTTTCTTTATAGGGGTGCTTTCATTAAATTCTGCTAGTTGCCTTAATCCTTGGGTTGTTAGATACCTTTCTTTCAGGGACTGACTATTTTCCTGGAAGGAAAAGATATTCTGGACTAAAATGTAATGTTGAAGAGGAGCAAATCACCTCAGTATGCCACATACCTGAATTACCTGTAGGAAATAATAACAATAGATGCAGTCTTAGATAACATATTTTGAACCTGTCTTAAAGAAAGATCTTAGGGCTAATTTGAGTTCTGGGGACTTGCAGATCATCTTTCTAGTGGTTGGTATTATGGAATATGTCAATAGGGTTAAGGATAAGATTTCCTGTAAATGGAAATGAATGTGTGAGTTATATCTCAGTTAACCTCGTCTGTCTTAAAATTAAACGCCTAGACTAAGGTTGTTATATATGTTTCATCTGCTGTCTAGGAGGAGTGAGGGGATTTCCAAACCATGATCCAGGGTTTCTTAAGAGAGGTAGGATGAATTGCTATGTAGAGGTTCTTATATCTTCCAAAGCACCTGCATGAAACATACCTTAAGCCTATTTTTAGGTGGTTAAAGCTAAATGAAGTGAACCTGACTGTAAGGTTCCTTATTCTCTGAGGAACTTTTGAAAATTCTGCTGAAAACATGAAAGGCTTTAATGCTGTCCATTGTATTTTGTAGTTTGTCTAATAAGGATGTCCATATGAGGTTAAAATAAGATTTTTTTCGTGATGTTTGTAAAGACGGAAGCATGCTTTAATGTTTTTTGGTGTACCTGGGAAGTGAGTAGTATAGAATCATGGAACTTCTCACATCAGCTTTCCATATTGAGAAAGTCATCTTACACATATGTGTATTGGAAGTGGAAGTTGTTTTGTTTAAATTCATATATCTTTCTTAGAGCAGAGGGAGTAAAAAACACCATGCAAATAGTCTCTTAGTTGAGGAGCTAAGCCCAACTCCAAAGCCTATCTCCTTATTCTAAGGAGCTTCTTCCAGTCAGAGACCAATTTTGCTGTTACTCTCACGGTCTTACTGCTCACAAACCTGCATAGCAAAACTCAAAATATCATACAGTATGTCTTCACAAGCCTGAATATTAATTTGCAAATTATGTATATAAATCCTACACCAGCTGACAAAAGCATACTGTGCTTATGATTTGTTTGGCTAATCAAACGGAGGCAGGGATCACTGCAGGGTGTCGCCATCTTTGCACTTGGAAATTCAGGGACAGTTTTTGTTGAATATGTACAGTACCATAAAAGCATGGTGGGGTTTAGGGCACACAATGGTCTTTTTGGACATCTATTCGGCAATTATTCCTGTCTTTCTCAGCATAAGGAGCGGACAACTAAGAAGCCCTTCTGCAGCTCTCACCTGTAAGGTGATTCACTGTATGCAGAGATAATTCACTTGAGCTAAAGGCCTACACAGTACCAGTAAGAGTTGTAGAATCAGGCCTGAAAAAGTTCATTTTGCTCAGCAGGGAAATGAATAATAAGTCTTCTGTCTGCAACTCTTGGGACACTTGTATTTCTGTGCCACAAATACCTTCATTAAAGATTAATCATATCTTGTAGCAAAACTGCAGGTCTCTGGCTCTTATCACAGGAGAATTTCCCAGTGGCACTAAAGGAAATTGTGCTGTAAATATATGCATAATCTCTTGGAGACATTTTTCAAGTCCTTTCAGTTATTTTACATCTTGACATTTTCAGCCTAAAGCTGATTTGTATCTTTTATGTACAAACATCTTTATCCCTTTAAATTTCTGGAAACAAGTCAAGTCATTTAGTATAAAGCAACTTAGTAAGAAAGAACCTATATAAACACTGCAAATGATTTAACTCTACCTATACTGTTTTATTTGCAATCGTTAGTTATATCCTCCCTGAATCTACTGAGGTCAGTGGAATGAATGCCATTGCCTCCAGAGAATAAAGAATAATCCAGAAGAAGATACTGCTAAACATACTCAAATCCTTTGAATCATGTAAAAGGACTTCTCAGTAAAGAACTCCACAAAAGGCAAAATCTGTAAATGAGTCACCTTCACCTTCAAAATGTGAAGATGCTTTATTTGGATACCCCTGCCCCCCCATGTTTATAGCTTTCCATCTGCTTTAATCCGCTACTCTCTTTCATAGTATTGATTCTGCAAGTACATAGATGCTCTAGTTGCCACAGTACTGCTTATATAGTAAAATAGCCAGTAGTGACACTGTGAGTGGTGGGCAAGAGATTACTGAACAGTTTTCGAAGGTATGTGTCACAGTCAGATCACCCAATTTATGTACCTCAACTTGGTTTTACCACTCAGGAGTGTATAGTTGGCTCTAGAAAATTGTTTCAGCACACCTAAGCTCCACAGGAAGGAGGAGGTTCTCCTGAAGAGCAGATTGCAATACCTCTGGAAGTTGCCTACCTTTTCCCGTTGACTGAGTATGGACACTGGCAACTATTGATTTTGGGGGTTACGTAATACTTGGAAATGAACAATATGAGTTGTTCCGAGGGCTGATACTTAAACAGGTGAATTACTTTAATTTTATTATTTCTGTATTTCAGATGTCAGTATATTACTAACAGATGTTTAAAGATACAGCCCAAAGAACCTTTTTTGAAATTTTTTACAATGAGTGTAGTGAAACACTGGCACAGGTTGCCCAGAGAGGGGGTAGATGCCCCATCCCTGAAAACACTCAAGGTCAGGCTGGACGGGACTCTGAGCAACCTGATCTAGTTGAAGATGTCCCTGCCCACAGCAGGGGGGTTGGACTAGATGACCTTTAAAGGTCCCTTCCAATCCAAACTATTCTATGATTCTATAATTCTAAGAACCTCTGTGGTTCAGTGCCCTGTTTTAATGAGCAACACAAGTTGCAAGGAAGTCTGGAGCAGGCAACTCACTACTGAGACATCGTATTGCAATAGAGTCCAAGGTGTCTTGATATACGTAGGGTTAAATTAGGTACAGAGTGATATTATTTGCTTTATGTAATATTTTTCGAGATTACTGTATGAGTAATGTTTACAGCAAGGCACAATCCTATTTGAACCTTCACTAATTAATAACTTGGGAGTCATTAAATATTTTAATGAGACATAATCAACTGCTATCTGCAGAATAGACACAGATGGCAAGGCAATAAGAAGAAGAGGTATGGAAGAAGTATTATTGTGTAGCCATGGAAACAATGTCTCTCTCTTTCTCCCTTCCTTCTCCCTTTTAGGTTCAGCAACGCTGCACATCATTAGGGTGTCTGCCTCTCCTGACAATGGCAACTTTGCAGTGCCAGTCAGTAAATCTTTGCATCCATTCATGCTGTCAGCCCTAAGTGATAGAAAGCCTGGGGAAGATGCGAGATGCATACCAAACAGGCTTCTGCAAAGTGACAGTCTAGTCACGTATTCTTATGCAACTGCCAATTTTGAGGCTCAATTCAATAAAGAAGAACAAAGTGGAACAGGCCCGGCTAGACTTTGTTCTGTTAGTGTGGTTTCTAAAGTTAATTTCAGTGCTCATGTAAGTTAAAAAGCTGAGAAATGAGACTTGACTGTGTAGGAACATAGGTGAGCACCGCGCACAAATGGAATAAGGCTGTAGCTGAGCTCTGGTTAGAAGCAGTTTTGTTAATCCACTGCAATCAGACTTTAGTACGGGTGTTTAATTGTGCTAAGCTGGATGGTGATATGCTTTTGAACTGGTAGCAAGAAAGAAAATGTTAAAACCCTTGAATGTCAGTTATTCTCACACACAGTCGTTGCCATGTGTACTGAGAGCTTTTATTTATGCCTTGCAAAAAGGCCCATAATTATAAGAAGCTGAAGCAGAAACAAAAAGGGTGAGTAAAAATAGAATAGAAATTCAGTTTAAAAGCACTGAAAGAAAATTTCAGCGTGAGCTCTATCCTTAACCTTTTTCCCTCAGTTTCAGCAGTAATTAAACCAATTCTAAATGCCTTATTTAACTCATTTGTGGTTAGAGATTCCAGGAGGAGGTGGAAAGGCATGAATTTATGGATCTTCCAAGTAGAAAGAAATAAATGGCATACTTGTTACCACAGATTTGTGTTTCTTAAACCTTTTCGCCCCAAAGAAGTGTGAGGCACAAATGATGCATCCTAAGAGACAAATATCAATTAAAGTGGTTACCAGCTATTCTAATAGGAAAAAAGGAGGGACTTGTGGCTTAATTTACACAGGCAAATGCCGAAATACATCTCCTCCTTGGACTGCATATACTACTTATATTGTTCATAGGGGAAACATGCTTTCTGCAAACTTGTCTCTACATCTTCCTCTCTGGATAGGCGACAGTCCCCTTAGGAATAGACATGCTCCTGAGGGGAGTGTTCCTCCCACCTTAGACCCAGGAGGGTGCTGATGAGACAATGTCTGAGTCACTGTCTGCTTCCTGGTCACCTCCTGGGTCAGCACGAAAATACACAACCTAACAACCCCAAAAGCACTGATTTATCCCAAACCATAAACCTAAATAAGGCACAGGACACTTCTCACAGATCAGACCACCCTGCATTTCTGACCCAATAAGTTGCAGGTCAGTATCTTCTCAAGGCCAAGGGCCAATGGGAATGGTACATACTGTGGATCTTCAGGGACAAGCCATGATCCAGGAGCAGCTCCTGTCAGGCAATGACAGCAAGCAACTCCACGGGTATGGAGTACAGTCTGGTGCTGGGCTTGACATGTGTATTCTAGTATGATCAGTGACGTTTGCCTGAGTGGTCCCTGATGTCTTTCCCTTAGGGATTTGGATTACAAAACAGGAGAGCAACCCACATGGAGGTGCACTTTGGGATGGTTGCTCAAAAAGAACATTTAAGGGGGCACCATGCAGCTCACATGGGGATCTCTGCATCTAGACTTTACTGTGGAGCTCTGAAATTGGGTCAAAAAATGGAAACTATCAGATAAATTGTCTGTGAGGATGCCTTCCATCCAAAGGGACTTTTTTTGTTCTCCTGGTCTGAAAAGAAATTCAAACTCCCATGCAAGCTTCTAGTCAACCTATAGCTTAACACCTGTGCATTTTTCTTAGTATATTTGTTAACATAGAAGACAAAAAAATCCGCAGAATTTAGAAAAAGTTCACTGTTAAATACTTAGTTTACATGAGCACACATCCTTCCAACTTATTTTCATTCCTCAAATATTCTGATCATTTGTCTTTGGGAATCACATTTTTCTCTGCTATGCTTGTGCCAGTTACAACAGGCTTTGTATATTTAGAATACCCCATGTTCATACTTGTTTTTAATTCAAGAGTTGCTTCACTTAGCTATCTATACATAATTTAATTAGTAAATGGTTTTGACAATTGGAATTCAATTTCTAGGTATTACACTTTGATTTCCTCAATTGTAGCTCCTCTTCTATATTTCAGAGCTTGGGAGCTCTATCCTGTGTGCCTTTTCTCATCTGGCTGGTCAAATTTTGAGAAATGACAAACAGCAGGGCATATGAACAGCTGGTCAGAATGTAATTTCTATTGGAATGTTAATGTAGGCCTCCAAAGTCAAACCCACTACATGAATGTTTCTATTTGCCTATAATATGAAATGTATTTTGATAGAGTCATTAAAGCAAAAATAATTTAAAACAGAAAGATAATAGTAGTCAGTTTTCAGAAACTGCAGTTTAGAAGTTCCAGATTAGAAGATCCAGGGTTTTTTTAATAAAAAAATATCTGCAAGATTTTAAGTTTTTGGCAAAACTGAAATGTTATCTGGTTGGAAAAAAAGAACTTGTAAACTAAAAAAATATTTTTTCCATTTTTCAGTTCAAATAATGTGTGTTGGGTTTTTTTTGTTTTTTTTTTGTTTTGTTTTGTTTTTTTTTTTCTGAAGCATGATGTTTGTGAAGATTAGTTTTGGATTGTAAAAAAAAAAAAAGAAAAACCTAAAAAATTAGTTTGAAAATGAATATTTCAAATGTAAATGCTTCCTGTGAAGGCTCATCAATTTTTCACATGAAAAATTAAGATTACTTCTAATCTGAACACAATGACCTTGCAAGGCAGTCACCATGCCAGGAAGGAAAGACAGCCTTGTGATTAAAGCATTGGACCGAGACTTAGAGAAATGGGTTCAACTCTTGAATCTGTTGGAGTCTTTCTTCTTAATTTGCTTCTCTTAAGGAAAATTACACAAACTGGGATTGTGCAGAGTAATAAGGTGAAAACTATGGGGGAGGCAGGCATGTTAACAATTTTCAAGTATGTAGAAACCTCCAATAAAGAGGAGGTAAATAATTTGTTTTCCATGTGCATGGTGGAAAGAAGTAATGGATTTGAATATGGGGATGACTCAGCTCAGAGGTTACAAAAAATAGGGACAATAACAGGGGACAGGAATGAGACAAGCCCATGAAAGCTGTAGAGTTTTTAGGAATATATTAAACATACTCTGCCAGAAGTTACCTAGATATAGTTGATCCTGCTCTAAAAGAAGGAACAGCTTAAACAATGATGTCTTCAGTGATCCCAGAATTGGCTCTGGTTATGTCTACAGTAGGAACTGCTATGGTACAGTAGGAGCAGGTCAGAAGAGTGAAGCAGCTGGACCCTACATCTACACTATAAGTGGTTTGGGGAATTTAATTCAGAATGAATTTAATCAGAACCAAACATTCTCCCCATGCATGTGGATGAGAGCTGACTCAACTTACCAACCACTAGTTCAAATGCTTATGTTTCCATTGGGATTTGGAGTGTATTTGATGCGTAGTTGAAGTAGAGTCTCTGGTATAGTTGCCTTAGAAATGTACCTAGTTAAAATATACCAAAACTGCTATGCTAACTGAATTAATATGAAATAAGGGTGATTGGCTTCCTGACCTTACTACTACTCCAAACCAAAATGCTAATGTATTTACAGCCTCAGTTAACTGGGAGGAGATTATCTGGACTGTATGTTAGCCAGGTGTTGCCTTCATTCAATACCCTGGATAAAGCACAATGCCAGAGAGGGAGTGTTGCAAGGCACATGTTCCTCATATCAGGGCTGGCTGTGCACAGCGCTGTTTAACTCTTTGCTCCGTATTCAATATTGAAAATATAAGCTCTTCAGATTTTATTCTTATATTTATGCAAGCATAGGATAGTCCACATGGAGAACTTGACTGAGATTTCTGGGTACTCATATGCACGTAATAGACAATAATATGTGATGAGTTAAGGTGCATCTTACCTAACTCCTACTCTATAAAATGCATTTGTCTACAATTAAATTAGTCCTCTGGATAATCTTTTTAGTCACTTGAGACCAATGCCTCAAAAGCATGATTCATTGCATCCTATGGTAGCCAGTTAAGCAGGTGAGATGAATGCAGGTCATGCCAGTGTCTCCACTGTCTACGGAAGGAGCCTTGACGTTTGGCTTAAACTGAGATGATAAGCTTCTAGCCAGTGGTAGAGTCTGCAGCGGGTCGGTCTGTCTTTCTGCATGGTTACACAATCATGGGGCTCATAAGTTTGAGTGAACATACTTAGGTATGCTTAGCTCCTCTGCCTTATATCTATTTTTAGCATCGTATTAATTAACACACCAGTACATATTCTTTTCTGTCAATAAATTCAATTCCTAAGCACACATGCCTAATCAGTTATATGAATACAGAAATTCTATCTACTTTATCTTTTGCTTTTACTTTTCCAAATCTACTTTCAATATTGGAAGTTTACATAAATTCCTAATATTTTTTCTCACCTCCATCCCTCTTTACATAATTTCAGATTTTACTTTAAAATAGTCATTTTGCTTGTAGCATTCAAAATAACAAAATTGTCCAGTTCATTTCCCTCAAGGATATTCTTATAGCTTCATCTGTAAGAGGAATTACTACACAAAGCATAAAATGAACAATAACCAACCTGAATAATGTGCATGGGAATGGGATTGTTTTGATTTCTCTTTCACTAATTAACACGTAAGCTGCTTATATTAGTCAACACGCCATTCATTCAACAGACACAAAAATGTCTAGATTAACTCCTGTTATGCCCAGGACCTTAGTAGCTAAATATATAGAGCTCAGAGAAATACAGTGGTAGCTTTATTTATATAGCCCTTCCCTTTCATTTCTGGATTAAGGACATTTCCATCCTGCGTATTCAGGATGTCACATTACAAATATCAGCTTTGGTGTCACCAGTGGTCCCTAGTAATCTCCATTTACTGACCTGTATGTTTTTTTTCATTTTTCAACAGATCTATGCAGCTCAGACTGCATCCTTTGTATCCATTGAGCACTCTTTATTTGTTCCAGTAAACAATGGCCTGTGAAGGTGTCCCAGAGTCTCAATTTATAGAGCTGCTACACTATTAGGTGGGAGATACCTTGTTGTCTGGAGAATTTGAATTATATGTAATTTAAAATAGCTTAAGAAAATTAGAATATAAGCAATAGTGTCTGTGGTGGTGCATTCATACCCCTCCCTTCTTCCCTGGGCCACTTGTTGATCTGGGCCGCTTGTTGATCTCAGAAATTCCCATGAAACCTCAGCCTTGGTGTATTGAAGTCTGGCAGTTGAGCGCTCCTTGACTGTATCAGAAACTCTGCATGGCTGAGGCTGGGAACGTACTCCCACTGCCTGGCCCAGGTGTCCAGTAGAACAACACCAAAACCTTGAGAATGTTTTAGTAATTACCACCTGGGACTGTGGCCAGATGACTAAAGCCAACCATCTTGCGAATCTATAAACAGCGGTCCTAAGTGAGGCCCTTTGAGCCCTCCTGGACCGCAGCGGCTGCACCCAGCATCTCCCTCTGAGTGGGAGCCTCCCAGAGCTTGCGATCTTTCAGGCCTACGATATTCGGAGGACACTGGGTCCTGAGTGAGTCCCTTTCAGGCTCAACCCTTCGCCCGTTGAGAGGGAATGCCTAGACATTCGACGTGAATATTTCTTTACTGAAATCGAGGGGAATTTTTAACAGGTACCTTCTGTATATTTTTTTATATATATATATGTTTCTCTGTGTGTGTCAACTAATAGTAAGCATAATCTATAATTAAGTTGTGATTGTAGTAGACTTACAAACTCACTTTGCAAATATTGAATGTTAATGATTAAACGTTACTAAAGTTTGTTAATGATTAGTTGATAATTAAGTGTTGCTAAATTGTGAATGAACCCTAGACTGCTGCCAAACACATATAGTCCCTGAAATATAAACCCTTAGATGATTTTCCTTTATATGTTTCACCCATGTAGAGTGAACCTTGCCATCGAATTCTATTAGGTCGCACCTTTATAAATCTCTATTAAAATCACTTTCTGCTAATTTCTTTGACGGTGATTCTTTAAGCGGCCTCTAAACCACTCATTCGCGACAGTGTCCAAAACTGATAAAACAGATCTGAGATGAAACAAAGTCAACATCTAATCTGGTTATGCTCAAATGACTGCAGAAAGATCCCCCCCCCTCTACACTTCATTCTTCTGCGTAGCTGCCTCTTGACACAGTGGTAGGTGGGGTCTGTGCTTTGTCCTTAATCCTTACCTTAATCCTCAGGTTACACCTGTCTGAAGGCTTTGTCACAGAACATACTTATAAGACAGAGCTCTGTTAGACACTGTTTATCAGCAAAGACCTTGGAGTACACTTCCAGATTGGTTCAGATCTTGCATTGCCTTTCTCTTTTATTCCTTCCTGCTGTCGGACATTAACTTTTTTACCTAATCTCTCCTTTGAAACATTTCAAAGGATCTAGAGACGCTTAATTTTTTCAGCATGAAACTCTTTCTGTTCCCTCTCTGATCTGAAGACAGTCCAGCCCTCTTAAATTAAAATAAAAGGTGTTTCTTTAAAAAAATAATTAAGTGTCTTTCTGCAAGACCAGTAGTCGTGTTCTCTGCTCAGCTGGTTATTAAACAACACTTTACTACATTGAATGTCAAAAGTGTCCTTGCCTGTGGCCACTCAGCATATTTTAGTTTATACTTTTCACTGAAATTTACAGTGATGTGAATCTCAACATTAAAGACATATAAGATATCAATATATCCAAACACCATAATTGTGTGTAGTTCATTACTGGCTCCTGACTGAGAATGTACATGAAGGACATACCAATTTTGGGATGTCAGCAGGTTTGGGTGACTGGGTGAATTCCCTTTTTTGCCTGATCACGCTAATTTAAAGAAGCAACTTCGACAAGAAATTACCTTTAGGAAATGTGAGGCAGGTATTCACTTAGCCTTTGTGTACACTGTTTTGTCTTTGTGAGATTTTATTTGCCAAAACATGGAGTTAAAAAATAATCTTTAGTAATTCGTGCAGTTTCAAGATACTAACAGATAACTTATTCTAAGAATCCTCTGAAGTGACAGGATCTAATATAAAACATGAAAAAAACACTGCTCCTTTGCAGAGAGGAATCTTTGTTTTAAAGGAAGTTTGGAACAGTGATAGAGGTCAATCCATATGGGTATTCTCCCAAACCACATTTTAATTCCACCAGAAATTCATGTTTGGAATATAACCCATCATGCTGTGACAGAAGTCATAAATCAGGAAAAATCCTGTTCATCAGGGCATATAAATGGTCCCAATAATAAGTTTGCTTCCATAAGGAATATGAATAAAATTCACCCCTTCCACTTTCATGATACAAAAAATTTAATGTTATATTTTATTGGATTCCCCTATAACAGTTGCAGAATCTGTAGATTTTAAAAGTTTAGAAAAGTATTCGGAAGGTTTGGATATATTGAGCGGAAATGCTAACCTCTTATTTTATGTCTTCAACCCATGTCATGTTTTAGTAATATCTCAGTGTAGAGCAGAAGTGCATGGAAGTCAGCATTCTTATTTAAGAAGAAACCTGGGCAATTTCAGAGTTGATTTTTGTTCTGAATGAATGAGAAAACAAAGAATTTTATTATTTCCCATGGAACAGTTGAAATACACATTTTAGATATGACCAAAAACTTTATTTGGTGTCTCTAGTACTATTGATGTTATGAAAAAAATCAAACCCTAAAATCATTCTAAAATGAAAAATGAAGGGATTACATTCCAGGAAATGTTAAAATGGAACCCATGATGTAATAAGAGCACTTAATGTAATGTTTTCTCTAGGTTAAAGGCCATCTAAACCAATTTTTTTTGGTACAAACTTTCAGCTTTGAAATTGCAGCAATTTCTTTTGGAAAGTTGCAAGATAAAAGCCTTTAAATGAAAGAGAGCTTTCTTGAACAACTAGAAGGCTGGCTCAGGTCATGCTATATTTTTTGCCCTGTCATATTTATTTTCTTTGGGTTTTGAGATGGGTAAAACAATAATTTTGTCCACTAATGCAATTTCACAAGATCAGATTCTGCTGGTGGCTTGCAGCTCGTATGAAACAATTACGTGCAGTGTAAAGAAGCCCTGGGGAGCCTTGGCTTGAATCCTTTCTGAATAACTAGACAGAGCAGGATGTGTGGTAGTAGATTCAGCTTTTACAAAGCTGCTGTGATACACACAGGTTAAAGTTTGTCTTGTATGGATGCATTGAAGATTTATAATTTATTTATCTCCCTAACATACAAAAAAGGTGCCTCATAGGATTTTTCAAAAGAGCTATGCTATTAAGCATTCATTTCATATCGAAAATATAAGGGCTGAAACAAAACATTCCCCAAAGAAAAACACCTCCTGATTCTCAATGTTATCTGCTTGATAATCACCAAGCTTCCAGAAAAGGATTCATATGCATGTTTTAGGGACATGGGTTCCTTGTATGTTTTCTGGAGGACAGATACGCTGGCATCCTAAATGTTAGCCAGAGCATAGAGCACTGGGACACTAAAGCCATTAAAGAAGAAGTGCCAGAAGAGGCAGGTGTGCCATAAATTACATCCCAAGCTTAAGCTGAGGCATCACCAGCTCCCCAGAGCAGTTTTCTTGCTACTGATGGTGACGAGAGCTACCTCTGGGGTTGGGGGACGAGTGTGTTCAAATCTGCCCAAGATGTCAGGTCAGCTTCAGGTTTTCTGCTAAATGCTCTTAAACCTATGATTTTTTTGCAAAGAATACCTTCCTCCCTGAGTAGTCTGAAGGGCTTGATTTGAGTCAGTTTGGGCTCAGTCGAGATTTGAGTTCCTCAAACCCTGGCATGTCTTCTGAGTCCTAAAGAGCTTTAAAAAAAACAAGTGGTCACTGAGGTCTCCAGCTAAGCATTGTAAGGAAGCTTGCCAGACATATCAACAATACAGTTAGAAATTTTCCCTTGAAACCGTAATTGTGCATAGTAGGTTTAAGAATCAGTTTATTCTTGCTGTCCTGAATTGTAGTTCTCACAATACACCAAACTGGTTTGTTATTCCTCATTGTTTTCCAATTCCTCAAAGTTCTGTTGAATGCCTGATTCAGTGCTAATGTTTCTTAGTTGTCCTTATAATTTATCGTCTGGCTCCTGTCTTGCAGACACCTATAGCCATATGCGTTCCCTCTGGAAAAGGTGGAGAGTAATTATCCAACCTGTAATGAGAATGGGAAAGAGGAGGAAGTTCCTTTGCCACATCTGCTATGCATAGGCCTGAGCCAAAACTGATTAAGTCATTTCACCTTTGGTTTCAAAACACAATTATATGTATAAAGTTTTCTGAAATGAACAAAATTTGGATCTGACCAGAACATCAGGACTATGAACATTCCCCCATGTCATGAAGCTGCAATAGTGAGGTTAAGGGAAGGAGAAGGAATGTGACAGTGAAGCATAGTATGAGCTGAGTCATTGTAGCTACTAGATGCCATTGGCAAAACATCTGGCCAACTCTTCCAGAGATGCACGCAGACCAACACAGAGCAGAGACCATCAGGCAGCCTCTATGTCTAGAAAACTTTCAGGTGCTCTATTTTTCTCTTTTAAACACTAGTAATGTAGATTTTCTCTGAGATGGGGTTCAGTGCCTATCATCTTCGTCAGTTACTGTTAATTTGATTTCAATGCGTTGAGACAAGAAATAAAATCATCAGGTCCTTCAGGAGAGTTAAGAAAAGGTACCAGCCTCCCAACTTTACTGATTTCTTCCTAGTAGATAAGAGAAATACCGTAACTATAGAAAAAAATGTTGGAAACGGAAGAATGTGTCTGCAGCCGAGAAATATCCCTATAAAACCATTGGAAACAGTTCTTAACATAGTTTAGCCTCTTACAGATCACAGACACTAACACCTAACACAGTTAGTGTGTTGCCGTTAGACTGCAGCAAACCTACAATCTTGGGTGAGCTGCAACACAGTACGTGGAGTCTTGAATGCACTGTCCTCCAATGGCAACTCCAAGGAGCTCTTATGTTTCTTTATGGTTAAAAGCATTCTGTAACTTATGTCTAATATTAGTTTAAGTTTAAACTGCTAGTCATTTGACAAATTATAAGTTTTTTTCTGTTTCTATGTAGGAGTAGTTTTCTGTGATAACGTATTAGTAATTGCCATATTCAATAATAATAATTTAAAAAATCTATAAAATTTTTAGTTGTATCTTCAGTATTCTAAATAAAATACTTAGTTTTAATAATTTCCTAGTAATAATGCCACATTCTATAATAACATAATGCAAACAGCAGATGTGTGACATATGAAACAGGGCAAAACCTTTGGCCCTAGATCAAAGCAAAATTTCAAGAAACTTCTCAAAGTGAAATAGCATTGTTTTAATAGAAATAAGCTCTTCTGGAATATATTTGTTTGCTAAAAAATTCTGGTGTTTCTGTTTTTCTTCATGATCCAAAAGAAATAATTATTTTAGATCTATTTAATCTATTTAGAGTATTTCCCTGGGGATATGCTCTGCGTTTGGAGAATTATAATGCATGAGTGTTAGCTTTTTCTGATCAGAGATAGCCTTTTTGGTTTCTTCATGTAATAATAGTAAACATTAGGTTACTGGGGCAAATACTGTTTTGCAAATTCAAATTCTCCAATGTTTTAACTTCTCTGTTGAAAAGTGCTTATAAACTTTTTTGTGTTTTCCAGAAAGTGGAACAGAAAAGAGATGTGACAAAAGGGATGGTAAATCCATCTTTTAACTCACATGATAATATATAAAATTCTGAAGTTATTAGTAAGTTAAATTTCAATTTTCTGTTGTAACTCTGCATTTTAGGTACAGATTTAAATATTTATCAGATCAGAAATATGAGAAAGAATAAAACTCCAGGGCAAATTTTTGGTCTACAGGCTCTGAGCTATTCCTTGGTGGCATACAAGCATATCTGAAATCCTATGGTTTTCTGCATGAAATGAGAATTCTTTCTTTATAATTGCAGAAACTTTCACAAGATAGGAAAGCTGTTTTGTACATAGTTTTAGTATGTTTAAATGCCCAGAATAAAACAACACAGAGGTAAGAATCACCACACAGAATAGGCAGAAAAGTCTTTGCAGAATTGCTCTTGTTCATTGAGACTTAACCAATAAATGGCAAAACCTTGTCCAACCTCTTTCTGATTTGTCACATTATATCATCACTTTTCCCTAAAGCAATGTTTTCTTTGAGAGAGGTGGGACAGGAAAATGTGATAGATTCTGAGAAGCAAATATTCTCTGTTCTGAGCTGTACCTGTCAAACCACAGGTGATTGCAGGATGAGATTTCCCTAGGATATCTGATGCATGATCATTTCAGTGTTTCTTCTTTCTACACAGCTTATGAATCAGTCACCTTTATTGCATGGTATGTTTATCCTTTGTCATCATTCTCAAGAACTTGTTCCCAATATTAGGAAACTAAATTTCTGAGTACTAAGCAGTTCATGCCGATGTGTGTCTGGTGGGGAGCTGCTTAGTGAATGTGAATGGATCTTGAAAAAATAGTGCTTTTGCAGGATGATATGATGTAGTGATAACAACATGAGGTGAAAAGCTGAAAGAGAAATAATGGCTGAAAGGGTTCCGGCTGCGGGAGGATGCCTGTCAGTGCAAAGGGCACAGTGCTTCAAACCACGGATGGAGCCAACACCTCAGAAGAGCTGAAATTAGTGGCAACCAGGAATGGAGGAATGGAGCAGGAGAGGGAGCTACAGGGAGGGACGAATAAAGCGATTCATAGAAAATAATGCACCTGGGTATGTTAGTCTTATGAGAATGCAAGCAAGGGATACCAGCTACTAACAATTTTGAGGTCAGCATCAGCGTATAATTGGCCTCATGTAAGAGAGCTGAGAAGTGCACACTTCAGGGCCAGCATCGCTTGTACAAGAATCGTGGGGCTGGAGCTCTCCTGCTTTGTTACCTGTGTCACTTCTCAGGCTGTTTCTGTCCGCAAAAAATAGGAGAGAACTGGCTGTTTCTGTCCGCAAAAAACAGGAGAGAACCTGCTGTTGCTAAGGCACCCTTGTAGTTGCACTGGATTTATACAGTCAGTATGTAAGCAACAAAGAAGAATGGACACCACATCCCAGCTCTCAATGAAAATGTAGCCTGAGGTATCAAGGTTCTCTGTGTTTTAGGGCTGAGAGGTGCATGAACATTTCACTTATCAGTACAAATTAACAGCATTAGATGGGTGAGTCAAACAACAATTCATAAATCTGTATGCTGCTAAATGACATTGTAATTCATCAAAACAAGGGCGAATGGAAAATAACCAGCCTTTGAGGTCCAGCTCACTGCATGTCCACCAAGGGTGAGACTGTCTTCTAAGGTTTCCGATATCTTGTACATACAGATTTGTATTTAAGACAGCACTTTTATTCTCTGATACTATTGATGAGTGGGCTGCACAAACTGAGGTTATCCTCTCATCTAAACAAAACATTGGGGATTTGATAATCAATGCAGAATGCACACTGGGGCTTTCCTGAATACTGCTTGATTTCTCATCCTTCTAACAACAAAGACAACGATTGACTGAGCACTGGCACAAGGTTGATACACAATCAGCCCAGGGTGTCTCTCAAGTGGGTGCTGCTAGTAATGCACTGCAGACTGCCGTGAACAAGGAGCATAGCTGTTTGTACAGTGGCATGTTGTCCAAAACTCAGCTGCCTTTCCAGCATAGCTCCTGAATCGCTCATAAGAAGACATGTTACCATACAGAGTAACTGAAAGGTTGACTGCTCAAACAAGGGGTCAGGAATCAAATGAGGTTAGCTAGTGTGAAGCAACTAGCACACCAATACCCCATGGCAGCTGCAAGGCAGCTCATGTTTTAATAAAGTGAAGAAAACTAATTCACATTTATTGTGGGGCAGAAGTGGGTACAGAAGCAGTCATGGCATAGAAGAGGGTGACGGTCTTCCAAAGGCAGTTATATCTGCTTTTCCTCAATCTTTAAGGATCCTGCAATGTGTTTTAAGACTTATGAACCTCGGGATCTTTGATCTTGAACTGACTATGGGATGCAGCCCTACACTTACTGGTTACCTTTAACTGTGATGCTTAGGATTTTTAATTTTTCATAAACCGTTAGGTGAATAAATAAATATGGAAAATATTGTACTTCACAGACTCAAAGTTCAGACTATATTAAGTGGAGGATAACAGGTTTTCTGTTACACTGCTGTAATTCCAGAGAGATTAAACTGAATACACACACAAACAATTTACCCTAGTGACAATGACAGCAAAATTGTATACTAGTAGCTACAGTAGTAGAAAAGACGACTT